>NC_141193.1:50777500-51377500 GCF_055505025.1 Bos grunniens | reverse complement strand
CAATCTCAGTCCTGGGCATATATTTGGAGAAAACCATAATTCAAAAAGGTACATGCACCCCAATGTTCACTGCAGAACTATTTGCAATAGCCAAGACACTGAAGCAACCTAAATGTCCATCAACAGAAGAATGGAAAAGAAGATGAGGTACACACACACACACACACACACACACACACACACACACAGACACACAGAAAATGGAATATTAGTTGGCCATAAAAAGAAATAATGGCATTTGCAGCAACACAGATGGATCTCAAAATTACAATACTAAGTGAAGTAACTCAGACAGAGAAAAACAAGTATCACATCACTTCCATGTGGAATTTAATAAAAATAAACTTATTTACACAACAGAAACCAACTCAAAATATCTCAAAATCAAATTATGATTATGAAAGGGGAAACATGAGGGGAAGGACAAATTAGGAGATTGGGAATAACATATATACACTATTTTCTAGTAGTCATGTATGGATATGAGAGTTGTACAATAAAGAAGGCTAACTGCCGAAGAACTAATGCTTTTGAACTCTGGTGTTGGAAGTAGACTCTTGAGAGTCCTTGGGCTGCAAGGAGATTAAACCAGTCAATCCTAAAGGAGATCAATCCTGAATATCCCTTGGAAGGACTGATGTTGAGGCTGAAGCCCCAGTACTTTAACCACTTGATGGGAAGAGCTGACTCATCAGAAAAGACCCTTATGCTGGGAAAGATGGAAGGCAGGAGGAGAAAGGGGACAACAGAGGATGAGAGGGTTGGATAACATCACCAAATCAATGGGCATGAATTTGAGCTAACCCCACAAGATAGTGGAGGACAGAGGAGGCTGGAGGGTTCCAGTCCACTGGTCGCAGAGTTGGACACAACTGAGTGACTAACATTTTCACTTTGAATATAGAAAACTTAACAGTGCTGGTTTTTAAATCGCTTAAGTTAGCTGCAGAGAAAATACTTAGTATCAAAAGTACTTAATACTACTGTTTAAAAGTAGTATTCATACTACTTAAAAATAGTATTTTTTAAATACCATATAAATTTTCAACACACAAAAATATTTCCCTTTAATAAAGATTTTCTCATCATGTTTAATGAGAAACAACTAAAATGTCATGGAAACAGTCCAGAAGGGAAATTTTTACTATTTATCTTTCAGATCATATATTTTTTCCTTCAAAATCTGTACATATTCTTGTGATGTTTTCAAAAGCAGGTCCTGAGACAGATTTGACCCATCTGTAGCTCCTAGAGGAGACAATCCATAGGACTCAGATTCAAATTCAGCAGCAGCTGGAAAGAAAAAGAATTACATTCTTTATTTAAAATACTTGAGTTAACTCAGTATTAGGAAAAACAAACAAAAAAAAAAAACCTGAGATATTTCTAAGTGCTCTGAAAAATGAAACATATCTATAAATGACAGAAAACAAAATACAAGATTACAATTATATAATCAACCCATGGTCCCACATGTGGCTGAGTATCAGAGCTTCTGGCTTTCTCATTCTTCAATCATTTGCTCAATAACTATCTGCTAAGGTGCTGTGACAAACACTGGAATTACAAAATGAATGTGACACAGTCACCCTGAGAAATGATAATGCCATAAACTGTAAAAATAGATGAACAGACAAGTTCTATATGGAGTCATAAATACTAAGACAGGTATACAAGATGGCACAAGGAACACTCAGAAGGGACAGCCGGCTTTGTGTCAATACTACCACCTTTTTGGTGGAGGTGCTATGGAAGTAGCTACCTGAAGGACAGGTAAAAGTATGAGTCAGAGGGGAGAAGCACGTACAAAGACCAGAGGTGAGGAAACAAATCTGTGGGATCCTATACAGTCTGGCTGGTTAGATGCACAGCTAAGGGGCAGAGTAAGGTGCTAAAGAGATAAGGCCAAGTACTTTGGAAGGACCCAAATTGATGCAGGTGTTTGGAGCTTTTCCTGAGGGCAAGAGATAAACTAGTGACAAAGTCAATGACACAGAAATTATAAAGTCACCCACCAAGTGACAGCTATGCAAACATGACTGCTTGAGTCTGGGTGTTCTAGCCTTAACCACTACCAGTCACTTGAGACATTGATGAACTCCATGCTTTCTGAGAATGGTGTCAGGGTGCAGATGGGCAGTTCCACAGTGATGGCAGTAATAGAGAAAGGATACAGCCAGAAATAATAGAATAATAATAATAGAAATACATAGACCTTTTGAGATTTGTTTTTAAACTATGGAACATGATGAATAAATGAGGAAGAAGAATATTTTTGACTATGACTGCTCATGCTTTCACATTTTTCATTAGCTATGTATAAGAAAAAAATATTTAACATAGCATCTTTTATCCAAACAATGGAAAGAGATGCCATTTATTGTTTACAGTGTATTTCAGAAATCAATATCTAAATTTAATTCATACATTTTGGCAACATACCTTCTCTTAGTTCTCTAGTTATACTCCTGTCCAACTCCTGCCACATCTGACATAAGTCAAATATTATTTATCTTTAAGTTAAGCAAGAGATATTATCATAGGAATGTTATACAGCTTAATAAATGTGACATTTAAATAATACTTTTAGAGACTAGACCTAACTTGAAGATTACTTAAGTAGAAAAATAATCACATAAATAAAAGAAAATGCATTCCTACTTATTCCACTTATAACAGAGAACATATATATGGAACATTAATCTGATAAAAAGTACAATAAATATCAGTCTATCGAGTACACATAATTTCAAAGAATTAGAGAATGACCCATGATCCTAGGAATGACCCACAAGATTACTATCTTCTGCCCCTAACAGCTCCTGCCCTAAATACATACTTCTGAGACTTTTATTTTGATTTCTAGGTAAGGATCCTGTTCAAGTGGAGGAAGTAGCTTGAGTTGAATGTTATTAAGGAGAACACACCTGCAATTTTCTTTAAACTTTTCCATTTAACAAAAATACAGAAAGGTGAGAAAATTATACACAAGAAAACAATGTACCAGCAAGTTTTTATTCTAAAGGTGTTTAGTGAGAAGGATTAACACATAACTGTTAGTTTCCCAACTATGTCCCAGAGAAGGGGAAGGTCCCACAGGGGTCACTGCAGGGTTGAGGAACTGAGAAGTCACAAGTGCAGGACCTCTGGCCACTCCTTTGGCTAAACGGCTTTATACTTGTCTCCGTTTTATATAATATGGTTCCACACAAAAGTGTTTTTTTCTTTTTTTTAAAGAAGGGTTGTTTTCTTTGAGAAAAAAAAAACTTTTTGTAAAGTATGAGAGTCATGATTTAGGCAAAGTTCATAATTCTACAAAAGAAGTAAGAAAACCAATGACTTTCATACTGAGTCCAGAGTCCTATGCCAGCTACTTCCTCAGACTAAGAAAAAACACATAGATTTTTAAAATTTTAATTGGAGGCTAATTACTTTACAATATTGTATTTTTTTTGCCATACATCAACATGAATCCTCCACGTGTGTGCATGTGCTCCCCATCCTGAAGCCCCCACCCACCTCCCTCCCCATACCATTCCCCTGGGTCATCCCAGTGCACCAGCCCCAAGCATCCTGTATCCTGCATAGAACCTAGACTGGCAATTCGTTTCTTACATGATATTATACATGCTTCAATGCCATTCTCCCAAGTCATCACCCCGCCGACCCCCACCCCCCCACAGAGTCCAAAAGACTGTTCTATATATCTGTGTCTCTTTTGCTGTCTCTCATACAAGGTTATCATTACCATCTTTCTAAATTCCATATATATGCATTAGTATACTGTATTGGTGTTTTTCTTTCTGGCTTACTTCACTTTGTATAATAGGCTCCAGTTTCATCCATCTCATTAGAACTAATTCAAATGTATTCTTTTTAATGGCTGAGTAATACTCCATTATGTATATGTACCACAGCTTTCTTATCCATTCATCTGCTGATGGGCATCTAGGTTGCTTCCATGTCCTGGCTATTATAAACAGTGCTGCGATGAACATTGGGGTACACGTGTCTCTTTCCCTTCTGGTTTCCTCAGTGTGTATGCCCAGCAGTGGGATTGCTGGGTCATAAGGCAGTTCTATTTCCAGTTTTTTAAGGAATCTCCACACTGTTCTCCATAGTGGCTGTACTAGTTTGCATTCCCACCAACAGTGTAAGAGGGTTCCCTTTTCTCCACACCCTCTCCAGCATTTATTGCTTGTAGACTTTTGGATCGCAGCCATTCTGACTGGAGTGAAATGGTACCTCATTGTGGTTTTGATTTGCATTTCTCTGATAATGAGTGATATTGAGCATCTTTTCATGTGTTTGTTAGCCATCTGCATATCTTCTTCGGAGAAATGTCTATTTAGTTCTTTGGCCCTTTTTTTGTGTGTGTGTGGTTAGAAATGTTTTATTTCTTTTTTTTTAATTTTATTTTATTTTTAAACTTAATAATATTGTATTAGTTTTGCCAAATATAAAAATGAATCCGCCACAGGTATACCTGTGTTCCCCATCCTGAACCCTCCTCCATCCTCCCTCCCCATACCCTCCCTCTGGGTCGTCCCATTGCACCAAACGTAAGCATCCAGTATCGTGCATCGAACCTGGACTGGAGACTCGTTCCATACATGATATTATATATGTTTCAATGCTATTCTCCCAAATCTCCCCACCCTCTCCCTCTCCCACAGAGTCCATTAGACTGATCTATAATCAGTGTCTCTTTTGCTATCTCGTACACAGGGTTATTGTTACCATCTTTCTAAATTCCATATATATTGGTGTTTTTCTTTCTGGCTTACTTCACTCTGTATAATAGGCTCCAGTTTCATCCACCGCATTAGAACTGATTCAAATGTATTCTTTTTAATGGCTGAGTAATACTCCATTGTGTGTATGTACCACAGCTTTCTTATCCATTCATCTGCTGATGGGCATCTAGGTTGCTTCCATGTCCTGGCTATTATAAACAGTGCTGCGATGAACATTGGGGTACACGTGTCTCTTTCCCTTCTGGTTTCCTCAGTGTGTATGCCCAGCAGTGGGATTGCTGGATCATAAGGCAGTTCTATTTCCAGTTTTTTAAGGAATCCCCACACTGTTCTCCATAGTGGCTGTACTAGTTTGCATTCCCACCAACAGTGTAAGAGGGTTCCCTTTTCTCCACACCCTCTCCAGCATTTATTGCTTGTGGACTTATGGATTTCAGCCATCTGACTGGCATGAAATGGTACCTCATAGTGGTTTTGATTTGCATTTCTCTGATAATGAGTGATGTTGAGCATCTTTTCATGTGTTTGTTAGCCATCTGTATGTCTTCTTTGGAGAAATGTCTATTTAGTTCTTTGGCCCATTTTTGGATTGGGTCATTTATTTTTCTGGAGTTGAGCTGTAGGAGTTGCTTGTATATTTTTGAGATGAGTTGTTTGTCCGTTGCTTCATTTGCTATTATTTTCTCCCATTCTGAAGGCTGCCTTTTCACCTTGCTAATAGTTTCCTTTGTTGTGCAGAAGCTTTTAAGTTTAATTAGGTCCCATTTGTTTATTTTTGCTTTTCTTTCCAATATTCTGGGAGGTGGGTCATAGGGGATCCGGCTGTGATGTATGTTGGAGAGTGTTTTGCCTATGTTCTCCTCTAGGAGTTTTATAGTTTCTGGTCTTATGTTGAGATCTTTAATCCATTTTGAGTTTATTTTTGTGTATGGTGTTATAAAGTGTTCTAGTTTCATTCTTTTACAAGTGGTTGACCAGTTTTCCCAGCACCACTTGTTAAAGAGATTGTCTTTAATCCATTGTATATTCTTGCCTCCTTTGTCAAAGATAAGGTGTCCATAGGTGCGTGGGTTTATCTCTGGGCTTTCTAGTTTGTTCCATTGATCAATATTTCTGTCTTTGTGCCAGTACCATACTGTCTTGATGACTGTGGCTTTGTAGTAGAGCTTGAAGTCAGGTAGGTTGATTCCTCCAGTTCCATTCTTCTTTCTCAAGATAGCTTTGCTATTCGAGGTTTTTTGTATTTCCATACAAATTGTGAAATTATTTGTTCTGGCTCTGTGAAGAATACCATTGGTAGCTTGATAGGGATTGCATTGAATCTATAAATTGCTTTGGGTAGTATACTCATTTTCACTATATTGATTCTTCCAATCCATGAACATGGTATATTTCTCCATCTATTAGTGTCCTCTTTGATTTCTTTCACCAGTGTTTTATAGTTTTCTATATATAGGTCTTTAGTTTCTTTAGGTAGATATATTCCTAAGTATTTTATTCTTTCCGTTGCAATGGTGAATGGAAGTGTTTCCTTAATTTCTCTTCCAGTTTCTCATTATTAGTGTATAGGAATGCAAGGGATTGGCTCATTTATTTTTCTTGAATTGAGCTGCAGGAGTTGCTTGTATATTTTTGAGATTAGTTGTTTGTCAGTTGCTTCATTTGTTATTATTTTCTCCCATTGTGAAGGCTGTCTTTTCACCTTGCTTATAGTTTCTTTTGTTGTGCAGAAGCTTTTAATTTTAATTTGATCCCATTTGTTTATTTTTGCTTTTATTTCCAATATTCTGGGAGGTAGGTCATAGAGGATCCTGCTGTGATATATGTCAGAGAGTGTTTTGCCTATGTTCTCCTCTAAGAGTTGTATAATTTCTGGTCTTACATTTAGATCTTTAATCCATTCTGAGTTTAATTTTGTGTATGGTGTTAGAAAGTGTTCTAGTTTTGTTCTTTTACAAGTGGTTGACCAGTTTTCTGAACACCACTTGTTAAAGAGATTGTATTTTCTCCTGGCACAGAGAAAATGAATATGTAAAACCTTCTTACATAGTTCAATAATGCTTGTGGCATGACATGACATAGTAGCTTTCTAACTAAATCATGTTTTAAAGGCAAGAACAAGAATAAATTATGTCAAACTCCTATATGTAGCAGTCAGTTGATATAGTTAATTTATAAAGCATATTTAAAAAAAAACACACACACGACAGGGAACTTGAAGGAGAAAAGTTTCAAGGTGAGGACTTATACTCCTATCCTCCTTATGAAAGGTGAGGAGATTTACCTAACCAGTGAGTTTGGGAGAAGGAATTTCTCCCAAAGTGCTTGCTTGGTTCCAAATCTCTACTTTGAAAAGATGTATGTGCCCACAGCACCATGAACTTGGGTGTGCAGTAGGCAGCCTGTGTCTGGGATGGGGGTCAAGCATTTGCTTCCTCCTCTTAAGTGTCTGACTTAGGATGAAGTGTTCGGAGGCCCACTGTGACCGCACAGCTAAAGCATGTACTCCAGTTTCACAGCTTTCAAGTACTAAGACCCAGTGTAGATGCAGTGCTGTGAAAGAAACCTTAATTGCTCTCCTACGATGGCAAGAAGCCAAATGAGAAAACAGGTTGAGACTGCATTTAACAAGGGCTACTTTTCCGTGCATCACAAACATCAGGAAAACACCATTAAAACTATAAACCTGTGTGCACTGACCGAAATGGGTATTTTAATCACACTGATTGAACAGTGAAAACTGGTTGCAATTTAAAGACTCCCCATCATTGCTATCTTAGATACCATTCATCCAGGTGATGTCAAGGTAGAGATAAAGTGAGCATCATTTATAATGTTTAAATGTTTGAATTAACTACAAATCTAGAAATATTCTACAAATGCTCTGCAAGATTTTTTTTATTTAAAAACAATGCTATAGATAAAATAGCAATTAAAGAAAATGACAAAAACGTCATTTTTGTAAGAAACGACAAAATTTATGTAAGAAAATAACAAAAAATGTTAAGCTAAAACTAGAAATTAATGTTTTGGTTTAGTACTGTAAGTCTATTTAATTCATTAAAAAAATGATTTATCTAGGATTCCTTTAAACAAAAAGCATCCATATGTGGTTAGTGTTTAGATGCCAGTGATTCACTTATGCTTAGACGTAGAAAAACTTCATTGGGTACAGCAGAGCTTGGAAATGATTATGAACCATTGCCAACTGAAATCAATTAGAAAGGAAGTGAAACATCTGAAAGAATACTTTTGGATACTAGGCAATAAGATTTCATTTCTAAAGTATGATTTAAACGCAGCTTTTCAAGAACTTTAATAATTTATTAAGTATCTCTTAAAATCAAGAACTCTGGGACAAAAAAAATCATAAAATTTCTGTCCCCTTTATTAGCACAGCTAATTATGACTTTTACTTAATGTGCATTAAGTCAAATAAACAACTCAGAAGTTCACCAAATTAAAAACAAGGATCATTCATATCAGAAATCTGAAACCCAGTGGAAAAAATATAATAGAGCTAACCTTGGTCAAGTAAGTCTTCATACTGTTATTCAAAGGGTGTGGAATTGAGGTAGAGAAACCTACATTTGTTCTTGGAGTAATATTTCCATTGAGCACTAAAGGATTATTGAAATTTCCAACACAAGGGGGTTCCAGGACTGGCCTCGTGCTAAGAGTGCTAAGTAAAGATTTGTTCTGCTCTTTCTCCACCTCAAGTTTGGTGCTGATCACTGTCAGCCTCTCGTGTGTCCTGGGGAAGATGGAAAACATCAACTTAATGATTTGCATTTTTAAAGTTGCCATATAGTAAATGGAATTCCCAATAAACTGTTTGAACATTAAAAACACAGAGCAGACCTCCTGTAAACAGTGATAGTTGTAACCTTGTTCTAAGGAAGTACACATGTGTCTAGGGCTTTTCAAATAACAAGTCACAGTTGGGAGAGGAGAGAAAGGACATCAGAGAGAAAGGGAGGTGGCCTCACAGTGACACCTGCTGCCCTCTGGGACACACCTGCCTCCAGGAAACAGTTCAGGGATGAAGAAACACCCCATCCCACAAAGCCACTTTCAAGCATTTGTTTTCACCACCCTTGTATACACGTTCACTCACGACCTTGGAGAAATTAAGCTTTTGGCTCTGAGGAATCCTCTAGAGTCACAATCTAGAGGGGAGGACAAGAAAGTCAATGGGTGATTGAAAAGAGCTAAAACAACCCCAAGAACAATTACAAGTATCCCCTGCTTTTCCAAAGTTTACTTTATGTTACTTCACTTCTAGGAAAGGTCTACGTCAGCATCTGTTTTTTTTTTTTTTTTAATTTTATTTTATTTTTAAACTTTACAATATTGCATTAGTTTTGCCAAATATCGAAATGAATCCGCCACAGGTATACCCACGTTCCCCATTGTGAACCCTCCTCCCACCTCCCTCCCCTACCCTCCCTCTGGGTCATCCCAGTGCACCAGTCCCAAGCATCCAGTACCGTGCATCGAACCTGGACTGGCGACTCGTTCCATACATGATATTATACATGTTTCAATGCTATTCTCCCAAATCTCCCCACCCTCTCCCTCTCCCACAGAGTCCATAAGACTGATCTATACATCGGTGTCTCTTTTGCTGTCTCGTACACAGGGTTATTGTTACCATCTTTCTAAATTCCATATATATGCGTTAGTATACTGTATTGGTGTTTTTCTTTCTGGCTTACTTCACTCTGTATAATAGGTTCCAGTTTCATCCATCTCATTAGAACTGATTCAAATGTATTCTTTTTAATGGCTGAGTAATACTCCATTGTGTATATGTACCACAGCTTTCTTATCCATTCATCTGCTGATGGGCATCTAGGTTGCTTCCATGTCCTGGCTATTATAAACAGTGCTGCGATGAACATTGGGGTACACGTGTCTCTTTCCCTTCTGGTTTCCTCAGTGTGTATGCCCAGCAGTGGGATTGCTGGATCATAAGGCAGTTCTATTTCCAGTTTTTTAAGGAATCTCCACACTGTTCTCCATAGTGGCTGTACTAGTTTGCATTCCCACCAACAGTGTAAGAGGGTTCCCTTTTCTCCACACCCTCTCCAGCATTTATTGCTTGTAGACTTTTGGATCACAGCCATCCTGACTGGCATGAAATGGTACCTCATAGTGGTTTTGATTTGCATTTCTCTGATAATGAGTGATGTTGAGCATCTTTTCATGTGTTTGTTAGCCATCTGTATGTCTTCTTTGGAGAAATGTCTATTTAGTTCTTTGGCCCATTTTTGGATTGGGTCATTTATTTTTCTGGAGTTGAGCTGTAGGAGTTGCTTGTATATTTGTGAGATGAGTTGTTTGTCCGTTGCTTCATTTGCTATTATTTTCTCCCATTCTGAAGGCTGCCTTAAAACTTCTGCACAACAAAGGCAGCATCTGTTTTTGATAACAACAAAAAAAAAGTTTTTTTGAAGAGACTTCTTGATTTCATATAAAAAGGTTCAGTGTTTGTTTTACAGTGAGAGGCATTTCACGCCCCATCCAGGGAGACTGGCCCAACTGAGCTCCTTCCCTGGAAGCCACACCCCACATCTTAGTGTCAAGTCACCACAACCCTGAACCCTATATGGGAGCACTTGTGCTTCACTTGTGCATATTCATTTTAGGCTTCAGGTAGCAGAACGTGCCCTCGGGTACCTGCTTCTTTGCTGTCTGCTCTTTTGGCTTATGAAGGGCTTCCTAGGAATACTCTGCTTTCAGACAGTGGGGAAACCTGGACTAGGCACTGGAGGTGCCATCTGCCCTTTACATCCTCCACAAACCGACCCCCACCTCAGTCAGGTCACCATACTATTTCTAGCCACTCTGTGAATTATCCTGTCTTTCACTCCTGTGTTATTGCCCCCAATTTCACAAGCATGCCTTTATGCAGTGTGCTGCTGCTGCTAAGTCACTTCATTTCCGACTCTGTATGGTAAACCTTAAAAGGACACACTATTAATAGTTTGTCTTAGGGCGCCCTCTAGCAGTGACCATCTAGTTAGCTTTCACTTCCTACTAATCTTATGAACTGCGCTCTATAAAAATTAGGCTTTAGAAACAAATTAACGAACTAAATTTACTTTCTGTGATTCTGTGTTTTGACTTACTTGACTAGTTTACCTTCCAATGACTTTCTAACTTCTAGTTCTACTAGGTAGAATTGCTTATATTTTTCCAACTCTGCTTTATGAGAACCTTCTTGCAAAGTTTTCACCTTGGAGAGTTCAGATTCCAAGTCTTTAATTCTGAGTTCCATCTGACTTCTTATGGAAGCATTATTCTTCTCTTGTAACTGCTCTAAATTCTCCTGAGAGCTGCTTGTATCTAAGGCAAATTTAAAAAAATAACATTTTAAAAATAATCATTAACCTGGAAAATGATATTTGCTTCCTTTAGTTTTGAGTCAGTGATTCAGAAAGCAATTTTAAAGGTTAAAAAAAAAAAGAGCAGACGTTTAAAACAATTATAGTCAATGTGAAGTGAATTGATGTGAATTATAAAATTAAAGTGGAATTATTGTTATAGTGGTGCTTAAATAATCTGATAATTCAAAGAACAAGATGATCAACTTAAAATGTCAAAAATTGAAAAAGACAACTTAAAAATAATTCAAGAGGATGGTACCAATTCTAAGCCACAATATTTTCTTTTCCTCCTAGTAGTCTTGTTTTATACCAATTGGTCTTATAAATGCAAGGATTCTCTAGTGAGAATCATTCTGATAGGTCAATTTGGTGATAACTGTGATGGAAACAGAAATATTTAAAGGGAGAAACAAGTGTCCCCTTCCTTCCAGAAAACTACCAAACCAACTGCTCTAAGGGAAGTAGAGAAAACACATAAGCTGTATAGATCCAAAACGTAATTTACAATGAGGTGAATTCAAGCACATGACAGATGAACAAACTAACCTGCAAAAATAGGTTGACTTCCTTTCATTTCTCTATGAGATCCTGTCTCGCCCTTTCTTCAACCTCCCGTTTATACTGCTCTACTTGACTGTGTTCTATCATATTCATTTCTATATGACTTCTGAGGTTCACTACTTCTTGTTCCAACTTCTTTTTATTCTTCTCTAGTTTTTCACATTTCTTTTGCATTCCTCTCATGGATAATAACTCCTCTCGAAGAACTTGATTTTTTGCATCCAGGTGCAGATATTTTGAAGATGCAGTTTCCAGCTCTGCTATAAGATCATCAATCTGCAAAAATAAAACAATACTGTTTGATAATGAGGCAAGTGGACTGAGCACAGCCTAACTCAAACCCAGGATCAAATAGATACAATGGCATCTGTATTGTAGAATGTAGGACCGGGGATTACTCAGAGAATCAAGAAAGAAGTTCAAACCACCAAGAGTCACAAAATATATTCTTCACTGTCATCATCTTTGTCACACAACATTTGCTCATGATTTTACACTGTTTTCTATTTTTTCTCCATAAAATGACAACAAGTCACCTCTTAGTAGAATGTCCCTTACTCCTTCCCCCCATCTTAATGACCCATGTTTTAAAGAAATTTGAGAGATACTGTATTGGTCAACAAAAGAGTCCGAAATGCAGTACTTGGATGCAATCTCAAAAATGATGGAATGATCTCTGTTCGTTTCCAAGGCAAACCATTCAACATCACAGTAATCCAAGTCTATGCCCCAACCAGTAATGCTGAAGAAGCTGAAGTTGAACGGTTCCATGAAGACCTACAAGACCTTTTAAAACTAACACCCAAAAAAGATGTCATTTTCATTATAGGGGACTGGAATGCAAAAGTAGGAAGTCAAGAAACACCTGGAGTAACAGGCAAATTTGGCCTTGGAATACGGAATGAAGCAGGGCAAAGGCTAATAGAGTTTTGCCAAGAAAATGCACTGGTCATAACAAACACCCTCTTCCAACAACACAAGAGAAGACTCTACACATGGACATCACCAGATGGTCAACACCGAAATCAGATTGATTATATTCTTTGCAGCCAAAGATGGAGAAGCTCTATACGGTCAGCAAAAACAAGACCAGGAGCTGACTGTGGCTCAGACCATGAACTCCTTGTTGCCAAATTCAGACTGAAATTGAAGAAAGTAGGGAAAACCACTAGACCATTCAGGTATTACCTAAAGCAAATACCTTGTGATTATACAGTGGAAGTGAGAAATAGATTTAAGGGCCTAGATCTGATAGATAGAGTGCCTGATGAGCTATGGAATGAGGTTTGTGACACTGTACAGGAGACAGGGATCAACACCATCCCCATGGAAAAGAAATGCAAAAAAGCAAAATGACTGTCTGGGGAGGCCTTACAAATAGCTGTGAAAAGAAGAGAAGTGAAAAGCAAAGGAGAAAAGGAAAGATATAAGCATCTGAATGTAGAGTTCCAAAGAATAGCAAGAAGAGATAAGAAAGCCTTCTTCAGCGATCAATGCAAAGAAATAGAGGAAACAACAGAATGGGAAAGACTAGAGATCTCTTCAAGAAAATCAGAGATACCAAAGGAATGTTTCATGCAACGATGGGCTCGATAAAGGACAGAAATGGTATGGACCTAACAGAAGCAGAAGATATTAAGAAGAGATGGCAAGAATACACAGAAGAACTGTACAAAAAAGATCTTCACGACCCAGATAATCACGATGGTGTGATCACTCACTTAGAGCCAGACATCCTGGAATGTGAAGTCAAGTGGGCCTTAGAAAGTATCACAACGAACAAAGCTAGTGGAGGTGATGGAATTCTGGTTGAGCTATTCCAAATCCTGAAAGATGATGCTGTGAAAGTGCTGCACTCAATATGCCAGCAAATTTGGAAAACTCAGCAGTGGCCACAGGACTGGAAAAGGGCAGTTTTCATTCCAATCCCAAAGAAAGGCAATGCCAAAGAATGCTCAAACTACTGCACAATTGCACTCATCTCACACGCTAGTAAAGTAATGCTTAAAATTCTCCAAGCCAGGCTTCAGCAATATGTGAACCATGAACTTCCTGATGTTCAAGCTGGTTTTAGTAAAGGCAGAGGAACCAGAGATCAAATTGCCAACATCCGCTGGATCATGAAAAAAAGCAAGAGAGTTCCAGAAAAACATCTATTTCTGCTTTATTGACTATGCCAAAGCCTTTGACTGTGTGGATCACAATAAACTGTGGAAAATTCTTCAAGAGATGGGAATACCAGACCACCTGATCTGCCTCTTGAAAAATTTGTATGCAGGTCAGGAAGCAACAGTTAGAACTGGACGTGGAACAACATAAGGGTTCCAAATAGGAAAAGGAGTTCATCAAGGCTGTATATTGTCACCCTGTTTATTTAACTTATATTCAGAGTACATATGAGAAACGCTGGACTGGAAGAAATACAAGCTGGAATCAAGATTGTCGGGAGAAATATCAATAACCTGAGATATGCAGATGACACCACCCTTATGGCAGAAAGTGAAGAGGAACTAAAAAGCCTCTTGATGAAAGTGAAAAGGAAGAGTGAAAAAGTTGGCTTAAAGCTCAATATTCAGAAAAGGAAGATCATGGCATCCGGTCCCATCACTTCATGGGAAATAGATAGGGAAGCAGTGGAAACAGTGTGAGACTTTATTTTTCTGGGCTCCAAAATCACTGCAGATGGTGACTGCAGCCATGAAATTAAAAGATGCTTACTCCTTGGAAGGAACATTATGACCAACCTAGATAGCATATTGAAAAGCAGAGACATTACTTTGTCAAAAAAGTTCGCTTGTCAAGGCTATGGTTTTTCCTGTGGTCATGTATGGATGTGAGAGTTGGACTGTGAAGAAGGCTGAGCACTGAAGAATTGATGCTTTTGAACTGTGGTGTTGGAGAAGACTCTTGAGAGCCCCTTGGACTGCAAGGAGATCCAACCAGTCAATTCTGAAGGAGATCAGCCCTGGGATTTCTTTGGAAGGAATGATACTAAAGCTGAAACTCCAGTACTTTGGCCACTTCATGCGAAGAGTTGACTCACTGGAAAAGACTCTGATGCTGGATTGAGGGCAGGAGGAGAAGGGGACGACAGAGGATGATATGGCTGGATGGCATCACTGACTCGATGGATGTGAGTGTGAGTGAACTCCAGGAGTTGGTGATGGACAGGGAGGCCTGGCATGCTGCGATTCATGGGGTCGCAAAGAGTCGGACATGACTGAGTGACTGATCTGATCTGATTTGATATATATTGAGTTATCTAGGGCTGAGTTAATAAATGCTTCCCAAAAGAAGATTGTGAAAATAAGACTCTCATTAATAAATCTTATAAATATGGATTCTAATCCCATAAGTCTTTTTCTGAACTATGAATAATTTTTGCTAATTTGAACTGCATTCCAAAGGAAAATAATTCAAAAGGTTAAAGAAATCCCATCTCCTAACAGCTTAGTGAGATGATCCATACATTTTTCTGAACAACAACAGCAAACAATGCCTCATTTTTGTAACCATTTGTTACTTTTCACAGAATAGAACATACCAAGCAAAACAACAAACAAAATCTGTGGGTTCAATGACACTGAGTTGCAAAGAACTGTGCTTTAGACAGAATGATTAATCGGTAAGTCGAGGTGAGTGGAGGTGGTGGTACTGAAACTGTCTACAAATTCTTTGACACTTTTCTCTGAAATTCCCTCCCCTTAAATATGTGCTGGCCTCAGTAACTGATTTCTACTGGATAGAGTCTGGGGAAATTGACTTTTGCTCTGTGGGAAAGCCCACCCTTAGCATCAGTCACTATTCTGTGAAGAAGCCCAGACCACATACTGAGCACCTTGTCAGTGCCCCCACTGACTGCCCCCAACTAATGTCCCATCCAAAAGCCGGCTCCAACTGCCAGACATGTGCATGAACTAATCTTCAGATGACTCTGGTCCCCACCTTCACAACATCCCAGCTGGTGCCGACTGGAAAAGAAATGTGCTGGCTTCACTAACTGAGCCTTGCCCCAACACAAATTTGTGAACAAAGTAAATGCTGTTTTGAGCCACTAGGTTTTGACATGCTTTATTATACAATTTGCTGGCAATAAATACCTGGCACAGATACTGATATTAAAAATGCCATTAAAAATAACTAAAAGATGTGAGAATGCCTTTCAACATGGAAGTAGGTGAGATCTGAATGGATTCAGAGAAAGAAATGAAAACCCAAAGCGCTTCATGACATTGTAAACTGAATCCTGATGGCCCTTAAAGAGGCTGCTGATGACAGCTTCTAGGCAAGAGAAGAAAATGACACTGAAACACAGGGGAAAAGAGACTCTTGCTATGAACCAGCTGAAAGTACCAAGGAGAGAGATAAGCTATCAAAAAAAAAAGTAGGGGGACTATTAAATATAAAGGAGCCAGGCTCAATTATATTTGGGTTCAATATCTGTTATCTCCTTTATAGCATCTCCATATGTCCAGTGGTCAAATGATGCTAAAAGAGAGAAAAAGCTTCTGGGCTAAGATCAAATCTAGGGTGCTACCAGGAAAACATGGTCTAAAGGTGAAGCCTGTAGACAGTAAAACCCTTCATTAAGATCCTGGAAAGACTTAAGGTGGTGCCACAAATTCCTTTAAAGATCTTAAGGGCATAAGAATTTTAAAGGCGTCATCCTACAAACCTTCACAAGAAACCCAAGTTGCAGAGCTTCTCTCAAAAAAAGATTTGTGAGGGTAGCTTCTCCAATGACGTGAACCCCAATCCAATTCACAGGACACTAAAAGCTTTAAAGAGAAACTTGGCAGCAAAAAAAAAAAAAAAAAAGTGCTTGGCCTAACAGAGACCAAGACATACAAATGAGAATAGGCCTTTGGGATTTTCTTAGAAGTTCAATAAAGAGGAAGCTGGCTTAAGAAACATGACTCAGCTACAGACAGAGGTCATTTCTTATGAAAAGGACAGCACACAGAGCTCAGAGGGTAGAGCAAAGGAGAAGCACTCCTATGGGCAGGACCAAGTCCTCTTCAAAGAGCTAGCAGCACCAAACTTGACCTCAGAGCTGCTATGGACTACGGTGCCTCCCGTTTCCCATTTCAGAACAGGAGAGTCTAGTCATTCAGTAGAATGGCGGGGGTGTGGGTGGCAGATAACTTTTCCCTTTAGTTCTCAAGTCTTAGTACTGAGAGGGTTGTGCTCACAGGGTCACACTCTAGAAATCACACCCAGAAACTTCATCCCCATGTGCCATCTGTACCTGATGAAGATGGTAAGATCTCTACTTGAGCCTGGGCCTGACACTGTTAACAACTGAGACTTGTGAGGGAATGGGTAGGGAAAAGGGTATTTTTCATTGGAAGGAATATAAAAAATTGTGGCCAGTGAGTAACTGCTCTAGTTTCTAAATGTACACATTAGTTTTAAAAACTTTATTCTGTAAAAAAGGTAGAATATAGACCAAGTATAAGTGATTTGCTCCTATTGAAGAGATGATGATGAAAGTGATGCTGTGTGAACTGCAAAGCAAGATTAGACATGGCAGCAGAGCTTCTGCCTGGCTCTCAACCTGGGAACCAGGCTCCATGTTGCGAGTAAGCCCAGGCTGCAAAGAGAGCCTAGGTGTTCAGGGTAGGTGTTTAACTTGTCTGCCTTCACCAAAGTCCAGCCAACCACAGATACCAACTATCAGACAAGAGAATGAACACACTTTCACCCGACTCCAACACCCAGCCCCCGAGCTGCCCCACCTGAAGCCAAGGGGACAAGAAGTCAGCCATCCTGGCCACCTTTTTCTAAGTGTAGATTTTGAACGAAACCAATGTTGTTTATTGAAGCCACTAAACTTAAAGCTAATTAAGGAAAAAAAAAAAAAACAGAAAAATGGATTTTTGAAAAAGAGAAAATAAAGAAACATAACTTAAATGCAGGTAGAAACTGGTCTCCTATAAACTGGAATATAATAAAAGATGAGATTTTTAATGACAATGTTGATGAGAAGAAGCATATAACTAGAAGGAAGACTTAAGAACTATTCAGGAAGAAGTTTTTTCAGGGTTCCTTTCAATTACAATTTCTTACAAATAGGCAGGAGTGACTCCTTAGAATTTCTGCTCAAGGTTGAAAACAATGAAGACTAGTAAGCAATGAGACATATGATTTGAACTATAAGAAATAATTAGAAATAGTTTAATTACCAAAATCAGACTTTTGACCTCATCTCAATTTACTGAAATTCTAAAAGAGATGGGTAGCTTTGAGTAGTTACTAATCTAGAACTCAATCTTCATTGTCCTCTCCTCAGAGAGAGACATAAAACACCACGAGATGCCACTTCATACTTGCTAGGATGGCTATATTCACAGAGACAGGTAATGACTAGTGCTGACAGGAATTTATAGAAATGGGAAAGTTTTACATAACATACTTTGGATAAAAATATAAAACGATGCAGCCATGCTGGAAAACAGTTTGGCAGGTCCTCAAAAGGTTAAACAGAGTTGCTGTGTAATACAGCAATTCTATTCATAACTATATTCCCAAAAGAAGTGAAAAAATATGTTCACACCAAAAACTTAGACATAAATGTTCGCAGGAACATTACTGACATTAGCCAAAAAGTAGAAACAACCCCAAAGGTCCATCAGATGATGAATGGATAAATAAAATGTGGCATGTCCATACAATAGAATATTATTGAGCAATAAAAGCAAGGAAATACTGATACATGTTAGATGTACCTTGAAAATATTATGCTAAATAAGAGAAGGCAGTCACAAAGGATACCATATTGTGTGATTCCACTGACACGAAATGTCCAGAAAGGGACATCTACACAGTCAGGGAGTGGAGTCATGGTTCCCTCAGGCTGGGAAGGTCAGGAAGGGAAAAGTGGCACAGGGTGATTTTTTTGGAGGGTGATGAAAATGTTCTAACGTGGTAATACCTGTATAACTCTTTAAACACAATAAAGTTACTGAAGTGTACAGTTTAAGTGAATGAACTGCATGGTATGTTCATTAGATTTCAACAAACCTGTCACCAAAAACAACAGATGCTTTGGGGTCATTAATGCTGTGCTGCTCAGCTTCAGATCACCAGCCAGGGTTCAAGACAGAGAGAGTCAAGAGTGTGCCCTTTTTATCTCAAAATGATATAGGGAAAAGCTGTCTTTTTTAGTGGTGTCCAACCTAAAAAATTAATAGACAAATCTGTGTTTCACTGCTCAAAGCATGGAATGATTTATATTTCCCCAAATTAAGTGATTTTGGGGTTCTAAAACTAATTAAAAATTACCTTATGTTTTAGCATATTAATTTGAATATCCATTTCAGTTTGACTGGTTTTTAAATCTCCATGGAAACTAAGCTCTCATTTTCATATTCATTTAACTTCCTTCTTGTCATTTTTAAGAGTTTCTTAAATCTGTAGAAACGTATAGAATGAGTAAGTTCTTTAAGAGAAGATATTTAATAATTAAACAGATATATGTTCTATCAGATAAAACAAACAAATCTATAAATTGTAATCCTTTCTCATTGTTCAAATTTAATACTCCTTGAAAGCATAATAACTAAATTCTAATCTTAGATTAATATTATAAAGAAAAATTTTATCATATTTAAATGAACTGTGTGTGATATATGTAATATATGGGTTCTTATAAATAAGTTAATGTCAATTTTTAGCATGCTAGTGTGAAATATTAATTTAGTATTAAATATTAATTATAAACCAGAGATCAGTATTCAAGCTAAAGATGAAGAGATATGATATATGAATGTTTTTTGAAAAGACACAAGTCATGTTTGTTCCTACTGACCACAGCCTCTACAAAAATAAAAGAAAGTAGATACAAAAAACCAACAAGATTCTCACTCAAAATTGAAAAAAAAAAAAAAGAAAAATCTTTGGAGCCTGAGTTAAGTGGGAAATAACCCAGGCTGAGAGTTTTAGAAGAAAGGAAATCAGAAGAAAGAGAGAGGGTACCAGTCTCTTCAAGACTATTTTAAGAGATGTAGAAACTTGCCCAGCACATTGTTAACAAAATGCAAAGCAATGTATAGAAAATTAAGAGAAAAATATTAATGATAATCAGAGAAGAACCCTTTGTATAATCATCTCTTGGCATCCACAGAGGACTGGTTGAAAAATCCCCCAACACTCTGTGGATACAAAATCCATGGATGCTCAAGTCTCTCTAAGCACATCTTCCCTATACTTTCAGTCATACCTAGATCACTTACATTATCTAATACAACATAAACGCTTTTATGTTATAAAAGCATTTTAAATACAGTTATAAATACAGTGTAATAAATACTAGCTATAAATACAGTGTAAACACTATGGAAATAGTTGCCAGCTTGAGACCAATCCAAGTTTTGCTTTTTGGAACTTTCTCAAATTTTTTTCCCTGAATACTTTTGATCTAGGGTTGGCTGAATCTGTAGATGATGAGGGTTAACCGTACTCAGCAAAAAAAAACAGAAGCAGTTTTTTATCTTACTGATCAAAACATAGTCACTAATTTTATTATTCTTTAAGTTACACATAGATTTTTGTATGTAAATTTGATAACTAAAATTTTGAGGCAAAAAGAAAATATAAGCCAAATCAAGATACTTTTTTTTTAATTTTATTTTTTTTCAATTTTAATTTTTTGTTTTTAAAATTATTTTAAATTTTATTTTATTTTTAAACTTTACAAATTGTATTAGTTTTGCCAAATATAAAAATGAATCCACCACAGGTATACATGTGTTCCCCATCCTGAACCCTCCTCCCTCCTCCCTCCCCATACCATCCCTCTGGGTCGTCCCAGTGCACTAGCCCCAAGCATCCTATATCCTGCATCGAACCTGGACTGGCAACTCGTTTCATATATGATATTAACTTTATAATATTGTATTGGTTTTGCCAAATATCGAAATGAATCTGCCACAGGTATACATGTGTTGTTGTTCAACAATAACACAGGTAGGTTTTTAGATAATAAATTACTTGAATGATGAAGGGAAGGAACACAATTAAAAGAAGGCAGGACTACCAAAAGGAACAAAGATACTTTGTAGAAGTAAAAATTCAGCATAGATGATGAGGAACAGAGTGACATTACTATATGCAGAGGCACGGTTGTCACTGTTTTAGAAATCATTACAGATAAGTATAACACTGCTGCACTCAAAAACATTTCAGATTGTGCTGACTTTCCACAGTAAACTTTTAAATAGGATAATGTGTTTAATTATGAAAATACAAATAAAAATGAATTTATGTCCAAAGATTTAAATAAAATAAAATTATACTTTTACTAATAGTTGAGATTATCAGAAATATTAAAATCTTACCCAGTAATCTCTTTTTCTAACTCACTGTTTTTCTTCTTTTCTTGCTCCAAGCTATTTTCCGGAGATTGTTTTAATTCAATGTATTTCTTTAATTGTTCCTTTTCATCCTCAGACTTAGAAAAAAACAATTTAGGAAAATTATTTTTAAACACCTAGAGAGGCTTATTCTTTCTTAAAAATATTATTTCTCATGAGTTCACAAGCTAATATGAATTTATAGTAAACACAATTTTTAAACCTGATTGATACCAATAACAGATTTCAAAATTGACTTTTCCTAAAATAACTTAAAATGATTTTTCATTTCATCATTTTTCTGGAGTTTAAATTGCCAACATTTATTTGTTAAAAATAGAGACTTTTACACATAAAACACTAAATGTTAATGAAAGTTTTTTTAAAGACTGCCTATATTTACATTTTACTTTCTAGAGATGCTCTAAAATAATTTTCATCAATGGTTCAAGATATTCCAGGTTTTGTTAAGTCATACCTTACTAAAAGAATATTTGAAAAATTCCCATGCAACCCCCATCTCTTAAAATAAAATCCAACAAATGAAAAATACATTCGTTTAGAAAAAAGGTTCTATACAGACAGTATTCCTTCTTAATGAAGAGAACAAACTACAATATTTAAAATGATTCATTCTCAAAAATCTCACAGAAAGATCTGGATTACATAAGAAACTCAAAATTCTCAATCAAATCATCACTCAAATTTCTGGACTCAAATAGATGTTTATGTACCAGTGTTCAAAGCAGCATTATTAACAATAGTCAGAAGGTGGAATTTCATTGACAGATGAATGAACAAACAAAATGTGGTCTATATAAAATATTGCTTTTGGACTGTCACAATTTTTTTCTAATTTTATTTTTTAACTGTACAATATTGTATTGGTTTTGCTATATATCAACATGAATCCGCCACAAGTATACACGTGTTCCCCATCCTGAACCCTCCTACCTCCTCCTTCCCCGTACCATCCCTCTGACTGTCACAATTTTTTTTTAACTTTTTAAAAAATTAAATAAAAACATTTGGCCTGTTTTAATTAAAGTTAGATCTTAAAGAAACGTAAAAGTACATAAAACAGTATGGGGAACAGTAGGCAATGACTACATATAGCTGCTGATCTCAGAATTCAACACAATGCATTTACATTTCTTTGACATTTACCAGACATCACAGATTTCTACCAGAACATCACATAAGTTTATTTCAGATGTAACAGCAATGTTAAAATCAACAAGTTTAAATCTTAACTGCACCAAGTAAACTTAGCTATTTAAGTATTTTTAAAGTTATTCCCTCCAAAAAACTGAGGGAGCTTTTCTTTTCCACCCCACATTCCACGGTTTCCCAATAGTTAGTTCTATTTTTGGAGGACTCCGAATTGACAAGTAAACTGCTTTGGGGATATTTCAGAACTTCTTTCCCCAAATGAAAACTAATCTGGACAAATTATATATTGCATAGATTTCTCTGCAGATTCTTTTCCTTAGAACCTAAATGTAATTACCATATAATTTTACCTATTTGCCCCACAGAAAAAAAACTATCTTCCCCAAAAAATACGATGGGTACATCTTGTGATCTTCTAGTTAATAGAATTATTTTACCTCAATGATAATTATCGTATTTCAAAATAACCAACTCAACATGGGACATTATTTCAGTCTTTACTGACTTCTAGGCACATGAAAGTGTACCTAGCTTCTACCTCCTCTACATCCTCCTCCATAAATGGATGGAATTATTTCATGTAAGTCTGATGTAGGACAATTCACGTTTTACAAACACAATTTAGGTTAAAGTCAGTGACTAGTGTGGAGAAAGAAACACTAAAATGATAGGGAGCCTACACACTCAATTCAAAATTTTAATATTTTTTCCTCCATAAATAATATGTACTTAATTGTCATGAGGCAGCTATTCGGTTTTCATTAACCACATTTAGGGATACATTCATAGGACTGATTAGATAGTCCAGGTGAAATGCTTATAGAAATAGAGGCAGTGTCATCTCACAAAACTCATTTATATATCAAAATCTATTTTGACATCTGAAGTTTACAAAAAGACTGAATTCTTCAAACTAATCTTGCCTTCTGTAACTCAAGCATTCTTCTCTTGGCAAGAGCAAGCTGAAGCTTATCCATGAAGGTAAAGGTACTCAATGCTAAACTTTTCTTCTAAGCTTAGATTTGGACTGCTTAAGAAACTGATACCCAAGAAATCAGCAAGATCTTTCTACATTTTTACTATCTTAAGATTAGAACTCTATGAACTCACTCATCAACTATCTTCCTTTCCTATATTATTCTTGGCACTCAACTAAGACGGTTGAAGTCTATTGTACCTTGCATTTTCACATTCTCAAATAAGAACTTAAGATTATAAGATGTGCATAAACATTGTGTAAAATAATTTTGTCATTCAATGTATTTGAAGAGATGAAACTTTTATGCCAGAATTCACACAAGAGGATAAATGTTATCAATCAACCTTCTTTTTAAAGTCAAATGACAGAAAATTCAAGCTCTGTGCATTGTTTTAAGTCTAATGAAAACATTTCTTAGGCCACTGGTATTGGCAATGTAGAAAATTTTAAATATTGGAGATGGAATTATGGAGGAAAGCCTGAAAATTTTAGAGGTCTTCTATTTTCTTACAGAAAGTTACTGACCAATCAAAGCCACTCCCTAAGTGCCAGAAAATGATCTGGCATAAACCAGTCCTGTTGGTACAGGAGGTCACAGTGACATTCACGTTATTAACACTTCTAGACTTCTACTTTTCCCAAGAACAGAAGCAATGTATTTAACAATTCCCCCTCCCCCAAATCCTTAAACTCAGTATCACAGGCACAGAATGTAAGCAAATCTGGGATGTTCTCCAACAGATAAGCCATAGCATAGCTATGTTATTCTCAAAAATACTGTCTAAATATTCTTTCCTCTAAAATCAAATGCTCAGTGGCCACACTTCTAACAGTCTGCGTTAGCTGACATTAAATGCATTTATTGTGCCACAAATCCATCTAAGCTTCCGTTTAGGTATTTTTTTGTATATCCAGGAGACAATACCTACTTCAGGTTTATTTAAGGGCACTGACCTATAAAGGACAAACTCCATATTTAAGGTCTGACCAACTACTGTGTGTTTACTGAAGAAAAACAACAGGAAAAAAAGCAGATCACAACAAACCTCTTTAGGTCAGTTAAAGGCCATATCTCTAGCTGGGATATTAAAAAAAAAAATGAATCTCACCAGCCCATATGCTAAAAGATAATGCCACTAGTAACAATCAACAGCAGGAAAAACAAACCTGCTAAGCACCAGCCCACTCATTAGCAAAAAGCAGTTTAACTCACATACTGAGACCAAAGTCTAATACTACTGATTCAAACTGTCCCACCCACCTTCAGCCACCAGCAAGGAAGGAAGAAATAACTGCTTAACAGAACAAAATAAGCTTAGTATTTCTTACAAGGATAACAATGGCCCAACTCCTGAGATAATACTCAGAAGCACAAAAGGTGGAGTGAAGGCAATGTATAGGGATTAGTATCCCACAAAATCTTTAAAAACCCAAAGTACCACAAACACACTAAACTTGTCTAAGAGTTAGAGGACAAGATATTGCTGCTGCTTCTTTTTGTCCTTTGAAATATACAATATTTTGTAGGCTCTGCCCTTCAATGTGAAAGCAGGACATTAAAAAAAAAAAAAAAGGAAATTGACACTCAAATTTTTGGGACCATATATATCTTAACTGTGAAACTAAACCGATCTATACCTTTTCCTTCCTACAATCAAACCACCTCACAAAAATAAGAAAACTAAAACAATCCAAACATGATTAATAAGTCCTTAAAAGTTTAAAACTTTTAGAGGAAAGGGAAGCAAGTTTTGAAAGGAGGAAAAGTAAGAACAAGGAAGGAGGAAAGTTTTAAAAGAAAGGGGGGGCGGGGAATCAATGGGCCTCTCTTTTATTTGGCGACAAGCAAGTGCAAGAAAGTTCATCTGTAATTTGTTCAGTTGTCTGTCTTTTGCACATCTGCGTTCTGGCCAGAAGGGACCTTGAGGTTTTTCTGCAACACGTGAGCATCTGCGGGCTCTATCCTCTTATAGTAGTTCTTCTTTGTCTCAATAATCTCAAAGCCAAACTTTCTGTAGAAGTCAATTGCAGACTCATTGCTGATCTGGACATGCAGATAGATGTTGTCAAAAGTGCCATCTTTTTCACAGATGTTTAAGACATGATTTAACATTTTAGTTCCAATTCCTAGCCTTCGGTATGGCGCCAGACAGCCTAGTGTCATGATGTAAAGTCGCTTCTGATTCTGTGAATGATCCACCCTACAGCACACTGCACCCACTGCGATTATCATTGAAGTAAGCAAGTTTTGCTAGTTCGCCAACCTCCAACACATCCTTGTAGAACTTGTCATTGTAGCTGACTGGAAAGATGACTTGGTTTAATCTCTTCAGCTGTTTAATATTGTGTGGTGTCACATCTCCCAGCTCGATCCGGCTACCTTTCATCTTCCCCGCCTGCTGAGGCCGTTGTTACCGCCGATATCAACGCCGTTGTCGTCGCCGCCCTGAGCTCTCCGCGCCCTCAGCTCGGGCCACTCAACCCCACAAGCCGGCCTCCTCGCCAAAGGCAAGAAGCTGAGCGGGTGACGGAGGCCGCGAGAGTTTAGCGCGGCCCTGCGTCTCCGGAGGGGGCGGAGGTGCCTCCCGCCGCCGCGCTAGTGCAGCAGCTTCTCCACACGTGCACACGGGGAACTCGCCGCCCGCCCGCCGCCTGTCACAATTTTTTAAATTAAAATCTTACTATAAAACTCATTAATTTTATGAATTCAGTCGACTTCTTCTATAGAGGAATCACAGTACTAGTAGCAAGCAGTATCAATAAAAATACAATAAGCTAATCAATGAGACTTTTCACATTGTCCAAAATATTCTTATATATTACTAGTAAAAAAAAATAAAATCTTTTCTCAGTATGACAGAAATTAAGAGGTTTACTTACCAATCTTGTACTTAACAGGTTTTTCTGAAGCTGTTCGGTTTTACCCACTTGCTTTTTGACTGTAGTTTGTAACTTGACATTTTCAATTTCAAGCGTAAAATTCAGATTTTAAAATAATAATTCTCACAGATGGGTTTTTTTTCTTTAAAGATTTTTTTTTTGGACATAGACCATTTTCTTTTTAGGTTTGAGATTTCACATGGATTTTTTTAATTAAATTTATTTACTTTAATTGGAGGTTAATTACTTCACAATATTGTGTTGGTTTTGCCATACATCAACATGAATCTGCCATGGGTGTACATGTGGTCCCCATCCTGAACCCCGCTCCCACCTCCCTCCCTGTACCATCCTTCTGGGTCATCCCAGTGCACCAGCCCCAAGCATCCTGTATCCTGCATTGAACCTGGACTGGAGATTTGCTTCTTATATGATATTTTACATGTTTCAATGCCATTCTCCCAAATCATCCCACCCTCTCCCTCTCCCACAGAGTCCAAAAGACTGTTCTATATATCTGTGTCTCTTTTGCTGTCTCTCATACAGGGTTATCATTACCATCTTTCTAAAATCCATATATACGCGTTAGTATACTGTATTGGTGTTTTTCTTTCTGGCTTACTTCACTCTGTATAATAGGCTCCAGTTTCATCCACCTCATTAGAACTGATTCAGATATATTCTTTTTAATGGCTGAGTAATACTCCATTGTGTGTATGTACCACAGCTTTCTTATCCATTCATCTGCTGATGGACATTTAGGTTGCTTCCATGTCCAGGCTATTATAAACAGTGCTGCAATGAACATTGGGGTACACGTGTCTCTTTCAATTCTGGTTTCCTCAGTGTATATGCCCAGCAGCGGGATTGCTGGGTCATAAGGCAGTTCTATTTCCAGTTTTTTAAGAAATCTCCACACTGTTCTCCATAGTGGCTGTACTAGTTTGCATTCCCACCAACAGTGTAGGAGGGTTTCCTTTTCTCCACACACTCTCCAGCATTTATTGCTTGTAGACTTTTGGATCGAAGCCATTCTGACTGGCATGAAATGGTACCTCATTGTGGTTTTGATTTGCATTTCTCTGATAATGAGTGATGTTGAGCATCTTTTCATGTGTTTTTTAGCCATCTGTATGTCTTCTTTGGAGAAATGTCTATTTAGTTCTTTGGCCCATTTTTGGATTGGGTCATTTATTTTTCTGGAATTGAGCTGCAGGAGTTGCTTGTATATTTTTGAGATTAGTTGTTTGTCAGTTCCTTCACTTGCTATTATTTTCTCCCATTCTGAAGGCTGTCTTTTCACCTTGCTTATAGTTTCCTTTGTTGTGCAGAAGCTTTTAATTTTAATTAGGTCTGATTTGTTTATTTTTGCTTTTTTAATGTCTTTATTGAATTGACTGAAATATTGCTTCTGTTTTACGTTTTGGTTTTTTGGCTGTAAGGCACGTGGGGTCCCAGCTCCCCAACTAGGGATCAAACCCACACCCTCTGCCTTGGAAGGCATAGTTTTAACACTTGGACTGTCACAGCATTCCTTCTCACATAAATTTTTAAAATATCACACTGTTTCTGAACAAACATCTGCAGGTTCAATTACATAGGTTCTTAGAATTTTGAAAAGTAGATGATTTGGCCACTGTACTGTTTTTCTATTTGTGACTAATTGCCTTCCCTGGTGGCTCAGATGGTAAAGAATCTGCTGACAATGCAGGAGACCCAGGTCCAATCCCTGAGTCAGGAAGATCCCCTGGTGAAGGGAATGGCAACCCACTCCAGGATTCTTGCCTGGAGAATTCCATGGACAAAGGAGCCTAGACGGCTAGAGTCCAGGGGGTTGTGAAGAGTCAGACATGACTGAGTGGTTAAAACTTTCACTTTTCACTTGTGTATAATGTGCAAAATATGGAAATAATGGGGGAAAATTACGAATCTCAAAACAGCTCAAAGCTGAAATGTTACACAGCTTCATGATAATGTGCTTATTATCACTATTGATCTATTCTAATATTTACTGTTTATCTGCTTTATATTTATTTTCTACACTGCTTTAAATTGTACTTTTGGATGTGATCCTGTGTTTTCTCAGCACATCTCACAGCATCTGTAAGTTGATCCTGTGTTCTTGCAACTAAAAAAAAAAGAAAAAACAACTGTTTTAACTACTAATAACCTAGTAAATCCGCCATCATTGGTTTTTGTCTCTTTTGTCTGCATATTGTTAACAGCTGATTTCCTACCATACGGCAGAGATGAGTTGTTACAACAGACACCTTACAGTTCACAAAGTGAAAATATTTCCTGTCTGCCCTCTGCAGATTACTGATCTCTCCTCTAACACTCAAACACAACATCATCCATGCTTTAAATCAGATTTTCTCAAATAAACACACAAATTTATAAACTACTGAAATGGGGTAGACAGAAAACTACCTTATGGTAAACAATTATTTTTTTAAATCCAGGCTCCATATCGGCCATTACTTTAAATATCCACATATGTAAATGACCACAGATCTTCCAGTGGTTACGAGAGCTAACACTGCTGCTGGTGACAACCAGATGCTTCAGGAACTAGTGTGAGAGGCAGCAGCTACACAGGAACCAGAATGTGTGGGCCTGTGTCACAGTTCCATCAGTTCTGAGCTGCATGTCTTGGAGCAAATCACTTAACCTTTCTCTATCTCAGTTTCTCCATCCACAAAATTGAGATAATGGTAGCATCAACCTCAGTGGGATGTTTAGAAGATTATATTGCAGAGTTTACATAATGTACTTTAGAGGAGGAAATGGTTCCAGTATTGCCAGAAGGAAACCCGCTCCTGTATTCTTGCTTGGAGAATCCTATGGACAGAGGAGCCTGGTGTGCTACTGTTCATGAGGTCACAAAGAATTGGACAAGATTGACTAACCACATACATAAACTATTTAGAAGAGGAAGTGGCATAGAATAAAAACTGTTTGTAATTGGCATCATTATGGTCGCTGTATTTTATCTGCAAAACAATTTGATATATCAGGCAGATGACATGCCAACAGAAGTCGTGTCCATCACAAGTCAGACTGAAATCACTATCCAAACCATTGCAAGTGGCAGTAAGGGGGAGCACAAGGCCCTGAACATATGCATCCAGTACTTCAAAAATGTTCACTGAGTCCACTAACCAGCTAGCAGTGTTTTCCACTTATAATAATTTGTAACTTACTTCCTCTCTGTACTACTCAGTGGACAATGACTATGGGTTAATACGCAAATAGCACCTCCTGGATGGAGTGGTACAGAACTTACATGACCATCAGAGGAAGGATGAAGTCACCGCCATGGAAATATTACCCTACTGCTAAATAAAAGTTCTGAATCAATTCATTCCCAGCAACTGTTAATGTCTAGCAAGTATTCAGATGAGAAAATTAAGGTTACAAGCTATGGATACCAGAGAAGCCAACTCCAGAACCTCACAGTTGGTGAAAGGCTAGAAATCCATAAATCCCACTTCTGGCTGCATAATGAAGGAAAGAAATCTTACATTTTCCTTCCAGAGTCAGGGAAAAAATGAGCATTTAACTGAACAATTCTATTCTATTAGACTAATAGAATTTAGTTTCTTAATAAAAGTTTTACTATACCAGTATCTCCAAGAAATTATTGGTATGGTAAAAAGTACTTAGTTGTGTCCTAACAACTGTTAAGCTAAAATATTTTCCATTTATGCAGACAAGTATTGTGCATATTAATAAATATTCCCTGTTAAACCAATGTGTACTTAGACAAGATTCTCCCTCGTGGAAAAAAAAAAAAAAGGACAACAATGTAAAATTAAGGGGTAAAATATTTTTCACAGACTAGATGAGAAAGGCTGAAGAGAAAAGGCTCAATGAGAACTGGAAGGTCAGGAAAGCTCCATGGATGAGAAGAGACTGGGCACCAGGTCTGAATAAATGGAGGACTACCCAAGAGAAAACAAAACTGTGAACACTGAAAGGACAGTCTGAGTAAAGGCCAAGAAAAGGTGAAATCAGCCAGTTAATGCTGAGGGTAAAATCCAACCACAGGAAAACAAAAGCATGTCCACACAGAAACTTGTAAATCAGTGTTCACAGCAGCATTTTTAATAGCCTCAAAGTGGAAACAACCCAAAGCTTCATCAACTGGTGAATGGACATATGGCTTAGCCACATACTGTTTGTTGTTTGACAATTAACAGAAATAGAAGAACTGATACATGTTATAACATGGATGAAACTCAAAAACATGACATCAAATTAGAAAAGCTAATCACAAAGGAGCACACATTGTGTGATTCCATTTATATGAAATACCAAGATAGATACTACACTGGTGTTTGCCTGGGGCTGAGGGAGATGGGGGGCCATGAGTGGTGGCTAAGGGATGCAGGGTTTCCTTTTCAGGGTGATGGAAAGGCTCTAAAATTGGTCACAGGTAACACCTTTCTACACTAAGAAATAGTGAACTACACTTTTTCAGTGGGTGAATTATATGATACATGAATTATACTTCAATAGCGTTTTTAAAAAATCCAATGGCCAGATCTAAATAATCTTAATTCTCTATTTTGGATGTCCATACTATACACCATCTGAGTACCTCCAGGATTTTATAATATATCTAAAATGAAAAGAAGGCAATGCCTATCTTCAACTAGTTTGTATAATACCCTTTCCACACAAGTTATTCTGAAATCCATGATATATATATATATATATATATATATATATATATATAAACTCTACAGTCATTGACATAAGTGAAGATGAGAAATGATAATTTCCTGAAACATTCCATTAAACATCCTTTGATTTTATCTGGCTTGCCTTATCAAGGCAATACAGGTATCACACAAAAAAAGTATTGCTTCAAATAAACAGTCTCTCAACTTCTGTGAAGAATGCTGCACAATTCTTAACTTTCCTAAGGGGAACTAATATAAGGGGAAAAAATATATAATGCAAATGGCAGAATGAAAGTCAAGTTTTAGAAATGAATGTCTTATAAAGATTGTAGTAAATTATTTGCAATGAAAATGCAAAAGAAAGCTGTCCATGAAAACGAGTGTACTAAGACACTTTATCCTACATATAAACAGTCAACACATTAAATTACATACATACCTGACTTGTGAGTTGACATAACTTCTTCTTTAAATCCTGTGCCTCAACTTCTAAGTTGGCATGATAACGTGACAAGACTTCCAGCAAAGCCTCTGCCATAGACTGCTTTTTGAGGGTATCAGCCAGTTCTTGTTGAAGTTGTCTCACAACTGCCTAATAAGATGCTCTGTCACTGAGTTTATCAAATCACTTTACTATTGCTGTTGTTGCTGCTAAGTCACTTCAGTCGTGTCCAACTCTGTGTGACCCCATAGACGGCAGCCCACCAGGCTCCCCCATCCCTGGAATTCTCCAGGCAAGAACACTGGAGTGGGTTGCCATTTCCTTCTCCAATGCATGAAAGTGAAAAGTGAAAGTGAAGTCACTCAGTCGTATCCGACCCTCAGCGACGCCATGGACTGCAGCCTTCCAGGCTCCTCCATCCATGGGATTTTCCAGGCAAGAGTACTGGAGTGGGGTACCATTGCCTTCTCTGACTATTACATTATGTTAACAATAGATAACTCCAACATATGTACTTTGAAAATTATCACCACAGGCAGCAACTCACCTTCTTTTTCCTCCTCACTGAGTTTGGTTACAGACACAGAAGGGGACACCTTCCAGCCTTCCTGATACTAAGTTACTCAGACAAAGGATGCAGCCCCACTGTCCACGCCCTGCCCCTCCCAATAAATCTGCAGAGTTTCACCACCTCACATACAGAAAGAAATGAGTGTGTAGGTGGGAAAAGTGATGGAAAATTCCACACTGTGGAAACATTTTCCTTTCCTTTTTCATTAGAAGTTTTGATTAACTCAGAGATCCTCACATATTCCAACCAGTGCTCAGATCTTTCCAATAGATTCCTACCTCAGCAGAAAAATGAGGCCATTCCCTTGTTGCTTAACTATTTTATATCTAGTAGTGTGTCTATATTAATCCCAAACTCCTAATATATCCCTCCTCCCCACCTTTGCCCTTGGCTAACCATAAGGACATACTGGAGAGCACAGGGAACTTTACTCGATATTATGTAGTCACCTACCTGGGAAAAGGAACTAAAAAAGAATGGATATATGTGTACGAATAACTGAATCAATTTCCTGTACATCTGAAACTAACACAAAATTGTAAATCAACCATATTCCAATATAAAAGAAAAATGAAATTTAAAAAATGAGGTTGTTCCCATAGCCTTCAAAGAGCCTCGATATCCTGGCCTCCTGCCTCCAGACCACAGCTCCTACAACTCTCTCCCTGACTCACTCCATTCCTGCTGCTCACGAATCCTGCCATCCTTCATTTTTAGTCAACAAACTTGTATTCAAATGATACTAATTTATCCTTAAAATGAGAATTATGAACAAATTGTTTGTAAAAATGCTCTAAGTAAATAACATAAATAGCTTATGTTATTTATGGGAAGTAAATAACATAAGATTATTTGTGGGAAGATTAAATCAGGAATAGTTTGGCTAAAGCTCCCCACTAGAGTCCCAAATTATGATTCAATGACAAATAGATGCCTTTAAAGACCTGAAACAGGTGCATTTAGCCCAGGCGGCTGCAACCGGCGCACTTAGCTCAGCCGAGAGGAGCTACCCCACATCCGAGGTCAGGGGCAGTGGCTGAGAGTGAAAGGCTGTGACGGCACAGGAATGGTGGAGAGGAGCAACCCCACGTCTGAGGTCAGGGGCGGCAGCCAAGAGGAGCTACCCCACGTCTGAGGCCAGGGGCAGGGGCTGGGAGGACCTACCCCATGCCTGAGGCCAGGGGCGGCAGCCGGGAGGAGCAACCCCACCTCCAAGCAGCTGTGGCTGCGTGGGCACAGGAGGGCCTAGAGGAGCTATTCCATATTCAAGGTCAGAAGGGGCGGCGGTAAGTAGATACCCTTCATCCAAGGTAAGGAGCAGTGGCTGCACTTTGCTGGAGCAGCCATGAAGAGATACCCCACATCCAAGGTAAGAGAAACCCAAGTAAGAGGGTAGGAGTTGCAAGAGGGCATCAGAGGGCAGACACACTGAAACCATACTCACAGAAAACTAGTCAGTCTAATGACACAAGGACCACAGCCTTGTCTAACTCAATGAAACTAAGCCATGCCCATGGGGCCACCCAAGACAGGCAGGTCACAGTGGAGAGGTCTGACAGAATGTGGTCCACTGGAGAAGGGAATGGCAAAACACTTCAGTATTCTTGCCTTGAGAACCCCAGGAACAGTATGAAAAGGCAAAATGATAGGATACTGAAAGAGGAACTCCCCAGGTCAGTAGGTGCCCAATATGCTACTGGAGATCAGTGGAGAAATAACTCCAGAAAGAATGAAGGGATGGAGCCAAAGCAAAAACAATACCCAGTTGTGGATGTGACTGGTGAGAGAAGCAAGGTCCGATGCTGTGAAGAGCAATATTGCATAGGAACCTGGAATGTCAGGTCCATGAATCAAGGCAAATTGGAAGTGGTCAAACAGGAGATGGCAAGAGTGAACATTGACATTCTAGGAATCAGCGACCTAAAATGGACTTGAATGGGTGAATTTAACTCAGACGACCATTATATCTACTACTGTGGGCAGGAATCCCTCAGAAGAAATGGAGTAGCCATGATGGTCAACAGAAGAGTTCAAAATGCAGTACATGGATGCAATCTCAAAAATGATAGAACAATCTCTTCGTTTCCAAGACAAACCATTCAATATCACAGTAATCCAAGTCTATGCCCCAACCAGTAATGCTGAAGAAGCTGAAGTTGAATGGTTCTGTGAAGACCTACAAGACCTTTTAGAACTAACACCCAAAAAAGATGTCCTTTTCATTATAGGGGACTGGAATGCAAAAGTAGGAAGTCAAGAAACACCTGGAGTAACAGGCAAATTTGGCCTTGGAATACGGAATGAAGCAGGACAAAGACTAATAGAGTTTTGCCAAGAAAATGCACTGGTCATAGCAAACACCCTCTTCCAACAACACAAGAGAAGACTCTACACATGGACATCACCAGATGTTCAACATCAAAATCCGATTGATTATATTCTTTGCAGCCAAAGATGGAGACGCTCTATACAGTCAACAAAAACAAGACCAGGAGCTGACTGTAGCTCAGATCATGAACTCCTTGTTGCCAAATTCAGACTGAAATAGAAGAAAGTAGGGAAAACCACTAGACCATTCAGGTATTACCTAAAGCAAATCCCTTATGATTATACAGTGGAAATGAGAAATAGATTTAAGGGCCTAGATCTGATAGATAGAGTGCCTGATGAACTATGGACTGAGGTTGGTGACATTGTACAGGAGACAGGGATCAACACCATCCCCATGGAAAAGAAATGCAAAAAAGCAAAATGACTGTCTGGGGAGGCCTTACAAATAGCTGTGAAAAGAAGAGAAGTGAAAAGCAAAGGAGAAAAGGAAAGATATAAGCATCTGAATGCAGAGTTCCAAAGAATAGCAAGAAGAAATAAGAAAGCCTTCTTCAGCGATCAATGCAAAGAAATAGAGGAAAACAACAGAATGGGAAAGACTAGAGATCTCTTCAAGAAAATCAGAGATACCAAGGGAACATTTCATGCAAAGATGGGCTTGATACAGGACAGAAATGGTATGGACCTAACAGAAGCAGAAGATATTAAGAGGTGGCAAGAATAACAGAAGAACTGCACAAAAAATATCTTCACGACCCAGATAATCACGATGGTGTAATCACTCACCTACAGCCAGATACCCTGGAATGTGAAGTGAAGTGGGCCTTAGAAAGCATCACTACAAACAAAGCTAGTAGAGGTGATGGAATTCCAGCTGAGCTATTTCAAATCCTGAAAGATGATGCTGTGGAAGTGCTGCACTCAATATGCCAGCAAATTGGAAAACTCAGCAGTGGCCACAGGACTGGAAAAGGTCAGTTTTCATTCCAATCCCAAAGAAAGGCAATGCCAAAGAATGCTCAAACTACTGCACAATTGCACTCATCTCACACGCTAGTAAAGTAATGCTCAAAATTCTCCAAGCCAGGCTTCAGCAGTACGTGAGCCATGAACTTCCAGATATTTAAGCTGGTTTTCGAAAAGGCAGAGGAATCAGAGATCAAATTTCGAACATCCACTGGGTCATTGAAAAAGCAAGAGAGTTCCAGAAAAACATCTATTTCTGCTTTATTGACTATGCCAAAACCTTTGACTGTGTGGATCACAATAAATTGTGGAAAATTCTGAAAGAGATGGGAACACCAGACCACCTGAGCTGCCTCTTAAGAAACCTTTATGCAGGTCAGGAAGCAACAGTTAGAACTGGACATGGAGCAACATACTGGTTCCAAATAGGAAAAGGAGTACATCAAGCCTGTATATTGTCACCCTGCTTATTTAACTTATATGCAGAGTACTTCATGAGAAATGCTGGGCTGGAAGAAACACAAGCTGGAATCAAGTTTGCCAGGAGAAATATCAATAACCTCAAATATGCAGATGACACCACCCTTATGGCAGAAAGTGAAGAGGAACTAAAAAGCCTCTTGATGAAGGTGAAAGAGGAGAGTGAAAAAGTTGGCTTAAAACTCAGCACTCAGAAAACGAAGATCATGGCATCTGGTCCCATCACTTCATGGGAAATAGATGGGAAAACAGTGGAAACAGTGTCAGACTTTATTTATTTGGGCTCCAAAACACTGCAGTTGGTGACTACAGCCATGAAATTAAAAGACGCTTACTCCTGGGAAGAAAAGTTATGACCAATATAGATAGCATATTGAAAAGCAGAGACATTACTTTGCCAACAAAGGTCCATCTAGTCAAGGCTATGGTTTTTCCTGTGGTCATGTATGGATGTGAGAGTTGGACTGTGAAGAAAGCTGAGTGCCAAAGAATTGATGTTTTTTAACTGTGGTGTTGGAGAAGACTCTTGAGAGTCTCTTGGACTGCAAGGAGATCCAACCAGTCCATTCTGAAGGAGATCAGCCCTGGGATTTCTTTGGAAGGAATGATGCTAAAGCTGAAACTCCAGTACTTTGGCCACCTCATGCGAAGGGTTGACTCACTGGAAAAGACTCTCTTGCTGGGAGGAATTGGGGGCAGGAGGAGAAGGGGACAACAGAGGATGAGATGGCTTGATGGCATCACTGGCTCAATGGACGTGAGTTTGAGTGAACTCCAGGAGTTTATGATGGACAGGGAGGCCTGGCGTGCTGTGATTCATGGTGTCACAAAGAGTCAGACATGACTGAGTGACGGAACTGAACTGAAAGAATTGAGAGGCCATAAGAAAAAATGATTCAAGGCTGAAATTTTCCCAAATTAATTCAAATTGATACACATAAAATTAAAATTGCACCAACAAATATGACAGAAAGGTATGACAAGTTACTGAAGCCAGAGTACAATACATAACATATAGCATCTGGGAAACCTGGACTTGACTGTCAAGGTAATCCATGTAACTGAAACTTATTTTGAAATATTAATCTTAGGTTTAAGGATTTCATTTATCTGCTTCATCATGATACTTAAATGTGGTAACATCAAGATTAAAATTATTATCCTAATAGTGAAAGAGTAAACTACTAACACTATCTATATTAATAATTTAGAACTGAATCTTTTAACATTTCATAAGCAATACGATGTCTCTACTCAAAGTAAAGCATCTCCTGGGCCTAATTTTTATTTGCTGGATACAAGGTGTGATTTTAGGCTGGTTTAGAGACCATAGATTCACAGCCTATGTATTCTTTATGTTCAACTAGATTCAACATTTAGCCAGAATCAAGAATCACTTTGAACTTTCTTTCATGAAGTCTGAGAATTTCTTCTTCTGGATACTCACTTCTCTTTCTGCTTTCTCTTTTTTGTACTGATACATTCTCTCTTTTAAATGATTCCATTCCTTGATTAACTCTTTGTTTCTTTCCTCCAGCATCAGACCTTGTTTCTCACGTTTGGCCTGAAGTTTTCTCACGATCTGCTGAAACTGGTCTTGGATGCTAATGACCGTCTTCTCTTTACTGTCGGCTTTGTTTTGTGCATCATCCAGTTGCTGTCAGAGCAACATGTTTTCACTCTGGAGTTGAGATAATCTCTCCTCTAAGGATGCCTGCTTTCCAATATATTTATTCATTTTGCCTTGTTCGTTCTGATACATGTGTTCAGTTTCCTGTTTTTGACACTCTGTTTGGCTTAGGTCTCTCTGGACACTTTCTAACATCAAAATCTTTTCTCTAAGAGAATCTCTAGTGTGATGCAGCTTAATTCCTAGGTTATTGAGCTTACTTTCCACTCTAGAAAGTTGCTGGGAAAGCATCTCATTTTTATCTTTTAGATTAGCCACATCGGACTTCATTACCTGCAAGTGTAACCACTCGTCTCTTGCTCTCCAGAAGGCAAGATACATGTCTCTTTTTGATGTCTGACATTGATCATGATCGTGTGACACAGCAGCCAGTCTAGAACGGTAGGATTCCACTTCCATTTCCAGTCTTCGTTTGCTTTCTTTTTCGTTCTCCAGCTTAGAGTTTAGCATTGTATTCTCAGCTGTTAGAGCATTAAGCTGGCCTGTATAGTGGGGGTATAGTCTTGGTTAACGTTTCCTCATTCAGTTTTATTGCCTTTTGAAGATCATCATTCTTTCCTTTTACAATTTCAGTGACCTCAAAATATTTCTTTTCCTTTTCCTGGTTCTGAATTTTCACTGCATCTATCTCCAGTCTTAGCATGGCAATTTGTGCAGCATGTGGTTTTTGTGTAGCAGATCTTTTGCTTCTTCACAACTAACAGAAACCTAAGTGAAACAAAGGAGACTTTTAGCTAGTACTCAATAAAGTGATATTTCATGATTTCTTCTGAAATGAAAGACTAACCTCTATATGTATACAATGAAAAGACTGCACCAACCGTGTCTCCAAATGGAAAAAATAAGGTTCAATACAAATCTCAGACTTTATACAAGCAGAAATACCCAAAAGTTCAAAAATTTAATTGAAGACAATGAATACATGAAAGTAAAAAAGAAACCCCAAGAAACTTTTCAAGAAGCTCAGAACTGGAAAGGCTTTTCTTTGAATTGCAACAAACTTGGGAAGGCTTAAACCAAAGATGTATAGATCTGACTACACTTTAAAATTGCATCTGATGTGGTACATTTATTCAATGGAATACTACTACACCATAAAAAAGAATGAAATGCTATTTGTAGCAACAGGGATGTTGGACCTAGACATTATCACACTAAGTGAAGTAAGTCAGACAAAGACAAGTATTATATCATACTGCTTACATGTGGAATCTAAAAATGAACTTATTTACAAAACAGAAAGAGATTCACAGACATAGAAAACAAACTATGGTCACCATAGGTGAAAAGGAGGTATGCGAAGGGAGAAATTAGGATTTGGGGATTAACATATACACAGTAGTATATATGAAATGTATGAATTGATACTTTTGAACTGTAGTGTTGGAGAAGACTCTTGAAGTCCCTTGGACTGCAAGGAGATCCAACAAGTCCATCTTAAAGGAAATCAGTCCTGAATGTTCATTGGAAGGACTGATGGTAAAGCTGAAACTCCAATACTTTGGCCACCTGATGGGAAAAACTGACTCATTTGAAAAGACGCTGATGCTGGCAAAGACTGAAGGCAGGAGGAGAAGGGGACGACAGAGAATGAGATGGTTGGATGACATCACCGACTCAATGGACACGAGTTTGAGTCAACTCCGGGAGTTGGTGATGGACAGGGAGGTCTGTCACGCTGCAGTCCATGAGGTCACAAGGAGTCAGACACAACTGAACTGAAATTGAACTGATATATAAAATAACCAACAATGATCAACATAAGGAACTACACTTAATATTCTACAAGTTAAATCTGAAAAGGAATATGTGTGTGTGTGTGTGTTAGTGCATGTGTGTTAGTCAGTCATGTCTGACTCTTTTTAACCCCCATGGACTGTAGCCCATCAGACTCCTATGCCCATGGAATTCTCCAGGCTAGAATACTGGAATGGGAAGTCATTTCCTTCTCCAGGGGACCTTCCCAACCCAAGGATCAAACCCAGGTCTCCTGTATTGCAGGCGGATTCTTTACAGCATGAGCCAGCAGGGAAGCCCTATATATGTGTGTGTGTATGAATATATATACACACACACACATATACATATATAGCTGAATCACTGTGCTGAATACCTGAAACAACACAATACAGTAAATCAACTATAATTCAATAAACAACACTACTTGCTAGCTTATAAAACACTGCATCTGATACCTAACCTATACAGCTACCTCACAGTAAGAGCCTTAGCTCTATATATATTTAAACAGACTAAACTTCATAAAAAATCTTTTTTGAGACTATGCTATCTTTCTAACATTTTAACAGTCAATTAGAAGAATTATACCTATTGATAACTGTACTAAGCACTTCTACAAACATCAATTAACTCATTAGCTATAATACTGGAAAGGAACAAGTTAAAAATATAAATAAGCTGCAGGCTTTTTGCCAGGTCTTCTGACTCTAGTAGTCCTCTTACATCAAACCACAGTTACTTCTCTAGTACAAACATACAAAGTAAGCCTCTTATTTCACTCATGGTACACACACTAATGGTAAATAAGGTAAAATATAGAGAGCTCTTCTTAGAAAATCATGAGATTATTTGCTACAGCAATAACTTTCATATCTCTTCATAATGTTTAAAATAGTAAGATGGGGGAAATACAATGAAAAACACAATATCATCACTAATATATATATATTATGGCATATATATCACTGTTTTCAAAAGTTCCTTGTACTGAAACAGGACACTCACAGAGCAGAATGCTCATTTTCTCACAAGCAGAAGAATGACATCCAAAATGTGGTCTCTGAACTGCCTATAGTTTCCTCCTTACCATCAGGGAAGTGATATATTAACCTAGTGATCTTTCGAGGAAATGACATCACTACCAACAACCAGAATATCTACTGTCAGTAGGAAAAGTTTGTTTTCTTTAGAGGGGGAGAGGAGACTTTTATAAGTTTGTTCTAAAGAAACAACTTTTTAATGTGTTCAAAAGTGTTTTAACAACTGATGGCACAGTTTTTACAAATTGAAAACCTGTAAATGATGTGAAAAGTTCGTTGATAGGGTATTGGTTAAAGAAATGACAGTGGAGCCAAGAACAGACTCTTATTTAGACACTAAAGATGATAACGTGAATGGACCGACTGACACATTCACTCCAAAGCAGAGGGACTTGGTTGTGTAGCGCAGTCGATGGTGGACCACACACGGTCTTCCTTGCCTAAACCACAATCAGGGTGCCAGCTCTTCCAAGATAGTCGCAAACACTTTGAGGTCAAATCCTATGGAAAATATTAAAGGCCTCTCCTTGGATGAGGCCATTGTGTGTCACTACCTATCTGCAGCTGACAAACGGATTTGAATTACAAATATTACTGTATCCTACAGATGGAAAATGTTTCCCTCCTCAAAATATAGATATATAGGTTTTCAAAATCCTCTATACTTTCTATGATGTATAGTGTTGGTTTTTTAAATATATACATACACAGAGACATATACACATATTTGAAAATGACTACAGAAAAGACTACCTCAGAGTTCATTTCCTTATTAGCCATTTCTGTCTCCTTTCGTTTGGCAAGGTGATTGGCCAGAATTTCATCCTGTAACATTCTGGCATTCCATTCTTGAGAAAGCTGCTTCCGAGTGTCCTTTTGCTCTTCTATAATCTGGAGAGACATTATATGAAGTTTTGGGTCCATACCATAAAAAAAAAAAAAGTTAAAAGCTTAGGAGAATTTAAAATGAAAAAAAACTGTTTAAAGGAAGTAGCCTTTTTAAGCACAAGGATCTTTATTCCCACATGAATAACTCAGATCTTAATTTAAATGTCTGCTAAATTTATCACAGAGCAAAAACATAGGCAGACATATTATTGTGAAGGAAAATTTCTTTACAAAGCACTTCAGTTTTTTCACACTGTCAACGCAAGTTAGCCTGTATTTTAACATAAAAAAGCCAAAATTAATACATGGATTGGAATTAAGAATACTATTTTGCCTAATGTGTCAAAAATGCCAATTAATATGTTAATGATTAAGCTTGATTTATGTCCATTCCTCCACTCAGAAAACATACACAGAGCATCTGTGAAAAGCCAAGAATGGCAAGAAATTAATAACTTAAGCTCTAAATGTCACAGTTCATACTTAAGATAACAATTTTGTTCTAAGCCTAAAAATACACATGAAATTAAAGGGATACTATAAATAATATTGATGAAATAGTGTCAGAAATTTGAAAATTTCACCAAAGATTACTCTACCTGATTCAGATCATTTCTCACAGTATTCAGTTCCATTTCTAGTGCTCTGATAGTGAGTTCAAGTTGCTGTTTCATTTCAACTTCTTTACTATATTGGTCTTCTTTTCTTTTTAACTGCTCCCTAATTTTTTCATAAAACATATCAGCATTTCTTCTCTGCTCTTCTTCTTGCTTTAAGGTGAATCTACAAAATTTATACAGCTCTTCTTAGAAACTCATGAGATTATTCACTGCTACAATGACTTTCATTCCCTCTACATAATGTTTAAAATAGTAAAATGGGGGAAAATATAATGAAAAACACTTAATAATTCTCACAGTTTTCATGCAGAGGGTTAAGAATAAAACTGCATCCATTTTCTTTTCTGTCTTGAGAAAAATGACTACTGTATACACCTGTGCATGGGAATGTAAAGTAATATACACTTCTTAAAGAATAGTTTAGAAATATAGATCAAAGACCTTTTTTAAGTTCTCATACTTTGACAAAATAATATGATATTATTAAAGAAAATGTATTCAAAATAATTAGAAAGGTGGAAATGAATTTATGGAAAAAAAAGTTTCTTGTAATATTAAATATAATACAGAAAAGTGAAAAACAACCAAAAGTCAATTTGCTAAATAATTAATAAGGTTTACATTATGATGGACTTCTGTATGGTCATGAAAATGATGATTTGGAAAAACATGCATTAAGTTATTAGAAGCATTCACTGTTAAGAACATGCTATATTAAGAATTTCACACTCCACAATACTAGTAACACTTTCTCCTCTGTAAAATCCTAGAGGTTAAGTTAGTCCTGATAACATGTCTACATCTCTGCAGTATTAAAGGAAACAATACTTCAAATATTTCTTTAAAAGCGAGATGTACAGTACCTCAAGCTGCTGAGCTCTCATTCCCACTCCACTTTCTGATGCTCTGTGATTTCACTTCTTTTGTTTTTGACAGCTCTTTCTGTAGCCCACAAACCTCACTTTCCATTTTTTTTTAATCTTTCCTCTAAGTAGTTCACAGTGGCTGTTTTTAAGTTCTACTAATCTTTCATATGAAAGAATCATATCCTGGATTTTCAACAAGCTAACAGAATCTGCATGATGAAGAAAACAAAGATTAAAAAAAATTTTATGTGAGTAATTTTTGAGTATAAAGGACTGTGCCTTTCACGTTCATGCATCCACGCATTGAACAAATATCAAGTGTCTATAATTTGGAAGACATTATTCTAAGCTCTGCAGATGAAACAGACTCCCCTGGCTCTTGTTTAGCTTGCAATCTATAGAAAGATAAATCTAGAGATTAGCTTGCAATCTAGAGAAAGATAAATAAAATAATTATGAACTCAGAAGGCTACTCTAAGAAAAGAGAGTTCTATGATCACATAACAGAACTTGACATAGATTGGGTCCAGGAAAGATTTCCCTGGGGAAGAGATGTCACACTGAGAAATGAAGGATGAGCAGGAAGTAGTAAGTAGAGTGGGAGGAACAACGCTGTGGACAGCATCTTTAACCAAGACAGAGTGAACAGCTACTGATTTACCTTCCTGAGTGGAGTGAGCAAAAACGACACCGACAAAATACATTAAACAATGATTTTCATGACAAAGGACTTCAGGGAGTGAAGGACAACGATCCTGGAAACACAGAAGGTTAGCCTAAGGAACGTCCCAGCTCACTGCCTGGAGAGAATTTCCAGGCCCTAACACAGGGAGAAGGAATGGAAGCTGAGTCAGCCAGACTCCCTGACAAGAGGTGATGAAGCTGACAGTCTGGTGAAACCAAAGTGGGCAGAGATCACAGAACAGAACGAAGGACAGGAGAGAGTAGAACAGAGAGAAAAAGGACCCTGGAGATCTGAGGAGGAGCCCCTTGGGTATTCAGCAGAGGAATGAACAGCGACCATCTGGGAGAAACCTCCTAAGACCAGGGAGAAACCATCTGAAAAGATTATTGGAACCTGTGACTTGCGCTCACTCAGTCCCAGGAATTCTATCTATTCTCATGAGCCAGGCTGGAAAAACTTCTCCTTACAGTAGAATGAATAGGGTAGTCAGTAAGGTCTTACCTCCAAGGCAGGAAATAGTCAGCCCTAGCCCCAGGGTCCCTCTGGCTGCACCTAACAAATCATAAGAAGCAAGAGCACAGAAGGATCTCTGGAAACTCTCAATATTTGGAAACTAAATCACATGGATCTAAATAACCCTTGGATCAAAGAGATAATGAAAAGAGGAATTACAAAGTATTTTGAACTGAATGAAAATGAAAACGTAAGACCAGCAGACATTTTAGGAAATTGACAAGCTGATGCTAAAATTCATGTGGAAAGAAGGGTAAAAAATAAAACAAGATGAAGATAGACAATTGTGACCTTTAACCATGAAGCAAATAGAAGCAACATTTGGGCTTTAAGCAAAGGGGTAACATGATGAGATCTGAATTTTAAAAAATAGATAATAATTGTAGTTGCTGTGTGGACTGAGGTTCCAGGATGTAGAATGGCAGGGAAAGAAGTTCTGAGATTATTTCAGTTATTCCAGGAGGAAAATGATGCTAACCTGACCTTGGGTGAAGGCACAGGAAAGAAGAGTCAACAGAAGGTACAGTGAGTGAGAATGATCATAGGCCTATGGCTCGGAGTATACACACACATTCATGTTCTTTTAATACAGAACCTACTTCTGAGATGCACAGCACTGTAACATATCCCTGGCTCTAGAGCAGTACTAGACAAGGTGTACATATATTACTACTACACCATACACAAACAGGCATTGTATTTATATTTACACTGCAGTCCTACCTTTACACCCTGTGTCAAGTTGTTCAACTAGTAACATGGAATTCTCATAGTAAAGCAACTGGCCATCCTTGGAAGCTGTTTCAGATGACTGAGTTGTCATCAAGGTCATCCACAGAATTAATTTGTTCTTTGACCTACACATAGATAATACTATTTCAAAATGTCCTTAAAATATTTATAGAACATACTAATTGTATGAAGGTGATAAATATCTCTTCATTAAAGCAAAAACAGACACTTTTTAAAAGGACAGATTTTTTTATCAAAAGGATAACTTTATCAATAGTGTTTCTAAATTAAGTTGTCAAAGTATATGTCTCTACAACAAAGGAAGATTTTATATTTTGCTACTATTCTTTTACAAAGTACTTTTTACTAGTAAAATTTTTTTATAGTTAACTTTTTGACTTTACCTTGTTATTTTCATTAGATGTTTTCTTTGCAGGCCTAAAATAACAAATGATTCTTTTCAGGCTAATATTAAATACTTAAAAATACAAATACCTAAATTTTGTTTTTTATGTAAAGTCTTTGCATTTGCATTGGTAAGTAATTTTTATAAAAGGATTAAAACAATAAAGAAGAGTAACATTAAAGGACAAACAAAATACATTTATAATACTAATAAAACATTTAATTTAGATCAAAGAAAAGGAAAAACATAACATTACTTGCATTATGTGAAGGGAACCAGTATACCAGGATTTCTTGCAGTTGTTATTTTCAATAAGAGCTATGTTTTGCAGCAATAAAACCTATCTGGGAAGTATTCCTTAAGTCCTTATAAGAAAGAAACCCATTTTTAATAGCCATGATATTAGCCTTCTGAGGACTTCCAGTGCAACTGCTATGCATTATTATAAGCAGTTTATATGTCTTAATGGCATTTTAATCCTCACAAACATTATGGGAGATAGGTAATACATTAGGTCCTCTACATAGGAAGAAACAGAGCACAGAAAAGCTGAGTAAGTTGCCCAAGCCCATATAGCAGGTCACCAACAGACCCAGAGTTCAAACTCAGGAAATCTGGCTTCAACACTGTGGTTCAAAAATATGCTGAGAAAGTAGTATTTAAATAAGTCTTCTTAAGTAATATGATAGCAAATGAATCCCTATTATTATTCCATGTCCAGTTATAACTATAAATAATAATTTCTGAATCTTAACACATGTTTCTCAAAAAATAAAAAGTCATTAGAAGAAGCAGAGTTCCCAGGTTGCAGGGAAAAGGTGCCTCTTTTGTTGAAGAAGAAACAGCAAACTGTTGTGTGTTTGCAAGCCTTTATTTGGAAGAAACCCATTAGCTTCTACAACAGGAGACCTCCAGATCTGCTCAGAGGACCAATATTGCAGAGTCACGGCCGAGACACTCCTCTGCCCTTTGCAAGCCTTGCAAAGACATGCCTAGCTTCTAGAGTTCCTGTCCATGATGGAGCAGGCTGCAGGAATGTGTGAGACATGACTGGCACCTTACTGGCCTCAGCTCCGCTATTGCCTTTCCATTCGAACTAGGACCCAGGCCTACATGAAGAGGGGTTAGGGTCTGGTTGTTTCCAAACTTCCAAGGGCTACAGCAATGAGAGCTCTGTCAGAGGTAAGGAGGAACATTGTATGGATTCTCAAGCTGTTGCTTGCCAAACACATCTTCAGTGCCTCACGGAAAGAATCAGGCTCTCTGTGCCCATTTGTTTGGTATGCAGATTCACACACAGACTGTGTCTCTGTAGGAGCCACAAATGTTCCTGACAGACTTAGGTTCACTAGAGCTCTCCTACAGAGCAAAGACATGTGGATGTGGTTTTGCTTTCCCCTGTGAGTGTGGGCCCCTAGCTCAGCCCCAGCTCCAGGGAAAAAGCCCCTGAGAAAAGACCTTCAAGAAGTGCTTTTCTCACACACTGGCAAGAGGAGTTCACAAGATGTGGGGACAGAGAGCCCCCTCAAGGAAGAAGAGGCAGCCAAGCAGCCTGTGTTTTCAAGCCTGTATTTGGAAGGATCTGGTTAGATTCTACAACAGCAAACCTCTGGATTTGCTCAGAGGACTGAAATTCCAGAGTCAGTGCAGAGCATCTCCCCTGCCATTTGCAAGCCTTGCTCACACATTGTTAGCCTCTAGCGGTACTGAGGACATCAGAGGGCAGACGCACTGAAACCATAATCACAGAAAACTAGTCAATTTAATCACACTAGGACCACAGCCTTATCTAACTCAATGAAACTAAGCCATGCCCTTTGGGGCCACCCAAGACGGGCAGGTCATGGTGGAGAGGTCTGACAGAATGTGGTCCACTGGAGAAGAGAAAGGCAAACCACTTCAGTATTCTTTCCTTGAGAAACCCATGAACAGTATGAAAAGGCAAAATGATAGGATACTGAAAGAGGAACTCCCCAGGTCAGTAGGTGCCCAATATGCTACTGGAGATCAGTGGAGAAACAACCCCAGAAAGAATGAAGGGATGGAGCCAAAGCAAAAACAATACCCAGTTGTGGATGTGACTGGTGAGGGAAGCAAGGTCTGATGCTGTAAAGAACAATATTGCATAGGAACCTGGAATGTTAGGTCCATGAATCAAGGCAAATTGGAAGTGGTCAAACAGGAGATGGCAAGAGTGAACGTCAACATTCTAGGCATCAGTGAACTAAAATGGACTGGAATGGGTGGATTTAACTCAAATGACCATTATATCTACTACTGTGGGCAGGAATCCCTTAGAAGAAATGGAGTATCCATCATGGTCAACAAAAGAGTCCAAAGTTCAGTACTTGGATGCAATATCAAAAACGACAGAATGATCTTTGTTTGTTTCCAAGGCAAACCATTCAATATCAGAGTAATCCAAGTCTATGCCCCAACCAGTAATGCTGAAGAAGCTGAAGTTGAATGGTTCTGTGAAGACCTACAAGACCTTTTAGAACTAACACCCAAAAAAGATGTCCTTTTCACTATAGGGGACTGGATTTCAAAAGTAGGAAGTCAAGAAACACCTGGAGTAACAGGCAAATTTGGCCTTGGAATATGGAATGAAGCAGGGCAAAGGCTAATAGAGTTTTGCCAAGAGAACGCACTGGTCATAGCAAACACCCTCTTCCAACAACACAAGAGAAGACTCTACACATGGACATCACCAGATGTTCAACACCAAAATCCGATTGATTATATTCTTTGCAGCCAAAGATGGAGAAGCTCTATACAGTCAGCAAAAACAAGACCAGGAGCTGACTGTGGCTCAGACCATGAACTCCTTATTGCCAAATTCAGACTTAAAATGAAGAAAGTAGGGAAAACCACTAGACCATTTAGGTATGACCTAAATCAAATCCCTTATGATTATACAGTGGAAATGAGAAATAGATTTAAGGGCCTAGATCTGATAGATAAAGTGCCTGATGAACTATGGACCGAGGTTCATGACATTGTACAGGAGACAGGAATCAAGACCATCCCCATGGAAAAGAAATGCAAAAAAGCAAAATGGCTGTCTGGGGAGGCCTTACAAATAGCTGTGAAAAGAAGAGAAGTGAAAAGCAAAGGAGAAAAGGAAAGATATAAGCATCTGAATGCAGAGTTCCAAACAATAGCAAGAAGAGATAAGAAAGCCTTCCTCAGTGATCAATGCAAAGAAATAGAGGAAAACAACAGAATGGGAAAGACTAGAGATTTCTTCAAGAAAATTGGAGATACCAAGGGAACACTTCATGAAAAGATGGGCTTGATAAAGGACAGAGATGGACCTAACAGAAGCAGAAGATATTAAGGAGAGATGGCAAGAATACACAGAAGAACTGTATAAAAAAGATCTTCATGACCCAAATAATCACGATGGCGTGATCACTCACCTAGAGCCAGATACCCTGGAATGTGAAGTGAAGTGGGCCTTAGAAAGCACCACTACAAACAAAGCTAGTGGAGGTGATGGAATTCCAGCTGAGCTATTTCAAAACCTGAAAGATGATGCTGTGAAAGTGCTGCATTCAATATTCCAGCAAATTTGGAAAACTCAGTAGTGGCCACAAGGCTGGAAAAGATCAGTTTTCATTCCAGTCCCAAAGAAAGGCAATGCCAAAGAATGCTCAAACTACTGCACAATTGCACTCATCTCACACGATAGTAAAGTAATGCTTAAAATTCTGCAAGCCAGGCTTCAGCAATATGTGAACTGTGAACTTCCAGATGTTCAAGCTGTTTTTGAAAAGGCAGAGGAACCAGAGATCAAATTTCGAACATCCACTGGATCATGGAAAAAGCAAGAGAGTTCCAGAAAAACATCTATTTCTGCTTTATTGACTATGCCAAAACCTTTGACTGTGTGGATCACAATAACTGTGGGAAATTCGGAAAGAGATGGGAATACCAGACCACCTGACCTGCCTCTTAAGAAACCTTTATGCAGGTCAGGAAGCAACGGTTAGAACTGGCCATGGAACAACAGACTGGTTCCAAATAGGAAAAGGAGTATGTCAAGGCTGTATATTGCCACCCTGCTTATTTAACTTATATGCAGAGTACATCATGAGAATCGCTGGGCTGGAAGAAACACAAGCTGGGATCAAGATTGCCAGAAGAAATATCAATAACCTGAGATATGCAGATGACAGCACCCTTATGGCAGAAAGTGAAGAGGAACTCAAAAGCCTCTTGAAAGTGAAAGAGGAGAGTGAAAAAGTTGGCTTAAAGCTCAACATTCAGAAAACTAAGATCATGGCATCTGGTCCCATCCCTTCATTGGAAATAGATGGGAAAACAGTGGAAACAGTGCCTAACCCAATTTTGGGGGGTTCCAAAATCACTGTGGATGGTGACTGCAGCCATGAAATTAAAAGATGCTTACTCCTTGGAAGGAAAGTTATGACCAACCTAGATAGCATATTCAAAAGCAGAGACATTACTTTGCCAACAAAGGTCCATCTAGTCAAGGCTATGGTTTTTCCTGTGGTCATGTATGGATGTGAGAGTTGGACTGTAAAGAAAGCTAAGCACAGAAGAATTTATGCTTTTGAACTGTGGTGTTGGAGAAGACTCTTGAGAGTCCCTTGGACTGCAAGGAGATCCAACCAGTCCATTCTAAAGGAGATCAGCCCTGGGTGTTCTTTGCAAGGAATGATGCTAAAGCTGAAACTCCAGTACTTTGGCCACGTCATGCAAAGAGTTGACTCACTGGAAAAGACTCTGATGCTGAGAGGGATTGGGGGCAGGAGGAGAAGGGGACGACATAGGATGAAGTGGCTGGATGGCATCACCGACTCGATGGACGTGAGTTTGAGTGAACTCTGGTAGTTGGTGATGGACAGGGGGGCCTCGCGTGCTGCGATTCATGGGGTTGCAAAGAGTTGGACACAACTGAGAGACTGAACTGAACTGAGCAGTACTGAGCATGAGGGAACAGGTTTCGGGAGTGTGTGAGACAAGACTGGGTGCCTTACTGGCCTCAGCTCCACTATTGCCTTTCAGTTGAACTAGGCCCCAGGCCTTCTTGCAGTTGGGTTGGGGTCCGGTTGTCTCCAAACTGGCCAAGGGCTGGAGCAATGGGAGCAGTGTCAGAGGTAACGAAAGAGGAATCGGATGCATTTTCAAGTTGTTGCTTGGCCACACAGCTGTAGTGCCCCACAGAGAGAAACAGGCGCCTTGTGCCCCTAGGTCGGATATGCAGGTTCACACACAGAGTGTGTCTCTGTAGGAGCCAAGAATGTTCCTAACAAACTTAGGCTCACTGGGCTTTCCTGCAGAGCAAAGATGTGTGGATGTGGTTTTGCCTTCCCCTGGGAGTGTGGGTCCCCTACCTCGGCCCCAGGCTCAGGGGAAACAGCCCCTGAGGGAAAACCTCCAAGACGTGGTTTTCCCATCAGCTGGGAAGTGAAGTTTGCAGAATGCGGGGAAAGCGACCCTCCCTCAGGGAAAGAGAGGCAGCCAACAGCGTGTGTTTGCAAGCATGTATTTGGAAGGAACAGGTTAGCTTCTACAATGAGAGACCTCCAGATCTGCTCAGAGGACTGAAACTCAGGGCCAGGGCCAAGCTCAGAATCAGGGCTGAGCATCTCACATGCCATTTGCAAACCTTACAAAGACATTCCTAGCTTATAGCGGCATTGCCCATGAACGAGTAGGCTGCAGCAGTGTGTCAGGTATCTTTGGGCACCTTACTTAGGTCAACTCCACTATTGCCTTTCACGTGAACTTTGGCCCCTATGCCCAGTATCGAGGGGTGCACACAGGGTGTTTTCCCTGAAGGATCCAAGAATGTTCCAGACAGGCCTAGGCTCACTAGCTGCTGCTAGGCTGCACATTATGCTATACTTATTGCTAACAGTAAAAATACCATTGGAGCTCTAATTAATTTTTGTTTTTGTTTTTGTTTTTTTACTTGCAATGCTAGTGATAGAACAAAGGCTGATATCTACATCAAACAGGGGAAACGTAATGGAAACTAAACAATTTAATGTAATAACATTGCCGTGCTATTACACAGTCAAATGGACATTCAAAAGAACATGATTCTTCTGAATGTTTATTTCAGAAAGTTAGAATTGGATGCCTGCAAACAATAAAACTAATAATGTATTAAAACATAATGTTAATAATATACAGTTGGTCATTCTTTTTCCTATTCTACCACAGCTAATTGACTAGAAGTCAGCTTTAGTAACTATTACTAATGTGAGACCCTCATCAATAAGTGAAGATATATAGGAAAATCCATAATATATCTAAAAAACATCAAAGATAAAATGATGATAAAAAAATACAATGACATCTTAGATGGTATAAGAAATAGGATGATTATGAAAGCAAAGCCCATGATCACGTACAGGCCATGGAAGCCTGTGACTGTCACGAGTGTTGATTTCTCCTTTATCTGAGGTTGTAAAATGTGCTTTGTAAAATCCTGAGGTTTGCAGCAGTTGTAATCTCCTGAAGAGACTGCAATCAAAAGGGTTTCTAGAATATCCTGACGATTTCCATCTACCAGGCTGTGGTGAGCTCAAGAAATACATACTCCAGAGAACAGAAGACAGACATGTTAGGAAGTGGAAATGACTTCTAGTGCACTTAGGGAGAAAGCGCATGTTGCTGCTCAGCCTAGTACAAGTGTAGAAGCAACACCTCAGTGATTCAACCTTTAAAGACTCTATACAAATGACAATGACTGGTAGGAATAAACTTTCAGAAGTGCCTTCTCAGACTTCCCGTCATAAACACAAGCATAATAAAAACACTGAGTTTTCATGGTCTCACACAAAATTAGACTCACTTATGACAATGGCCGAAGAGGCTCCTATAAGACATTGGGGCTGGGATTTACTGTAGGATGCACATCAGTTTAGTGCATTGCTATGTTATAGAAATATGTGTTATTGACAGGGTAATGACATATTCTGCAATAACACAGCAAACAACACTACAAATTCAAGGAACATGGCTACAATGACAATAGCTAACTTCATGAGGGCTACTATTTGGTAGAGCTAGGATTGCCTCTCCCATTAAGTACTTAAATGGCCAACTGTGATATTAGCCATTAGTTTCTCACTGTAATTCTCACTTAGAAACCGAATCTAATACTTTCCATGTTTACTAGCACAAGAACAGTGAAAGATCCTTGTAGAAGACAGTCAGACAGACATGCTTCTGTTTTATCACAGAAGCTGCTTAGGACCGGTCGTCCTCACAGACAGATTGCTAGTTCCAAATTTACCGACAGTTATGCAGATATTCTTTACCAGTTGAGCCACCAGGGAAGCCCTAATAGCTCAGTTGGTAAAGAATCCACCTGCAATGCAGGAGACCTCGTTTGATTCCTGGGTCGGGAAGATCCCCTGGAGAAGGGATAGGCTACCCACTCCAGTATTCTGGCCTAGAGAATGCCATGGACTGTATAGTCCATGGGGTCACAAAGAGTCAGGCATGACTGAGGCACTTTCACTTTCACATGCGGATATTATTTTTTTTTAAATGTGGTAACAGATCTAATACCTTTATCAAGCTAACGAATGAGTAATATAAATATGAATAATCAACTTTGTCCTTCATAGGTATTACCGTCCAGTATTTGCTTTGAGAGGAGTTGAACTACTCATTGTTAAAGAGAAACGATCCTTTCCTCTTTGAAACAATGGTGAAGCACTCAGTTGGATGTGGTGAATAAAATACTTAAGGATCTAATACATAAAAATGCAATAGGCAAAGCACATTATTTTTCCACTCCCTTTCTCAAAGGATGGAATATTTTGTATTTGCCCTGATTTTATGTCTTGACTTCATGTACAATTGTATATTGATATTTTTAGTTGAAATACAGTAGAACTAAGAATATTGATATGATACTAATAAACCATGTTAGTATGTGTTGTTGTCACATAGGATTCACAGAAGATTTAAATTAACAGTTGTCAATGTAAAGGATTAATGCTATTTAGCTTCTTCATGAATCTATACCATGAATGAAGAGCTTTTCTCAACATATTTCACTGAGGGAACTACAAGGATGATAGGCATACTATGCTTCAACTCGTGGATTTCTAAGCATTGCTCACAATACTGATCTGATTTTCAACATCAGGGTTCTTTCAGTGTCCTTGAACAGCATTTGTTTTTCTGTTCAGTTCAGTTCATTTTGGTCGCTCGGTCATGTCCGACTCTTTGCGACCCCACTGAACCACAGCACGCCAGGCCTCCCTGTTCATCACCAACTCCCAGAGTTTACCCAAACTCATGTCCATTGAGTCAGTGATGCCATCTAACCATCTCATCCTCTGTTGTCCCCTTTTCCTCCTGCCTTCAATCTTTCCCAACATCAGGGTCTTTTCAAATGAGTCAGCTCTTCGCATCAGGTGGCCAAAATATTGGAGTTTCAGCTTTAGCATCAGTCCTTCTGATGAACACCCAGAGCTGATTTCCTTGAGGATGGACTGGTTGGATTTCCTTGCAGTCCAAGGGACCCTCAAGAGTCTTCTCCAACACTACAGTTCAAAAGCATCCATTCTTCTGCACTCAGCTTTCTTTATAGTCCACTTATATATTCTGTATACAGAAGAAAAACACTCATAAGTATAAAACTTGTTCACATAAAACGAGTGTATGAATTGTTATCTTCCCAACCCAGGGATCAAACCCACATCACTTCCATCTCCTGCACTGGTAAGCAGATTATTTACCAACTGTGCCACCCAGGAATCAATATACATTTCAAGAACCACTGCCATCAGCTTCTCCTGTTCATGACTGAAGCAGAAGAAAGAACACTGGAAGAAGTACTCATAAGTGTATTATTTAGTCAAGGAACTATTATGCTGGGTATTCCAGTTATTACTGGGACAAGTCAGTTCCTCCAATGACGATGGGTATAACGGAAAAATTCTTACAAATTCATGGGATGCAATGTCTACATGATAAATGTGTTCATCTTATGCTACTGCTTCAGGTATGCCTGCTTCAGCATGAAGGACTGCACTTAAAGGGATGCCTACTCTTCCAGCTCAAGCAAAAGATACTGAAGTGCAGATAATTGTCCTTTGTTGAAAAGGATCAGCAGTTTGTCAACATATATAACATGCTAGAGCAAGCCTTGGGATGCAACTCTAAAAACAGGGTAGGCCCTCTTTTTGCCAAGCTGTACGATAAAATATAAATCAAAAAAAGAAGAGATTCCTTAAAAAACTGGAAATAGAACTGCCTTATGACCCAGAAGTCCCACTGCTGGGCATGCACACTGAGGAAACCAGAATTGAAAGAGACACATGTACCCCAATGTTCATTGCAGCGCTGTTTACAATAGCCAGGACATGGAAGCAACCTAAATGTCCATCAGCAGATGAATAGAAAGCTGTGGTACATATACACAATGGAGTATTACTCAGCCATTAAAAATAATACATTTGAATCAATTCTAATGAGATGGATGAAACGGGAGCCTATTATACAGAGTGAAGTAAGCCAGAAAGAAAAACACCAATACAGTATACTAACGCATATATATGGAATTTAGAAAGATGGTAACAATAACCCTGTACACAAGACAGCAAAAGAGACACAGATGTATAGAACAGTCATTTGAACTCTGTGGGAGAGGGAGAGGGTGGGATGATTTGGGAGAATGGCATTGAAACATGTATGATATCATACAAAAAATGAATCACCAGTCCAGGTTCGATGCAAGATACAGGATGCTTGGGGCTGGTGCACTGGGATGACCCAGAGGGATGGTATGGAGAGGGAGGTAGGAGGGGGCTTCAGGATGGGGAGCACATGTACACACGTGGAGGATTCATGTTGATGTATGGCAAAACCAATACAATATTGTAAAGTAATTAACTTATAATATTTTTTTTGGCTTTTATTTTTTTTTTTATTTTATTTTTTAACTTTAAATATTGTATTGGTTTTGCCATACATCAAAATGAATCCACCACAGGTATACATGTGTTCCCGATCCTGAACCCTCCTCCTTCCTCCCTCCCCATACCATCCCTCTGGGTCATCCCAGTGCACCAGCCCCAAGCATCCAGTATCATGCATCGAACCTGGACTGGCAACTCATTTCGTATATGATATTATACATGTTTCAATGCCATTCTCCCAAATCATCCCACCCTCTCCCTCTCCCACAGAGTCCAAAAGACTGTTCTATACACCAGTGTCTCTTTTGCTGTCTTGTATACAGGGTTATTGTTACCATCTTTCTAAATTCCATATATATGCATTAGTATACTGTATTGGTGTTTTTCTTTCTGGCTTACTTCACTCTGTATAATAGGTTCCAGTTTCATCCATCTCATTAGAACTGATTCAAATGTATTCTTTTTAATGGCTGAGTAATACTCCACTGTGTATATGTACCACAGCTTTCTTATCCATTCATCTGCTGATGGACATCTAGGTTGCTTCCGTGTCCTGGCTATTATAAACAGTGCTGCAATGAACATTGGGGTACACGTGTCTCTTTCAATTCTGGTTTCCTCAGTGTGTATGTCCAGTAGTGGGATTGCTGGATCATAAGACTGTTCTATTTCCAGTTTTTTAAGGAATTTCCACACTGTTATCCATAGTGGCTGTACTAGTTTTCATTCCCACCAACAGTTTAAGAGGGTTCCTTTTTCTCCACACCTTCTCCAGCATTTATTGCTTGTAGACTTTTGGATCGCAGCCATTCTGACTGGCGTGAAATGGTACCTCATATTGGTTTTGATTTGCATTTCTCTGATAATGAATGATGTTGAGCATCTTTTCATGTGTTTGTTAGCCATCTGTCTGTCTTCTTTGGAGAAATGTCTATTTAGTTTTTGGCCCATTTTTTGATTGGGTCATTTATTTTTCTGGAATTGAGCTGTAGGAGTTGCTTGTATATTTTTGAGATTAATCTCTACTTAAAATAAATAAATTTAAATTAAAAAAATAAAAAGTTTAGGCCCTCTTTTTGCCAAGCCCTGCGATAAAATACAAATAAAAAAAAAGAAAGAAAGAAAGAAAAATAGCAACGATTTTGTCAGGACTGCCTCACTTTTTCTTTCTGGATGGCAGGAAGCAGACACTGAAGCCAGATGACTGTAGGATTTAATTGTGAGCTAGCATTGGGTGGGGTGGAAGCTCATCACTCTAGTAAGAATGTGGCTCAATTAAACCGTTTGACTTTCATTCTCTTCATGTACATAGAGTTCTATAATCCTTCGTTAAGGAATTCAATAAGTTATACTTCCTTACACCTTCACAATCTCTTGGTTTACATGAATGTCAATTCCTAGACCAGCACTTATACAATGAGTACTACAGGTAGTAATAGTGCATAAATGATGATGAGAAATGACAGGAAGTTTATTTTTTATCTGTTTGACTTCTCTATTTTTATATAATCAAGCAATGAAATATACTTATGGATGTGAATATTTTAGTGGCGTGTATAATACATGTTGACTAATGCTATAATAACTCATAGTGTTGCCACAATAATTGTCATGGTATTATGTCTTTTTTATATATTCCGTTTGAGATTCTGTTCCATTATACATTATCAGAAGATATTCAATACAGTTTCCTAAACTATACGGTAGGTCCTTGTGGTTTCTTTCATATATAGTACTATGCAGTTGTTAACAATTCAAATGAAAACTGGTACACAAATATTCATAGTGACCTTATTCACAATAGCCCAAAAGTAGAACGCATTCAAGTGTCTATCAGTGGGTGAATGAATATGCAACACAGGGTATATTCAAAAGCTTGAACAGTATTCTACCATACAAAAAGATAAACTGAAATGGTTCTGCCGCTGAGCAAGACATTACAGAAATTACTCCAAAACTAACACATGGAATAAATAGATATTTCAATTCTAATTCATGCTTTGTATCCAAAAGGTTTGGAAAAGGGGGCTGAAAAAGCACGTACTTCTGCAGTCATAGTCACAACAGCATGATTCACACTGTCCAACAAACAGAAGCAATCTAAGTGTCCATGGACAGCCAATTCCATAAACAAACTGTGGTATACACACAATGGAATATGATTCGGCCCTTCAAAGTCGGTAATTCTGACAATGCTACAATGTGGACAAACCTTATGGTCATTATATTAAGTGAAATAAACCAGACCAAAAAAGGACAAACGTTCTGTGATTCCACTAGTATGAGATATCCAAACAAGTCAAATCCAAAGCCAGAAGAAGCAGAAAGTGATTCCCAGGGATTGAAGACAGTTCATGTTTCACGGAACCCACCCAGTTTCCCTTGGGGAAACTGACTTCCCGTGACATCTCCAAAACCAATTATACAAATAATTGGAATCCATATCCAGTCAAATGAATGTAGACATAATTTTACAATTTACACCAACCTCACTCAAACTTCTCAACAGACAAAAGGCAAAACTGTGTCTATGGTACCTCAGCTTTGCTTAAAACTGTATCTACAGTACCTCAGTCTTGCTTATGAAATTTAACCAAAAAAAAAGAAAAAAAAAAACACTAAAATCTATCCAAAAAAGGACGTAAAATTTATAACATGAACTTTAAAAAAATATAAATTTAAACCGTGAAAAATCTTATTCACAAAACTTAAACACAAGACACAGAGAAATATATTTGCAAAATACATATTTGATAAAGAATTGTACCCCAACTATACCAAAAAATCTAGAACAAACAACCTCATTAAAAATGTATAAATCTTTCCGGCTTACTTCACCAATACAGTATACTAATGCATATATATGGAATTTAGAAAGATGGTAACAATAATCCTGTATACAAGACAGCAAAAGAGACACTGATGTATAGAACGGTCTTTTGGACTCTGTGGGAGAGGGAGAGGGTGGGATGATTTGGGAGAATGGCATTGAAACATGTATAATATCATATATGAAACGAGTCGCCAGTCCAGGTTTGATGCACGATACGGGATGCTTGGGGCTGGTGCACTGGGATGACCCAGAGGGATGGTATGGGGAGGGAGGAAGGAGGAGGGTTCAGGATGGGGAACACATGTATACATGTGGTGGATTCATTTTGACATATGGCAAAACCAATACAATATTGTAAAGTTAAAAAATAAAATTTAAAAAAAATGTATAAATCTGACCGCCTGGCCAAAGAAAAGAGATAGATAGTAAATCAGCATATCAAAAATACTCAAAATAATATATCATTAGGAAATTATAAACTAAAACAACACTGAAGTAGCACTGCACACCTATTAGATTCAGTAAACTCAAAAAAGTGGGGCGGGGCTTCTCTGGTGGCTCAGTGGTAAAGAATATGTGTGACGATGCAAGACATTCAAGTCTGATCCCTTACCCAGGAAGATCCCACATGCCAGAGAAACTTAGCTGGATTTTTCCATAGCTAAATAAGGCTCACCTGTGATCTGAACACTACACGTCTAGCACTTACTAAACAGCTTTGAAAAAGTGTCCAGACAAAAAGTATCACACAATTATACACAGCAGCTCTACTTGTAACAGCTAAAAACTTTCAAATATCAGGATGTCTTCTGTCAAAGACTGTGTAAGCAAATTGGGATACATCCAAAGTGAAGGGGAGCAAATGCTACCCCAAAATGTACCTCTTCAGCATGAGGATTAGTTGGACTTAACTTTTTTTTTTTTTTTAAGAGGACACATGATCATCTCTGAAACCCAAGTTCAAGATGGCTCTTCTGTGAGTCACATTTACAAGAGAAATCTCATTTCAAAGGAATCCTCCGTATATATCAGATAGAAGGATGACAGTCTTGTGAAACTTTTTTTTTTTTTATCAATAGGGAAAGTTAAGACGTAAATCTGTACAAAAACCATACCCTTCCTTTCCTTTGGTTTTATTTTTTAATATTGATTTGTTTTTGTATTTGGCTGCGCCAGGTTGACATTCGTTGAGGCAAGCCAGATATTTAGCTAAAGCATGCGAACTCTTCGTTGTGGCATGGGAGATCTAGTTCTCGGATCAGGGGTTGAACCTGGGCCTCCTTCTTTGGGAGTGTCCAGTCTTAGCAACTGGACCACCAGGAAGCCCCTGTTTTGTTTTTAGATGAAGATGGTATCTAAGGTGATCTCTTGGGCCATTTCAGTACTGACTCAGTTTCCTGAGTTTCTCCAAAACACGCATAAGATACACATTATTAAACTGCTTTGCAAAACACGTAAAGGTAGTTGATACTACAACACTGTATGCTTACAAATATCTAAATGGTAAATGACATGTCATTTATTTTTAATTACTATGGGGAACAAAAAGAATGCAGGATTCATACATGTTACAACATGAATAAACATTAAAACCATTTTTAGTGAAAAATATCCATATAGAAAAGGCCACCAAGATCCCATATTCACCATGTCTGCTTTAAATCCATGAACTTTGTCCAAATAACTGAAAATCTCAGTAACGCTCTAAAAAAATAAATAAATAAATGATGAGGAAAAGGATGGGAAGAAAAGATATATTCATACAATTGAACAATTGCTGAAAGGGAAGTGGGGCTGTGGATTATATTACACTGTAGAAACCATATGATTTCCTGATTTTGGAGATTATGTGCTGGTTCTGCAGGAGAATGCACCAATTTTGGATAAAACACATAGAGTATTTTAGATGATGTGGCAAATGTGAGCACTTTTTGCTAGGAGTTTTCTGTATGTTTTAAATTACTGGAAAGTAAATTATGTTTCAAAACAACCAAGTCAATACCATAAAAGAAAATCAGATTAGACAGGCATGAAACTTTCCTATAGGGGCCAAGACTTACCCAGACGAAGTTCAAGGGAAGCTGTGATGTTAACTGCCCTTGAAGGAGTCCACATGGAATGAAGAAGTACTGTGGGAAGTCTATTAGTAACCACCATGCCTTGGGTCCTCTGGATGACCTATTGCAGGAGAAACAAATTTTACAAATAAAAATTTCCCTATAACTTCACAAAAAGTTGTTAGACTACACTCGGTAAAGTTGAATAATTTCTGGTCAATTTACAATCATATAGAATACTACAATTTACAATCCCAATCAATATACAAAATCACTTGCTTTTCTATATACTAATAACAATCAGAAAACAAAATTAAGAAAATCCCATTTATAATTGCATCAAAAATAATAACACATCTAGCAACAAACTTAATCAAGGACATAAAAGACCAGTAGTCAGAAAACTAGAAAGCACTTGTAAAGAAACCAAAGAAAATACAAATAAACAGAAAACTATTCCATGCTCATGCACTGGAACAATGAGGAATTAAAATGTTCATTCCAACCAAAGCTATCAACAAATACACTGACTGCAATCACACAATAATATTCAATGGCATTTTTCACAGAAATAGAAATATTCCTAATATTAGGCTGCTAATATTGAACAGGACCTTAAACGGCCAAAAAGACTCTGAGAAAGAAGAACACAGCTGGAGGCATCTTCCTCTCCGACTTCAAACTACATCATGGAGCTGTAGTAACCACCACAGTGAGGAACAGGCAGGAACACAGATACATGGACTCCAGGAAAGAAGAGAGAGCCCAGGAATGAACCCACATGGGCGTGGTCAGTTCATGAAAATCAAACCAGGAACGAGCGAAGAGGAAAGGACAGTCTTCTTAAGAAACAGTGACAGGAAAACTGACCACCTACTCGAAAGAACATCAGTGAAGGTCGTCCTCTAGATCATCTAACAGAAATTGAACTGAAAACCCACCATTTTGCACATGGAGCTCTTTGCCCCTCTGAGTCCTCTGAGATGGACCTCCTGTCAGCATTCAACTGGACACAGAAAACATCTACTTCGTCTTCATTTTCCCCTCTTGCAGCACCTCCCTGCTGGCAGGCACTGAGGCAACCCCGTTCCTCTCAGCAACCCCGTTATCCAGGAGCCCAAGACCCGTGACAGCCCTCAAGAGACAAAGCTCCCGTGAGCTGGTCACCCAGCCCAGCCTGAAGGCAAAGCATCCTGCATCCGCGAGTCAGAGGGGGTTTTGGTTCCCCCTGCGGAGAGAGAGCCAGAGAAAAGCGGGCAGCCCCATGCTCACAGACCTCAGAGGGCTCACCCAGAAGCAGCTCTGCTGCGAGCACTCAGACTGGAAGCCCAAACTGAAATGGAGCAGAATAGCTCCAAGACCCTCCTCAAAACATGGCTAAGGAGCAATCAGAGTCTGTATGGAATGCATCCATAAAAAGGAGCACGTTTGAATCAGTTCTAATGAAAGGGATGAACCTAGAGCGTATTAAACAGGGAAGTCAGTCAGAAAGAGAAAAACATGGAATTGAGAAGGATGGGTCTGACGAATCTGTTCACATAGCAGCAACGGAGATGCAGACATAGAGAACAGACTTACGGGCAAGGGTGGGGAACAAGAGGGAGAGGGTGAGATGAATGGAGAGAGCAGCATGGATGCATGTACACCAACACTGGTAAATAGAAAACCAGTGGGAATTTGCTGTATAACTCAGGGAACTCAAACTGGGGCTCTGTAATAACCTAGAGAAGTGGTGATGGATGGGATGTGGGAGGGAGATTCAAGAGTGAGGGGACACACATACACCTATGGTTAATTCATGTTGATGTATGACAAATCAAACCAATATTGTAAAGCAATGATCAATCAACTAAAACTAAATAACTGCTAAAAAAAAAAAAAAAAGGTGAAATGAACAGAAACACAAACTTTGCAACTAACACCGTAATTCAATTTAAAAAACTATACAATTTGAGAAAACAACAAAAGATCTACATGACCTTTGGTCTGGTGATGAGTTCTAACACACAACAAAAAAGCCAACTTACCAAATTAGGAATATAAATTATTTAAAACATTGACTTTTACAATTTTATACATTTACTCTGTGAAGGACCTTATTTGATAGAGACAAACTGTTAAATGAACCACTGACCACCCACCCTTGCCAGGCAACAGAGAAAAGAAAACACTTGCAGGAGTCATCTTACAACAGGAGGTCCTGGTAAGGAACAAGGAACTAACAAGCTACCACCAACCAGAATTCTGGAGAGGTCAAAAAGAGATGGCAGACTGCAGTCCAGAGGTCCTACCAACTTCCCAGGATCCTCCTCACTGGAATCCATCTCGGCTGAGTGATGCATGTGCCCCCAGGAAGGATTCCAATTCAGAATGTCTGGCAAGAGACAAACCAGAAACTAACCCAATGACCAGAAAACCTGAGACGGTGAGCCATGTGGCAGAGCAGTTTTCTCTGTTTCCCTCACCCTCCTGCCCTCCACCCCGGCAGCCCTTCTCAATGAAATCTCTTGCTTGGATGGCACCTCCTCTCCTTGGACAATTCATTTCCAAGTGTCAGACAAGAACCCACTCTCAAGCCCTGGAAGGGATCCCACTTCCTTCATCAAAACCACAATCCAGGAGAAAATATCTTCCAAATGCTACCTAGTAGAGAAGGCAATGGCACCCCCTCCAGTATTCTGGCCTCAGAAATCCCAGGGACAGAGGAGCTTGGTGGGCTACAGTCCAACAGCAGGGCATTTCTGAGGGGAGAAAACAGTCCCGGGGAAGCTGAGGCACTTACCAAAGGCCCCAGGGCTTTGGATGGCACAGCCAGAACTGTGGCTGAGGACTCCAAGCTGCCAGGACTCTTGATCCTGGCCTCTCTCACCAAGTACATGTGTGGAAAACTAGAATCAAAAATATGCCTGAGGGCTTCTCTGGTGGCTCTGTGGTAAAGAATCTGCTTGCCAGTGATGGAGATGCAGGTGTGATCCCTGCTATAGGAAGATCCCACATGCTATGGAGCCCCTGTGCCACAACTGCCAAGCCTGTGTTCTAGATCCTGGAAGTCATAATGCCGAGTTCACATACTGCAACCACTGAAGCCTATGAGCCTGTGCCCCACAACAAGAGGAGCCACTGCAGTGAGAAGCCCACACACCACTAGTTATGGCCCATGCTCACCTGAACTAGGGAAAAGCCCACACACAAAGACTCAACACAGCCAAAAATAAATAAAATTGCTTTCCTTAAAAATGCATATCTGACAAAAATCTGTACTCAAATTGTCCAAGAACACTAGAGCAAACAAGCCCATTCATAATTAGTAAAGATTGAAATAGACACCTGGCCATGGAGGGTATACTGATAGTAAACTAGCCTACAGAAGCATATGCAAGATACTGGTGGGATGCATGCACAGCCCCCTTTGGAAGACAGTCTGACAGTTTTTTCAGTAACCACATGGGACAAGCACTGAATTCTATACATGACAAGTGGTGGAAGCCAGGTTTCTTACCATTGGAATGGGAAGTTACAGAGAAACAAAAGGAAAGGTTACAAGATCCACGGAGACATCATGACAAATTACCTTTAACTGAATATGTTCAAAGGTAAGCTGGAATACATGTATACATTTCCAAGTATTGTCAGCTGAGCATATTTAGCTCCTACATGTATGTTTTACATATCATTCTCTAATGAAAGGAAACAGGAAATGTCCCTGGTGGTCTGGTGGTAAAGGATGTGCCTACCAATGCAGGGAACACAGGTTCAATCCCTGGTGCTAGAAGATTCCACATGTGCAGGGGCTACTAAGCCCCCGTACAACTACTGAAGTACTTGCATGCTCCAGACCCCATGTTCTGCAACCAGAGAAAGCGCTGCACAATGAGAAGCCATGGCACAGCAATTAGAGGGCAGCCTCTGTTCACTACAACTAGACATCTTGCAACAGAGATAATAGCATAGTCAAAAATAATTCAATTTTTTTTTTAAAAAAGGACAGAATTTCTTTGAATAAATGATTGAGACTAGGGGTAAGGCAGTAAATATATGAGCCAGGATAATCTTAATGTATGAGAAAGTAAAGAAAGTAAAGACAACTATCAAGCTGTCCAAACGGATAAAAATGAATGATTACACAGTTTAATCTGTATACAGTAGCAAATAATAATCTTAAAAGGAATTTAAAAAAATAATTCCCTTTCAGTAATGTCAACATTAATAAAATACATTGCCATGGATGTAACAAGGATGACAAGACTCACACACTGGAAATTATACACAATTGCTGAAAAATATGCTGAATACATGTACAGATATACCATAGTGATGGAAAGACTTAAGATGACAATACCATGGAATTCATCTCCAATCTGAAATGAAGATTCAATATGAATTACAAAAGACTGAAAGGTCATTGCTGAAACATGAAAGGTACCAGGACTCTTGGCCTCCAAAGGAGAAGAATTCAATCCAGGGCCAGTTGACGAAGCTTGATCGCTCAGAGGTTTTGTGTCATAAAGTTTTATTAAAGTATAAAAGAGATAGGGAAAGCTGCTCACATAGACATCAGATGGGGGCAGTAAGAGTACCCCCTGCTGGTCTTTAGCCAGATGTTATACAGCTGCTAGCAGTCTGTTAAGGAAAGAAAGGCAGTGTCTCAGAGAATGGCACCAGGCCCCTCACCCACAACATGCATCGAGATAACATTGGCAGCAGGTGAGTCATCCCGGGCCATAAAATGATTGACATGAATCTTGAAGAAAGGCATATTTCCAGGCAAATATATCGTTTCATTAACATAGATTAGGAGAACAAGGTATGTGTAAGACATACTGGTTTGTCAAGTCAGTTCTGAGCCTTTAGGGGGAACAAATCTGAAGACAGAGTCTAGCAGAAATACATAGTATATTAACATAGCTTAAGACAAACATTTCCTTATGAAAAAATGCATTGCTTAGCTCAAGGTTTGAGAAAAGTTAAGTTCCGGTGGAGCCAGGAGTCGTCATGGCAACACAGAATTTTCAGAGAAACCTCCTTTTAAATTTGTATCAAGAAGGGAAAAAAAATGTAACACTAATTTGTTTCCTCCGGCTGCTTAAGAGAGAGAGAAAAAAACGTCTGACACTTGCAGCCTATTTCCTCCGTCTGGAGACCCCTGGCCTTCCTGCCTGTTACCCTTTCAGGGCCTTTAGGAAGCAATACACAAGCTGACCCTAACATACACGTGGAATGACAAGGGACTCCAAAGAGCCAGAACAATCCCATGAGTCTGCAGTTCTAATGTCCTCTGGTATGCTGTGCTAAGTCGCTTCAGTCATGTCTGACTGTCAGAGCCTGCCAGGCTCCTCTGTCCATGGGAATTTTCCAGGCAAGAATACTGGAGTGGGTTGCCATGCCCTCCTCCAGGGGATCTTCCCAACCCAGGGACTGGATTCCTGCATTGGCAGGGAGATTCTTTACCACTAGCACCACCTGTGGCAAAAGTGCCTAAATAGACATCAGGGAAACCCAGTTAGGAGAAGGGACTCAAAGGAAAGGAAGTGAGAGAAGGAGACTCTTAGTCACACTCAAAGAAGCCTGGCAGGTAGTTTTGCAGGTGGAAGAGGAGGAGGAAGCAGGCTGGAGGTGTGTAGAAGATGAAAGAGGGAACTAAAGCAGGGGTCCCCAACCTCTAGGATCTAATGATCTGAGGTGGAGCTGATGAAATCATACTAGATTTCATACTAGGCCACTCAGCTGTGTCCAATCCTTTGTAGTCCAACAGGCTCCTCAGTCCATTGAATTCTTCAGGCACGAACACTGGAGTGGACTGTCATTTCCTTCACCAGTAGATCTTCCAGCCCAGGGATTGAACCCGGGTCTCCTGCACTGCAGGCAGACTCTTTACCAATGGAGCCACCAGGGAACAGAAAGAGAAATAGAGTGCACAATAACTGAACTACACTTGAAACATCCCAAAATCTTCCCCCACCCCTGTCTGTCAAAAAAATTATCTTCCAAAAAAACTCCCGAGGTCAAGGAAGGAACTTCAAGTGTACTCATCTGTCACAGGTTGCTGGCTTAGGGAGATGCTGAAGCAGGGGGTCTTTAGGGGTAGAATCTCCCTTGTGTGGGGTCAACAAACCTCCAATAGCCTTGGTGATGATGGGAGAGATTTGTTTCATTTTTTAAAAAAAATATCCTTGTGGAATAAACTTAGAACTAGCAATTCTCTTACAGTCTTCTTAATAAAAAGTTTTCTTTCTTATTGATCTGTGAAGTATCAACTATTACAATCACTGCTCTAATATACCTCATGGTGTTGCTGATACTATGGATATAATTATATGAAATAGAACTTATTCAATAAAAATGAAGCATCTGCCCTGTGCCCAGCACATTCCAAGTGTTGGGGAGGAAATGAAATACTCATTAAGATGCACAGCTGCTAGACACATTCTCTAAAAGAGCCTTTTACATTCCACCCAAGTTTATTCTCAATGTCAGCACTTGCCAATTAATGACCATGCTGGGTAGGAAGCTCATTAAAACCCAGGAGCCAGGATTCCTGGAAAGATATCCCATTCTCCCCTGGACAGTGCCTTTCCAGTCGAACTAGGCATCAGGCCTACTTGGAGATGGGTTTAGGTCCGGTTGTCTCCAAACTGCCAAGGGTTAGAGCGATGGGAGCTCTGTAAGAGGTAAGGGAAGAGCATCGGATGGATTTTTAAACTGTTGATCAGCTTCACAGATACAGCACCCCAGGGAGAAAATCAGGCACCCTGTGCCCCTAGGAAGGGTATGCAGCTTCACACAGAGTGTGCCTTCATAGGTGCGAAGAATGTTCCTGACAGACTTAACCTCACTAGAGCTCTCCTACAGAGCAAAGAGGTGTGGATGAAGTTTTGCCTTTCCTTGTGAGTGTGGGTCTCCTACTTTGGCCCCAGGCTCAGGGGAAACATCCCCTGAGGAAAGACCTCCAAGAAGCACTTTTTCCCCAGGCTGGGAAGCAGAGTTTGCAGGATGAAGGCAAAGCGACCCTCCCTTATAGAAGAGGCAGCCAACTGCGTGTGTTTGCAAGCCTGTATTTGGAAGGAACATGTTAGCTTCTACAACAGGAGACCTCAAGATCTGCTCAGAAGACCGAAATTCCAGAGTCAGGGCCGAACATCTCTCCTGCCCTTTGCGAGCCTTGAAAAGACATTCCTGGCGTCTAGCATTACTGCCCATGAAGGGGCAGGCTGCGGGAGTGTGTGAGACATGACTGGCGCCTTACTGGCCTCAGCTCTGCTATTGCCTTTCCAGTCGAACTAGACCCCAGGCCTACTTGGATAGGGAGTGGGGCCTGGTTGTCTCCAAAATGCCAAGGGCTAGAGCAATGTGAGCTCTGTTGCAGTTAAAGGAAGAGCAATTGGATAGCTTTACAAGCTGTTGCTTGGATGCACAGCTTCAGTGCCCCTCGCAGAGAAACAGGAACCTTGGGCACCTATGCTGGGTATGCAGGTTCACAAACAGTGTCTCCATAGGAACCAAGAATGTTCCTGACACACTTAGGCTCACTAGAGCTCTCTTACACAGGAAAGACTTGTGGATGTGGTTTTGCCTTCCCCTGTGAGTGTTGGCCCCTACCTCGGTCCCAGGCTCAGGGGAAACAGCCCCTGATAAAAGAACTCAAAGAAGCCCTTTTCGGGCAGGCTGTTAAGTGGAGTTCGCAGGATGCAGGGAAAGCGAGTCTCCTTTGCAGGAGCAGAGGCAGCAAACCGGCATGTCTTTGCAAGCCTGTATTTGGAAGGAAAGGGTTAGCTTCTACAAGGGGAGACCTCAAGATCTGCTCAGAAGACCAAAATTTCAGAGTCAGGGTCAAGATTCTCCTCTGCCCTTTGCGAGCTTTGCAAAGACATTCCTAGCTTCTAGCATTACTGCCCATGAAGGAGCCGGCTGCGAGAGTGAGACATGAATGGTGGCTGTACTGGCCTAAGCTCCGCTACTGCCTTTCCAGTCGAACTAGGCCCCAGGCCTACTTGGGTAGGGGGTGGGGTCCGGTTCTCTCCAAACTGCCAAGGGATAAAGCAATGGGAGTTCTGTCAGAGGTAAGGCAATAGCAATCGGATAGATTTTCAAGCTGTTGCTTGGCCACACAGCTTCAGCGCCCCCACGGACAGAAACAGGCGCCCTGTGTCACTATATGGGGTACGCAGTTTCAGACACAGAGTGTGTATCTGTAGGAGCGAAGAATGTTCCTGACAGATGTAGGCTCACTAGAGCTCTCCTAGGAGCAAAGAGATGTGAAGATTTGCTTTACCCTGTGAGTGTGGGTCCCTACCTCGGCCCTAGGCTCAGGGGTAACAGCCTCTGAGGAAAGACCTCCAGGAAGCGTTTTTCCTGCAGGTGGGAAGATGAGTTCGCAGAATGTAGGGAAAGTGAGCCTCCCTCGTTGGGGAGGGAGCCAACTGGCGTGTGTTTGCAAGCCTGTTTTTGGAAGGAACAGGTTAGCTTCAACAACGGGAGCCATGCAGATCTTCTCAGAGGACAGAAATTCCTAGCTTCTAGTAGTACTGCCACTGAAGGAGCAGGTTGCGGGGGTGAGTGAGACATGACTGGGTGCCTTACTGGCCTCAGCTCTGATATTGCCTTACCAGATGAACTAGAACCCAGGCCTACTTAGACAGGGGTTGGGGTCCGATTGTTTCCAAAGTGCCAAGGGCTAGAGCAATGGTAGCTCTGTCATAGGTAAGGCAAGAGTAATCTGCTGGATTTTCAAACTGTTGCTTGGCCACACAGCTTCAGCGCCACATGGAGAGAATCAGGCAGCCTGTGCGCCTAGTTGGGCATGCAGTTTCACACACAAAGTGTGTCTCCATAGGAGCCAAGAATGTTAATAACAGACTTAGGTTTACTAGAGGTCTCCACAGAACAAAGACGTGTGGATGTGGATTTGCCTTCCCATGAATGTGGGACCCCCACCTCGGCCCCAGGCCCAGGGGAAACAGCCCATGAGGAAAGCCCTCCAAGAAGTGCTTTGCCAGAAGCTGGGAAGTGGAGTTCATAGGATGTGGGGAAAGAGAGCCTCCCTTGGGGAAGAAGAGGCAGCCTACTAGTGTGTGTTTTCAAGCCTAAATTTGGAAGGAATGGGTTAGGTTCTACAACTGGAGCCCTCCAGATCTGCTCAGAGGACCAAAATTCCAGTCAAGCCAAGATTTTCCTCTGCCCTTGAGAAACTTGCAAAGATACTCCTAGCTACTAGCATTACTGCACATGAAGGAGCAGGCTGTTGGAGTGTGTGAGACATGACTGGGGCCATACTAGGCTCAGCTCTGCTATTGCCATTCCATTCGAAATAGGACCCAGGCCTACTTGGAGAGGGCTTAGGGTCCGGTTTTTTCCAAACTGCAAAGGGCTACAGCAATGGGAGCTCTGTCAGAGGTAAGGCAAGAGTAATTGGACGGATTCTCAAGCTGATGCTTGGCCTCACATCTTCAGCACCACAAGGAAAGAATCAGGCTCCGTATGCCCCTATGTTGGGTATGCAGCTGCACACACAGAGTATGTCTCCATAAGAGCCAAGAATGTTCCAGACAGACTTAGATTCACTAGACCTCTCCTACAGAGCAAACAGGTGTGGATGAAGTTTTGCCTTCCCCTGTGTGTGTGGGCCCCTACCTCAGCTCCAGGATCAGGGGAAACAGCCCATGAGGAAAGACCTCCAAGAAACGCTTTCCCATAGCCTGGGAAGTTCAGTTCACAGGACTTGGGGAAAGCGACCTCCCTCAGGGAAGAAGAGGCAGCCAACCCATGTGTGTTTGTAAGCCTGTATTTGGAAGGAACAGGTTCGCTTCTAACACGGGAGACCTCCAGATATGCTCAGAGGACTGAAATTCCACAGTCAGTTCCAAGCATCTCATCTGCTTTTGCAACACTTGCAAAAATATTCCTAGCTTCTAGCATTACTGCCCATGAAGGGACAGGCTGCAGGAGTATGTGAGACATGACTGGGCGCCTTACTGTCCTCAGCTCCGCTATTGCATTTTCAGATGAACTAGGCTGCAGGCCTACTTGGAGAGGTGTTAGGGTCCTGTTGTTTCCAAACTACCAAGGGCTACAGCAATGGGAGCTCTGTCAGAGGTAAAAAAAAAAATAGCAATTGGATGGATTCTCAAGCTGTTGCTTGGACACACAGTTTCAGTGCTGCACGGAGAGAATCAGGTTCCCTGTGCCACTTTTTGGGTATTGAGCTTCATACACAGAGAGTGGAAAAGTTGTCTTAAAGCTCAATATTCAGAAACAAAGATCACGGCACCCGGTCCCATCACTTCAAGGAAAATAGATGGGGAAACAGTGGAAACAGTGGCTGACTTTATTTTGGGGGGAGAAAAAATCACTCCAACAGCAACTGGAGAAAAAATACGAGATTCCCCCATCAATGCGAGATGAGGCCCTTTATTCCTGCAGAGCCTAGGGAGCAATCAAAACTAGAGAGGAGGCTGGACTCCCTTCATGCAACTCAAGGGGGCCCAGAGATCCCCATCACAACTCGAGATGAAACCCGAGTTTCCCACCACACCTTGAGAAGAGCTCCACGTTTCCCACCTGATCTGAAGATGAGGGCCCATTCCCTGCTTCAACTCAAGAGGAATCCCAACTTCCCCTCGCACCACAAGAGGAGGCCTGTCTTACCTATTGAATCTTGAGTGGAACCCCGTGAATCCTGATGCAAGGAAAAAGGACACCGAGTTCCCCCTCAGCTTGAGATAAGTCCTGATTGCCCTGCACCAGCATCAATGGAACACTGAGTACCCCCTCAAAAAATGATTGAAGGCCTGATTCCCTGCTGATCCTTTGAAAAAGTCCAAATTCCCTGCCTGAACTCGACAGGAGGCCTGACACCCCTTTGACAACTCAAGAGGAAAGCAGAGTTCCCCGCCTCAACAACAAACGAGGCCTGACTCCCTAGTTGAAGCTTGATAGGAGGCGCAAGATCCCTGTCGCCACTGGAGAGGAACACTGAGTTTCCCGACTGAACTCTAGACACGGCCCTATTCAATGGTGGAACCTTGAGAGGAATCCCAACGTGCCCCTGGCAACTCGAAAAGAGACCTGACTTCTCTGAGGCAACACGAGAGGGTCCCTGAGGTTCCCGTTGCAAATCGAGAGGAACCCAAAGCTTCCTGCCGCAACTCGAGAAATACTAGGAGATTCTCCCTTCAATGCGAGATGAGGCCCCTACCGCTGCAGCGTCTCAAGAGAAATCCCACCTTCCCTCTTGAGCCTCGAAATGTTAATTGACACCCTTTATGCAACTCAAGAAGTTCCCTGACATACCCGTCTCCACTAGAGAGGAACACCGAGTTTCCCACCTCAACTCAAGAACAGCCCCGTTTTCCCCTCCTCATCTCGAGATGAGGGTAACTTCCCATTTCATCTGGAAAGGATCCCGACTTTTTCGTCACAGCTCAAGAGGAGACCAGTCTCATCTTGAAACTCGAGAGCAACTCAAGGGGTGTGTCACAATTCTAGAAGACCCAGATGCCCCAATCCACTCGAGATAAGGCCTGATTCCCCTGCAATGACTCGAATGTAACACTGACTATCAAAGCACAACACAAAGGGAGGACTCAGAGCCCCGTGGAAACTCTAGATATAGACCCAGATCCCTACCTCCACTCAACAGGTGGCCTGACACCCATTTTACAGCTCGAGAGGGAAGAGGAGTCCCTTGCCTAAACACGAAACAATGTCTGACTCCCCAGTTGAATCTCCATAGGAACCCCGAGATCACTGTCAGAACTGGAGAGGAACCCTGAGTTTCCCACCTCAACTCGATATGAGATCCTAATTCCCTGTACTAACACGAGAAGAATCCCTAGAGGCCCCTCAAAACTCGCAAGGATTCCTGACTTCCCAGAGACAATGTGAGAGACTTCCTCAAGTCCCTGTCGCAACTTGAGGGAACACAAAATTCCTGCGGAAACTCCAGAAACACCTTGAGATTCCCCCTTCCATGACAATTGAGGCGTGATTCCCCTGCCGTGACTCCAGAGCAATCCCGGGCTCCCCCTCGCAATTTGAATGGAGACTTGACTTCCCTGAGGCAACACAAGAGGCTCCCTGAGTTCCCTGTGGTACCTGGAGAGGAATCCCAAGGCTCCCACCGCAACCCCAGAAAACCAGGATATCTCTCGTCAAGGCGAGATGAGGCCCTTTTCTCCTACAGCATCCAGAGAGCAATCCCGAGTTCCCTCTCCAGACTCGAGATGAGGCGTGAATCCCTTCATGCAACTCAAGGGTGCCCAGAGATCCCTGTCACAACTCGAGATGAAACCCGAGTTTCACGCCACAACTCGAGAAGAGCCCCGTGTTTCCCACCTCCTCTGGAGATGACGGTGCATTCCCTGCTTCAGCTCAAGAGGAATCCCAACTTCCCCTTACAGCACAAGAGGAGGCCTGTCTCACCTGTTGAATCTTGAGTGGAACCCCAAAGATCCTACTGCAAGGAAAAAGGACACCACTCAGCTCCAGATAAGTCCTGATTCCCCTGCACCAGCTCCAGTGGAACACTGAGGATACCCTCACAACATGATGGGAGGCCTGACTCCCGTGCTGATCCTTTGAAGAAGCCCAAATTTCCTGCCTGAACTTGACAGGATGCCTGACACCCCTTTGACAACTCGAGAGGAAAGCAGAGTTCCATGCTTCGATCCCAGACGAGGCCTGACTCCCTAACTGAAACTTGATAGGAAGCCCAAGATCCCTGTCGCTGCCAGAGATGAACACTGAGTCAACTGACTGAACTCTAAACACGGCCCTATTCACCGGCAGCTACCGAGAGGATTCCGAACGTGCCCCTCGCAACTCGAAAAGAGACCTGACTTCTCTGAGGCAACACGAGCGGGCCCCTGAGGTCCCCGTCGCAACTCGAGAGGAACCCCAAGCTTCCTGCCGCAATTCGAGAAAAACCATGAGATTCTCCCCTCAACATGAGATGAGGCCCTTTTCCAGAGCAGTGTCTCGAGACGAATCCCACATTGCCTCTTGAAATGCAAAAGGGTACTGGACACCCTTTATGCATCTCAGGAAGTTCCCGAGATACCCGTCCCCACTCGAGAGGAATACCGAGTTTCACACCACAACTCAAGAAGAGGACCGTTTTCCCCCTCCTCCACTCGAGATGAGGGTCGATTATCCTGCTTCATCAGTAAAGGAATCCCAACGTTCCCGTCGCACCTCGAGAGGAGGTCGGTCTCACCTTGAAACTCCAGCACCTCCCCATTAGCCATGCCTCCGTTCAGAAAGACCCTGATGTCCTCATCCACTCCAGAAAAGCCTGATTGCCCTGCACTGACTCGACTGTAACCCCAAGGATTGACTCTAAACATGAAGGGAGGTGTGACAGCCCTATGGCACCTCCAGAAAAAGCCCCAGATCCCTATGTCAACTCGACAGGAAGACTGACATCCCTTTTACACCTCAAGAGGAAAGCGGAGTTCCATGTCTCCACACGAGACGAGGCCTGACTCCCCTGTGGAAACTCCATACGAACCCCAAATCCATGTCAGACCTGGAGAGGAGCCCTGAGGTTCTGGCGTCAACTCGAGATGAGGCCCTATGCCCCTGTACTGACTGGAGAGGAATCCCAAAAAGCCCCTCGCAACTCGAATGGAGGTTTGACTTTTCGGAGGCAAGACGAGCAGGTCCCTGAGGTCCCCATGGCAACTCGAGAGGAACCCCAAGTTTCCTGCCTCAACTCGAGAAAACCAGGAGATTCTCCCCACAATGCAAGCTGAGGCCCCTTTCTGCTGCAGCATCACGAGAGAAATCCCACCTTCCCTCTTGAGCCTCCAAAGGGTACTTGACACCCTTTATGCAACTCAAGAAGTTCCCCGACATACGCGTCTGCACTTGAGAGGAACACTGACTTTCCCGCCACCACTCAAGAAGAGCCCTGTTTTCCCCTCCTCATCTCGAGATGAGGGTCCACTCCCCAGCTTCGTCTGCAAAGGAATTCCAACGTTCCCGTCACACCTCAAGAGGAGGCCGGTCTCACCTTGAAACTCCAGAGGAATGCCAGGGGTCGTGTCACAATTTGAAAAGACCCTGAAGTCCCCATTCACACGAGATAAGGCCTGGTTCCCCTGCAATGACTCGAATTCAACCCCGAGTTTCAGCTCAAAACACGAAGGGAGGACTGAGAGCCCCGTGGCACCTCTAGAAATAGCCCCAGTTCCCTACCTCAGCTCAACAGGAGGCCTGACACCCCCTTTACACCTCTAGAGGGAAGCGGAGTTCCATGTCTCAACACGAGATGACGTCTGACTCCCCAGTGGAATCTCCACAGGAACCCCAAGATCTATGTCAGAACTGGAGAGGAACCCTGAGTTTCCTGCCTCAATTCAACATGAGGCACTAGTCCCCTGCACCAACTCGAGAGGAATCCCGAGAGGCACCTCACAACTCCAAAGGATTCCTGACTTCCCAGAAACAAGATGAGAGGCTCCCTCAGGTTCCCGTGGCAACTCGAGGGAATGCAAACTTCCTGCCGAACCTCTAGAAACACCTTTAGATTCCCCCTTCCATGCGAATTGAAGCCTGATTCCCCTGCCGTGACACCAGAGCAATCCTGCACTCCCCCTCACAACTGGAATGGAGACTTGACTGCTCTGAGGCAACAGGAGTGGCTCCCTGAGTTCCCTGTGGTACCTGGAGAGGAATCCCAAGCCCCCCGCCACAACTCCGGAAAACCCAGGAGATTTCCCCATCAATGCAAGAGGAGGCCCTTTTCTCCTACAGCACCCAGAGAGAAATCCCGAGTTCCCTCTCCAGACTCGAGAGGAGGCGTGACTCCCTTCATGCAACTCAAGGGGGCCCAGAGATCCCCGTCACAACTCGAGATGAAACCCGAGTTTCCTGCCACAAGTCAAGAGGAGCCCCGTGTTTCCCACCTCCTCTGGAAATGAGAGCCCATTCCCTGCTTCAGCTCAAGAGGAATCCCAACTTCCCCTAGATTCCCCTGCACCAGCTCCAATGGAACACCGAGGATACACTCACAACATGACGGGAGGCCTGGCTCTCCTGCTGATCCTTTGAAGATGCCCAAATCCCCTGCCTGAACTCGACAGGAGGCCTGACACCCCTTTGACAATTCGACAGGAAAGCAAAGTTTCATGCCTCAACCCCAGACGAGGCCTGACTCCCTAGTTGAACCTTGATAAGAAGCCCGAGATCCCTGTCACCGCTGGAGAGGAACACTGAGTCAACCAACTGAACTCTAGACACGGTCCTATTCACCGGCAGCGACTCAAGAGGAATCCTGACGTGCCCCTCAAAACTCGAAAAGAGACCTGGCTTCTCTGAGGCAACACAAGCGGGTCCCTGAGGTCCCTGTCGCAACTCGAGAGGAACCTCAAGCTTCCTGCCGCAACTCGAGAAAAACCATGAGATTCTCCCCTCAACATGAGATGAGGCCCTTTTCCAGAGCAGTGTCTCGAGACGAATCCCACGTTTCCTCTTAAACGCGACGAGTATCGAGTGGGGACGGGTATCTCGGGGAACTTCCTGAGTTGCATAAAGGGTGTCAATTACGCTTTCGAGGCTCAAGAGGGAAGGTGGGATTTCTCTGGAAATGCAAAAGGGTACTGGACACCCTTTATGCAACTCAGGAAGTTCCCCAAGATATCCGTCCCCACTCGAGAGGAACACCGAGTTTCACACCACAACTCAAGAAAAGCCTCGTTTTCCCCCTCCTCCACTCGAGATGAGGGTCAGTTCCCCTGCTTCATCAGTAAAGGAATCTCAACGTTTCCGTCGCACCTCAAGAGGAGGCCGATCTCACATTGAAACCCGAGTGCCTCTCTGGGAGCCGTGCCTCCATTCAGTAAGACCCCGATGTCCCAATCCACTTCAGATAAGCCTGATTGCTTATCACTGACTCGACTGGAAACCCTAGGATTGACTCTAAACACGAAGGGAGGTGTGACAGCCCTATGGCACCTCCAGAAAAAGCCCCAGATCCCTGTGTCAACTCGACAGGAAGCCTGACACGCCTTTTACACCTTGAGAGGAAAGCGGAGTTCCATGTCTCCACACGTGACAAGGCCTGACTCCCCTGTGGAAACTCCATAGGAACCTCGAGATCCATGTCAGACCTGGAGAGGATCTCTGAGGTTCCAGTGTCAACTCGAGATGAGGACCTATGCCCCTGCACCGACTGGAGAGGAACCCCGAAAAGCCCCTCGCAACTCGAATGGAGGCTTGACTTTTCGGAGGCAAGACGAGCGGGTCCCTGAGGCCCCTGTGGCAACTCGAGAGGAACCCAATTTCCCATCTGCAACTCGAGAAAAACCAGGAGATTCTCCCCTCAATGCAAGATAAGTCCCTTTTCCGCTGCAGTGTCTCAAGAGAAATCTGAGCTTTCCACTTGAGCCTTGAATGGGTACTTGACACCCTTTATGCAACTCAAGAAGTTCCCTGAAATAACCATCTGCACTCGAGAGGAACACCGATTTTCCAACCACAACTCAAGAAGAGCCCCGTTTTCCACTCCTCATCTTGAGATGGGGGTCCATTCCACTGCTTTGTCTGCAAAGGAATCCAGAGGTTCCCATCGCACCTCAAGAGGAGGCTGGTCTCACCTTGAAACTCCAGAGGAACTCCAGATGTATTGCCACAATTCAAAAAGACCCCGATGTCCCCATTCACTTGAGATAAGCTCTGATTCCCCTGCAATGACTCGAATGCAACCCCGAGTATCAACTCAACAACATGAAGGGAGGACTGAGATCCCCATGGCACCTCTAGAAATAGCCCCAGATCCCTACCTCAACTCAATGGGAGGCCTGACATCCCTTTTACACCTCAAGAAAGAAGCAGAGTTCCATGCCCCAACACAAGACGATGTTTGACTCCCCAGTGGAATCTCCATAGGAACCCCAAGATCCATGTCCAAGCTGGAGAGGAACCCTGTGTTTTTCGCCTCAACCTGAGATGAGGCCGTAGTCCCCTGCACCAACTCAAGAGGAATCCCGAGAGGCCCCTCACAACTAGCAAGAATTCCTGACTTCCCAGGGACAACACTAGAGGCTCCCTGAGGTCCCCGTCGCAACTCGAGGGAACCCAAACTTCCTGCCGCAACTCAAGAAACACCTTGAGATTCCCCCTTCCATTCAAATTGAGGCCTGATTCCCCTGCCATGACTCCAGAGCAACCCCGCACTCCCCCTCGCAACTCGGGTGGAGACTTGAGTTCCCTGAGGCAACAAGAGTGGCTCCCTAAGTTCCCCGTGGTACCTGGAGAGGAATCCCAAGCCTCCCGCTGCAACTCGAGAAAAACCAAGAGATTCCCCCATCCATGCTAGATGAGGCCCTTTGTTCCTGCAATACCCAGAGACCAATCCCGAGTTCCCTCTCCAAACTCAAGAGGAGGCTTGACTTCCTGTATGGAACTCAAGGGGCTCCAAGAGATACCCGTGGCAACTCGAGAGGAGAGCAGTGTTCTTTGCTTCAATGCGAGACAAGACCTGACTCCCCAAGGGAACCTTGATAGCAACCCCAAGATTCCTGTCGCCACTGGAGAGGAACACGGAGTTTCTGGACACAAGAGTAGATGAGGCCTATTTCCCCTGCAGGAACTTGAGAGGAATCCTGAGGAGCCCGTCACAACTCAAAATGAGACCTGACTTCCCTGAGGCAATATGAGCGGGACCCTGAGGTCTCCGTCACAACTCGAGTGGAACCCCAAACTGCCCGCCAAACCTCGAGAAAAACCACAGGATTCTTCCCTCCACATGAGATGAGGCCCTTTTCTGCCACAGCGTCTCGAGAGAAATCCCACGTTCCCTCTTGAAACTCGCAACGGTGCTTGACACCCTTTATGCAACTCAAGAAGTTCCCCAGGATACCTGTCCCCACTCAAGAGGAGCACCGAGTTTCCCGGCACAACTCAATCTGAGCCCCTTTTCCCCTCCTCATCTCGAGATGAGGGTTGATTCCCCTGCTTTGTCTGGAAAGGAATCCTGACATTCCTGTCGCACCTCAAGAAGAGAATGGTCTCACATTGAAACTCGAGAGGAACCCTCGTGGGTCGTGCCACAATCAGAAAGACACCGATTTCCCCATTCACTCGAGATAAGGCCTGATTCCCCTGCACCAATTGGAATGTAACCCCGAGTGTCAAGTCACCACACGAAGGGGAACTGACACCCCAGTTGCATCCTCGAGCAAGAGCCCAGGTTCCAAATACAAGTCGACAAGAGGCCTGACACCCCATTAACAACTCGAGAGGAAAGTGGAGATCCATGCCTCAACACAAGACGTGGCCTGACTCCCCTGTGAAAACTCCACAGAAACCCCGAGATCGATGTCAGAAATGGAGAGGAAGCCTGAGGTCCCCGCCTCATCTCGAAATGAGGCCCTATTCCCCTGCAGCAACGTGAGAGGAATCCCGAGGTGCCCCTCGCAATTTGAAAGGGGATCTGACTTCCCTGAGGAAACACGAGCGGGTCCCCCAGGTCCCCATGCAACTCGAGAGGAACCCTAAGCTTCTTCCCGCCACAACTCGACAAAAACCTCGAAATTCTCCCCTCCACACCAGATGAGGCCCTTTTAAGCTGTAGCGTTTCAAAAGAAATCCCACGTTCCCGCCTGGAACTCGAAAGGGTACTTGACACCCTTTATGAAACTCAAGAAGTTTCCCGAGATACCCGTCCCCACTCAAGAGGAACCCTGAGTTTCCCGCCACAACTCAAGAAGAGGCCTGTGTTCCCTTCCTCAACTCGAGATGAGGGTTGATTCCCCTGCCTCGTCTGGAAAGGAATGCCGACATCCCCATGGCACCTCAAGAGGAGGCCTGTCTCAACTTGAAACTGTAGTGGAACCCGGGAGTCCTAGCACAACTCAAAAGACACCGATTTCCCCATCCACTCGAGATAAGGCCTGATTCCCCTGAAACCCTCGAATGTAACCCAAAGAATCAACTCACAACATGAAGGGAGGACTGATACCCCAGTTGCAAATTCAAGCAAAGACCCAGGTCCCAAATTCAACTCGACTGGAGGCCTGAAACCCCTTTTATGACTCGAGAAGAAATCAGAGTTCCATGCCTCAACACAAGTCGAGACCTGACTCCCTTTTTGAAACTGCATACACAATCCCGAGATCCATGTCAGAACAGGAGACGAAGCCTGAGGTTCCTTCCTCAACTCGAGATGAGGCTCTATTCCATTGCACCAACTCCAGAGGAATCCTGTGAGGCCCCTCAACCTTGAAAATATTCTTGACTTCCCATAGGCAACATGAGAAGCTCCCTGAGGTCCCCGTCGCAAGTCAAGGGAACCCAACTTGAGAAAACCCACAAGATTCCCCCGTCAACATGAGATGAGGCCTTTTTTTCCTGCATTGCCTAGACGGCAATCCTGAGTTCCCTCTCAAAACTCGAGAGGAGGCTTGACTCCCTTCATGCAACTCAAAAGAGCCCAGAGACCCCGTCACAACTCGAGATGAAACCCGATTTCCCACCACAACTCAAGAAGAGTCCCATCTTTCCCACGTCATCTGGAGAAGAAGGTCCATTCCCTGCTTTAACTCAAGAGGAATCCCACTTCCCCTCACACCACAAGAGGAGGACTGTCTCGCCTATTGAAACTCGAGTGGAACCCCGCATAACCTGTTGCAAGGAAAAAGGACACCGAGCTCCCCCTCAACTCGAGATAAGTCCTGATTCCCCTGCACCAGCTCCAACGGAACACCCAGTATCCCCTCACAACATGATGGGAGGCCTGTCTCCTCCGCTGATCCTCTTTAAAAAGCCCAAATTCCCCGCCTGAACTCGACAGGAGGCCTGTCAGCCCTTTTACAACTCGAGAGGAAAGCAGAGTTCCATGCCTCAACATGAGACGAGGACTGACTCCCTAGTTGAAACTTGATCGGAACCCCGAGATCCCTGTCCCCACTGGAGAGGACCACTGAGTTTACTGACTGAACTCTAGATACGGCCCTATTTGCCTGCAGTGACTTGAGAGGACATGCCCCTCACAACTCGAAAAAAGACCTGACTTCTCTGAGGAAACACAAGCGGGTCCCTGAGGTCCCCATGGCCACTCGAGAGGAACCCCAAGCTTCCAGCCGCAACTCATGAAAAACCATGAGTTTCTCCCCTCAATGTGAGTTGAGGCCCTTTTCCAGAGCAGTGTCTCGAGAGAAATCCCACATTCCCTCTTAAAACTTAAAAGGGTACTTGACACCCTTTATGCAACTCAAGAAGTTTCCTGATACCCTTCCCCACTCGAAAGGAACACCAAGTTTCACACCACAACTCAAGAAGAGCCCCGTTTTCCCCTCCTCAACTCAAGATGAGGGTCGATTCCCCTGCTTTGTCAGTAAAGAAATACTGACCTTCCCGTCGTACCTCAAGAGGAGGCCAGTCTCACCTTGAAATTCGAGAGAATCCCCGAGAGTCATGCCTCAATTTAAAAAGACCCCGATTGCCCCATCCACTCCAGATAAACCTGATTCCCTTTCAATGACTTGACTGTAACCCCAAGTATCAACTCACAACACGAAGGGAGGTCTGACAGCCCTGCAGCACCTCGAGAAAAAGCCCCAGATCCCTATGTCAATTCGACAGGAAGCCTGACACCCCTTTTACACCTCGATTGGAAAGTGGAGTTCCATGTCTCAACACGAGAGGAGGCCGGAATCCCCTGTCGAAACTCCATAGGAACCCAAAGATCAATGTCAGAACTGGAAGGAACCCTGAGGTTCTAGCCTCAACTTGAGATGAGGCTCTATGCCCCTGAACCAACTTAAGAGAAACGCCTAGAGGCCCCTCGCAACTCAAATGGAGACTTGACTTTCATGAGGCAAGACAAGCGGGTCCCTGAGGCAAGATGAGCAGGTTCCTGAAAACTGGAGAGGAACCCCATGTTTCCTGCTGCAACTTGAGAAAAACCATGATATTCTCCCCTCAACGCAAGTTGAGGTCCTTTTCTGCTGCAGCATCTCAAGGGAAATCCCACGTTTCCTCTTGAAACTCGAAAGGGTACTTGAGGAGGCGATCCTAAGATGGTGGAATAATAGGACGGGGAGACCACTTTCTCCCCCGCAAATTCATCAAAAGAACATTTAAACACTGAGTAAATTCCAGGAAACAACTTCTGAATGCTGGAAGAGGACATCAGGCACCCAGAAAAGCAGCCCAGTATCTTTGAAAGGACGTAGGAAAAATATAAAAGACAAGAAAAGAGACAAAAGAGGTAGAGTCGGAGCTCCATCCCGGGAAGGGAGTCTTAAAAAGAGAGGTTTCCAAACACCAGGAAACACTCTCACTGCCGAGTCTGTGGAGAGCTTTGGAACCACAGAGGGCAACATAACTGGGAGAAAAAATAAATAATTAAAACCCACAGATTACATGCCCAACAGTAACTCCCCCATCAGAGAAGCAGCACAGATGCCTGCACCCCCCACTAGCAAGCAGGGACTGGGCAGGGAGGTGCAGGCTGCATTGCTTAGAGTAAGGACCGGGCCTGAATGCCCCGAGGGCAATCTGAGGGAACTAACTTGGGCTAGCAAACCAGACTGTGGGATTGCTACCACGTGAAAAGCCCTAACCTAAGACACCACCGGGCCCGCTCACAGAACAAAGGACTGAACAGAGCTAGCCTGCTGCAGACCATTCCCCTCTAGTGACAGGCAGCCAGAGCTGGAAGGGGGCAATTGCAGCCCCAGAGAGACATTATCTACCAAACTGAAAGCAGGCTTCTTTGCTAACTAAGACTTCTTGGGGTTCTGGACAGTCAACATCCACCTGAGAAGGTGTGCCAGTTGTACACCCAGAAAACTGAGCGGCAGGGACAGGGGAGGCGATAAGTCACAGTGACTGTGCTCACCAAACACCTCATCACCTGAGCTGCTCTGACCTGGGAAGGACACAAAACACAGGCCCAACCAAATCTGCACCTCGAGGACTACTCGAGTGCCTGAACCTGAGCAGCTTAGATCTGGGAGGTGCATGCAGCACAGGACTGGCCTCGGATGGTTCCTGATGGAGCAACCTAGAGCATGAGCAGTGTGGGCAGGGAGAGTATACGTGCCATGAGTGGAGGGCCTCGCCCAGTGTGGCTGAGACACTGTGAGCACACGCCAGTGTTATTTGTTTGCAGCGTCCCTCCCTCCCCAAAGTGTGACTGAACAAGTGAGCCTAAAAAAAGTGTCCACCACCGCCCCCTTGTGTCAGGGTGGAAATCAGACACTGAAGACAGCAGCAAACAGAAGAAGCTAAAAGAGAGGGAACTGCCTTGGAAGTGACAGAGGCAATAGATTAAAACCCTGTAGTTAGTACCGACTACATAGGAGGGGCCTGTAGATCTTGAGAAATATAAGCCGGACCAAGGAACTATCCGAAAATGATATGACCCCACACTGCCCACAACAACACCAGAGAAAGTCTTAGATATATTTTTACTATCATTCTTTTTTTTAATTAAAAAAAAGTTAAGTCCTCTATTACTCCTTTAATTTTCATTTTTATAACCCACTATTACTTTGCAAAAAAAGAGACCTTATTTTTTAAAGCAAACTTCATATGTATATATACATATATATATTTATAATTTTTGTGACTTTGGTTTTTTTTTTTCTTTTCTTAAATATTGTATTTTTGAAAATCCAAACCTCTACTCTAGATTTTTAATCTGTGCTTTTTGGTATTTGTTATCAATTTTGTACGTTTAAAGAACCCAATCTTCAGTACCCTTTTTTACTTGGGAGCAAGATTACTGGCTTGACTGCTCTCTCCCTCTTTGGACTCTCCTTTTTCTCCACCAGGTTGCCTCTATCTCCTCCCTCCCCCTTCTCTTTTATACCCAACTCTGAATCTCTTTGTGTGTTCCAGACAGTGGAGAACACTTAAGGAACTGATTACTGGCTGGATCTGTCTCTCTCCTTTTGATGCCCCCCCCCTTTATCCTCCTGGCCACCTCTATCTCCTTCTTCCCTCTTCTCTTCTCTGTATAACTCCGTGAACATCTCTGAGCAGTACAGACTTTGGAGCACACATAAACAGTGATTACTGGCTAGCTTGTTCTCTCCTCTTTTGATTCCACCTCATCTCATTTGGGTCACCTCTAACTCCTTCTTCCCTCTTCTCTTCTTCATGTAACTCTGTGAACTTCTCTGGGTGTCCTTCACTGTGGAGAAACTTTTCATCTTTAACCTAGATGTTTTATCAATGGTGTTGTATAAGTGGAGAACTTGTTGTATAGGTGTTGTATAGGTGGAGAAATCTTGAGGCTACTGAAAAAATAAGACTGAAAACCAGAAGCAGGTGGCTTAAGTCCAAATCCTGAGAACAACAGAGAACTCCTGACTCCAGAGAACATTAATTGACAGGAGCTCATCAAACGCCTCCATACCTACACTGAAACCAAACACCACCCAAGAGCCAACAAGTTCCAGAGCAAGACATAACACGCAAATTCTCCAGCAACAGAGGAACACAGCCCTGAGCTTCATTATACAGGCTGCCCAAAGTTACTCCAAACCCATTGACATCTCACAACTCATTACTGGACACTTCATTGCACCCCAGAGAAAAGAAATCCAGCTCTACCCACCATAAAACCAACACAAGCTTCCCTAACCAAGAAACCTTGACAAGCCACCCATACAACCCCATACACAGTAAGGAAACTCCACAATAAAGAGAACTCCACAAACAGCCAGAATACATAAAGGCCACCCCAAACACAATAATATAAACAAGATGAAGAGACAGAGGAATACTCAGCAGGTAAAGGAACAGGATAAATGCCCACCAAACCAAACAAAAGAGGAAGAGATAAGGAATCTATCTGATAAAGAATTCCAAATAATGATAGTGAAAATGATCCAAAATCTTGAAATAAAAACGGAATCACAGGTATATAGCCTGGAGACAAGGTTTGAGAAGATGCAAGAAAGTTTTAACAAGGAGCTAGAAGAAATAAAAAAGAGTCAATATATAATGAATAATGCAATAAATGAGACCAAAAACACTCTGGAGGCAACAAATAGTAGAATAACGGAGGCAGGAGATAGGATTAGTGAAGTAGAAGATAGAATGGTAGAAATAAATGAATCAGAGATGAAAAAAAGAAAAACGAATTAAAAGAAATGAGGACAATCTCAGAGACCTCCAGGACAATATTAAACACCCCAACATTCAAATCATAGGAGTCCAAGATGAAGAAGACAAAAAGAAAGACCATGAGAAAATACTTGAGGAGATAATAGTTGAAAACTTTCCTAAAATGGGAAAAGAAATAATCACCCAAGTCCAAGAAACCCAGAGAATCCCAAACAGGATAAGCCCAAGGCGAAACACTCCAAGACACATATTAATCAAATTAACAAAGATCAAACACAAAGAACAAATATTAAAAGCAGCAAGGGAAAAACAACAAATAACACACAAGGGGATTCGCATAAGGATAACAGCTGATCTTTCAATAGAAACTCTTCAGGCCAGGAGCGAATGGAAGGACATACTTAAAGTGATAAAAGAAAATAACCTACAGCCCAGATTACTGTAGCCAGCAAGGATCTCATTCAAATATGAAGGAGAAATCAAAAGATTTACAGACAAGCAAAAGCTGAGAAAATTCAGCACCACCAAACCAGCTCTCCAATAAATGGTAAAGGATCTTCTCTAAATAGGAGACACAAAAAGGGTGTATAAACTCGAACTCAAAACAATAAAGTAAATGGCAACTGGATCATACTTATCAATAATTACCTTAAACATAAATGGGTTGAATGTCCCAACCAAAAGACAAAGACTGGCTAAATGGGTACAAAAACAAGACCCCTATATATGTTGTCTACAAGAGACCCACCTCAAAACAGGGACACATACAGACCGAAAGTGAAGGGCTGGAAAAAGATATTCTAAGCAAATAAAGAACAAAAGAAAGCAGGAGTAGCAATACTCATATCAGATAAAATAGACTTTTAAACAAAGGCTGTGAAAATAGACAAAGACGGTCACTAAATAATGATCAAAGGATCAATCCAAGAAGAAGATATAACAATTACAAATATATATGCACCGAACATAGGAGCACCACAATATGTAAGACAAATGTTAACAAGTATGAAAGGAGAAATTAACAATAACACAATAATAGTGGGAGACGTTAATACCCCACTCACACCTGTGGATAGATCAACTAAACAGAAAATTAACAAGGAAACACAAACTTTAAATGATACAATAGTCCAGCTAGACCAAATTGGTATCTATAGGACAATTCACCCCAAAACAATGAATTTCACCTTTTTCTCAAGAGCACACAGAACCTTCTCCAGGACAGATCACATCCTGGGCCATAAATCTAGCCTTGGTAAATTCAAAAAAATTGCAATCATTCCAAGCACCTTTTCTGACCACAACGCAGTAAGATTAGATCTCAATTACAGGAGAAAAACTATTTAAAATTGCAGCATATAGAGGCTGAACAACATGTTGCTGAATAACCAACAAATCACAGAAGAAATCAAAAAAGAAATCAAAATATGCTCAGAAACAAATGAAAATGAAAACTCAACAACCCAAAACCTGTGGGATACTGTAAAAGCAGTGCTAAGGGAAAGTTCATAGCAATAGAGGCATACCTCAAGAAACAAGAAAAAAGTCAAATAAATAACCTAACTCTACACCTAAAGCAACTAGAAAAGGAAGAAATGAAGAACCCTAGGTTAGCAGAAGGAAAGAAATCTTAAAAATTAGAGCAGAAATAAATGCAAAAGAAACAAAAGAGACCATAGCAAAAATCAACAAAGCCAAAAGCTGGTTCTTTGAAAGGATAAATAAAATTGACAAACCATTAGCCAGACTCATCAAGAAACAAAGGGAGAAAAATCAAATCAATAAAATTAGAAATGAAAATGGAGAGATCACAACAGACAACACAGAAATATAAAGGATCATAAGAGACTACTATCAGCAATTATATGTCAATAAAATGGACAACATGGAAGAAATGGACAAATTCTTAGAAAAGTACAACTTTCCAAAACTGAACCAGGAAGGAATAGAAAATCTTAGCAGACCCATCACAAGCATGGAAATTGAAACTGTAATCAGAAATCTTCCAACAAACAAAATCTCAGGTCCAGACAGATTCACAGCTGAATTCTACCAAAAATTTCGAGAAGAGTTAACACCTATCCTACTCAAACTCTTCCAGAAAATTGCAGAGGAAGGTTAACTTCCAAACTCATTCTATGAGGCCACCAACACCCTAATACCAAAACCAGACAAAGATGCCACAAAATAAAGAAAACTACAGGCCAATATCATGATGAACATAGATGCAAAAATCCTTAACAAAATTCTAGCAAACAGAGTCCAACAACACATTAAAAAGATCATACACCATGACCAAATGGGCTTTATCCCAGGGATGCAAGGATTCTTCAATATCCCCAAATCAATCAATGTAATACACCACATTAACAAACTAAAAAATAAAAACCATATGATTACCTCAATAGATGCAGAGAAAGCCTTTGACAAAATTCAACATCCATTTATAATAAAAACTCTCCAGAAATCAAGAATAGAAGGAACATACCTCAACATAATAAAAGGTATATATGACAAACCCACAGCAAACATCCTCAATGGTGAAAAATTGAAAGCATTTTCCCTAATGTCAGGAACAAGACAAGGGTGCTCACCCTCACCACTACTATTCAACATAGTTTTGGAAGTTTTGGCCACAGCAATCAGAGCAGAAAAAGAAATAAATGGAATCCAAATTGGAGAAGAAGAAGTAAAACTCTCACTGTTTGCAGATGACATGATCCTCTACATAGAAAATCCTAAAGACTCCACTAGAAAATTACTAGAGCTAATCAATGAATATAGTAAATATGCAGGATATAAAATCAATACACAGAAATCTCTTGCATTCCTATACACTAATAATGAGAAAACAGAAAGAGAAATTAAGGAAACAATTTCATTCACCATTGCAACAAAAAGAATAAAATACTTAGCAATATATCTACCTAAAGAAACTAAAGACCTATATATAAAAAAAACTATAAAACACTGTGAAAGAAATCAAAGAGGACACTAATAGATGGAGAAATATACCATGTTCATGGATCGGAAGAATCAATATAGTGAAAATGAGTATACTACCCAAAGCAATCTATAGATTCAATGTAATCCCTCTCAAGCTACCAATGGTATTTTTCACAGAGCTAGAACAAATAATTTCACAGTTACTATGGAAATACAAAAAAAAAAAAAAAAAACTCAAATAGCCAAAGCAATCTTGAGAAAGAAGAATGGAACTGGAGGAATCTATCTGCCTGACTTCAGCCTATACTACAAAACCACAGTCATCAAGAAAGTATGGTTCTGGCACAAAGACAGAAATATAGATCAATGGAACAAAATAGAAAGCCCAGAGATAAATCCACGCATCTATGGACACATTATCTTTGACAAAGGGGGCAAGACTATACAATGGAGCAAAGACAATCTCTTTAACAAGTGGTGTTGGGAAAACTGGTCAACCACTTGTAAAAGAACGAAACTAGAACACTTTATAACACAATACACAAAAATAAACTCAAAATGGATTAAAGATCTAAATGTAAGATCAGAAACTATAAAACTCTAGAGGAGAACATAGGCAAAACACTCTCTAACATAAATCACAGCAGGATCCTCTATGACCCATCTCCCAGAATATTGGAAATAAAAGCAAAAATAAACAAATGGCACCTAATTAAAATTAAAAGCTTCTGCACAACAAAGGAAACTATAAGCAAGGTGAAAAGACAGCCTTCACAATGGGAGAAAATAATAGCAATGAAGCAACTGACAGAGAACTAATCTCAAAAATATACAAGCAACTCCTGCAGCTCAATTCCAGAAAAATAAATGACCCAATCAAAAAGTGGGCCAAAGAACTAAATAGACATTTCTCCAAAGAAGACATACAGATGGCTAACAAACACATGAAAAGATGCTCAACATCACTCATTATCAGAGAAATGCAAATCAAAACCACAATAAGGTACCATTTCATGCCAGTCAGAATGGCTGCAATCCAAAAGTCTACAAGCAATAAATGCTGGAGAGGGTGTGGAGAAAAGGGAACCCTCCTACACTGTTGGTGAGAATGCAAACTAGTACAGCCAGTATGGAGAACAGTGTGGGGATTCCTTAGAAAACTGGAAATAGAACTGCCTTATGATCCAGCAATCCCACTGCTGGGCATACACACCGAAGAAACCAGAATTGAAAGAGACACATGTACCCCAATGTTCATCGCAGCACTGTTTATAATAGCCAGAACGTGGAAGCAACCTAGATGCCCATCAGCAGATGAATGGATAAGAAAGCTGTGGTACATATACACAATGGAGTATTACTCAGCTATTAAAAAAGAATACATTTGAATCAGTTCTAATGAGGTGGATGAAACTGGAGCCTATTATACAGAGTGAAGTAAGCCAGAGAGAAAAACACCAATAGAGTATACTAATGCATATAAATGGAATTTAAAAAGATGATAACAATAAGCCTGTATGCGAGACAGCAAAAGAGACACAGATGTATGGAACAGCCTCTTGGACTCTGTGGGAGAGGGACAGAGTGGGATGATTTAGGGTAATGGCATGGAAACATGTATAATATCATATAAGAAATGAATCGACAGTCCAAAAAAAAAAAAAATGACAGTAATTCATTTTACTCCTAAATACTTCAACATATGTAGTAGTTTTGCATATTTTTTGTTACACATACATTTATTTATATGTAATAACTATTTTCCTCTTTCTGCTTCTTCACTTTATTAAACTTGTATGTTTGTTGGAAATATATATTTTATCATTTAAAAAAAAAAGAAATCCTTAAATAAACATGTAAAAGATAGGAAAAAAATAATAAAGGGTACTTGACACCCTTTATGCAACTCAGGAAGTTCCTTGATATACCCATTTCCATTCAAGAGGAACACGGTGTTTCCAGCCACAACTCAAGAAGAGCCCCGTTTTCCCCTCCGCATCACGAGATGAGTTTCCATTCCCCTGCTTCGTCTGGAAAGGAATCCCGATGATCCTGTCGCACCTCAAGAGGAGGCCAGTCTCACCTTGAAACTCGGGAGGAACTCTAGGGGTCGTGTCACAATTTGAAAAGACCCCGATGTCCCGTCCACTTGAGATAAGACCTGATTCCCCCTCAGCGACTTGAACGTAAGCCCGAGTAAAAACTCACAAAACGAAGTGAGGACTGACAGCCCTGTGGCACCTCAAGAAATAGGCCCAAATCCCTACCACAACTCAACAGGAGGCATGCACCCCTTTTACACCTACAGAGGAAAGCAGAGTTCCATCACTCAACACGAGATGACGTCAGACTCTTCAGTGCAAACTCATTAGGAACCTCAAGATCCATATCAGCACTGGAGAGGAAGTCTGAGTTTCCCGCCTCAACTCAAGATGAGGCCCTATTCCCCTGCACCAACTCGAGAGGACTCCTGAGAGGCCCTCACAACAGGAAAGAATTCCTGACTTCCCAGAGACAACATGAAAGGATTCCTGAACTCCCCGTCGCAACTCGAGGGAACCCAAACTTCCTGCTGCAACTCGAGAAACACCTTGAGATTCCCCTTTCAATGAGAATGAGGCCTTATTCCCCAGCCGTGACTCGAAAGCAATCCCGCACTCCCCCTTGCAATTCGAATGGAGACTTGACTTCCCTGAGGCAACACGAGAGGCTACCTGAGTTCCCTATCATAACTGATGAGGAATCCCAAGCTTCTCGGAGCAACTCAAGAAAAACCATGAGATTCCCCCGTCCACGCGAGATGAGGCCCTTTTTTCCCACAGCGCCTAGAAAGCAATCCCGAGTTCCCTCTCAAAACTCGATAGGAGACTTAACTCCCTTTATGCAACTCAAGGGGTCCCAGAGATCCCCATCACCACTTGAGATGAAACCCAAGTTTCCCACCACAAGTCGAGAAGAGCCCTGTGTTTCCCACCTCATCTGGAGATGAGGGCCCATTCCCTGCTTCAACTCAAGAGGAATCCCAACTTCCCCTCTCACCACAAGAGGAGGCCTGTCTCACCTATTCAAACTCGAGTGAAACCCCGCTTATCCTGCTGCAAGGAAAAAGGTCACCAAGGTCCCCCTCAACTTGAAATAAGTCCTGATTCCCCTGCACCAGCTCCAATGGAACACCCAGTATCCCCTAACAACATGATGGGAAGCTTCACTACCCTGCTCATCCTCTTGAAAAAGCCTTAATCCCCCCGCCCCTGAAACAAACAGGAGGCCTGACACCCTTTTTACAACTCGAGAGGAATGCAGACTTCCGTGCCTCAACACCAGACGAGGCCTGACTCCATAACTTAACCTGGATCAGAACCTCGAGATCCCTGTCACCACTGGAGAGGATCACTGAGTTTACCGACTGAACTCTAGATACAGCCCTGTTCGCCTGCAGTGACTCGAGAGGAATCCCGACGTGCCCCTTGCAACTCGAAAAGAGATCTTACTTCACTTAGGCAACACGAGTGGGTCCTTGTGGTCACAGTTGCAACTCGAGAGGAAAACCAAGCTTCCCACCACAACTTGAGAAAAAAACAAGAGATTCTCCCCTCCGTGTGAGATGAGGCCCTTTTCCAGAGCAGTGTCTGGAGAGACATACAACATTTGCTCTTGAAACTCGAAAGGGTACTTGACACCCTTTATGCAACTCAAGAAGTTCCCCAAGATACCTTTCCCCACTCGAGAGGAACAATGAGTTTCATGCCACAACTCAAGAAGAGAACTGTTTTACCCTCCTAACCTCGAGATGAGTGTCGATTCCCCTGCATCATCTGGAAAGGAATCCTGACGTTCCCGTCGCACCTGTAGAGGAGGCCAGTCTCACCTTGAAACTCAAGATCATCCCCGGGAGTCGTGCCTCATTTCGAAAAGACCCCAATTGCCCCATCCACTCCATATAAGCCTGATTCCCCTGCACTGATTTGACTGTAACCCCGAGTATCAACTCACAACACGAAGGGAGGTGTGACAGCCCTGTGGCACCTCAAGAAAAAGCTCCAGATCCCTATGTAAATGCGACAGGAAGCCTTTTACTCCTCGAGAAGAAAGCGGAGTTCTGTGTCTCAACACGAGATGAGGCCTGACTCCCCTGTTGAAACTCCATAGGAACCCCGAGTTCCATGTCAGAACTGGAGAGGAACCCTGAGGTTCTGGCCTCAACTCGAGATGAGTCCCTATGCTCCTGCACTGACTGCAGAGGAATCCCGAGAGGCCCCTCACAACTTGAATGGAGACTTGACTTTCCTGAGGCAACACGAGAGGATCTCTGAAGTCCCTGTAGCAACTCGAGAGGATACCCAAGTTTCCGGCCATAACTCGAGAAAAACCACGAGATTCTCCCCTCAGCGTGAGAAGAGGCCCTTTTCCAATGTAGCATCTCAAGGGAAATTCCGCTTTCCCTCTTGAAACTCGAAAGGGAACTTGACACCCTTTAGCAACTCAAGAAGTTCCCTGATATACACGTCTCCACTCGAGAGAAATAGCAAGTTTCCAGCCACAACTCAAGAAGAGCCCCATTTTCCCCTCCTCATCTAGAGATGAGGCCATTCCACTCATACGTCTGGAAAGGAATCCCGACGTTCCCCTCGCACCTCAAGTGGAGGCCAGTCTCACCTTAAAACTCAAGTGGAACTCCAGGGGTTGTGCCACAATTCAAAAAGACCCCAAAATCCCCATCCACTCGACATAAGGCCTGATTCCCCTGCAACGACTCAAATGTAACCCCGAGTATCAGCTCACAACACAAAGGGAGGACTGACAGCCCTGTGGCACCTCTAGAAATTCCCCCAGAACCCTATTTCAACTCGACAGGCGACCTGACACTCCTTTTACACCTCGAGAGGAAAGCAGAGTTTTATGCCTCAACACAAGACGACGTCTGACTGCCCAGTGGAAAGTCCATAGAAACCCCGGATCCATGTCAGAACTGGAGAGGAACGCTGAGTTTCCCGCCTCAACTCGAGAGGAGACGCTATTACCCTGCATCAACTCAAGAGGACTCCCGAGAGGACCCTCACAACTCGAAAGGATATCAGACTTCCCAGAGATAACATGAGAGACTCCCTGCTGTCGCCATTGCAACTCGTGGGAACCGAAAATTTCTGCCACAATTCGAGAAACACCTTGAGATTCCCCCTTCAATGCGAATTGTCCCCCAATTCCCCTGCAGTGATTCGAGAGGAATCCCGCACTCCCCCTCACAACTCGAATGGAGATTTGAATTTCCTGAGGCAACACGAGAGGCTCCCTGAGTTCCCCGTCATAACTGGAGAGGAATCCCAAGCTTCCTGCCACAACTTGAGAAAAACCATGAGATTCCCCCGTCAGCATGAAATGAGGCCCTTTTTTCCTGCAGAGCCTAGAGAGCAACCCCAAGATCCCTCTCAAAACTCGTTAGGAAGCTTGACTCCCTTTATGCAGCTCAAGGGGGCCCAGAGATCCCCGTCACAACTCGAGATGAAACCCAAGTTTCCCACCACAACTTGAGAAGAGCCGCTTGTTTCCCACCGCATCAGGAGATGAGAGCCCATTCCCTGCTTCAACGCAAGAAGAATCCCAACTTCCCTCTATCCAAAAGAGGAGGTATGTCTCATCTATTGAAACTCGAGTGGAATCCCGTGAATACTGTTGCAAGGATAAAAGGACACCGAGTTCCCACTCAACTCGAGATAATTCCGGTATCCCCTGCACCAGCTTTAATGGAACACCGAGTGTCCCCTCACAACATGGCGGTAGGCTGGACTCCCATGCTCATCCTCTTGAAAAGCCCAAATTCCCCAGCTGACTTGAAAGAAGGCCTGACACCCCTTTTACAACTCGAGAGGAAGCAGAGTTCCATGCCTCAACATGAGACGAGACCTGACTCCCTCATTGAACCTTGATATGAACCCCGAGATCCCTGTCACCCCTGGAGAGGAACTCTGAGTTTCCTGACACAACTCAAGAAGAGCCCCTTTCTTCCCTCTATCTTGAGATGAGGGTCCATTCCACTGCTTCATCTGAAAACGAATCCCGACGTTCCCGTTGCACCCCAAAAGGAGGCCGGACTCACCTTGAAATTCGAGAGGAACTCCAGGGGTTATGGCACAATTTGAAAAGACCCCAATGTCCCCATCTGCTCAAGATAAGGCCTGATTCCCCTGGAATGAATTGAATGTAAACCCGAGAAAAAACTCACAACACAAAGGGAGGAATGACAGCCCTGTGGCACCTGTACAAATATCCCCATATCCCTACCTCAACTCGACAGGAGGCTGACACCCCATTTACACCTTGAGAGAAAAGCAGAGTTCCATGCCTCAACACGAGAGGATGTCTGACTCCCCAAAGGAAAGTCCATAGGAACCCGAGATCCATAACAGAACTGGAGAGGAGTGCTGAGTTTCTGGCCTCATCTCGAGATGAAGCCCTATACACCTGTAGAGACTCAAGAGGAATCCCCAGAGGACCATCGCAACTTCAAGGGAGGTCTGACTTCACTGAGGCAACATGAGAGGTTCCCTGAGGCCACCGTCGCAACTCAAGAGGTACCCAAAGCTTCCCGCCGCAACTCGATAAAAAAAAAACATGAGATTCATCCCTCAACGTGACATCAGTCCCGTTTCCTCTGCAGCTACTCGAGAGCAATCCCGAGTTTCCTCTCAAACTCTAAGGGAGGCTTGATTCCCTTTATGCAACTCAATAGGTTCTGCAAGATACCCTTTGAAAGTCAGGGGGAACCCCGAATGTCCCATCACAAGTCGAGAAGAGACACGTGTTCCTGACCTCATCTTGAGATGAGGACCGATTCCCCTGTTCGACTCGAGAGGAATCCCAATTTTCCCCTCACACCTCAAGAGGAGGCCAGTCTACATATTGAAACTCGAGAAAAACCACGCTGTTCCTGCTGCAAGACACCCAGTTCCTCCTCAACTCGAGATAAGGCCTGGTTTCCCGGCACGGCCTCGAATGGAACACCGAGTATCACCTCACTACATGAAGGGAGGTCTGAATCCCCTGTTGCACCTCTAGACAAAGCCCAACTTCCCCGCCTCAACTAGACATGTGGCCTGACAGCCCTTTGACACCTCGACTGAAAGCGGGGTTCCACGCTTCCACATGAGTCAATGACTGACTCCCCTGATGAAACTCGAAAGGAAACCCAAGATCACTGTCACAACTGGAGAGGAGCCCTGAGTTTCCCACCTCAAATCGAGGTGAGGCCTTATTCCTCTGCAGTGACTTGAGAGGAATCCAGAGGTGCCCCTCACAACGAGAAAAGATGTCTGACTTCCCTGAGGCAACATGAAAAGATCCCTGAATTCATCGTCGCAAATAGAGAAGAACTGAAAGCTTCCCATCGCAACTAGAGAAACACCACGAGGTTCCCCCATCAATGCAAGATGAGACTCCATTCCCCTGTAGTGACTTGATAGCAATCCCTTGTTCCCCCTCGCAACTCAAAAGGAGACTTCACTTTCCTGAGGCAACACGACAGGCTTCCTGAGGTCCCTGCCACAATTGGAGAGGCACCCCAAGCTTCCAGATGCAACTTGAGAAAAACCATGTGATTCCCCCCTCAACGGGAGAGGAGGCCCTTTCCCCCTGCATCATTTCAAGAGCAATCCCACGAACTCTCTCGAAACTGGAAAGAAGGATTGAATCTCTCTATGCAACACAAGAGGTTCCCTTAGATACCCATCGCAACTCGAGAGGAATCCCGAGTTCTCACCACAACTCGACAATAGCCCCGTGTTCCCCATTTCGTCTCGAGATAAGAGCTGACTCCCCTGCTTTGACGGGAGAGGAATCCCGACTTTCCCCTCACACCTCAAGAGGAGGCCTGTCTCACTTATTTTAACTCGATAGGTATCCCACGGTTCCTGCTGAAAGATGAAAGGACACCGAGTTCTGCCTGAACTCGAGATAAGGCCTGATTCCCCTGCACTGACTCGAATGGAACCCGAATATCCCCTCAAAACACAAAGGGAGGTTTGACTCCCCTGTTGTACCTCTAGAAAAGGCCCAAGTTCCCTGCCTCAACTCGACAGGAGACCTGACACACCTTCTGCACCTCCAGAGGAAAGCGGAGTTCCATGCCTCAAAAGGAGACGAGGCCTACCTCCCCTGTTGAAACTCTTTAAAAACCCTGAGATCCCTGTCGGCAACTGAAGAGGAACCTGATATTCTTGGCCCAACTCAAGATGAAGCGCTATTCCCCTGCAGCGACTCAAAAGGAATCCCAGCATGCCTCTCGTAATTTGAAAGGAGGCATGACTTTGCTGAGGCAAAATGAGATGTTCCCTGAGATCCCCAACACAAGTGGAGAGGAGCCCAATGCTTTGGGCCACAATTCAAGAAAAGACCACGAAAGCACCCCTCAATGTGCAATGAGGCCCTTTTTCCCTGCAGCGCCTTGACAGAAATCCCGAGTTCCCACTTGAAAATCGAAAGTATGGTGGACTCCCTTTATGCAACTCAAGAGGTTCCCCGAGATACCCATCTCAACTTGACTGGAACCCTGAGATTCCAGCCACAGCTCGAGAAGAGCCACGTTTACCCCAACTAATCTCGAGATGAGGGCCAATTCCCCTGCTTTGAGTCGAGAGGAATCCAACTTCCCCTTGCACCTCAAGTGGAGGTCTGTCTCATCTATTGAAATTCCTGAGAACCATGCTGTTCCTGCCACAAGTTGAAAGGACACCGAGTTCCCCCTCAACCCAGGGAAAGGCCTGATTCCCCTGCACTGACCCGAATGGACTCCCAAGTATCCCCTCACAATACGAAGGGAGTTCTGACTCTGCTGTTGCACCTCTGGAATAAAGCTAAAGTCATCGCCTGAACCCAACAGGAGTCATGACCCCCCTTTTACACCTCGAGAGAAAAGTGGAGTTCCAAATGAGACAAGGCCTGACTCCCCTGTTTAAACTCCATAAGAACATCGAGATGCCTGTTGCAACGGGAGAGGACCACCAAGTGTTCCACCTCAGTTCGAGATGATTCCCTATTCCCCAGCAGTGACTGAAGAGTAATCTCGATGTGCCCCCCACAACTTGAAAGGAGTCCTGATTTCCCATAGGCAACAGGAAAAGTACCCTGAGGTCCCCAACGCAACTTGAGAGAAACCCAATCTTCCCGCTGCACCTCGAAATACACTACGAGATTCCCCCCCCCCACAATGCAAGATGAGGCCTGATTCCCTTGCAGTGCCTGGAGAGCAAACCTGTGCTCCCCTTTGCAACTCGAAAGTAGACTTGACTTCCCTGATACAAGACGAGAGGTTCCCAGAGGTCCCTGTCGTAACTTGAAAGGAATCCAAAGCTTCATGCTGCAACTAGAGAAACACCACAAAATCGCCCCTCAATGCGAGATGAGGCCCCATTTTCCTGCAGTGACTCTACAGCATTCCAGCACTTCCCCTCACAACTTGAAAGGAGCCTTAATTTCCCTGAAGCAAAACGAGAGGGTCCCTGAAGTCCCCACCGCAAGTCGAGAGGAACCCCAAGCTTCCTGCTGCAACTCGAGAAAACTGTGGCATTCCCCCCTCAAAAGGAGGTGAGGCCCATTTCCCCTGTAGCACCTCGAGTGCAATCCCGAGTGCACTGTTGAAACTCGAAAGGAGTCTTGACTCACTTTATGCAACTCAAGAGGTTTCCAGAGATACGCGACGTAGTTTGAGAGAAAGCACGAGCTTCTGACAACTTGAGAAGGGCCCCTTGTTCCTCAACTCATCTCAAAATGAGGGGGAAACCCCTCCTTCCACTTTATCCTTACACCTCAAGAGGAGGCCAGTCTCACCTATTGAAACTCGAGAGGAATCCCACGGTTCCTGCCAAAAGTCGAAAGGACACTGAGTATGCACTAAACTCCAGATAAGGCCTGATTCCCATGCAGTGGCTCTAGAGCAATCCTGTGCTCCTCCTTGCACCTCGAAAGGAGACTTGACAGTCCTGAGATAGCACGTGAGATTCCCTGGGGTTCCTGTAGCAAATCAAGAGGAACCCTAAGCTTCAATCTGCAACTCGAGAAACCAAGAGATTCCCCTCTCAACGGGAGATGAGGCCCATTTCCCCTGCAGCGACTAGAATGGAACCCCAGGTATTTCCTCACTACATGAATGGAGGTCTGTCTCCCTTGTTGCACCTCCAAAGTGTCCCCTTTCCCCTGCCTCAATGAGACAGGAGACCTGACAACAATTTTATAACTCGGGAGGAAAGCGGAGATCCATGCCTAAAAAGGAGATGAGGCCTGACTCCCCTTTTGAAATTCAATAGGAATCCCGAGATCCCTGGTGCAATTGGAGAGGAGCACTGAGTTTCCCGCCTCAACACAAAATGAGGCCCTATTCCACTGAAGCAACTCGAGAGAAATCCCGATGTGCCCCTCGCAGCTTGAAAGGAGGCTTGATTTCCCCGGGCAACAGGAGAGGATCCCTGAGATCTCTGTCACAACTCGAGAGAAACCCCAAGCTTCCTGCCGCAACTTAGGATAAACAACGAGATACTCCCCGAAGGCAATATGAGGCTTTTTTCCACAGCAGCGCCTCGAGCAATCCCACGTTCACTCTTGACTCCCTTTACACAACTCAAGAGGTTCCCCAAGACTACCGTCACCATGCAAGAGGAAACCCAAGATTCCCGCCAAAACTGATGAAAAACCACGAGATTACCACCTCACCGCAAAATGAGGCTCTATGTACCTGCAGTGACTCAATGGAATCCTGAGGTGCAGCTCACAACTTAAAAGAAAGCCCGACGTCTCTGAGGCAACATGAGAGGTTCCCTGACAACCCGTCGCAACTCAAGAGAATCCCAAACCTTCCTGCTGCAATTCGAGAAACACCACGAGATTACCCCCTCAACGCTAGATGAGGCTCTTTTACCCTGCAGCGCCTCGAGAGCAATCCAGGGTTCTCTCTTGAAACTCGAAAGGAGGGCTTGACACCATTTATGCAACTAAGAGGTTCCCCGAGATTCCCATCAACACTCGAGATGAACCCCGAGTCTCAAGCCACAACTCGAGAAGGTCCCCATGTTCGCCACCTCATCCGGAGATGATGACCTATTCCCCTGCTTCGACTCATCGGAAAACCAACTTTCCCCTCACACATCAAGAGGAGGCCTGTTTCACCCACTGAAACTCAAGAGGAACCCCACGGTTCCTGCCACAGTTGAAAGGACTCCGAGTTGTCTCTCAAGTCTATACAAGGCCTGATTCCCCAGCAACGACTCAAATGGATCCCCGCATATCCCCTCACAACATGAAGGGAGGTCTGACTCTCCTGATGCACATCTAGCTACTGCTGCTACTGCTGCTAAGTCGCTTCAGTCGTGTCCGACTCTGCAACTCCATAGATGGCAGCCCACCAGGCTCCCCTGTCCCTGGGATTCTCCAGGCAAGAATACTGGAGTGGGTTGCCATTTCCTTTTCCAATGCATGAAAGTGAAAAGTGAAAGTGAAGTCATTTAGTCGTGCCTGACTCTTAGCGACCCCATGGACTACAGCCTACCAGGCTCCTCCATCCACGGGATTTTCCAGGTAAGAGTACTGGAGTGGGGTGCCATTGCCTTCTCCTTCCTCTCGTGTTGTAAAAATGTGTCAGGACCATGCCTGAACTTGACAGGGGTCCTGACACACTTTTACAACTCGAGAGGAAAGAGGAGTTATATGCCTCAAAACGAGATGAGGGCTGACTCACTTGTTGAAACTCGATAGGAAGTCTGAGATCCCAGTCGCAACTGGAGATGAACCCTGAATTTCACACCTCAACTTGAAAAGAGACCCGTGTTCCCCACCTCATCTCGAGATGAGGGCCGCTTTCCCCTGCTTCAACCCGAGAGGAATCATGAAAATCCCCTCACACCTCGAGAGGAGGCCTGTCTCACCTATTGAACTTGAGAGGAATCCCTAGATTCCTGCTGCAAGGTGAAATGGCACCTATTTTCCCCCTCAACTCAAGGTAAGGCCTTATTCTCCTACACTGACTGAAGTGGAACCACGAGTATGACTTCACAGCATGAAGGGAGGTCTGACTCCCCTGTTGCACCTGTACAAAAAGCCCAATATTCCCACCTGAACTCGACAGAAGTCCTGACTCCCAGTTTACAACTCGAGAGGAAACAGGAGTTCCATGCCTCAAAATGAGACGAGGTCTGACTCCCAGTTTGTAACCCGATAGGAACCCTTAGATTCCTGTGGCAACTGGAGAGGAGCCCTGAGTTTCCCGCCTCAAATCCTGATGAGGCCCGATTCCCCTAAAGCATCTCCAAAGCAATCTCAAGGTGCCACTCTCAACTTGAAATGAAGCCTGCTTTCCCTGACACAACGTGAGAGGGTCACTGAGGATTCTGTCACGTCTCGAGACGAACACGAACCCTCCTGCTGCAACTTGAGAAACACCACGAGATTTCCCGCTCTATGCAAGATGAGGCTCGATTCCCCTGCAGTGACTCAGGAGCAATTCTGCACTCCCCTTCACAACTCGAAAAGAGACTTGACTTCCCTGAGGCAAGATGAGAGCCTCCCTTAAGTCCCTGTCACAACTCAAAAGGAACCCCAAACTTACTACCACAACCCGAGAAAAACCAAGAGATGCCCCCTTCAACACGAGATGATGCCCTTTTCCCTGCAGTGATTGAGAGCAATTCCGAGTTCTCTCTCGAAACTCAAAAGTAGGCTTTATTCCCATTATGTAACTCAAGGGGTTCCCTGAGCCTGAGATACCAGTCAGAACTTGAGAGAAACACCAGATTTCCCACCTAACTGGAGAAGTGCCCCATGTTCCCTAATTCGTCTCGACATGAGGGTCGATTTGCCTTCTTTGACTCAAGAGGAATCCCGAGTTTTCCCTCACACCTTAAGAGGAGGCCTGTCTCACCTATTGAAACTCGAGAGAAACCTCTCGGTTCCTGCTGCAAATCCAAAGAACACTGACTTCCCCCTCAACTCGAGATTAAGCCTGATTCCCCTGCACTGACTCGAATGGAAGCCCGAGTACACCTCTCAAAACACAAAGGGAGGACTGCTTCCCCTTTTGCACCTCTAGAAAAAGCCCAAGAGCCCCGCCTGAACATGTGATGAGGCCTGACTTTCCTTTTACAACTCGAGAGGAAAGCGGAGTTCCGTGCCTCAACATGAAATGAGCCTGACTCCCCTATTGAAACTCAGTAGGAACCCCGAGATCCCTGTCGAAACTGGAGAGAAACACTGAGTTTCCCACCTCAACTCGAGATGAAGCCCTATTCACCTGCAGCAACTCGAGAGACATCCAAAGGTTCCCCTCACACCTCAAGAGGAGGCCTGTCTCACCTATTGAAACTTGAAAGGAACACTGGGTTTCATGCTGCAAGTTGAAAGGACAGCAAGTTCCCACACAACTCGAGATAAGGCCTGATTCCCCTGCTCCAACTCGAATTGGACCCCACATTGTGAGATATGCCTCCACAATAAGAAGGGAGGTCTGAATCCCCTGCTGCACCTCTAGAAAACGCCTCAGTTCCCCATGTCAATTCGACAGGAGGCCTGATACCCCTTTTACAACTTGAGAAGAAAGCAGAGTTCCATGCCTCAACACGAGCTGAGGCCTGACTCCCTTGTAAAACTCAATAGGAACCCAGAGATCCCTGTCACAACTGGACAGGAATGCTGAGTTTTGCACCTCAACTCAAAATGAGGTCCTATTTGCTTGCTGAGACTCGAGAGGATTCCGAGGTGCCCCTCACAATTGAAAGGAGGCCTGACTCACCTGAGGCAACATGACAGGTTCCCTGCTGTCTCTGTCACAACTCGAGAGGAACTCAAAGCTTCATGGCACAACTCAAGAAACACCATGAAATTCCCCTCTCACTGCGAGATGATACCCGATTTCCTTGCAGTGACTCGAAAGCAATCCCATGCTCCCCCTCGCAACTCAAAAGGAGACATGACTTCCCTGAGGTAACATGCGAGGTTCCCAGAGGTCCCCATCGCAACTTGAGAGGAACCCCAAGCTTCATGCCGCAACTCGAGAAAAACCATGAGATGCCTCCATTAACAGAAGATGAGGACCTTTTCCCCTGCAGTGCCTCAAGAACAATCCCAAGTGTCCTCTCAAAACTCAAAAGGAAGCTTGATTCCCTTTATGTAACTCATGAGATTCCCCGAGATACACAAGGTAATTCGAGAGAAGCCCCGAATTCCCAGCACTTCTCAAAAAGAGCCCCATGTTCCTCACTTCATCTCGAGATGAAGGCCAATTCCCCTGCTTCGTCTCAAGAGGGAAACAGATTTTCCCCTTGCACATAAAGAGGAGGCCTTTCTCACCCATTGAAACACGAGAGGAACCCTGACTTTCCTGCCTCAAGTCAAAAGGACACCGAGTTTCCCCTCAACTCGAAATAAGGGATGAATCCCTGACGTGAATGGAACTCTGAGTATCCCCTCACAACACGAAGGGAGGTGTGACGCTCTTGTTGCACCTCTGAAAAATCCCTAGATCCCCGCCCCATCTGGACAGGAGACCTGACACCCCTTTTGCAACTTGAGAGAAAAGCAGAGTTCCAAGCATCAATAAGAGTTGAGGCCTGACTCGCAGTTTACTCAATAGGAACCCCGAGATCCCTGCCGCAAATGGAGAGGAACCCTGAGTTTGCCACATCAACTCAACATGAGGCCCTATTCCCCTGCAGTGACTGGAGAGCAATCCCGCCGTCCCTTTTGGAACTTGAAAGGAGACTTGACCTCCCTGAGGCAAGAGGAGAGGTTCCATGAGGTCCCCGTCGCCACTTGAGAGGAACTCCACACTTCCTGCCACAACCTGAGAAAAACCACAAGATTTCCCACTCAACGTGAGATAAGGCCCTTTTCCCTGCAGCACCTCAAGAGCAATCCGGAGTTCCCTCTTGAAACTCGAAAGGAGGCTTGATTCCCTTTATGCAACTCAAGAGGTTCCCCAAGATAACCATCAACACTTGAAGGAAGCCTCGAGTTTCCCGTCACAACTCAAGAAGATACGCGTATTCCCCACCTCATCTCAAGATGAGGGCTGCTTCCCCTGCTTCGACTCCAGAGGAATCCTCACATTCCCCTCGAACCTCAAGATGAGGCCTGTCTCACCTATTGAACTCAAGAGGAACCCCTCGGTTCTGTGGCAAGTCAAAAGGACAGCAAGTTTTCCCTCAACTCGAGGTAAGGCCTGATTCCCCTGCACCGACTCAAATGGAACAATGAGTATGCTTTCACAACACAAAAGGAGGTCTGACTCCTGTGTTTCACCTCTAAAAAAGCCCCAGCTCCCTACCTCAACTCAACAGGAGGCCTGACACCCCTTTTACCACTCGAGAGGGAAGCTGAGTTTCATGCTTCAGCAGGACTGGAGGCCTGATTCCCCTGTTGAAACTCAATAGGAACCCCGAGATCCCTCTTGCAACTGGACAGGAACCATGAGTTTCCGGCTCAACTCGAGATGAGGACATATTCCCCTGAAGCGACTTGAATAGAACAACAAGTAATGCCTCACTACATGAATGGAGTCTGACTCCCCTGTTGCACCTGCAAAAAAAAGCCTAATTTCCCCGCCTCACCTCGACAGGAGTCCTGACACCCCTTTCACAACTCAGGAGGAAAGCGGAGATCCATGCCTTAAAATGAGACAAGGCCTGACTCCCCTATTGAAACTCAATAGGAACCCTGAGATCACTGGCACAACTGGAGAGGAGCACTGAATTTCCCACCTCAACACGTGATGAGGCCCAATTCCCCTGAAGCGAGTTGAGAGGAATCCAGGGGTTTCCCTCACAACTCGAAAGGAGGCCTGACTTCCTTGAGGCAACAGGAGAAGTTCCCTGAGATACCCGAGGCAACTCGACAGGAACCCACAGCTTCCTGCTGCAACTCAAGAAACACCACGAGATTCCTCTCTCAATGTGAGATGAGGCCTGATTTCCCTGTGGTGACTAAAGAGCCATCCAGTGCTCCCCTTCAAAACTTGAAAGGGGACTTGACTTCCCTGAAGCAACACGAGGGGTTCCCTCAGGACCCAGTAGCAACTCGAGAGGAACCCAGAGTTTCCTGCCACAATACGAGAAGAGCCCCGTGTTCCCTACCTCATCTCGAGATGAAGGCCGATTCCTCTGCTTCAACTCAAGAGGAATCCTGTTTCCCATCGCACCTCAAGAGGAGGCCTGTCTCACTTATTGGAACTCGAGAGAAAACCCGCCGTTCCTGCCACAAGTTGAAAGAACACCGAGTTCCCCCTCAACTCAAGATAAGCCCTGATTTCCGTGAACCGACTCAAATGGAATCCCGGGTATTCACTCACAAACTGAAGGGAGGTCTGACAATCCTGTTGCACCCCTATTAAAAGCCCATGTTCCCCTTTTCAATTTGACAATAGGCATGACACCCCTTTTATAACTCAAGAGGAAACCGGAGTTCCATGCCTCAAAATGAGACGAGGCCTGGCTCCCCTGTTGAAACTCGATAGGAACCCTGAGTCCCCATCACAACTGGAGAGAAACACTGAATTCCCTGCCTCAACTCGACATGAAGCCCTATTTCCCTGCAGCGACTCAAAAGGAATCCTGAGGCACCATGAGAGGTTCCCCGAGGTCCCCGTCACTACTTAAGTGGAACCCAAACCTTCCCACCGCTACTGGAGAAACACCATCATATTCTCCCCTCAACGTGAGAGGAGGCCCTGTTCCCCTGCAGTGCCTCGAGACAATCCTGAGTTCCCTCTCGAAACTCGGAAGGAGGGCTTGACTCCCTTTATGCAACTCAAGAAGATTCCCGAGACACCCGTTACCACTCTAGAGGAACCCCGAGTTTCCCACCACAAATCGAGAAGAGCCCTGTGTTCCCCACCTCATCTAGAGATGAGAGCCATTAACCTGCTGATACTCTAGTGGAATAAAGACTTTCTCCTCGGACCTCAAGAGGAGGCTGATCACACCTATTGAACTGGAGAGGAAACCCGCGGTTCCTACCACAATTTGAAAAGACACCAAGTTTCCCCTCAACTCGAGATGAGGGCTGATTTGCATGCACCAATGTGAATGGAAACCCGAGTATCTCCTTACAACCTGAAGGGAGGTGTGACATCTTTGTCGCACCTCTAGAAATTGCCCAAGATCCCCACCTGAACTCAACAGTTCTGACACTCATTTTACAACTCGAGAGGAAAGTGGATTTCCATGTCTCAATATGAGCCGAGGACTGACTCCCCTGTTGAAAATCGATAGGAACTCCGAGACCACGTCATAACTGGAGAGGAACACTGAATTTCCTGCCTCAACTCGGCATGAAGCCCTATTTCCCTGAAGTGACTCAAAAGGAATCCTGACATCCCTGAGGCACCATGAGAGGTTCCCCAAGGTCCCTGTCACAACTTGAGTGGAACCCAAACCTTCCCGCCACTACTGGAGAAACAACACCAGATTCTCCCCTCAACGTGAGAGGAGGCCCTGTTCCCCTGCAGTGCCTCGAGACAATCTTGAGTTCCCTCTTGAAACTCGAAAGAAGGGCTTGACTCCCTTTATGCAACTCAAGAAGATTCCTGACACACCCATCACCATTCAAGAGGAGCCCCGAGTTTCCCACCACAACTCAAGAAGAGCCCTGTGTTCCTCATTTCATCCAGAGATGACAGCCATTAACCTGCTAATACTCGAGTGGAATAGCTACTTTCTCCTCGGACCTCAAGAGGAGGGCTATCTCACCTATTGAAGTCGAGAGGAACCCTGCGGTTCCTGACTCATTTCCAAAGGACGCCAAGTTTCCCCTCAACTGGAGATGAGGGCTGATTCACATGAACCAACGTGAATGGATCCCCAATTATCTCCTCACAGCCCAAAGGGAGGCATGACACCCTTGTAACTCAAGATATTGCCCATGATCCCCACCTGAACTTGACAGGAGGTCTGACACCCATTTTACAACTCGAGAGGAAAGTGGGTTTCCATGCCTCAAAAGAAGCTGAGGCCTGACTCCCCTGTTGAAACTCGATAGGGACCCAGAGATATGTGGCACAACTGGAAAGGAGCCAGGAGATTCCTGCTTCAAATGGACATGAGCCTGATTCCCCTGAAGAAACTCGAGAGAAATCCAGAAGAGTGCTCCTGCAACTTGAAAGGAGGCCTGATTTCCCAGAGGCAACATGAAAGGCTCCTTGAGGTCCCCGACACAACTTGAGAGGAAACCAAACTTCCCACTGCAACTCGAAAAACACCACGAGATTCCTCCCTCAGTGCCAGATGAGGCCCGATTACCCTGCAGTGACTGGAGAGCAATCCAGCGCTCCCCCTCACAAATCAAAAGGAGACTTGACTTCCCTGAAGCAACATGAGAGGTTCCTTGAAGTCCCCATGGCAACTCAGGAAACCCAAGCTTCCAGCTGCAACTCACAAACACACACACACACACACACACACACACACACACACACACACACACGATTCCCGCCTCAACAAGAGATGAGGCCAATTTCCCCTGCAGCAACTTGAGAGCAATCCCGAGTGCTCTCTCAAAACTTTTAAAAAAGTCTTGACTCACTTTATGCAACTCAGAAGTTCCAAGAGATATGCAAAGTAATTCGAGAGGAACCCCAAGTTTCCAACAAAAACTCGAGAAGAGCCCCATGATCCCCAAATCATCTTGAGATGAAGGAGGAAACCCCTGCTTCAACTCGAGAGAAATCCAGACTTTCCCCTCACGCTTCAAGAGGAGGTCAGTTTCAACTATTGAATCATGAAAGGAATCCCGCAGGTTCACCCAAAAGTCGAAAAGAAACTGGGTTCACACTCAACTCGAGATAAGGCCTGATTCCCATGCAATGACTTGAGTGGAAGCCCAAAAATCCCCTCATAACACAAAGGCAGGTCTAACTCCCTTGTTGCACCTCTACAAAAAGACCGAGTTTGCCTCATCAATACAAGATGAGACCACCCATTCCCCCCTTACACCTCAAGTGGAGGTCTGTCTCACCTATTGAAATGTCTGAGAACCACGTGATTCCTAGGGCAAGTTGAAAGGACAGCGAGATACCATTCAAACCCAGAAAAGGCCTGATTCCCCTGCACTGACTCGAATGGAATCCAAATATCCCCTCAAAACACGAAGGGAGGTTTGACTCTCCTGTTGCAACTCTAGAAAAGGCCCAAGTTCCCTGCCTCAACTCGTCAGGAGACCTGACATGCCTTTTGCACCTCCAGAGGAAAGCGGAGTTCCATGCCTCAAAAGGAGATGAGGCCTACCTCCCCTGTGGAAACTCTTTAAGAACCCCGAGATCCCTGTTGGCAACTGGAGAAGAACCTGAGATTCCCGGTTCAACTCAAGATGAAGCCCTATTCCCCTGCAGTGACTGAAGAGGAATCCCAGCATGCCTCTCGTAACTTGAAAGGAGACATCACGTTACTGAGGAAAATGAGATGTTCCCTGAGGTCCCCAAAGCAAGTGGAGAGGAACCCAATGCTTCTGGCCGCAATTTCAGAAAAGACCACAAGAGTGCCCCTCAACACGCGATGAGGCCCTTTCCCTTACAGTGCCTCAACAGAAATCCCGAGTCTCCACTTGAAAATTGAAAGTACGGTGGACTCCTTTTATGCAACTCAAGTGGTTCCCCAAGATACCTGACATTTCGCAGCTTGAGTGGAACGGCGAGATTTCAGCCACAACTCGAGAAGAGCCACGTTTACCCCAACTAATCTCTAGAGGAGGGCCGATTCCCCTGCTTTGACTCGAGAGGAATCTGGCTTTCCCTTGAAACTCAAGTGGAAGCCTCTTTCACCTGTTGAAACTCCTGAGAACCGAGCGGTTCCTGTTGCAAGTTGAAAGAACACCGAGTTCCCCCTCAACCCGAGAAAAGGCCTGATTCCCCTGCAGTGACTCGAATGGACTCTCGAGTATCCCCTCACAACACGAAGGGAGTTCTGACTCCACTGTTGCACCTCTACAAAAAGCAGAAGTCATTGCCTGAACCCGACAGGAGGGATGCCCCCCCCCTTATGCACCTCGAGAAAAAAGCGGAGTTCCATCCCTCAAAATGAGACAAGGCCCAACTCCCCTGTTTAAACTCCATAAGAACACTGAGAAGCCTGTCGCAACTGGAGAGGACCACTGAGTATTCCGCCTCAATTTGAGATGATTCCCTATTCCCCAGCAGCGACTGGAGAGTAATCTTGATGTGCCCCTCGCAACTTGAATGGAGGCCTGATTTCCCATACGCAACAGGAAAGGTACTTTGAGGTCCACGACACAACTCGAGAGAAACCCAAACTTTCTGCTGCACCTCGAAAAACACCACGAGATCCCGCCTTCAATGCAAAATGAGGCCCGATTCCCTTGCAGTGTCTAGAGAGCAAACCCGCGCTCCCCCTCACAACTTGAGAGGAGACTTGACTTCCCTGACGCAAGAAGAGAGGTTCCCAGAGATCCCTGTCACCACTCGAAAGGAATCCAAAGCTTCATGCTGCAACTAGAGAAACACCACAAAATCGCCCCTCAATGCGAGATGAGGCCCCATTTTCCTGCAGTGACTCCACAGCATTCCAGTGCTGCTCCTCACAACTCGAAAGGAGCCTTAATTTCCCTGAAGCAAAACGAGAGGGTCCATGAAGTTCCCGCCGCAAGTCAAGAGGAACCCCAAGCTTCTTACTGCAACTCGAGAAAACCAAGCCACTCCCCCCTCAAAGGGAGATGAGGCCCATTTCTCCTGCAGCACCTCAAGTGCAATCCCCAGTGCCCTCTCAAAACTTGGAAGGAGTCTTGACTCACTTTATGCAACTCAAGAGGTTCCTGGAGATACGTGACATAGTTTGAGAGGAAGCATGAGTTTCCGACAACTCGAGAAGGGCCTCGTGTTCCTCAACTCATCTCTAGATGAGGGGGGAAACCCCTCCCTCAACTTTACCCTCACACCTCTAGAGGAGACAAATCTCACCTATTGAAACTCGAGAGGAATCCCATGGTTCCTGCCAAAAATCGAAAGGACACCAAGTATGCACTCAACTCCAGATAACGCCTGATTCCCAGGCAGCGACTCAAGTGGAACTGTAAGCACCCCTTCACAACATAAAGGGAGGTCTACCTCCCCTGTTGCACCTCTACAAAACACATATGTTTCCGGCCTGAACTCGACAGGATTCCTGACACCCAGTATACAACTCGAGAGGAAAGCGGAGTTCCATGCCTCCAAACGAGATGAGGCCACACTTCCCAGTTAAAATTCAATGGGAAACTTGAGGTCCCTGACGCAACTCGAGAGGAACCCTGAGTTTCCCGCCTCATCTCGAGATGAAGACCTATTCCCCTGTAATGACTTGAGAGGAATCCCCAGGACACCCTCACAACTTCAAGGAGGGCTGACTTCACTGAGGCCATACGAGAGGTTCCCTGAGGTCACCGTCACAACTCGAGAGGAACCCAAAACTTCCCACCACAAGTCGAGAAAAAAAAAAAAAAACCACGAGATTCACCCAACAACGCGACATCAGGCCCATTTCCTCTGCAGCTACTCAAGAGCAATCCCGAGTTTCCTCTCAAACTTGGAAGGAGGCTTGACTCCCATTATGCAACTCAATAGGTTCCCCCAGAGACCCATTGCAAGTCAGGGGGAATCCCAAGTGTTCCACCGCAAGTCAAGAAGAGACACGTGTTCCCAACCTCATCCTGAGATGAGGACCGATTCCCCTGCTTCGACTCGAGAGGAATCCAAATTCTCCCCTCGCACCTCAAGAGGAGGCCAGTCTACCTGTTGAAACGCGAGAAGAACCCCGCTGTTGCTGCTGCAAGACCAAAGGACACCGAGTTCCTCCTCAGCTCAAGATAAGGCCTGATTTCCCTGCACGGCCTCAAATGGAACACCGAGTATGCCCTCACCACACGAACGGAGGCCTGAATCCCCTGTTGCACCTCTAGACAAAGCCCAGCTTCCCCACCTCAACTCGACATGCGGCCTGACAGCCTTTTGACACCTCGACTGGAAAGTGGAGTTCCACGCTTCCACATGAATCAGTGCCTGACTCCCCTGATTAAACTCAAAAGGAAACCCAAGATCACTTTCACAACCAGAGAGGAGCCCTGAGTTTTCCACCTCCAATCGAAATAGGCCCTATTCCTCTGCAGCGACTCGAGAGGAATCCTGAGGTGCCCCTCTCAATGAGAAAAGAGGCCCGACTTGCCTGAGGCTACACGAGAGGATCCCTGAATTCATCGTCGCAAATCGAGAGGAACTCAAAGCTTCCCTCGGCAACTAGAGAAACACCACGAGTCTCCCCAATCAATACAAGATGAACCCCCCCCCCCCATTCACCTGCAGTGACTCGATAGCAATCCTGCATTCCCCCTCCCAACTTGAAAGGAGACTTCACCTCCCTGAAGCAACACGACAGGCTTCCTGAGGTCCCTGCCACAATTGGAGAGGCACCCCAAGCTTCCAAATGCAACTTGAGAGAAACCACAAGATTCCCCCCTCAACAAAAGAGAAGGCCCTTTTCCCCTGCATCGTTTCAAGAGCAACCCCAAGTACACTTTCGAAACTGGAAAGGAGGACTGAATCTCTTTATGCAACACAAGAGGTTCCCCGAGATACCCATCGCAACTCAAAGGAAGCCCGAGTTCTCACCAAAACTCAACAATATCCCTGTATTCCCCATTTCATCTCGAGATAAAGGCTGACTCCCCTGCTTCAACTGGAGAGGAATCCCGACTTTCCCCTCGCACCTCAAGAGGAGGCCTGTCTCACGTATTTTAACTCAATAGGTACCCCTAGTTCCTGCTAAAAGATGAAAGGACATCAACTTCCGCCTCAACTCGAAATAAGACCTGATTCCCCTGCACTGACTCGAATGGAACCCAAGTATCCCCTCAAAACACAAAGGGAGGTTTGACTCTCCTGTTGCAACTCTAGAAAGGCCCAAGTTCCCTGCCTCAACTCATCAGGAGACCTGACATGCCTTTTGCACCTCCAGAGGAAAGCAGAGTTCCATGCCTCAAAAGGAGATGAGGCCTACCTCCCCTGTGGAAACTCTATAAGAACCCTGAGATCCCTGTCGCAACTGGAGAGGAACCTGAGATTCCTGGCTCAGCTCAAGATGAAGCCCTATTCCCCTGCAGTGACTCAAGAGGAATCCCAGCATGCCTCTCGTAACTTGAAAGGAGGCATGACGTTGCTGAGGAAAATGAGATGTTCCCTGAGGTCCCCAAAGCAAGTGGTGAGGAACCCAATGCTTTGGGACGTAATTTGAGAAAAGACCAAGAGAGTGCCCCTCAACATGCAATGAGGCCCTTTCCCCTGCAGGGCCTCAACAAAAATCCCTAGTTCCCACTTGAAAGTACAGTGGACTCCCTTTATGCAACTCAAGTGGTTACCTGAGATAGCCATCACTTCACAGCTTAAGTGGAACCCAGAGATTCCAGCCACAACACGAGAAGAGCCACGTTTACCCCTACTAATCTTGAGATGAGGGCTGATTCCCCTGCTTCTACTCCAGAGGAATCCGACTTCCCCTTGAACCTCAAGTGGAGGCCTGTCTCACCTATTGAAATTCCTGAGAACCACGCTGTTCCTGCCACAAGTTGAAAGGACACCGAGTTCCCCCTCAACCCGAGAAAAGGCCTGATTCCCCTGCACTGACATGAATGGACTGCCAAGTATCCCCTCACAACACGAAGTGAGTTCTGACTCCACTGTTGCACCTCTAGAAAAAACAGAAGTCATCACCTGAACCCGACAGGGGACATGACCCCCCTTTTACATCTCGAGAAAAAAGCAGAGCTCCATGTCTCAAAATGAGACAAAGCCCAATTCCCCTGTTTAGACTCCATAAGAACACTGAGAAGCCTGTCGCAACTGGAGAGGACCACTGAGTGTTCTGCCTCAGTTCGAGATGATTCCCTATTCCCCAGCAGTGACTGGAGAGTAATCTCCATGTGCCCCTCGCAACTTGAATGGAGGCCTGATTTCCCATATGCAACAGGATAGGTACCCTGAGGTCCACGATGCAACTCGAGAGAAACCCAAACTTCCCCCTGCACCTTGAAAAACACCACGAGATCCCGCCTTCAATGCAAAATGAGGCCCGATTCCCTTGCAGTGCCAGGAGAGCAAACCCGCACTCCGCATTGCAACTCAAGAGGGGACTTGACTTCCCTGAGGCAAGAAGAGAGGTTCCCAGAGGTCCCTGTCACCACTCGAAAGGAATCCAAAGCTTCATGCCACAACTCGAAAAACACCACAAAATCGCCCCTCAATGTGAGATGAGGCCCCATTTTCCTTCAGTGAACTCCACAGCATTCAAGCGCTGCCCCTCGCAACTTGAAAAGAGCCTTAATTTCCCTGAAGCAACACGAGAGGGTCCCTGAAGTCCCCGCCACAAGTCGAGTGAACCCCAAGCGTCCCGCTACACATTGAGAAAACCAAGCCACTCCACCCTCAAAGGGAGATGAGGCCCATTTCCCCTGCAGCACCTCAAGTGCAAGCCCAAGTGCCCTCTCGAAACTTGAAAGGAGTCTTCACTCACTTTATGCAACTCAAGAGGTTCCCTGAGATACATGACGTAGTGAGAGGAAGCAGGAGTTTCCGACAACTCGAGAAGGGCCTCGTGTTCCTCAACTCATTTCGAGATGAGAGGGAAAACCCTTCCTTCAACTTTATCCTCACACCTCAAGAGGAGGTCAGTCTCACCTATGGAAACTCGAGAGGAATCCCACGGTTCCTGCCAAAAGTCGAAAGGACACCAAGTATGCACTCAACTCCAGATAACGCCTGATTCCCAGGCAGAGACTCAAATGGAAGCATAAGTATCCTGTCACAACACAAAGGGAAGTCTACCTCCCCTGTTGTACCTCTACAAAACACATATGTTTCCGGCCTGAACTCGACAGGATTCCTGACACCCAGTAAACAACTCGAAAGGAAAGCGGAGTTCCATGCCTCCAAACGAGATGAGGCCACACTTCCCAGTTAAAACTCAATAGTAAACTTGAGGTCCCTGACGCAACTCGAGAGGAACCCTGAGTTTCCCGCCTCATCTCAAGATGAAGCCTTATTCCCCTGTAACGACTCGAGAGGAATCCCCAGGGAACCCTCGCAACTTCAAGGGAGGCCTGACTTCACTGAGGCCACACGAGAGGTTCCCTGAGGTCACCGTCACAACTCGAGAGGAACCCAAAACTTCCCACCACAAGTCGAGAAAAAAAAAAAAACAAAACACGAGATTCACCCCTCAATGCGACATCAGGCCCATTTCCTCTGCAGCTACTGGAGAGCAATTCCAAGTTTCCTCTCAAACTCGGAAGGAGGCTTGACTCCCATTGTGCAACTCAATAGGTTCCCCCAGAGACCCATCGCAAGTCGGGGGGAATCCCGAGTGTCCCACCACAAGTCATGAAGAGACATGTGTTCCCGACCTCATCTAGAGATGAGGACTGATTCCCCTGCTTCGACTCGAGAGGAATCCCAATTGTCCCCTTGCACCTCAAGAGGAGGCCAGTCTATCTGTTGAAACTCGAGAAGAACCCCGCTGTTGCTGCTGCAAGATGAAAGGACACCGAGTCCATCCTCAACTCCAGATAAGGCCTGGTTTCCCTGCATTGCCTCGAATGGAACACCAAGTATGCCCTCACTACAAGGACGGAGGCCTGAATCCCCTGTTGCACCTCTAGACAAAGCCCAGCTTCCGCACCTCAACTCGACATGCAGCCTGACAGCCTTTTGACACCTCGACTGGAAAGTGGAGGTCCATGCTCAAACATGAGTCAATGCCTGACTCCCCTGATGAAATTCAAAAGGAAACCCAAGATCACTTTTGCAACCAGAGAGGAGCCCTGAGTTTTCCACCTCCAATAGAGATGAGGCCCTATTCCTCTGCAGGAACTCGAGAGGAATCCCGAGGTGCCCCTCTCAATGAGAAAAGAGGCCCTACTTCCCCGAGGCAACACAAGAGGTTCCCTGAATTCACCATCGCAAATCGAGAGGAACTCAAAGCTTCCCTCAGCAACTAGCAAAACACCACTAGTCTCCCCAATCAATGCAAGATGAGACCCCCCCAATTCCCCTGCTGTGACTCAATAGCAATCCCGTGTTCCCCCTTGCAACTCGAAAGGAGAGTTCACTTCCCTGAGGCAACACGACAGGCTTCCTGAGGTCCCTGCCACAATTGGAGAGGCACCCCAAGCTTCCAAATGCAACTTGAGAGAAACCACAAGATTCCCCCCTCAACAGGAGAGGAAGCCCTTTTCCCCTGCATCATTTCAAGAGTAACCCCAAGTACTCTTTCAAAACTGCAAAGGAGGATTGAGTCTCTTTATGCAACACAAAAGGTTCCCCGAGATACCCATTGCAGCTCGAGAGGAAGCCCGAGTTCTTGCCACAACTCAACAATAGCCCCCTGTTCCCCATTTCATCTCGAGATAAAGGCTGACTCCCCTGCTTCAACTGGAGAGGAATCCCGACTTTCCCCTCGCACCTCAAGAGGAGGCCTGTCTCATGTATTTTAACTCGATAGGTACCCCTAGTTCCTGTTGAAAGATGAAAGGACACCAATTTCTGCCTCAACTCAAGATAAGGCCTGATTCCCCTGCACTGACTCGAATGGAACCCAAATATCCCCTCAGAACACGAAGGGAGGTTTGATTCCCTTGTTGCACCTCTAGAAAAGGCCCAAGTTCCCTGCCTTAACTCGTCAGGAGAACTGACATGCCTTTTGCACCTCCAGAGGAAAGTGGAGTTCCATGCCTCAAAAGGAGATGAGGCCTACCTCCCCTGTGGAAACTCTATAAGATCCCTGAGATCCCTGTCCCAACTGGAGAGGAACATGAGATTCCAGGCTCAACTCAAGATGAAGTGCTATTTCCCTGCAGTGACTCAAGAGGAATCCCGGCATGCCTCTCATAACTTGAAAGGAGGCATGATGTTGCTGAGGAAAATGAGATGTTCCCCGAGGTCCCAAATGCAAGTGGAGAGGAACCCAATGCTTTGGGCTGCAATTCAAGAAAAGACCATGAGAGTGCCCCTCAACATGCGATGAGGCCCTTTTCCCTGCAGCACCTTGACAGAAATCCCGAGTTCCCACTTGAAAATCGTAACTCAAGAAGTTCCCCCAAGATACCCGGTGCTTCACAGCTCTAGTGGAACCAAGAGATTCCAGCCACAACTCGAGAAAAGCCACGTTTACCCCTACTAATCTCAAGATGAGGGCCGATTCCCCTGCTTCTACTCCAGAGGAATCCGACTTCCCCTTGAACCTCAAGTGGAGGCCTGTCTCATCTATTAAAATTCCTGAGAACCATGCTGTTCCTGCCACAAGTTGAAAGGACACCGAATTCCCCCTCAACCCGAGAAAAGGCCTGATTCCCCTGCACTGATCCAAATGGACTGCCAAGTATCCCCTCAAAACACGAAGGGAGTTCTGACTCTGCTGTTGCACCTCTAGAAAAAGCAGAAGTCATCGCCTGAACCCGATAGGAGGAATGACCCCACTTTTACACCTCGAGAGAAAAGTGGAGTTCCATGCCTCAAAATGAGACAAGGCCCAACTCCCCTGTTTAAACTCCTTAAGAACACTGAGAAGCCTGTCGCAACTGGAGAGGACCACTGAATGTTCTGCCTCAATTCAAGATGATTCCCTATTCCCCAGCAGTGACTGGAGAGTAATTTCTACGTGCCCCCCGCAACTCTAAAGGAGACCTGATATCCCATAGGCAACACGAAAGGTAACCTGAGGCCCACGATGCAACTCGAGAGAAACCCAAACTTCCCGCTGCACCTTGAAAAACACCACGAGATCCCTCCTGCAATGCGAGATGAGGCCGGATTCCCTTGCAGTGCCTGGAGAGCAAACCTGCGCTCCCCCTCACAACTCAAGAGGAGACTTGACTTCCCTGACGCAAGAAGAGAGGTTCCCAGAGGTCCCCATCGTCACTCAAAAGGAATCCAAAACTTCATGCCACAACTCGAGAAACACAACAAAATCACCTCTTCAATGCGAGATGAGCCCCCATTTTCCTGCAGTGACTCTACAGCATTCTAGCACTGCCCCCTTGCAACTTGAAAAGAGCCTTAATTTCCCTGAAGCAACACGAGAGGGTCCCTGAAGTCCCCACTGCAAGTCGAGAGGAACCCCAAGCTTCCTGCTGCAACTCGAGAAAACCAAGCCATTCCCCCCTCAAAGGGAGATGAGGTCCATTTCCCCTGCAGCACCTCAAGTGCAATCCCCAGTGCCCTCTCAAAACTTGAAAGGAGTCTTCACTCACTTTATGCAACTCAAGAGGTTCCCATAGATATGCGACGTAGTTTGAGAGGAAGCACGAGTTTCCGACAACTCGAGAAGGGCCTCGTATTCCTCAACTCATCTCGAGATGAGGGGGGAAACTCCTCCTTCAACTTTATCCTCACACCTCAAGAGGAGGCCAGTCTCACCTATGGAAACTCGAGAGGAATCCCATGGTTCCTGCCAAAAGTCGAAAGGACACCAAGTATGCACTCAACTCCAGATCAAGCCTGATTCCCAGGCAGTGACTTGAGTGGAACCGTAAGTATCCCGTCACAACACAAAGGGAGGTCTACCTCTTCTGTTGTACCTCTACAAAACACGTTTCCAGCCTGAACTTGACAGGATTCCTGACACCCAGTATACAACTCGAAAGGAAAGGGGAGTTCCATGCCTCCAAACAAGACGAGGCCACACTTCCCAGTTGAAACTCAATAGGAAACCTGAGATCCCTGTCGCAATTCAACAGGAACTCTGAGTTCCCCGCCTCATCTCGAGATGAAGCCCTATTCCCCTGTAACGACTCGAGAGGAATCCCCAGAGAACCCTCGCAATTTCAAGGGAGGCCTGACTTCACTGAGGCCACACGAGAGGTTCCCTGAGGTCACCGTCGCAACTCGAGAGTAACCCAAAGCTTCCCGCCACAACTCGAGAAAAAAAAACCACGAGATTCACCCCTCAACGCGACATCAGGCCTGTTTCCTCTGCATCTACTCGAGAGCTATCCCGAGTTTCCTCTCAAACTCGAAAGGAGGCTTGACTCCCTTTATGCAATTCAATAGTTTCCCCGAGAAACCAGTCGCAAATCAGGGGGAACCCCAAGTTTCCCACAGCAAGTCGAGAAGAGATACGTGTTCCCGACCTCATCTCGAGATGAGGACCGATTCCCCTGCTTCGACTCGAGAGGAATCCTGATTTTGCCCTCAAACCTCGAGAGGAGGCTGGTCTACCTATTGAAACTCGAGAAGAACCCTGCTGTTGCTGCTGCAAGACGAAAGGACACCGATTTCCTCCTTATTTCGAGATAAAGCCTGATTTCCCTTCACCACCTCAAATGGAACACCGAGTATGCCCTCACTACACGAACGGAGGTCTGAATCCCCTTTTGCACCTCTAGACAAGCCCAACTTCCCCACCTCAACTTGACATTCAGCCTGACAGCCCTTTGACACCTCTACTGGAAAGCAGAGTTCCATGCTTCAACATGAGTTGATGCCTGACTCCCCTGATGAAACTCAAAAGGAAACCCAAGATCACTGTTGCAACCAGAGAGGAGCCCTGAGTTACCTGCATCAAATCGAGATGAGGCCCTATTCCTCTGCAGCGACTCGAGAAGAAACCCGAGGTGCCCCTCGCAATGAGAAAAGAGGCCCGACTTCCCTGAGGCAACACAAGAGGTTCCCTGAATTCACCATTGCAAATCAAAAGGAACTCAAAGCTTCCTGCTGCAACTAGAGAAACACCACGAGTTTCCCCCATCAATGCAAGATGAGAACCCATTCCCCTGCAGTGACTCGATAGCAATCCTGCTTTCCCCCTTGCAACTTGAAAGGAGACTTCACTTCCCTGAGGCAACATGACAGGCTTCCTGAGGTCCCTGCCACAATTGGAAAGCACCACAATTTTCCAGACAGAACTCGAGAAAACCCAAGAGACTCCCCCCTCAACACAAGAGGAGGCCCTTTTCCCCTGCATCGTTTCAAGAGCATTTGCACGTACTCTCTCAAAACGGGAAAGGAGGATTGAATCTCTTTATGCAACACAAGAGGTTCGCCGAGATACCCATTGCACCTCAAGAGGAGGCCTGTCTCACCTATTTTAACTTGATAAGTACCCCGCGGTTCCTGCTGAAAGACGAAAGGACACCGAGTTCCGCTTCAACTGGAGATAAGGTCTGATTCCCCTGCAGTGACTCGAGAGAAATCCCGAGGTTCCCCCTCAACATGAAATGGGGCCTGACTTCCCCAGGGCAACTAAACAGGTTCACTGAAGTCACTGTCACAACTCGAAAGGAACCTCGAGTTTCCTGCCACAACTCAAGAATAGCCCCATTGTCCCCACTGCATCTTGAGATAAGGGCTGTCCCATGCTTCGACTCAAGAGGAATCCTGTCTCAGCTTTTGAAACTCGAGAGGTACCTCGCATTTCTTGCCAAAAGAAGAAAGGACACCGACTTCCGCCTAACTTGAGTAAAGACCTGATTCCCCTGCACTGACTCGAATGGAACCCGAGGATCCCCTCACAACACGAATGTAGTTGACTCCCCAGTTGCACCTCTAGAAAAGGCCCAACTTCCCCACCTCAACTCAACAGGAGACCTGACACCCCTTTTAATACCTGAGAGGAAAGCGGAGTTGCATGCCTGAAAATGAGACGAGGCCTAATTCCCCTGTTAAAACTCTATAGGAACCCCGAGATCCCTGTCACAACTGTCGAGGGACCTGAGTTTCCTGCCTTAACTTAAGATGAGGCCTTATTCCCCTCTAGCGACTCAAGAGGAATCACGGCAAGACTCTAGCAACTTTAAAGAGACATGACTTTTCTGAGCAAAATGAAATGTTCCCTGAGTTCCCAAACCCACCTGGAGAGGAACCCAAAGCTCCCCGCCACAACTCGAGAAAAAACACGAGATTCCCCTCAACGCGAGATGAGACCCTTTCCCCTGCAGCACCTCGAGAGCAATCCCAAGTTCCCACTTTAAAATCGAACTGAGGGTGTACTTTCTTTATGCAACTCAAGAGGTTCCCCAAGATACCCATCGCACCTCTAGTGGAACCCTGAATTTCCAACCACAACTCAAGACGAGCCCCATTTTCCCCAAGAAATCTCGACATAAGGGCCAATTCCCCTGCTACGACTTGAGAGGAAGTCTCAAGTTCCACACACCTGAAGAGGAGGCCTGTCTCACCTATTGAAACTCCTGAGGAACCATGTGGTTCCTGCCACAAGACGGTATGACACCGAATTCCCCCTCAACCCGAGGAAAGGCATGATTCCCCTGCACCGACTCGAATGGAACACCGAGTATCCGCTCACAACACGAAGAGAGGTCTGACTCCCCTGTTTCACCTCTAGAAAAAGCCCATGTTCCCCGATTCAACTAGACAGGAGGCCTGAAACCCCTTACACAAGTCGAGAGGAAAGTTGAGTTCCATACCTCTAAATGAGATGAGGTCTGACTCCCTTGTTGAAACTAGATAGGAACCCTGAGATCCCTGTTGCAAGAGGAGAGGAGCCCTGAGTTACCTGCCTCATTTCGAGATGAGACTCCATTCCTTGGCAGTGACTCGAGAGGAATTCCCAGGTGCCCCTTGCAACTTGAAAGGCGGCCTGATTCCCCACATGCAACATGAATGGTTCCCTGAGGTTCCCTAGGCAACTTGAGAGGAATGCAAACTTCCTGCTGCAACTCGAAAAACACCATGAGATTTCTCCCTCAATGGGAGATGAGTCCTGATTTCCCTGCAGTGCCTCAAGAGCAATCCTGCGCTCCCACTCGCAACTTGAAAGGAGACTTGACTTCCATGAGGCAACACGAGAGGTTCCCTGAGGTCCCTGTCGCAACTGCTGAGAAACCCAAAGCTTCATGCCACAACTCGAGAAATACATCGAAATTACCCCTCAATGTGAGATGAGGCCCGATTCCCCTACAGTGACTCAAGAGCAATCCCATGCTCCCCCTCGCAACTCAAAAGGAGACATGACTTCCCTGAGGCAACACGAGACGTTCCCTGAGGCCCCCGTTGCAACTCGAGAGGAACCCCAAGCTTCAGGCTGCAACTCAAGAAGAACCATGAGATGCCGCTGTTAATGGGAGATGAGGACCTTTTGCCCTGCAGCCCCTTAAGAACAACCCCAAGTATCCTCTAGAAACTCAAAAGTAAGCTTGACTCCCTTTATGTAACTCATGAGGTTCCCCGAGATACACATCGTAACTTGAGAGAAACCCCTAACTCCCGCCACTTCTCAAGAAGAGCCCGTGTTCCCCACCTCTACTCGAGATGAGGGTTGATTACCATACTTCGTCTCGACAGGAATCCCAATTTTCCCCTTGCACATCAAGAGGATACCTTTCTCACCTATTGAAACACGAGAGGAACCCCGAGGTTCCTGCTACAAATCAAAAGGACATCAAGTCTCCCTTCAACAGGAGATAAGGGCTGATTCTCCTGCACCAATGCGAATGGAACCCTGAGTATCCCCTCACAACATGAAGGGAGGTCTGACGCACTTGCTGCACCTCTAAAAAAGCCCTAGTTCCCCGCCTCACTTGGACAAGAGACCTGACACCCTTTTTACAACTCGAGAGCAAAGCAGAGTTCCATGCATCAACATGAGCCAAGGCCTGACTCCCAGTTTACCCGATAGGAACCCTGAGATCCATGTCGCAAATGGAGAGGAACCCTGAGTTTCCTGCCTCAACTTGACATGAGGCCTTATTCCCCTGCAGCGACTGGAGAGCAATCTTGCACTCCCTTTCACAACTCAAAAGGAGAGTTGACTTCCCTGAGGCAAGATAAGAGGCTACCTGAGGTCCCGGTCACAACTCAAGAGGAACCCCCACGCTTCCCACCGCAACCCAAGAAAAACCACAAGATTCCCCCCTCAACACAAGATAAGGCCCTTTTTCATTCATTGCCTCGGGAGCTATCCAGAGTTCTCTCTCGAAACTCGAAAGGAGGCTTGATTCCCTTTATGTAACTCAAGAGGTTCCCCAAGATAACTGTCGCCACTTGAGGGGAACCCCAAATTTCCCACCACAAGTCGAGAAGAGCCCCGTGTTCCCCACCTCATGTCGAGATGAGAGTAGCTTCCCCTGCTTTGACTCAAGAGGAATCCCGACATTCCCCTCAAACCTCAAGAGGAGGCCTGTCTCACCTATTGAACTCAAGAGGAACCCCGCAGTTCCTGCCATAAGTCAAAAGGACACCGAGTCCCCCCTCAACTTGAGATAAGGCCTGATTCCCATGAACTGACTCGAATGAAACCCCAAGTATCCACTCACAACCTGGGAGGAGTTATGACAACCCTATTCCACCTCCATAAAAAGCCCAGGTTCCCCATCTCAACATGACAGAGGCGTGACACCCCTTTACAACTCGAGAGGAAAGAGGAGTTCCATGCCTCAAAACAAGACGAGGCCTGACCCCCCCTTTTGAAACTCAATAGGAACTCCAAGACCCCGTCGCAACTGGAGAGGAACACTGAATTTCCCGCCTCAACTCGACATGAAGCCCTATTTCCCTGCAGCGACTCGAGAGGAATCCCAAGGTGTCCCTCACAACTTGAAAGGAGGTCTGATTTCCCTGAAGCAACATGAGAGGTTCCCTGAGGTCCCCGTCAAAACTCAAGTGGGACCCAAAGCTCCCGGCCTCAACTCAAGAAACACCACTAGATTCTCCCCTCAGTTCGAGGTGAAGCCCTATTCCCCTGAAGCTACTCAAGAAGAATCCCGAGGTGCCTCTCGCAACTCGAAAACAACCATGACATCCCTGAGGCACCATGAGAGGTTCCCCGAGGTCCCTGTCACTAGTCAAGAGGAACCCAAACCTTCCTGCTGCTACTGGAGAAATATCACGAGATTCTCCCCTCAACCCAAGATGAGGCCCTCTTCCCCTGCATCGCCTCGAGACAATCCCGAGATTCCTCTCAAAACTTGAAAGGAGGGCTTGACTCACTTTATGCAACTCAAGAAGATTCCGGAAACACCCATCGCCACTCGGAGGAACCCCAAGTTTCCCGCCACAACTAAAGAAGAGCCTTACATTTCCCACCTCATCTAGAGATGAGGGCCATTAACCTGCTGATACTTGAGTGGAATAACGACTTTCTCCTCGGACCTCAAGAGGAGGTCTATCTCACCTATTGAAGTCGAGAGGAACCCTGCGGTTCCTGCCACAATTCGAAAGGACACTGAGTTTCCCCTAAACTTGAGATGAGGGCTGATTTGTATGCACTGACATGAATGGAACCCCAAGTATCTCCTCACAACATGAAGGGAGGTGTGACCCCCTTGTTGCACCTCTAGATAAAGCCCAAGATCCCCACCTGAATTCGACAGGAGGTGTGACACCCATTTTACAACTGGAGACAAAGTGGATTTCCATACCTCAACAACAGCCGAGGCCTAACTCCCCTGTTGTAACTCGATAGGAACCCAGAGATCCCTGGAACAACTGGGGAGGTGCCCTGAGGTTCCTGCCTCAAATCAACATAAGCCTGATTCTCCTGAAGCGACTCAAGATAAATCCCACCATGCCCCTCGAAAATTGAAAGGAGGCTCGATTTCCCTGAGGCAACATGAGAGGTTCCCTGAAGTAGCGGTTGCAACTTGAGACAAATCCAAACCGTCCCACCACAACTCGAGAAACACCACGAGATTCTCCCGTCAATTCGAGATGAGGCCCCATTCCCCTGCAGTGACTCGAGATTAATCCTGCACTGCCCTCACAACTCTAAAGGAGACTTGACCTCCCTGAGTCAACATGAGAGGTTCCCTGAGGTCCCTGTTACAACCAAGAGGAAGCCCAAGCTTCCTGCCAGCTGGAGAAAGACCACGAGGTTCACCTCTCAACGTGATGAAGCCCTTTTCCCCTACAGCGGCTGGAGAGCAATCCCGGGTTCCCACTCGAAAATCGAAAGGAGGCTGGACTCCCTTTATTCAACCTAAGAGGTCCCCTAGATACCTGTCACAACTCGAGTGGAACCCCAAGATTCCAGCCACAACACGAGAAGAGCCACATTTACCCCAACTGATCTCGAGATGAGGGATGATTCCCCGCTTTGACTCGAGAGGAATCTCAACTTTTCCCTCACACCTCAAGAGGAGGCCTGTCTCAACTATTGAAACTCTAGAGGAACCCAGCCATTCCCGCTGCAATTTTTAAGGACACCGAGTTCCCCCTCAACTCTAGATAAGGCCTGACTGCTCTAAACCAACTCGAATGGAACCCCAAGTATCCCCTCACAACACAAAGGGAGGTCTGCCTCCCCTGTTGCACTTCCAGAAAAAGCCCAAGTTCCCTGGTCTAACTCGACAAGAGTGCTGACACCCCTTCAACAATTCGAGAGGAAAGTGGTGTTACATGCCTGAACATGAGATGAGACCTGATTCCTCTGTTAATACTCCCTAGGAATCCCGATATCCCTGTCACAATTGAAGAGTAATCCGGAGTTTCCCACGTCCCTCGAGATGAGGCCCTATTTCCCTGCAGTGACCCGAGAGGTATAGCAAGGTGCCCCTTGCAACTCGAAAGGAGGACTGACTTCCTGAGGCAACATGAAAGGATCTCTCAGGACCCTGTTGCAACTACAGGGGAACCCCAAGTTTCCCTCAGCAACTTGAGAAAAACTAGGAGATTCCCCCCTCAACTCGAGATGAGGCCCTATTCCTCTGCAGCACCTCTAGAGAAATACCAAGTTCCCTCTTGAAACTCAAAAGGACGCTTTACTCCCCTTATGCAAGTCAAGATGTTTCATGACAGACCTGTCACCACTCGAGAGGAACCCCGAGTTTCCTGTCACAACTAGTGAAGAGCCCCATGTTCCCACCTCACCTTGAGATGAGGCCCGATTCCCCTGCAGTTACTCTAGAGCAATCCCCTGCTCCCCCTAGCAGCCCGAAAGGAAACTTGACTTCCTTGAGGAAATACAACAGGATCCCTGAGGTCCCCATGCAACTCAAGAGGAACCCGGAGTTTCTGGTTCAACTCAAGATGAGGCCCTAATCCCCTGCAGTGACTCGAGAGGTTTCCCAAGATGCCCATCGAAACTTCAAAGGAGGCTTGACATCCCTGAGGCAACAAGAGAGGTTCACTGAGACCCTGTACCTACCTGAAAGGAGCCCAAAGTTTCCCCCACACCTCAAGAAACACAACGAGATTCCCCCCTCGGTGTCAGATGTGGCCCTTATCCCCTGCAGCGCCTCCAGAGCAATCACGAGTTCCTTCTTGAAACTTGAAATGAGGCTTGACCCTCATTTTACAACTCGAGTGGAAAGCACAGTTCCATGCCTCAAAAAGACTCTAGGCCTGACTCCTATGTTGAAACCCAATAGGAGGTCCGAGATCCCTGTCACAATATGAGAGGAACCCTGAGTTTCCCGTCTCAATGTGAAATGAGGCCTTTTTCCCCTGCAGCGCTTCAAGAGCAATCCCAGGATCCCTCTTGAAACTCGAAAGGAGTCTTGACTCCCTTTATGCAATTCAAGGGGTTCCCCGAAATACCCGTCACAACTCGAGAGGAATCCTGAGATTCCCACTGCAACTCTAGAAGAGTCCCATGATCCCCAATTCATCTGGAGAGGACATCCAATTCCCCTGCTTCGATTCAAGAGGAATGCTGACTTTCCCCTCGCACTTCAGGAGAAAGCCTATCTCACCTATTGAAACTGTGGTTCCTGCCTCAAAAGAATGGACACTGAGTTCCCCCTCAACTCAGGATAAGGCCTGGTTCACCTGTACCGACTCGAATGGAACCCCAGGTATCCCCTCACAAAATGAAGGGAGCTCTGAATCCCCTGCTGCACCTCTAGATAAAGCCCAAGTTCCCCACCTGAACTCAACTGGAGGCCTGACACCCATTTCTAAGTCAAGAGGAAAGCAGAATTCCATGCCTCAACACAAGATGAGGCCAGACTCACCTGTTGACATTTGATAGGAACCCCGAGATCTTGTCACAACTGGAGAGGAACCCTGAGTTTCAAGTATCAACTCGAGATGAGGCCCAGTTCCCCTAGAGCGATACAGGAGGATATCGACTTGCCCCTTGCAACGCGAAAGGAAGCCTGAATTCCCTGAGCCAACACAAGCGGTTTCCTGAGGTCCCCATCACAACTCAAGAGGAACCCCAAGCTTCCCACCCTAACTCTAGAAAAACCATGAGATTCCCTCCACAATGCGAGATGAGCCCCCTTTCCCTTGCAGCACCTGGAGAGCAATCCCGAGTTTCCTCTCAAAACTCGAATAGAGGCTTGACTCCCTTTAGGCAACTCAAGACGTTCCTTGAGTTCCCCACTGCAACTTGAGAAGAGCATCATATTCCCCACCTCATCTCAAAGTGAAGTCAGATTCCCTTGCTTCGATTCAAGAGGAATCCTGACTTTCCCCTCGCACCTTAAGAGGAGGTCTGTCTCACCTATTGAAACTTGAGAGGAACACCACAGTTCCTACCGAAAGTCTAAAGGACAATGAGATCCCTCTCATCTTGAGAAAAAGCCTGATTCCCCTTCATTGACGCGAATGGGACCCTGAGATTCCCTTCACAACACAAAGCGAGATCTGACTCCAATGTTGCACCTCTAGAAAAAGCCCAGGTTCCCCACCTCAAGTCGACAGGAGGCCTGACATCCCTTTTACAACTCGAGAGGAAAGCAGAATGCAATGCCTCAACACGAGACCAGGCATGACTCCTCTGTTGAAACTCTATAGGAACCCCTAGATACCTGTCTCAACTGAAGAGGAACCCTGAGTTTCCTGCCTCAAATCGAGATGAGGCCCTATTACCCTACAGCGACTTGAGACAAATCCCGAGGTGCCACTTGCAACTTAAAATGAGGCCTCATATCCTGAAGACAACATGAGAGATTCACTGAGGTCCCTGTTGCAACTCGAGAGGAACTCAAAACTTCCCACCACAACTCGAGAAACAACACGACTTTCCCCTCTCAATGAGAGATGAAGCCCGAATCCCCTGTAGTGAGAGGAACCTCACTACAGAGAGCAATTCTGTGCTCCCCTTCCCAACTTGAAAGGATATTTGACTTCCATGAGGCAACATGTAAGGTTCACTGAGGTCCCCGTCGCAACTCGAGAGGAACCCCAAGCTTCCCACTGCAATTTGAGTAAAACCACAAGATCCCCTCCTCAACACGAGATGAGCCCCTTTATCCCTGCAGCGCCTCAAAAGGAATGTCAAATATTCTCTCAAAACTTGAAAGGAGGTTTAATTCCTGTTTGAAATTCAAGAAGTTCCCTGAGATACACATCGAAACTCACTAGGAACCCTGAGTTTCCCGCCCCAACTCGAGAAAAGCCCGATTATCCCCTCCTTATTTCGAGATGAGGGCTGATTCCCCTGCTTCAATTTGAGAGAAATCATGACTTTCCATTCGCACCTCAAGAGGATGCCTGTCTCACCTATTGAAACTTAAGAGGAACACCACGGTTCCTGATGCAAGTCACAAGGACACCGAGTTCCCCCTCTACTTGAGATAAGGCCTATTTCCCCCTCACTGACTTGAATGGAACCCCGAGTGTCCCCTCACCACATAAAGGGAGGTCTGACTCTCCTGTTGCACCTCTAGAATAAGTCCAAGTTCCTCGCCTCAACTCAACAGGAGGCCTGACACCCATTTTACAACTCAAGAGGAAAGAGGAGTTTCTCTCTTCATCACGATCGAGGCCTGGATCCCCTTTTGAAACTTGATAGGAACGCCAAGATCCCTGTTGCAACTGGAGAGGAATCCTGAGATTTCTGCCTCCATTCGAGATGAGGCCCTATTCCAATGCAGCGACTCGAGAGCAATCTCGAGGTGCCCCTCAAAACTTAAATGAGGGCCTGACTTTGCTGAGGCAACATGAGAGGTTCCCTAATGTCCCCATCTCAACTCGAGAGGAACCCAAAGCTTCCCGCCGCAACTCGAGACACAACACAAGATTCCTCCCTCAACATGAGATGAGGCCTTTTTCCTCTGCAGCATCTTGAGAGCAATCCTGAATTCCCTCTCGAAATTCAAAAAGAGGATTAACTCCCTTTATGCAACACAAGAGGAACCCGAGATACTCGTGGCAACTCGAGAGGAACCCCAAGTTTCCTGCTGCAACTCAAGACGAGCCCAGTGTTCACCACCTCATCTGCAGATGAGGGTAGATTCCCCTGCTTCGACTTGAGAGGAATTTCAACTTTCCCCTCGCACCCCAAGAGGAGGCCTGTCTCACCTATTGAAAACCTACAGGAACAATGATTTTCCCCTCGCACTTTAAGAGGAGAAATGTCTCAACTATTGAAACTCAAGAGGAACTCCGTGGTTCCTGCTGAAAGTAGAAAGGACACTCAACTCGACATAAAGAATATTTCCACTGCACCGACTCTAATGGAACCCCGAATATCCCCTCATAACATGAACAGAGGTCTGACTCCCCTGTTGCACCACTAGAGGAAGCCCAAGATCCATTCCTTAACTCGACAGGAGGCCTGACACCCATTTTACAACTCAAAAAGAAAGTGGAGTTCCATGCCTCAACATGAGACAAGACCTGACTACCCTGTTGCTACTTGATTGGAACCCCAAGATCCCTGTCACAACTGGAGAGGAATCCTGAGTTTTCTGCCTTAACTCAAGATGGGGCCCTATTATCCTGCAGCAACTGGAGAGGAATGCCGAGGTGCCCCTCACAAACTGAAACGAGGCCTGACTTCCCAGAGGCAGCATAAGATGAACATCCACATCACAACTCGAGTAGAACAAAAAGCCTCCTGAAGCTACTCAAGAAACACTGCGAGATAATCACCTTCAATGCAAGATGAGGCCCGATTACCCTGCAATGACTCGAGAGCAATCCCGCACTCCCCCTCACAGCTCAAAAGGGGATTTGACTTTCCTGAGGCAACATGAGATGTTCCCTGAGGTCCCCGTTGCAATTTGTAAGCAATCACAAGCTTCCTGCCACAACTATAGAAAACCAACAAGAATCACCCTTCAATGCGAGATCAGGCCCTTTTTCCCTGCAGCACCTCGAGAGCAATCCCAAGTCCCTCTCAAAACTCGAAAGGAGGCTTGACTCCTTTTATGCAACTCAACAGGTTCCCCGAGATACCCGTCACACCTTGAGAGGAACCCCGAGTTTCTGGCCACATCTAGAGAAGAGCCTCGTGTTTCCCACCTCATCTCAAGATGAGAGCCAATTCCCCTGCTTCGACTTGAGAGGAATCCCGACTTTCCCCTCGCACATCAAAAGGAGGCCTGTCTCACCTATTTAAACTTGAGAGGAACCCCACAGTTCCTGCCACTTGTCAAAAGGACACCAAAATCCCCCTCAACTCGAGAGAAGGCCTGATTCCCTTCGCCGAACTGAATGGAACCACGACTTTCCCCTCACAATACAAAGGGAGGTCTGACTCCCGTTTTGCACCTCTAGAAAAAGCCCAGGTTTCTCGCCTGAACTCAACAGGATGCCTGACACCCCCTTTACAACTCGAAAAGAAAGTGGAGTTCCATGCCTCAATATGACAAGAGGCCTGACTCATCCATTGAAACTCGATAGAAACCCCAAGATCCCTGTCACAACTGGAGAGGAACCCTGAGTTTCCCACCTCTATTCGAGATGAGGCCCTATTCCTCTGCAGCAACTTGAAAGGAATCCCGAGTTTTCCCTCGCAACTTGAAAGGAAGCCTGACTTCCCTGAGGTAACATAAGAGGTTGCCTGAGGCTCCCGTCATAACTCGAGACAAATCCAAATCTTCCCGCCAAAACTTGAGAAATACCACGAGATTCCCACCTCAATGTGACATGAGGCCTGATTCACCTGCAGTGATTTGAGAGCAATCCCACTCTCCCCGTCACAACTCGAAAGCAGACTTGACTTCACTGAGGCAACACAACAAGTTCCCTGAGGTCCATGTTGCAACTCGTGAGCCCAAGCTTCCCGTTACAACCCCAGAAAAATCACGATATTTCCCCTCAACACGAGATCAGGCCCTTATTCCCTGCAGGTCCTCGGGAGGAATCCCAAATTCTCTCTCAAAACTCAAAAGGAGGCTTGACTCCCTTTATGCAACTCAAGAGGTTCCACGAGATATCCATTGAAACCGAGAGGAATCCCGATTTTCCTGCTGCAAACAAGAAAAGCCCTGTGTTCCCCATCTCATCTCAAGATGAGGGCCAATTTCCCTGCTTCGAATTGAGAGGAATCCTGACTTTCCCCTCACACCTCAAGAGAAGGTCTGTCTCACCTACTGAAACTCGATTGGAACCCCTCAGTTCTTGCCACAAGTTGAAAGGACACCGAGAACACCCTCACCTTGAGATAATGAGTGATTCTCCTGCACGGACTCGAGTGGAACACTGAGTACCCCCTCACAACACAAAGGGAGGTCTCAATCCCCTGTTCCACCTCTTGAAAAAGTCCAAGTTCTCCCTCTGAATTAAACAGGAGGTTTAACACCCCATTTACAACTGGAAAGGAAAGCGGAGTTCCATGTCTCAAAACGAGACGAAGCCTGACTCCCCTGTTGAAACTCAATAGGAACCCTGAGATGCCTGTCGAAACTGGAGAGGAAACCTGAGTTTCCTGCCTCAATACTAGATGAGGACCTACTCCCGTGCAGCAACTCAAAATGAATCCCGAGATGTCCCCTCACAACTCAATAGGAAGCCTGACTTCCCTGCAGCAACACGGGAGGATCCCTGAGGTCCCTGTCGCAACTTGAGAGAACCCCAAGCTTCCAGCCGCAACTTGAGAAAAACCACTGCAACAAATGATGGAGGGGCTATTCGGCCAAAACTGAAGTGGATTTCCCAGGCACAACTCAAGAGGTGTCCTGCAGTATATCACACATAGAGAGAAGACCTTTTACCTCCAATGGAGACGAGCTCCCCAAAGGAAATCGAGTGGAGGTCCTCACAACTAGAGCACAACAATCCCACGAATAGATGTGAGGAACCTATAGCACCAAAAGCACAGCAGACCTTCCCCATGGAGACATGCATACTGCAACCAGAGAGGACACAGCCTAGCCCCTTGAGAGGAGCTCTCCATCACAACTTTGGTGGAGAGCCTGCTGGACATCACATGCAGAGAGGAGCCCCTCTTCTGCTAATACAGATGAACCTCACACCACAAGAGAAGAGGAGATTGCACACCACCTCTAGAGAGACTAAACCCCTGCCACTACAGAGTGGACCCCAACCACAATCATGGCAAGAGTAGTCACTTGCCATAACTAGGGAGCAGCCACCCATCATTGCAACAAGACAGGAGCCACCCTGCACATCCCTACTAGAGACGAGTCACCCCAAGAGAACTCAACAGGAAGCCCCAATGCAATTCACCAGGAACCCTGAGTACCAACCAAGCTGGAGAAGAACCCTGACTTCCTCACCAGAACTCCAGGGCATTCCTTCATCCCGTGCTGCAAATCCAGAGGAACACTGATTTTGCTCTGCAGTTCAAGTGGAGCTCTCAGTCCCCCGTGGAAACTCTTGGGGAAACCCTGAATGTCCAGCAATGAATAGAGAAGAACTTCGAGTTTGTTCTGAAACTTGAAAGGAGGCCCAACACCCCTCTGGAATGCGAGATGAAACATGACTTCCCCACCTCAACTCGAGTGGAGTCCTGACTCCCATGTTGCCACTTGAAAGGTATCCCCAGATCCCCATCGCAAGTTCAGAACACCATGTTTCTCGCCGCAAGTGGAAAGGACAATCAGTTCCCCCTCAACTCGAGATAACACCTGATCCCCTTGCAGCAACTCAAATGGAAACCCGATTTTCCTCTCACAATATGAAGGGAGGTCTGACTCCAATGTTGCAACTCGAGAAAAATTCCGAGTTCCCCACCTGAACTCAACAGGAGTCATGACACCCCATTCACAACTCGAGAGGAAATTGGAGTTCCATACCTCAAACGAGACAGGTCCTGACTCCCCTGTTGCAACTCAAGAGGAATGCCGAGATCCCTGTCGCAACTGAAGAGGAACCCCGAATTTCCCACCGCAAGACAAGAAAAGCCACGAGATTCCCCCCACAATGTGAGATGAGGCCAGATTCCCCTGCAGCGACTGGAGAGCAATCTCGAGTTACTCCTCACAACTCGAAGGGATGGTTGACTCCCTTTTGGTAACTGAATAGGTTCCCTGAGATTCAAGTCGCAACTCGAGAGGAATCCCGAGTTTCCCACCTCAACTCAAGAAGAACCCCATGTTCCCCACCTCATCTTGAGATAAGGGCTGATACCCCTGCTTCAACTCGAGAGGAATTCCGACTTCCCCTAGCACCTCAAGAGGAGGCCTGTCTCACCTGTTGCAACTCGAGAGGGTTCCCAAGTTCCCCATTGCAACTCACAAGAAACCCCATTTCCTGCCAGAGCTCGAGAAGTACCACAACTTCCCTGCTTCAATTCGAGATATGTACCAATTCCCCTGCAGTGACTCGAGAGGAATCCTGAGTTCCCCATCCCAACTCGGCATGAGCCCCAAGACCCTGATACAAGGGCAGAGGATTCTCAAGAGGAGTTTACCCCACCACAATTAGAGAAGAGTCCTCTACCGGCACCAGAGAGGAAGCTTCATACCACAACTAAGCAGGAGGCCAGCCCTGCCACAAAGAGCCAGTAGCTTCCTGCACTTTGCAAGTAGAAAAGGTGCCCCTTCTCATTACGACCTTAAAGGAGACACCCACCTCCCAATTGGAGAAGAGCACTCTACCGCATCTTGAGAGGATCCCAACTACAAAAATTAATGAGTTCCCTTGCCACAACGAGAGAGGTGGCTGCAAACATCAATTAGAGATGAGACGACACACAGCAAATAAAGAGCGGACACTCATTGAAATGAGAGTGGACCACAAGCTGTATCTAGAGAGTAGCCTCCCGCACAGGGACCAGCTTGCAAATAGCTACTAAAGAGGATCTCCCCCAATGTAGCTCACAAGGAGTCTCCACCACAACTTTAAAGGAACCCCGAGTGATATGCTGCAATTCAAGAGGCACCCCGAGTTCCCCACTGCAATTTCACAGGATCCCTAGGCTGGCCCAAGAAAAGGGGCCACTGCACCAAATGACGGAGGGGCTCCGGGCAAATACTGAAGTGGATTCCCTAGCCACAACTCGAGATGTGTCCCCCAGGACATCACACCTAGAGAAAAGACCTTCTGCCTCCAATGGAGACGAGTTCCCTGAAGGAAGTCAAGTAGAGAGCCTCACAACTAGAGAGCAGTAATCCCGTGAATGGAAATGAGGAACCAATAGCACCAAAAGCACAGAGCACATTCCCCGTGGAGACATACAAACACCACCCAGAGAGGACACAGCCTTGCCCATCTAGAGAAGCCCTCAACCAAACTTCAGAGGAGCCTGCTGACATCACACGCAGAGAGGAGGCCCTCTTCTGGTAATACAGAAGAACCTCACAAAGGAAGTGGATCTTGCACACCACCACTAGAGAGACTCGAAACCCCTGCAATTACAAAGTGGGCCCCGACCACAACGATAGAGTAGCCCCTTGCCAAATCTAGTGAGCACTCACCCGTAATTGCAGCAAGACAGGAGCCACCATGCACATCCCTGCTAGAAACGAGTTGCCCCAAGAGAACTCGACAGGAGAGGCCCCACTGCAAGTCACTAGGAAACCTGAGTACCACCCAAGCTCGAGGAGAACCCTGACTTCCCCGCCACAACTCCAGTGCAATCCTGCATCCTGTGCTGCACATCCAGAGGAACACTGAATTATCGCTGCACTTTGAGAGGAGCTCTCAGTCCCCTGTTGTAACTCTTGAGGAAACTCTGAGGTTCCAGCAAGAGAGAAGAACCCCGAGTTTGTTCTGAAACTCTAGAGGAGGCCCTACTCCCATGCTGCAACTCGAGAGGAAACACAAATACCCCACCTCAACTCGAGAGGAGTCCTGACTCCACTGTTGCCACTCAAGTGGTATCCCCAGATATGCATCGAAACTCGAGAGGAACCCTGTGATTTCCACTGCAAGTCGAAAGGACACCGAGTTCCCCCTCAACTCAAGGACTGATTCCCCTGCAGTGACTCGAATGGAATCCCGAGTTTCCCCTCACAAGATGAAGGGAGGTCTGACTCCCCTGTTGCAACTTGAGAAAAATCCCAAGTTCCCAATCTCAACTCGAAAGGAGGCATGACACCCCTTTCACAACTCAAGAGGAAATTGGAGTTCCATACCTCAAACAAGACAAGTCCTGACTCCCCTGATGCAACTTGAGAGGAATGCCGAGATCCCTGTCGCAACTGAAGAGGAACCCCGAGTTTCCCGCCTTAACCTTAGATGAGGCCCTATTCCCCTGCAGCGACTCAAGAGAAATCCTGAGGTTACCCTCACAGCTCGAAAGGAGGCCTGACTCCCCTAAGGCAACCTGAGCGGTCCCGTGAGATCCCCATCGCAGCTCTAGAGGATGCCTGAGATACCTGTCACAACTCGACAGGAACCCTGAGTTTTCTGCCTCAACTTGAGATGAGGCCCTATTTCCCTGCTGTGACTTGAGAGAATCCCAAGGTTCCCATCGCATCAAAAAGGAGGCCTGACTCCCCTGATGCGACTCGATAGAATCCCTGACATCCCCATCACAACTCTAGAGGAACTCCGAGTTTCCAACCTAAACTAGAGGTGAGGCCCGATTCCCCTGCAGGGACTCGAGAGCAATCCCGAGTTCCCCCTGGCAACTTGAAAGGAGTCCTGACTCCCATGAGGCAACATGAGAGGTTCTCTGAGGTCCCCGTCACAACTGGAGAAGAATCCTGAGCTTCCCACCCCAACTCGAGAAAAACCATGAGAGTCCCCTCTCAACATGAGATGAGTCCTGATTACTCTGCAGTGACTTGTGAGGAACACTGAGTTCCCTGTGCCAACATGATACAAGCGCCAAGAAACTGATGCAACTGCAGAGGATTCACAAGAGGAGCCCACCCAACCCCAACTGGAGAAGAGCCCTCTACCACAACCAGAGAGGAAATCTCATACCGCAACTAAGAAGAATGCCTGCCCTACCCCAAATAGCCAGTAGTTTTGTGCACTTTGCAACTAGAAAAAGAGCCCTTTTTCATTACAATCATAGAGAAGTCACCCACCTCTCAATTTGAGAAGAGCACTTACCGCATCTAGAGAGGATCCCAACTAGCACAGCTAAAGAGGAGTTCCCCTGTGACAGCGAGAGAGGTGGCTGCAAACGACAACTAGAGACAAGCAAATCCACAGCAAATAAAGAGTGCACCCCCACTGCAATCAGAGTGGAGCCCATGCCTCACCCAGAGAGCAGCCTCCCACACAGTGCACTTAGACAGGGACCAGCCTGCACACCACTACTAGAGAGAATCTGCCCCACTCTAGTTCAATAGGAGTCTGCACCACAACTTTAAAGGAGCCCCGAGTCATATACTGCAACTCAAGAGGCACCCCCAAGTTCCCTGCTTTACTTTCACAGAACCCCTAGGCTGGCACAAGAAAAGGGGCCACTGTACCAGAAGACAGAGGGTCTCTCTGGCCAAAACTGGAGAGTATTTCCCAGGTGCAACTTGCAACAGGTGCAAGTATTTCCCGGGATATCACACTTAGAGAGAAGACCTTCTGCCTCCAATGGAGACAAGCTCCCTGAAGGAAGTCGAGTGCAGGCCCTCACAACTAGAAAGCAGCAATCCCGTGAATAGAAGTGAGGAACCCATAGCACCAAAAGCAGAGAGGACCTCCCCCATGGAGACAAGCACAACCCAACCAGAGAGGACACAGCCTCGCCCTTTGAGAGGAGCCCTCCACCACAACTTGAGAGGAACCCGCTGGATATCACATACAGAGATGAGCCCCTCTTTTGCTAATACAGACAAACCTCACACCACAAGGAGAGAGGAGCTTGCACACCACCACTAGAGAGACTTTAAATCCTTGCAACTATAGAGTGGACCCCAACCACAATGATAATCCCTTGCACAACTAGTGAGCCACCATATGTCACTGCAACAAGACAGGAGCCACTCTGCATATCCTTGCCAGAGATGAGTCGTCCCAAGAGAACTAGACAGGACACCCCACCACAAGTCGCCAGGAACCCAGAGTACCAACCAAGCTCGGGGAGAACCCCAGCTTCCCTGCCACGACTCCTGTGCAATACTGCATCCCGTGCTGCAAATCCAGAGAAACAGATTTCTCGCTGCACTTCGAGAGGATGTCTTAGGCACTGTGGCAACTCTCCAAAAACCCTGAATTTCTAGCAACCACTAGAGAAGAAGCCCGAGTTTCTGCTGCAACCTGAGAGGAGGCCCGACTCCCCTGATGCAACTCGAGGGGAAACACGATTCCCCTGCCACAATTCCAGAGGAGTCCTGACTTCCCTGTTGCCACTCAAGAGGTATCCCCAGATCCCTATCTAAACTCGAAAGTAACACTGTATTTCCAGCCGCAATTGAAAGGACAGCGAGTTCCCTCTCAACTGAGATAAGGACTGATTCCCCTGCAGCGACTCAAATGGAATCCTGAATTTCCCCTCAAAACATGAAGGGAGGTCTGAATCCCCTGTTGCAACTCAAGAAAAATCCCAAGTTCCCCACCTCAAGTTGACAGGAGGCCTAACACTGCATTCACAACTTGAGAGGAAAGCAGAGTTCCATGCCTCAACACGAGACGAGGCCTGACTACCCTGTTGAAATCCGATAGGAACCCTGAGATCCACGTCACAACTGGAGAGGAACCCCGAGTTTCCTGCCTCAACTTGTGATGAGGCCCTATTCCCCTGCAATGACTCGAGGAGAATCTCTAGGTTCCCCTCACAACTCGAGAGGAGGCCTGACTTCCCTGAGGCAACACGAGAGGTTCCCTGAGGTCCCCGTAGCAACTCGAGAGGAACACCAAGCTTCCCGCAGCAACTCGAGAAAAACCACGAGATTCCCCCTTCAAAGGGAGATGATTCCCAATTCCTCTGAGTGACTCAAGAGCAATCCCAAGTTCCCCCTCTCATCTCAAAAGGAGGCCTGACTCCCTTAAGGCAACATAAGAGGTTCCCTGAGGTACCTGTCACAACTCGAGGGGAACCCCGAGTTTCCCGCTTCAACTCGAGATGAGATGAGGCTGGATTCCTCTGCACTGACTTGAAAGGAATCCCGAGTTTTCCCTCGCAACCTGAAAAGATGCCTGACTCCCCTGAGAACACATGAGAGGTTCCTTGAGGTCCCTGTCTCAACACGAGAGGATTCCTCATTTTCTGCTGCAATGCAAGAAAAACCACCAAATTCATCCCTCAATGCGAGATAAGGCCTATTTACCCTGCAGCGACTCGAGAGCAATCCCAAGTTCCTTCCTGCAACTGGAACGGAAGTTTGACTCCCTTTTTGCAACTCGAGAGGTTCCCCGAGATACCTGTCACAACTCGAGAGGAATCCCGAGTTTCCCGCCACAACTCGAGATGAACACTGCGTTGCCCACCTCATCTTGAGATGAGGGCTGATGCCCCTGCTTCGAGTCGAGAGGAATCCCGACTTCCCCGTGCACCTCAAGAGGAGGCCTGTCTCACCCATTGCAACTCCACAAGACCCCTAAATTCCACGTCACGACTCTAGAGAAACCGCGAGTTTCCCACCACAACTCAAGAGGAACCCCAGGTTCCCCGCCTCAAATGGAAATGCAGTGACTGGAGGGGAATCCCGAGTTCCCCGTCTCAACTCGACATGAGCCCCAAGACCCTCATGCAACTGCAGAGGATGCCCCAGAGATTACCCCACCACAATAGGAGAAGAACCTTCTACCAGAAACAGAGAGGAAGCCTATACCACACCTAAGCAGGAGGCCTGCCCTGCCACAATAGCCCGTGCAAATAGAGTGCAAATAGCCAGTAGCTTGCTGCACTTCACAACTAGAAAAAGTGTCCCTTCTTAGTACAACGATAGAGGAGTCACCCACCTCCCAATTTGAGAAGAGCACTCTACCATATCTAGAGAGGAGCCCAACTACCACAATTAAAGAGAAGTTCCCCTGCCAGAACTAGAGAGGTGGCTGCAAACGAAACTAGAGACGAGCCAACCCACAGCAAATAAAAAGCCTACCCCCACTGCAATTAGAGTGGAGCCCATGCCACATCTACGGAGCAGCCTCCCACACATTGCACTTAGACGGGGACCAGCTTGCACATGGCTGATACAGAGGATCTGCCTCAGATTCATGAATCTAATTCAAAAGGAGTTTCCACCACAACTATTAAGGAACCTCGAGTCATATACTGCAACTCAAGAGGCACCCCGAGATCCCTGCTGCAATTTCACAGGATCCCTAGGCTAGCACAAGGAGCCCAGGACCAAATGACAGAGGCACTCTCTGGCCAAAACTGAAGCGGATTCCCCAGGCACAACTAGAGAGTTGTCCCCAAGGATAACACACCTAGAGAGAAGACCTTCTGCCTCCAATGAAGACGAGCTTCCTGAAGGAAGTCAAGTGGAGGCCCTGACAACTAGAGAGCAGGAATCCCATGAATAGAAGTGAGGAGCCCATAGCACCAAAAGCAGAGAGGACCTCCCAAGTGGAGACACTAATACCCCAATCCGAGAAGATGCAGCCTCGCCTCTCGAGAGGAGCTCTCTGCCACAACTTGAGAGGTGCCTGCTGGACATCACACTCAGAGAGGAGCCCCTCTTCTGCTAATATAGATGAACCTCACACCACAAGGAGAGAGGAGCTGCCACACCACCACTAGAGAGCCCGTGCAAATAGAGTTGACCGAGACCATAGTGATAGAGTGGTCCCTTTTCAAAACTAGTGAGTAGCTACCTGTCATTGTAACAAGATAGGGGCCACTCTGCATATCCCTGCTACAATGAGTCGTCCCAAGAGAATTCAACAGGACGCCCCACCACAAGTCACCAGGAACACTGAGTACCAACCAAGCTCGAGGAGAACCCCGACTTCCGTGACAGGACTCCAGTGGAATCCTGCATCCCATGCTTCAAATCCATAGGAACACTGATTTCTTGCTGCACTTCAAAAGGAGCTCTCAGGCGCTGTGGCAACTCTCCAGCCAACCCCAAGTTTTCAGCAACCACTAAAGAAGAACCTTGAGTTTCTGCTGCAACTCGAGAGGAGGTCCGACTCCCCTGCAGCAACTCGAGAGGAAACATGACTTCCCCCCTCAACTCGAGAGGAGTCTTGACTCCCCTGTTGCTATTCGAGAGGTATCCCCTGATCCCCATTGCAACTAGAAAGGAACCCCGTGTTTCACGTTGAAAGGTGAAAGGACACTGAGTTCCCCCTCAACTCAAAATAAGGCCTGATTCCCCTGCAGTGACTCAAATGGAACCCTGAGTTTCCCCTCAAAACATGAAGGGAGGTCTGAATCCCCTGTTGCTACTTGAGAAAAATCCCAAGTTCACCGCCTCAAATCAAGGAGGCCTGAGACCCTTTTCACAACTCAAGAGGAAACTGGAGTTCTGTGCCTGAACACAAGACGAGCCCTGACTACCCTGTTCAAACTCAATAGGAACCCCGAGATCCACGTGCAACTGGAGAAGAACCCTGAGTTTCCCGCCTCAACTCGAGATGAGGCCCTATTCCCCTGCAGCAACTCGAGAGTAATCCCTAGGTTCCCCTCACAACTGGAAAGGAGGCCTGACACCCCTGAGGCAACACGGGAGGTTCCCTGAGGTCCCTGTTGCAACTCAAGTGGAACCCCAAGTTTCCCGCCTCAACTCGCAATGAGGTGTGGTCCAATTCCCCTGCAGTGACTCGAGAGGAATTTGGAGTGCCCCCTTGCAACTCAGAAGGATGCCTGACTCCCCTGGGGCAACAGGACAGGTTCCCTGAGGTCAATGTTGCAACTCAAGTGGAACCCCAAACTTCCCTCCACAACTCGAGAAAAACAGCCAGATTTATCCCTCAACGCGAGATGAGGCTTGATTCCCCTGTGGTGACTTGAGAGCAATCCCAACTTCCCCCTGGCAACTCAAAAGGAGGCTTGACTCCCTTTTTGCAACTCGAGAGGTTACCCAAGATACTAGTTGCAACTGGAGAGGAAACCTGAGTATCCCACCTCAACTCGAGATGAGGTCCAATTCCCCTGCCCCTGACAACTGAGGTGCCCCTCACAACTAAAAAGGAGGCCTGACTCCCCTGAGGCAACCAGAGAAGTTCCCTGAGATCCCCATGGCAACTCGAGGGGAACCTCGAGACACTCATCACAACTTGAGAGGAACCCCAAGTTTCCAGCCTCAACTCAAGATGAGGTCCAATTCCTGTGCAGCGACTTGATAGGAATCCCAACTTCCCCATTTCAACTTGAAAGGAGGCTTGATTCCCTTTTTCCAACTGGAGATGTTCCTTGAGACACCCGTCGCAACTTGAGAGGAACCCCGAGTTTCACACTGCAACTGCAGAAGAACACCATGTTCCCCACCTCATCTCGAGATGAGGGCCAAGTCCCCTGCTTCAACTTGAGAGGAATCCCGACTTCCCCCTCACTCCTCAAGAGGAGGTCTGTCTCACCTATTGCTCCAAGAGGTTCACATAGCCTATGTCCCTATCACCAATGCCAAAGAAGCTGTAGTTGATTAGTTCTGTGAAGACCTAGAAGACCTCAAAGACCTCCTAGAACTAACACCAAAAAAGATGTTCTATTCATCACTGGAGATTGGAATGCAAAAGTAGGAAGTCAAGAGATACCTGGAGTAACAGGCAAGTTTGGCCTTGGAGAACAAAATGAAGCAGGGCAAAGGCTAACTGAATTCTTTGAAGAGAATGCACTGGTCATAGAAAATACCCTTTTTCAACAACACAAGAGACAACTTTACACATAAACATCACTAAATGGTCAACACTGAAATTAAATTAATTATATTCTTTGTAGTTGAAGATGGAGAAGCTTTATACAGTCAGCAAAAACAAGACCTGGAGCTGATTGTGGCTCAGATCATCAGCTTTTTGTAGCAAAATGCAGTCTTAAACTAAAGAAAGCAGGGGAAACCACTGGGCCAGCTATATATGACTTAAATCAAATCCCCTATGAATATGTAATGGAAGTAATGCATAGATTCAAGGGATTAAATCTAGTAATCAGAGTGCCTGAACTATGGACAGAGGTCTGTATTATTGTACCTGAGGCAGCAAACAAAACCATCCCAAAGTAAACCTAAAGCAAGAAGGCAAAGGGGCTAGCTGAGGAGGCTTTACAAAGAACTAAAGAAGGAAGTGAAAGGCAAGGGAGACAGGAAAAGATATGTTCAGCTAAATGGAGATTTTCAAACAAAAGCGTGGAGAGACAAGCAGGATTTCTCAATGAACAGTGCATAAAACTAGAAGAAAACAACTGAAGGGGTAAAACTAGAGATCTCTTCAGGAAAATTGGACATATCAAGGGAATATTTTGCCAAAAGATGGGCACAATAAAGGACAGAAACTGTGGAGACCTAGGAAATGCTGAAGAGATCAACAAGAGAGGGAAAGCATACACACAACTGTGCAAAAAAGATCTTAATGAACTAGATCACTACAATGGTGTTGTCAGTCACCCAGACACAGACGTTCTGGAGTGTGAGGGCAAGTGGGCCTTAGGAAGCACTGCTGTTAATAAAGCTAGTGGATGTGATGGAATTCCAGTAGAACTATTCAAAGCTCTAAAGGATGATGCCATCATGGTGTGGCATTCCATATGTCAGCAAATCTGAGAGACCCAGTAGTGGCCACAGTACTGGAAAAGGTCAATCTTTATCCCAATTCCCAGGAAAGGTTGTAATAAAGAATGGGCCAACCATCGGACGATTGCACTCATCTCCCATGCTAGTAAGGTCATGCTTAAAATCTTACATGCTATGCTTCAGCATTAGGCAAACCTAGAATTCCCAGATGTCCAAGTTGGGTTTAGAAAAGGACGAGGAACCAGAGATCAAATTGCCAACATTCACTGGATCATAGAGAAAGTTAGTGAATTCCAGAAAAACATCTATTTCTGTTTCATCAGCTATTCTAAAGCCTTTGATGGTGTGGCTCATAATAAACTGTGGAAATTTCTTAAAGAGTTGGTAATACCGGACTATCTTACCTGGCTCCTGAGAAATCTGTATGCAGGTTAAGAAGCAATAGTTAGAATCCTGTGTGGAACAACAAACAATCTTGGTTCAAGATTGAGAAAGGAGTACGACAGGGCTGTCTGTTGTCACCCTGTTTGTTTAACCTATATACTGAGTATATCATGAGAAATGCCGAGCTGGATGAGTTACAAGCCAGAATCAAGATAGGCCTAGAAACATCAATAACCTCAGCTATGTGGATGATCCCACTCTAATAGCAGAAAATGAAGACGAACTAAAGAACCTCTTGGTGAGGTGAAAGAGGAGAGTGAAAGAGTTGGCTTAAGACTAAATATTAAATGAAGTAAGAACATGGTATCTGGCCCCATTACTTCATGGCAAATAGAAAAGAAAAAAGTGAAAGTAGTGACAGATTTCCTCTTCTTGGGCTCTAAAATCACAGTGGATGGTGACTGTAGCCATGAAATCAGAAGATGATTGCTTCTTGGCAGGAAAACTCTGACAAACCTAGATAGTGTGTTGAAAAGCTCTGCTTTTCAGAGACACTGCTCTGCTGACAAGGGTCTATGTAGTCAAGGCTATGGTCTTCCTAGTGGTCATATGCAGTTGTGAGAGCTGGGCCATAAAGAAGGCAGAACGTCAAAGAACTGATGCCTTTCATCTGTGGTGCTGGAGAAGACTCCTGAGGGTCCCTTGGACAGCAAGGAGATCAAACCAGTCAATATTAACGGAAATCAAACCTGAATACTTGCTGGAACTAAAGAGGAACTAAAGAGCCTCTTGGTGAGGTTAAGGAGGAGAGTGAAAGAGTCGGCTTGAGACTAAATATTAAATAAACTAAGAACATGGTATCCAGCCCCATTACTTCATGGCAATGGTCTTTCCAGTGGTCATGTACAGTTGTAAGAACTGGACCATAAAGAAGGCAGAATGCCAAAGAACTTATGCCTTTGAACTGTGGTGCTGGAGAAGACTCCTGAGGGTCTCTTGGACACCAAGGAGATCAAACCAGTCAATCTTAAAGGAAATCAAACCTGAATACTAGCTGGGAGGACCGATGCTAAAGCTGAAGTGACAGTATTTTGGTCCTATGATATGAACAACCAACTTATTGGAAAAGTCCCTGATGCTGGAAAGATTGAGGGCAGAAGGAGAAGAGGGCATCAGAGGATAAAAAGGCTGGATGACATCATCGATGAAATGGACATGAACTTGGGCAAACTTTGGGAGATGGTGAGGGACAGGAAGGCCTGGCATGCTGCAGTACATGGGGTTGCAAAGAGTTGGACATGACTTAATGACTGAACAAAAACAACAATAAGTTATGATGAATTACTTTCATAATTATTATTATGAATCAATCTATACTTGAGATGTTATGAATAATCATAATACTGGGAAAACAATGACTCCCTTAAAGTATCTGTAACATTTTTACAAGAGGAAAATGTTATTCTCTTAAAGGTTTAGTAATTACGTAAACAGTTAACCTAAGCAAATTTCTAGAAAAATATATTAACAAACACAATGTTTTTATAAAAACAAACAACAAAAATCACATGATAGGGTTTTATTTTTTTGGAACTTTGTGTTAGTGTTCTTAAAATTGTTCATTGACCCCTGGGTTCATTTCCCAATACTTTCATTTATATTTCTCCTTATTATAAATTAAATTATTACTTTGAACTTCTTTCTATCCCCTTGATAGATAATTCTCACTTGCATCAGAGTATGGGAAAGTTTTGAGATAATATCTTAAACACATTCTCCAGGAAGCTTTTCTTGACCTCTGGAGCTTGGGTTATTTGCCTTCCATAACTACTCTCATAGAACCAACATTCAGGACTTCCTTAACCAAAAATTTAGGATATTGTAATTGCTTATTTAGTACACTCTTTTCAATCTCAAAGACAACAAACTCTAGAAGGCCAAGGACCACAGCTGTGCTATTGTAAAATACCTGTATCTGGATCAACACATATAATATGAACTTGGGTACGTGTGTGCTCAGTCACTCAGTCATGCCTAACTCTTTGTAGCCCTGTGGACTGTAAACTGTCAGGCTCCTCTGCCCATGGAATTTTCCAGGCAAAAGTACTGGAGTAGGTTGCCATTTCCTACTGTACTGGATCTTCCCAACCCAGGGACTGAACTTGCATTTCTTGTGTCTCTTGCTTTGACAGTAAGACTCTTTATCACCAGTGCTACCTGGAAAGCCTTGAATTGGGGACAAAAGGAAAATAGACACATAAGTTTATAGGGTGACAAATTCTAATATAGGCACACATTTGTTTAAACAGTTGGGAAAATGTTTCTGATAATGTGGTTAAAATTTCTTATCATTTCAGCCTGAATTTCATCAAGCTTCAGGAAGTTTTTCTTAGGGTAATATATACAACTGGTGTTTCTAGTAAAATTATATCATCATGAAAGCATTATCTTTCTTCTTTTCACAAGTACCTCTTATTAGTTAGTAGGGGAAGCACAGTTCTTGCTTATGTAACAAAAGTGATGAAACTTGAAATGAGTTATCAGGATGAATAGCAACTGAATACAGCAAATACATGTCCAGACACTTTTGTATACACACATTTATGCTGCCAAGTAGAATGAAATACATTTCTTAAGAAACAACTAAATGGCCTTATGAATTCAGAGAATAGGATGATCAGTTCTTGCTGGAAAAAACAGAATATATGCATCTTCATGGAATGTGTGGCATTTAATTTTAGCCTTAAATAGGAGTGATGACAAAACAATAGTTGACTAGTCTGTGGAAAATGTAGCTAAAAAAAGAGATTATGATGGTGGGAAAAGAGGGAAAGTTAAAGATGTATTCGGGAATTTTGAAAGGTGTAGGGGTCATGCAGAAATATGACAAATAAACCGTAAATACAAGTTTGATTTGAAACAGGGACAGTTCTGAAATGTAAGGATTTTGCATCCCGTAAGACTATTTGAGGGCTTCCCTAGTGGTTCGATGGTAAAGAATCAGCCTGCTAAAGCAAGAGGCACAAGTTTGATAACTGGGAAGATTCCCTAGAGAAGGAAATAGCAACCCACTCCAGTATTCTTGCCTGGGAAACCCCATAGACAGAGGAGCCTGGCAGGCTACAGTCCATGGTGTCTCAAAAGAGTCAGACACAACTTATTGACTAACCAACAACAAAAGACCATTTGAACAGAGAAGGGATGTGATTAGAGATTTCTTAGTGAGAGTTTTTCTTTGGAGAAATTTTGTTTTTAAGGCAGAAAAGGAATTAGAAACTGCAAGATGTTTTAACTAGTGCTTCTGGGAAATACCCACAGCTTGCTGTAAAAAATATGGTGAAGGGGTTAAAATCTCAAAGAGAACAATATCAGATTCAAACACATCACTATATAAACCACATTAGGGATGAATCATGTACCTTGTAAATAGAAAAACAGGGTTTACTCTAATCTTAGAGAAACTTTCTCATTTATAATTTTCTCTCTGACTCCCACCATCCATATCAACTTACTTACCTGTTCAATTCCCATTTACATGTAAAACAGTTATTGAATTGTTAACCTGTACTACCATGAGAGACAAATTCCTTGGTTTGAGTACAGTGTTTATGTACAGTTCCTTTAGTCTTTAGCCTGTCAGTTTCCAATCAATGTACCATTTTCCAAAGTTATGAGTACATTTTAATGGCTACAAAGAATGCTAGAATTAACATCTGTCTTCAGGTTATGGTATGAACATACATTTTCAAAGGAAATGAGACACTTACAGAAATAGGAAAGGCTAAACAACACTAGAAAAGACTATACATGGACATCAGCAGATGGTCAACACCAAAATCAGATTGATTATATTTTTTGCAGCCAAAGATGGAGAAGCTCTATACAGTCAGCAAAAACAAGACCAGGAGCTGACTGTAGCTCAGACCATGAACTCCTTATTGTCAAATTCAGACTTAAATTGAAGAAAGTAGGGAAAACCACTAGACCATTCAGGTATCACCTAAATCAAATCCCTTATGATTATACAGTGGAAGTAAGAAATAGATTTAAGGGCCTAGATCTGATAGATAGAGTGCCTGATGAACTATGGAATGAGGTTCGTGACCTTGTACAGGAGACAGGGATCAAGACCATTCCCATAGAAAAGAAATGCAAAAAAGCAAAATGGCTGTCTGGGGAGGCCTTAAAAATAGCTGTGAAAAGAAGAGAAGTGAAAAGAAAAGATATAAACATCTGAATGCAGAGTTCCAAAGAATAGCAAGAAGAGATAAGAAAGCCTTCTTCAGCAATCAATGCAAAGAAATAGAGGAAAACAACAGAATGGGAAAGACTAGGGATCTCTTCAAGAAAATCAGAGATACCAAAGGAACATTTCATGCAAAGATGAGCTCGATAAAGGACAGAAATGGTATGCACCTAACAGAAGCAGAAGATATTAAAAAGAGATGGCAAGAATACACAGAAGAACTGTACAAAAAAGATCTTCATGACCCAGATAATCACGATGGTGGGATCACTGACCTAGAGCCAGACATCCTGGAATGTGAAGTGAAGTGGGCCTTATAAAGCATCACTACAAACAAAGCTAGTGGAGGTGATGGAATTCCAGTTAAGCTATTTCAAATCCTGAAAGATGATGCTGTGAAAGTGCTGTACTCAATATGCCAGCAAATTTGGAAAACTCAGCAGTGGCCACAGAACTGGAAAAGGTCAGTTTTCATTCCAATCCCAAAGAAAGGCAATGCCAAACAATGCTCAAACTACCGCACAATTGCACTCATCTCACACGCTAGTAAAGTAATGCTCAAGATTCCCCAAGCCAGGCTTCAGCAATATGTGAACCGTGAACTTCCTGATATTCAAGCTGGTTTTAGAAAAGGCAGAGGAAGCAGAGATCAAATTGCCAACATCCTCTGGATCATGGAAAAAGCAAGAGAGTTCCAGAAAAACATCTATTTCTGCTATATTGACTATGCCAAAGCCTTTGACTGTGTGGATCACAATAAATCGTGGAAAATTCAAGAGATGGGAATACCAGACCACCTGATTTGCCTCTTGATAAATCTGTATGCAGGTCAGGAAGCAACAGTTAGAACTGGACATGGAACAACAGACTGGTTCCAAATAGGAAAAGGAGTTCATCAAGGCTGTATATTGTCACCCTGTTCATTTAACTTATATGCAGAGTACATCATGAGAAACGCTGGACTGGAAGAAACACAAACTGGAGTCAAGATTGCCCGGAGAAATATCAATAACCTCAAATATGCAGATGACACCACCCTTATGGCAGAAAGTGAAGAGGAACTCAAAAGCCTCTTGATGAAAGTGAAAGTGGAGAGTGAAAAAGTTTGCTTAAAGCTCAACATTCAGAAAACGAAGATCATGGCATCCGGTCCCACCACTTCATGGGAAATAGATGGGGAAACAGTGGAAACAGTGTCAGACTTTATTTTTCTGGGCTCCAAAATCACTACAGATGGTAACTGCAGCCATGAAATTAAAAGACACTTACTCCTTAGAAGAAAAGTTATGACCAACCTAGATAGCATATTCAAAAGCAGAGACATTACTTTGCCAACAAAGGTTCGTCTAGTCAAGGCTATGGTTTTCCCTGTGGTCATGTATGGATGTGAGAGTTGGACTGTGAAGAAGGCTGAGCGCTGAAGAATTGATGCTTTTGAACTGTGGTGTTGGAGAAGACTCTTGCGAGTCCCTTGGACTGCAAGGAGATCCAACCAGTCCATTCTGAAGGAGATCAGCCCTGGGATTTCTTTGGAAGGAATGATGCTAAAGCTGAAACTCCAGTACTTTGGCCACCTCATGTGAAAAGTTGACTCATTGGAAAAGACTCTGATGCTTGGAGGGATTGGGGGCAGGAGGAGAAGGGGACGACAGAGGATGAGATGGCTGGATGGCATCACTGACTTGATGGACGTGAGTCTGAGTGAACTCCAGGAGTTGGTGATGGACAGGGAGGCCTGGCGTGCTGAGATTCATGGGGTCGCAAAAAGTTGGACATAACTGAGCAACTGATCTGATCTGATAACCATCCTGGGATAAGATATGAAGAAACAAGGTAATTTATGGGTTTGGATTAGATTTTGGTTGCAAGAGAATAGTTCTATAAATCAAACACAAATTATTTTTTCTTCTCATGGCAGATCCTGGAGATGTTGGTCCTAGGGCTGGTGTGCTCTATGGAACCAAGCATCTTCTTTCTTACTAATCAGACATTCAGGCCTCTTTTGTTAAGTGACCATAGATACCCCAAAAGCTGCTTCAACTCCAACCTTCATGTTGTCATTCTAGCTAGCAAGAAGAAGGAAAGAAAATTAGAATAAATTTACTTTTTAGGAAAATCCCCATAATCTTCACATGTCGTCTTCATGGATATCTCAGAGGCCAAAACCTAGTCATGTGGACACACTCAGTTCCAAGGTACCTGGGGATATTACTGTACTCTTGTCATCCATATATCTGCTTAAAGTTTGGAGAGTATAACACTGCTAAACAGGAAAGAACAATTTTCTTCTATTTTATGTCTACAACATAAATAAGCTAGCTCAAGTGTATCAATAATTTTGTCCATAAAGAGAATTTAGGAAGAGAACCTCACACGATGGTTATTATGAGTCACAGGATGCAACAATGAGATATCAGTTGTCAGTCCATAATTGAACTCTTCCAGGGTGCTTTCTGAGACAGAAATTACATTCTGTCTCTTGTATGCTATTGTTATTTTTTTCTAACAACGGCAAACCTAGTCCTACATGATATAGAGAAAAAATCGCATGTTTCTTTCACAATACCTTCATTCAAATTGCTGCCACAATAGAGAGACTTGTTTTGAAAATTTTAAAAAGTAAAAGTAGGACTAATTGGTGAATTCACAAAACAAACAGATTTCAATTCATAGATTGCTTACCGAATTTATACTATGTACCAGACAGTGTGCTAAGACAACAAGAGTGTGGTTTGAGCTGATCTTAACATGGCCTGGACTTCCTGAAGTTTTCTGTCTACTTAAGGGTAAATATTTTAATAAGGTAATTTTTACAAAAAAAAAAAAAAGTATATGTATAATTTTGGAAAGTAATACCAAAGAAAGGAAGAGAAACAACATCTAGACGAACTTGCCCATATGATGAAAGCATCACTACTTATTGTTGCTTTTTTTTTTTTTTTTAAGCACGAGGTAGATGACGGCTTTGGAATGCAGTGGCAAAAATTTGTGTGTGGAAAAGAGACCTTGTGAAATTAAAGGTCCCACACAAATCATGCATAGATCTTATGATGTGCAATCTTACAGAAATTATGGTATAAACCCTAAGGGTGTTTTAAAAAATACATATTTTAAATTTCCTAAAGCTCTGTTTCACATGCTATATTATATATATCATATGAAAAAGCCTTTGATATATTTCATGGTGTTAAAAGGATCATATTTAATTCCAAGTGCATCCTTCAGCCACCTCGGGAATTACAATGTCATTTATTATCTTCTTACATGAGGTTTGACAAAGTCGTGGCATATATTAACTGCTTGACAACTACAGGTTTCTGAGTAACCCATTTGGTCTCAAGCTGATGCTCAATTAAACTTCTAGGAAGACAAATAATTCCAAAAAAAAAATATTAGTTCCTGGTTTGTGATGTAAATGCTTTGGGGAATTTAAAGAATTTTAAGAAAGCAATATAACAATCTGATAAGGTTATTAATCCTGGAAGGTTCCTCATTTTACTGAAAATAGCACAGAGCCTCACAAATATCTAATGTAAAATTTTAAAAAACATTTTTCTGCAACAGTAGAATGGAGATATATACTGATGTCTTCTTATTAATTCTTAAGTTAGTGTGTTTGCTCTCCTTAAGTAATCTAATTATTCCACATTGTGAAGCTATTTGAAATTTAGGTTGGCAGTCAAAAGTAGCATAAAAGTGATCTCTAGCTTTATTTTCAGAAGCAATGTTTATCTTCAAATGCCCTTCTGTAGCATTTCATCACTCTCTCCAAGTAAAACTGTTTCCTGTTTTCATTAACTATTAAATTAAAAAATAGTGACAATACGATTAGTTGACTTATGAAAGAAATTCTAATGCTTAAAAAATTAAATGACAAAATTATATTAAAGTTTTGAGAGCATCTGATAGTACAGATACTTCTGAAAGCAAAGCACAATCCAAATTAAAAATATCCCAGTCTTGGGAGTTCAAAATGGCAGTTGAAGCTGAACTCACTCCTCTCATGGATGCAACAAATCTACAATGACATATGAAATAATTCACTCAGAAAGGGACCTGAAAACTGAATGAACAAAGAGTCCACAACAAAAGGGGGAAAGTATAGCATTAAGATGGGTAGAAGAGGCAGAGAGACAGTCTTGCCAAGAAAAATGCAACAGTCCAAGCAGTGAATCACAACTGAGTGGGATCACAAAGAGTTAGATTTTTCTCCTAACCAGCAAAGGATTCAGGCTCCACATTAGGAATCCCAACCCCTAATCCTGTATGGGAAGGACCAGACCCCAAAACACCTGACCCAGAACTGCCTTTTAGAGTTTGTCTCCTGCAGAGGCATGGATTAGCAGTGGCCTGCCACAGGGACAGGGGCTCTGGCTGCAGCAGACCTGGGTCACGCAACGTTACCCAACATAAAGCCATAAAGCAGACAACCCACAAACTGAAGAACAATTATACTAAAGAAATCTCACACTGTTAACAAAGCTCTAGGACCCGTAACAGATTTACCAACCTGGGGATCCAGTAAAGGGACTGAGAACCCCCAGAAAATTTGACTTAGGGCGCCAGTGGGATTTGACTGCAGAACTTTCACAGGACTGGGGAAACAGACTCTTGGTGAGCACAAACAAAACCTTGCATGTACCAGGAGCCAGGAGAAAGGAGCAGTGTCCCTACAAGAGACTGAGTCAGACTTGCCTGTGAGTGTCCACGAGTCTCCTGTGGAGGCATGGGTCAACAGTTCGGCCTCAGGCCAAACAAGAGGGAGGGAAAACAGCCCCACCCATCAACAAAAAATTGGATTAAAGATTTATGGAACATGGCTCCCCCCATCAGAATAAGACCCAGTTTTCCCCACAGTCAGTCTCTCCCATCAGGAAGTTTCCAGAAGCCTCTTATCCTTATTCATCAGAGGGCAGACAGAATGAAAACCACAATCACAGAAAACTAACCAATCTGATCATATGGATCACAGCCTTGTCTAACTCATGAGCCATGCCATGTAGGGCAACTAAAGATGGACAGGTCATAGTGGAGAGTTCTGACAAAATGTGGTTCACTCGAGAAAGGAATAGCAAGTCATTTCAGTGTTCTTCCCTTGAGAACCCCATGAACAGCATAAAAAGGTAAAAAGATATGTTGCTGAAAGATGAACTCCCCAGGTCAGTAGGTGCCCAGTATGCTACTGGAGAAGAGAGGAGAAATAATTCCAGAAACAATGAAGAGACGAGGCCAAAGTGAAAACAACACCCAGCTGTGTATGTGACTGGTGATGGAAGTAAAGCCTGATGCTGAAAATAACAAATTGCATAGGAACCTGGAATGAATTGCATAGGAACCTAGTCCATGAATCAAGGTAAATTGAAAGTGGTTAAACAGGAGATGGCAAGAGCGAACATCAACATTTTAGGAATCAGTGAACTAAAATGGACTGGAATTCAGTTCAGTTCAGTTGCTCAGGCGTGTCCAACTCTGTGATACATGAACTGCAGCATGCCAGACCTCTCTGTTCATCACCAACTCCAGGACTCTACTCAAACTCATGTCCATTGTGTTGGTGATGCCATCCAACCATCTCATCCTCTGTCATCCCCTTCTCCTCCTTCCTTCAATCTTTCCCTTCATCAGGGTCTTTTCAAATGAGTCAGCTCTTCATATGAGGTGGCCAAAGTATTGGAGTTTCAGCTTCAACATCAGTCCTTCCAATGAACACCCAGGAATGATCTCCTTTAGGATGGACTGGTTGGAGCTCTTTGCAGTCCAAGGGACTCTCAAGAGTCTTCTTCAACACCGTAGTTCAAAAGCATCAATTCTTCGACGCTCAGCTTTCTTTATAGTCCAACTCTCACATCCATACATGACCACTGGAAAAACCATAGCCTTCACTAGACGGACTTCTGTTGACAAAGTAATGTCTCTGCTTTTTAATATGCTATCTAGGTTGGTCATAACTTTTCTTCCAAGGAGCAAGCGTCTTTTAATTTCATGGCTGCAGTCACCATCTGCAGTGATTTTGGAGCCTCTCAAAATAAATTCTGTCACTGTTTCCACTGTTTCCCCATCTATTTGCCATGAAGTGATGGGACCAGATGCCATAACCATAGTTTTCTGAATGTTGAGTTTTAAGTCAGCTTTTCCATTCTCCCCTTTCACTTTCATCAAGAGGCTCTTTAGTCCTCTTTCTGCCATGAGTGTTGTGTTGTCTACATATCTGAGGTTATTAATTTTTCTGGCAATCTTGGTTCCAGCTTGTGCTTCATCCAGTCCAGCATTTCTCATGATGTACTCTGCATAGAATTCAGATGACCATTATATCTAGTACTGTGGGCAAGAATCCCTTAAAAGAAATGGAGTAACCTACACAGTCAACAAAAGTATGAAATGCAGTACTTGGGTGCAATCTCACAAATAAGCAAATGATTTCTATTCATTTCCAAGGCAAATCATTCAATATCACAGTAATTCAAGTCCATGCCCCAAACAGTAAACCTGAAGAACTGAAGTTGAATAGTTCTATGATGACCTACAAGACCTCCTAGAACTGACATCAAAAGAAGATGTCCTTTGCATGACAGGGGACTGGAATGCAAAAGTAGGAAGTCAAGAGATATCCAGAGTAACAGGCATTGTTGGCCTTGGAGTACAAAATAAAGCATGGCAAAGGCTAACAGAATTCTGGCATGAAAATGCACCAGTCATAACAAACACCCTCTTCCAGCAACACAAGAGATGACTCTACACATGGACATCACCAGATGGTCAATACTGAAATCAATTGATTATAATTTTTGCAGCCCAAGATGGAGCACTATATGGTCAGCAAAATCAAGACTAGGAGCTGACTGTGACTCATATTATGAACTCCTCAGTGCAAAATTCAGACTTAAATTGAAGAAGTCGGGAAACCACTAAACTCTTCAGGTATGACCTAAATCAAATCCCTTATGATTATACAGTGGAATGACAAATAGATTCAAGGGATTAGATCTGATAGACAGAGTGCCTGAAGAACTATGGACAGAACTCAATTTCATTGTACAGGAGGAGGCAGTGATCAAGACCAGCCCAAGAAAAAGAAATGCAAAAAGGCAAAATGGTTGTCTGAGGAGGCCTTACAAATAGCTGAGAAAAGAAGAGAAGTGAGAGGCAAGGGAGAAAAAGAAAAATATATCCATCTGAATGCAGAGTTTCAAAGAATACCAGAAAGAGATAAGAAAGCCATCATCAGTAGTCAATACAAATAAATAGAGGAAAACAATATTATTGGAAAGATTAGAGATCTCTTCAAGAAAACTTGAGATACCAAGGGAACATTTCATGAAAAGATGGGCACAATAAAGGACAGAAATTGTATGGACATAACAGAATGAGAAGATAGTAAGAAGAGGGGGCAAGAATACACAGAACTATACAAAAAAAAAAAAAAAAGCTTAATGATCCAGATAACCACGATGCTGTGATCACTTACATAGAGCCAGACATTCTGGAATCTGAAGTCAAGTGGGCCTTAGAAAGCATCACTACAAACAAAAGTAGTGGAGGTGATGGAGTTACAGCTGAGCTATTTCAAATCCTAAATGAAGATGCTGTTAAGTGTTGCACTCAAGATGCCAGTAAATATGGAAAACTCAGCAGTGGCCACAGGACTGGAAAAGGTCAGTTTTCCTTACAATCTCAAAGAAAGGCAATGCCAGAGAATGCTCAAACTACCACAATTGCACTCAGCTCTCATGCTAGCAAAGTAATGCTCAAAATTCTCCAAGCCAGGCTTTAATTGTACATGAACTGTGAGCTTCCAAATGTTCAAGCTGGTTTAGAAAAGGGAGAGAAACCAGAGATCAAATTGACAATATCCATTGGATCATCAAAAAAGCAAGAGAGTTTCAGAAAAACATCTACTTCTGTTTTAGTGGCTATGCCAAAGCCTTTGACTGGGTGGATCACAGCAAACTGTGGGAAATTTTTAAAGAATTGGGAATACGAGACCACCTGACCTGCCTCCTAAGAAATCTGTGTGCAGGTCAAAAAACAACAGTTAGAACTGGACATGGAACAACAGACTTTTTCCAAATCAGGAAAGGAGTATGGCAAGGCTGGATATTGTCACCTTGCTTATTTAACTTACATGCAGAGTACATCATTCAAAATACTGGGCTGGTTGAAGCACAAGCTGGAATCAAGATTGCTGGGAGAAATATCAATAACCTCACATATGAAAATGACACCTACCTTATGGCAGAAAGCGAAGAACTATAGAGTGTCTTTATGAAAGTAAAAGTGGAGATTGAAAAAATTTGCTTAAAACTCAATGTTCAGAAAATTAAGATCATGGCATCTGATCCCCTCACTTCATGGCAAATAGATGCAGGAAACAATGGAAATAATGACAGACTTTATTTGGAGGGGCTCCAAAATCATTGCAGATATTGACTGTAGTCATGAAATTAGAACACGCTTGCTCCTTGGAAGAAAAGTTTTGACTAACCTAGACATCATATTAAAAAGCAGAGACATTTCTTTGCCAACAAAGGTCCGTCTAGTCAAAGCTATGGTTTTTCCAGTAGTCATGTATGGATATGAGAGTTGGACTATAATGAAAACTGTGCACAGAAGAATTGATGCTTTTGAACTGTGTTGTTGGAGAAGACTCTTGAGAGTCCTTTGGACTGCAAGGAGATCCATGCAGGCTATTCTAAAGGATATCAGTCCTGAATATTTATTGGAAGGACTGATGATGGTGAATCTGAGATTCCAATACTTTGGTCACCTGATCCGAAGAGCTGACCCATTGAAAAAACCCTTATGCTGGTAAGGATTGAAGGCAGAAGGAGAAGGGGATGACAGAGGATGAGACGGTTATTTGGCATCACTGAGTCTATGGACATGAGTTGGAGTAAGCTCTGGGGGATGGTGCTGGACAGGGAAGCCTTTCGTGCTGCAGTACATGGAATCATAAAGAATCGGACACAACTGAATGACTGATCTGAACTGAAGGAACCTAAACAGCATGTTTCTGAATAACCAACAGATCATGGAAGAATTTTAAAAGGAAATCAAAATATGTATAGAATCAAATGAAAATATAAACATGACAAATGTATGGGATTCAGTAAAAGCAGTGCTAAGAGGATGGTTCATAGCAATACAACCTTATCTCCAGAAGCAAGAGAGACATCAAATAAATAGCCTAACTTTACAACTAAGTCAACTAGAAAAAAGGAGAAATGAAGAAACCCAAAGTTAGTAGATGGAAAGACATCATGAAAATCAGAGTGAAATAAGTGAAAAAGAAACAAAGGATCTATAGCAAATATCAGCAAAACTAAAAGCTGGTTATTTGAGAAGATAAATAAAAGTGACAAACCATTAGCCAGACTCATCAAGAAAAAGAGGGAGAAGAATCCAACCAGCAAAATTAGAAATGAAAATGGAGAAATCACAACAGACAGCACAGAAACACAAAGGATCATGAGAGTAATATCAGCAACTACATGCTAATAAAATGGGCAACTTGGAAGAAATGGATAAATTCTTAGAAAAGTATAACTTTCCAAAACTGAACCAGGAAAAAGTAGAAAATCTTAACAGACTCATCACAAATATGGAAATAGAAATTGTAATAAACAATCTTCTAACTAACAAAAGTCAATAATCAGATGGCTTCATGGGTGAAATCTACCTAAAATTTAGAGAACAGCTGAGACCTATCCTACTCAAACTCTGCCATAAAATTGCAGAGGAAGGTAAACTCCCAAACCTATTCTATGAGGCTACCATCACCCTAATACCAAAACTAGACAAAGATGCCACAGTAAAAGAAAACTACAGGCCAATATCACTAATGAACATAGATGAAGAAATCCCCAACAAAATTCTAGCAAACAGAATCCAATAACATATTGAAAAGATCACAAATCATGACCAAGTGGGCTTTGTGCCAGGATGCAAGAATTCTTCAATTTTCATAAATCAATCAATGTGATACACCACATTAACAAATTGAAAGGTAAAAACCATAAGATTATCTCAATGGATGTAGAGAAAACCTTTGAAAAAATTCATCATCCATTTATGATAAAAAAACATTCCAGAAAGCAGGCAAAGAGGGAACATACCTCAACATAATAAAAGTCATATATGATAAACCCACAGCAAACATTATCCTCAATGGCGAAAATTTGAAAACATCTCCTCTAAAGTCAGGAACAAGACAAGGGTAACCACTCTCACCACTACTATTCAACATAGTTTTGGAATTTTTAGCCACAACAAAGGAGAAGAAATAAAAGCAATCCAGATTGGAAAAGAAGTAAAACTCTCACTGTTGGCAGATGACATGATCCTCTATATAGAAAACTTTAAACACACCACCAGAAAGGTACTAAAGCTAATCAATGAATATGGTAAAGTTGCATGATATAAAATTAATACACAGAAATGCCCTGAATTTATATACACTAGCAATGAGAAAACAGAAAGAGAAATTAAGGAACAATTCTATTCACCATTGCAATGAAAAGAATAAAATACTTAGGAATACATTTACATAAAGAAGCAAAAGACATATATATAGAAAACTATAAAACACCAATGAAACAAATCAATGATGACACAAATAGATGTAGAAATATGTTATATTTATGGATTCAAAGAATCAATATATTGAAAATGAGTATACTACACAAAGCAATCTATAGCTTCAATGCAATACCTATCAAGCTACCAACGGTATTTTTCACAGAATTAGAAGAAATAATTTCACAATTTGTATGGAAACACAAAAAACCTCGAATAACCAAAGCAATCTTGAGAAAGAGCAATGTAACTGGAGGAATCAACTGCCTGACTTCAGGCTGTACTACAAAGCTACAGTCATCAAGACAGTATAGTACTGGAACAAAGACAGAAATATAGATCAATGGAACAAAATAGAAAGCCCAGAGATAAATCCACCCATCAATGGACACCTTATCTTTGACAAAAGAAACAAAAAATATACAATGGAGAAAAAAAACAATCTCTTTAACAAGTGGTGCTGGGAAAACTGGTCAACCACCTGTAAAAGAATGAAACTAGAACACTTTCTAACACCACACACAAAAATGAACTCAAAATGGAATAAAGAGCTAAATATAAGACCAGAAACTATAAAACCTCTAGAGTAAAACATGGGCAAAACACTCTTTGCTATAAATCACAGCAAGATTCTCTATGACTCACCTCCCAGAATAATGTAAATAAAAGCAAAAATAAACAAATGGGACCTAAATAAACTTAAAACCTTTTGCACAACTAAGGAAACTGTAAGCAAGGTGAGAAGGAAGCCTTCATAATGGGAGAAAATAATAGCAAATTAAACAACTTACAAAGAATTAATCTCCAGTTACAAGCAGCTCATGCAACTCAATACCAGAAAAATAAACAAACCAATCAAAAAATGGGCCAAAGAACTAAACAAACATTTCTCCAAAGAAGACATACAGATGGCTAACAAACACAAGAAAAGATTCTCAACCTCACTCATTATCAGAGAAATACAAATGGAAACCACAATGAGGTACCATCTCATGCTGGGCAGAATGGCTGCCGTCAAAAAGTCTACAAACAATAAATGCTGGAGAAGGGTGTGGAGAAAACGAAATCCTCTTACACTGTTGGTGGGAATGCAAACTAGCACAGCCACTATGGAGAACAGCGTGAAGCTTCCTTAAAAAACTGGAAATAGAACCACCATACCACCCAGCAGTCTCACTGCTTGGCATACACACCAAGGAAACCAGAATTTGAAAGAGATGTGTGTACCCCACTGTTCATTATAGCACGGTTTACAATAGCTAGGACATGGAAGCAACCTAGATGCCCATTGGCAGATGAATGTATAGGAAAGCTGTGGTACATATACACAATGTAATATTACTCAGCTATAAAAAAAAGAACACATTTGAGTCAGTGCTAATGAGGTGGATGAAACTGGAGCCTATTATATAGGGTGAAGTTAATCAGAAATAAAAACACCAATACAGTATATTAATGTATATATATGGAGTTTAGAAATATGATAACAATGACCCTACATGCAAGACAGCAAAAGAGACACAGAGGTAAAGAACAGAGTTTTGGACTCTGTGGGAGAAGGCAAGGGTGGGATGATTTGGAAGAATAAAATTGAAACATATATATACCACATTTTAAATAGATGGCCAATCCTTGTTTGATGCACGAAACAGAGCATTCAAATCTAGTGCACTGGGACAACCCAGAGGGATGGGATGGGAAGGGAGGTGGAGGGGTGTTCAGGATGGGCAGACACATGTACACTTGTGGCTGATTCATGTCAATGTAGAGAAATAAAGAACTAAAAAAATTATTGTGAGAATTCATCAAGGAAACCTTTCCTAATCTTAGGAAGGTCATAGGAATCCAGGTCAAGGAAACCCAGAGAGTTCCAAGCTAGATGAAGCCAAACAGATATACTCCAAGACATATTATAATTAAAGTAGTAATTAAGAGGGAATCTGAACAGCAGTAAGTGAAGAATAACTTGTTATGTTTAAGGAAAACCCCATAAAGTTTTCAGAAGACTTTTCAGCAGAAAATTTACAGGCCAGAGGGAGCAACTTGATTTATTTAAAAAGCTGAAATAAAAAAGAATCAACCAAGAAATATTTACCTAACAAAGTTATCATTCAGAATTGAAGGAGCTGTAAAGAGGTTCCCAGATGTACAAAACTTAAAGAAGTGTGTAATCACTAAACTGATCCTACAAGATATTTTAAAGGGAGTTCTTTAAGCCAAACTAATTGCTAAGAAAAAATATAGAAAAGTAAAAATCTCACTGGAAAAGGCAAATATGTAATAAGGGTAGTGGATTAGATCACTTACAAAGTAAGCATGAAGATTATAAGAAAACAGTAATAAAGTTAAATTACAAGGATGTGTAAAATAAAAAGATGTAAAGTATGCCATTGCAAACATAAAACGTGATGGAGGATGAATTTAAAAAAGATAGCTTTGGAATGTGCTACCAACTTAAACTACTACTAATATAGAATATTAAATGTGAACCTCACAGAAAACACAATAAAAAATTTTTATCAGAGATCAGATCAGATCAGTCGCTCAGTCGTGTCCCACTCTTTGCCACCCGATGAATTGCAGCAAGCCAGGCCTGCCTGTCCATCACCAACTCCCAGAGTTCACTCACACTCATGTCCATCGAGTCAGTGATGCCATCCAGCCATCTCATCCTCTGTCGTCCCCTTCCCCTCCTGCACCCAATCTCTCCAAGCATCAGAGTCTTTTCCAATGAGTCAACTCTTCGCATGAGGTAGCCAAAGTACTGGAGTTTCAGCTTTAGCATCATTCCTTCCAAAGAAATCCCAGGGCTGATCTTCAGAATGGACTGGTTGGATCTCCTTGCAGTCCAAGGGATGCTCAAGAGTCTTCTCCAACACCACAGTTCAAAAGCATCAATTCTTCAGCGCTCAGCCTTCTTCACAGTCCAACTCTCACATCCATACATGACCACAGGAAAAACCATAGCCTTGACTAGATGAATCTTTGTTGGCAAAGTAATGTCTCTGCTTTTGAATATGCTATCTAGGTTGGTCATAACTTTCCTTCCAAGGAGTAAGCGTCTTTTAATTTCATGGCTGCAGTCACCATCTGCAGTGATTTTGGAGCCCCCAAAAATAAAGTCTGACACTGTTTCCACTGTTTCCCCATCTATTTCCCATGAAGTGGTGGGACCGGATGCCATGATCTTCGTTTTCTGAATGTTGAGCTTTAAGCAAACTTTTTCACTCTCCACTTTCACTTTCATCAAGAGGCTTTTGAGTTCCTCTTCACTTTCTGCCATAAGGGTGATGTCATCCGCATATCTGAGGTTATTGATATTTCTCCGGGCAATCTTGATTCCAGTTAGTGTTTCTTCCAGTCCAGCGTTTCTCATGATGTACTCTGCATATAAGTTAAATAAACAGGGTGACAATATACAGCCTTGACGAACTCCTTTTCCTATTTGGAACCAGTCTGTTGTTCCATGTCCAGTTCTAACTGTTGCTTCCTGACCTGCACACAAATTTCTCAAGAGGCAGATCAGATGGTCTGGTATTCCCATCTCTTGAAGAATTTTCCACAGTTTATTGTGATCCACACAGCCAAAGGCTTTGGCATAGTCAATAAAGCAGAAATAGATGTTTTTCTGGAACTCTTTTGCTTTTTCCATAAAAAAAAGTGAAAGGAATCTAAACTTGGCATTAGAAAAAACACAAGAGAAGAGAGAAAGAGAGGAAAGGAACAGAGACAAATAACAAAAATAGACAGAAAACAATTTAAAAATAGTGATAGGTGTTGGCAAATTCTGTACATTTATATGTATACCTGGTAATAATTACTATAAATATAGATGTACAAAATTTGCCAACCAAAAGGAATAAAGTGGTTGAATGGATAAACAATTCTGTCAATATATTGCCCACAACAACTCACTTCAGAAGAAACGATACACACAAACTGAAGGTGAAATAATGGGAAAAAATTAAGTAAATGGAAATGAAAAGAAAGCTGGAGTAGTCAGACAAAATAGACTTTAAAACAAAAGCTATAACAAAAGGAAAAAAGATATTTAAAATATTATACTGTAGGAGTTGCTTGTATATTTTTGAGATTAGCTGTTTGTCAGTTGCTTCATTTGCTATTATTTTCTCCCATTCTGAAGGCTGTCTTTTCATCTTGCTTATAGTTTACTTTGTTTTGCAGAAGCTTTTAAGTTTAATTAGGCCCCATTTGTTTATTTTTACTTTTATTTCCAATATTCTAGGAGGTGAGTCATAGAGGATCCTGCTGTGATGTATGTCGGAGAGTGTTTTGCCTAAGTTCTCCTCTAGGAGTTTTATAGTTTCTGGTCTTACATTTAGATCTTTAATCCATTTTGAGTTTATTTTTGTGTATGGTGTTAGAAAGTGCTCTAGTTTCATTCTTTTACGAGTGGTTGACCAATTTTCCCAGCACCACTTGTTAAAGAGTTGTCTTTAATCCATTGTATATTCTTGCCTCCTTTGTCAAAGATAAGGTTCCATATGTGCGTGGATTTATCTCTGGGCTTTCTATTTTGTTCCATTGATCTGTATTTCTGTCTTTGTGCCAGTACCATACTGTCTTGATGACTGTGGCTTTGTAGTAGAGCCTGAAGTCAGGCAGGTTGATGCCTCCAGTTCCATTCTTCTTTCTCAAGATAGCTTTGGCTACTCGAGGTTTTTTGTATTTCCATACGAATTGTGAAATTATTTGTTCTAGCCCTGTGAAGAATACTGTTGGTAGCTTGATAGGGATTGCATTGATCTATAAATTGCTTTGGGTAGTATACTCATTTTCACTATATTGATTCTTCCGATCCATGAACATGGTATATTTTTCCATCTACTAGTGTCCTCTTTGATTTCTTACACCAGTGTTTTGTAGTTTTCCATATATAGGTCTTTAGTTTCTTTAGGTGGATATATTCCTAAGTATTTTATTCTTTTGGTTGCAATGGTGAATGGAATTGTTTCCTTAATTTCTCTTTCCGTTTTCTCATTATTAGTGTATAGGAATGCAAGGGATTTCTGTGTGTTGACTTTATATCCTGCAACTTTACTATATTCATTGATCAGTTCTAGTAATTTTCTGGTGGAGTCTTTAGGGTTTTCTATGTAGAGGATCATGTCATCTGCAAACAGTGAGAGTTTTACTTCTTCCTCTCCAATTTGGATTTCTTTTATTTCTTTTTCTGCTCTGATTGCTGTAGCCAAAACTTCCAAAACTATGTTGAATAGTAATGGTGAAAGTGGGCACCCTTGTCTTGTTCCTGACTTTAGAGGAAATGCTTTCAATTTTTCACCATTGAGGATAATGTTTGCTGTGGGTTTGTCATATATAGCTTTTATTATGTTGAGGTATGTTCCTTCTATTCCTGCTTTCTGGAGAGTTTTTATCATAAATGGATGTTGAATTTTGCCAAAGGCTTTCTCTGCATCTATTGAGATAATCATATGGTTTTTATTTTTCAATTTGTTAATGTGGTGTATTACATCGATTGATTTGTGGATATTGAAGAATCCTTGCATTCCTGGGATAAAGCCCACTTGGTCAGCTCAAATCCAGAAAAATAAATGACCCAATCAAAAAATGGGCCAAAGAACTAAATAGACATTTCTCCAAAGAAGACATACAGATGGCTAACAAACACATGAAAAGATGCTCAACATCACTCATTATCAGAGAAATGCAAATCAAAACCACTATGAGGTACCATTTCACACTAGTCAGAATGGCTGCGATCCAAAAGTCTACAAGCAATAAATGCTGGAGAGTGTGTGGAGAAAAGGGAACCCTCTTACACTGTTGATGGGAATGCAAATTAATACAGCCACTATGGAGAACAGTGTGGGGATTCCTTAAAAAAACTGGAAATAGAACTGCCTTATGACCCAGCAATCCCACTGCTGGGCATACACACTGAGGAAACCAGAAGGGAAAGAGACACATGTACCCCAATGTTCATCGCAGCATTGTTTATAATAGCCAGGACATGGAAGCAACCTAGATGTCCATCAGCAGATGAATGGATAAGAAAGCTGTGGTACATACACACAATGGAGTAATACTAAGCCATTAAAAAGAAGACATTTGAATCAGTTCTAATGAGGTGGATGAAACTGGAGCCTATTATACAGAGTGAAGTAAGCCAGAAAGAAAAACACCAATACAGTATACTAAAGCATATATATGAAATTTAGAAAGATGGTAACAATAACCCTGTATACGAGACAGCAAAAGAGACACTGATGTATAGAACAGTCCTTTGGACTCTGTGGGAGAGGGAGAGGGTGGGATGATTTGGGAGAATGGCATTGAAATATGTATAATATCATATATGAAATGAGTCGCCAGTCCAGGTTCGATGCACGATACTGGATGCTTGGGGCTGGTGCACTGGGACGACCCAGAGGGATGGTATGGGGAGGGAGGAGGGAGGAGGGTTCAGGATGGGGAACACATGTATACCTGTGGCAGATTCATTTTGATATATGGCAAAACCAATACAATATTGTAAAGTTAAATAAATTCACAATTTGTATGGAAATACAAAAAACCTCGAATAGCCAAAGCGATCTTGAGAAAGAAGAATGGAACTGGAGGAATCAACCTACCTGACTTCAGGCTCTACTACAAAGCCACAGTTATCAAGACAGTATGGTACTGGCACAAAGACAGAAATATTGATCAATGGAATAAAATAGAAAGCCCAGAGATAAATCCACGCACATATGGACACCTTATCTTTGACAAAGGAGGCAAGAATATGCAATGGATTAAAGACAATCTCTTTAACAAGTGATGCTGGGAAATCTGGTCAACCACTTGTAAAAGAATGAAACTGGACCACTTTCTAACACCATACACAAAAATAAACTCAAAATGGATTAAAGATCTAAACGTAAGACCAGAAACTATAAAACTCCTAGAGGAGAACATAGGCAAAACACTCTCCGACATACATCACAGCAGGATCCTCTATGACCCACCTCCCAGAATATTGGAAATAAAAGCAAAAATAAACAAATGGGACCTAATTAACCTTAAAAGCTTCTGCACATCAAAGGAAACTATTAGCAAGGTGAAAAGACAGCCTTCAGAATGGGAGAAAATAATAGCAAATGAAGCAACCGACAAACAACTAATCTCAAAAATATACAAGCAACTCCTACAGCTCAACTCCAGAAAAATAAATGACCCAATCAAAAAATGGGCCAAAGAACTAAATAGACATTTCTCCAAAGAAGACATACAGATGGCTAACAAACACATGAAAAGATGCTCAACATCACTCATTATCAGAGAAATGCAAATCAAAACCACTATGAGGTACCATTTCACACCAGTCAGAATGGCTGCGATCCAAAAGTCAAAAATAATAAATGCTGGAGAGGGTGTGGAGAAAAGGGAACCCTCTTACACTGTTGGTGGGAATGCAAACTAGTACAGCCACTATGGAGAACAGTGTGGAGATTCCTTAAAAAACTGGAAATAGAACTGCCTTATGATCCAGCAACCCCACTGCTGGGCATACACACTGAGGAAACCAGAAGGGAAAGAGACACGTGTACCCCAATGTTCATCGCAGCACTGTTTATAATAGCCAAGACATGGAAGCAACCTAGATGTCCATCAGCAGATGAATGGCTAAGAAAGCTGTGGTACATATACACAATGGAGTATTACTCAGCCATTAAAAAGAATACATTTGAATCAGTTCTAATGAGGTGGATGAAACTGGAGCCTATTATACAGAGTGAAGTAAGCCAGAAGGAAAAACATAAATACAGTATACTAACGCATATATATGGAATTTAGAAAGATGGTAACAATAACCCGGTGTACGAGACAGCAAAAGAGACACTGATGTATAGAACAGTCTTATGGACTCTGTGGGAGAGGGAGAGGGAGAGGGTGGGAAGATTTGGGAGAATGGCAATGAAATATGTAAAATATCATGTAGGAAACGAGTTGCCAGTCCAGGTTCGATGCACGATGCTGGATGCTTGGGGCTGGTGCACTGGGACGGCCCAGAGGGATGGTATGGGGAGGGAGGAGGGAGGAGGGTTCGGGATGGGGAACACATGTATACCTGTGCTGGATTCATTTTGATATTTGGCAAAACTAATACAATTATGTAAAGTTTAAAAATAAAATAAAATTAGAAGAAAAAAAATTTTTTTAATAAATTAAAAATAAAAAAAGGAATTGAACAATTAAAAAAAGGTATTAAAAATATTATAAAGGGCTCAATCTAGCAAGAAGATATAACATTTATAAACAAATGTGCATCCAACAGATGAATGCCAAGATATATAAAACACATGTGAATGGATTTAATGCAAGTAATTGAAAACAATACAATAATAGTAAAGAGCATTAATATTGCACCTACATAACTGGATGTACATCCAGACAGATAATGAATAAGCAGACATTAGGTTAAATAATTGGAGAAGGCAATGGCACCCCACTCCAGTACTCTTGCCTGGAAAATCCCATGGAAGGAGGAGCCTGGTGGGCTGCAGTTCAGGAGGTCGCTGAGAGTCGGACATGACTGAACGACTTCATTTTCACTTTTCACTTTCATGCATTGGAGAAGGAAATGGCAACCCACTCCAGTGTTCTTGCCTGGAGAATCCCAAGGACGGAGGAGCCTGGTAGGCTGCCACCTATGGAGTCACACAGTCGGACACAACTGAAGCGACTTAGCAGCAGCAGCAGCAGGTTAAATAATATGCCAAATCACACTGACTAATAGATGTAGCAAAGTGTTAGTCGCTCAGCCATGTCCAACTTTTTGCAACCCAGTGAACTGTAGCCTACCAGGCTGCTCTGTCCATGGAATTCTCCAGGTAAGAATACTGGAATGGGTTACTGTTCCCTTCTCCAGGGGGATCTTCCTGACCCAGGGATCAAACCTGTTCCTCCCACACTGTGGGCAGATTCTTTACCATCTGAGCCACCAGGCAACTACAGAACATTTTATTTAAAAGTAGCAGAATACACATTCTTTTCAAGGGCATATATAAAATTCTCCAAGAAGAACACATGCTGCTGCTGCTGCTGCTGCTGCTGCTGCTGCTGCTGCTGCTACGTGGCTTTAGTTGTGTCCGACTCTGTGCGACCCCATAGACGGCAGCCCACCAGGCTTCCCGTCCCTGGTATTCTCCAGGCAAGAATACTGGAGTGGGTTGCCATTTCCTCCTCCAATGCATGAAAGTGAAAAGTGAAAGTGAAGTCGCTCAGTCGTGTCCGACTCTAGAGACCCCATGGACTGCAGCCTACCAGGCTCCTCCGTCCATGGGATTTTCTAGGCAAGAGTACTGAAGTGGGGTGCCATTGCCTTCTCTGAGAAGAATACATATTAGTTCACAAAACATCTCAAAAAATTCAAGAATTTTAAAATAATATTAAGTGTCTTCTCTGACCAAAATAGTATGAAACTAGAAATCAATGAAAGGAAAAAATATAGGAAAATTCACAAATATGTGGAGATTAAACAAGATGTGACTGAACAACAAAGGAGTCATCAAAGGAATCAAAGGAAAAATCAAAACATTCATAGAGATAAATTAAAACAGAAATATAGCATACCAAATTCTACATATCACAGCAAAAGTAGTTCTAAGAGGGAAGTTGTTAGTAATGCAGGCATGCCTCAAGAAAGAAATAAAAAGATTCCAAGTAAATAAAATAATTTTGCACCTAAAGAAACTAGAAAGAGAACAGACAAAGTTCAGAATTAGTTTAAAAAAAAAAAAAAAAGAGAGAGATGGTACAGGGAGGGTGGAGGGAGGAGTGTTCAGGATGGGAAACACATGTATACCTGTGGCAAATTCATGTTGATACATGGCAAAACCAATACAATATTGTAAAGTTTAAAAATAAAATTAAAAAAAAAAGAAAGAAAAGCTAATGTTACCCAAAAAAAAATAGGAAAGAGGAATAAAACGAAAGTAAAAATGAGAGTGGAAATAAAGACTGAAAAAAGAAAATGGAGAGGTTTGATGTTACTGAGATTTGCTTCTTTAAAAATATAAGCAAAATTCAACAAACCTTTAGCCAGACTAACCAAAGAAAAAACAAAATTCAAATAAATAAAATCATAAATAAAAAAGAAGTTACAACTGATACCACAGAAATGCAAAGGATCATGAGAAATTACTAAAATAATTATGCATTATGGAAATTGTACAACCGAGAAGAAGTGGAATTCTAAGCTAAGCTAAGCTAAGTCACTTCAGTCGTGTCTGACTCTGTGCGAGCCCATGGACTTCAGCCTACCAGGCTCCTCCATCCATGGGATTTTCCAGGCAAGACTCTCCACACCAGAGTCGGGTGTCATTGCCTTCTCTGAGTGGAATTCTAAATTCCCACAAATATACACTCTTTCAAAACTAATTCATGAAGAAAAGGAAAATATAAATAGGACAGTTACTCAAAAATAGATTGAAAGAGTAATCTAAAATTTTCCAACAAGAAAAACTTCAGGACCAGAAGACCTCACTGGCAAATTCTATAAAATATACAAAAAAAAAAAAAAAGATTTTATATGTATTTTCTTGAGCTTTTCCAAAAAACTGAAGAGGAAGAAAATCTTCCAAACTCAATTATGAAGAAAGAATTATGCGGAGCTCAAAATCAGACAAGGACATCTCAAGAAAAGAAACCTGATAAACGTTTGCAAAAATATCCAATAAAGTATTAGCAAACTGAATCCCACAATACATAAATGAATCATGCACCATTTTAAAGTGCAATTTATTTTGGGATGCAAAGATGGTTCAACATCTGAAAATCAATTGAAGTGAAACAACAAATTAACAAAAGAAAAGATAAAAATCATATGGTCATCTCAATAGGTGTGGGAAAAACATTTGACAAGATCAAACAACCATTTATGATAAAAACTTCAAAAACCAGCTATCAAAGGAACATGCTTCAATAAAATAAAGGCCGTATATGACAATTCTTAGCTACCACCATCCTCAACAGTTAAAAGCTAAAAGATTTTTCTCTAAAATCAGGAACAAGACAAGGATGTCCACTGTGATCATTTTCATTCCATATGCAATGCAATGAAATGTGTTTCATTCCATATGCAATTGTTGGACTCAGTTTTCTAATAGGATTGGAAGTCCTATCCACATCAATTGGAGAAGAAAAAGGAATTAAAAACATTAAAATAGGAAAAGATTAATTAAAACTCACAAAATTAAATATATAGAAATCTGTTTTGTTTTTCTCTGTACCTCTAACAAACTATCATAAAGAGAAATTAAGAAAATAATCCATTTACAATTGTATCAAATGTAATCAAGGTAGTGAAAGATCTGATACCAAAAATTTTAAAACACTAGTGAAAGAAATTGAAGAAGACATAAATAAATTAAAAGATATTCTGTGTCCATAAATTGAAATAATTCATTATTGTTAAAATGTCCATACTTTCCAAAACAATTTGAAGATTCAGTGCAGTCACTATAAATATTTCAATGATATATTTCACAAAAATTGAGCAGGTGATTCTAAATTGCTTATGGAGTCACAAAAGACCACGAGTAGTTAAAACATTCTTGAAAAAGAAGTACAAACCTGGGGGCATTAAGCTTCCTGATTTTCAACTATACTACAAATCTATAGCAATCAAAAATTGACATATACACAGATATACGGATGAATGGGACAAAATAGAGAGTTCAGAAATAAGTCCACATGTATTTGGTCGATTAATTTATGACAAACCAGTCAATCCTAAAGGAAATCAGTCCTGAATGTTCACTGGAAGGATTGATGTTGAAGCTGAAACTCCAATATTTTGGCCACCTAATGGGAAGAGTCAACTTATTGGAAAAGACCCCGAAGCAGGGAAAGGTTGAAGGCAGGAGGAGAAGAGGATGACAGAGGATGAGATGGTTGGATGGCATCAGTGATTCGATGGACATGAGTTTGAAAGCTTAGGGAGTTAGTGAAGGACAGGGAAGCCTGGTGTACTGCAGTCCATGGGGTCTCAAAGAGTCGGACACAACTGAGAAACTGAACTGAATTTACGACAAATAAGCGAAGCTCATACAGTGGAAGAACAAGAGTATTTTCAGTAAATGATGTTAGGAAAATTGGACAGTCACATGCAAAATAATGAACCTAGACAACTCTCTTATGCCATATACCAAAATTAACTCAAAAGGAGCTAAAGACTTGAATGTGGGGATTTTCCCTGACAGTCCAGTGGTTAGGACTCCATGTTTCCACTTAAGGGGACTTATGTTTGATTCCTGGTCAGCGAATTAAAATCCCACATGGCATGTGGTGCTTCCAAAAAATTAAAAACAAACAACAACAACAACAAAAGACTTGCATGTAAGACCTGAAACCATTAAATTGCTAAAAGAAAACATAAGTTTTGATTTCACTGATAGTCATCTTTAGTGATGCTTATGTGGATCTGACTCCAAATAATAAACAAATGGGACTATATCAAGCTAAAAAATTCTGAATAGTGGAGGAAAACATCTCAAAACAAAAGGTATTTTACATAATGTGAGAAGATATTTACAGATCATATATTCAATAAACGGTTAATATGTAAAATATAAAAAGAACTCATATGACTAAAGAAAAAAGACACAACCCACTTTAAAATGGGCTGAGGTCCTAAAGAGTTATTTTTCCAAGAAAGGACATATGGGTAGCCAAGAGGCACATGAAAGGATGTTCAACATCCTTAACTACTAGGGAAATGCAAATCAAAAGCACCATGAAATATCACTGCACATGTGATAGAATCAGTTCAGTAGCTCAGAATGGTTATTATTAAAAAGACAATAAACAACAAATGTTGGATAAAATGTGGCAAAAAGGACACCCTTATCCAGTTTCTACTAAAAGCTGGTGATGTCAATATGGAAAACAGTATGGAGATTGCTCAAAAAATTAAGAACTATCATATGACCTAGTTATTCCATTCTAGGTATTTATCTGAAGAATATGAAAACAACAATTTGAAAATATATATGCACCCTTGTATTCATTGCTGCATTGTTTACAATTGCCAAGATATGGAAGTAAACTGCCTGTACACTGATGGATGAAGAAATAAATAAGATGAGGTATATATACACAGTGGGATACTACTCAGTCATTAAAAAAAAAAAAAACCTGAGAGTCTACCATTTGGAACATGGATATCTCTTGAAAGTATTGGATTTGCCAAAGAGTTCATTTGGATTTCACCATGCTTATTTAACTTATATGCAGAGTACATCATGAGAAACGCTGGGCTGGAAGAAGCACAAGCTGGAATCAAGATTGCCAGGAAAATATCAATAACCTCAGATATGCAGATGACACCACCCTTATGGCAGAAAGTGAAAAGGAACTAAAAAGCCTCTTGATGAAAGTGAAAGAAGAGAGTGAAAAAGTTGGCTTAAAACTCAACATTCAGAAAACTAAGATCATGGCATCTGGTCCCAACACTTCATGGGAAATAGTGGGGAAACAGTGGAAACAGTGTGAGACTTTATTTTGGGGGGCTCCAAAATCACTGCAGATGGTGACTGTAGCCATGAAATTAAAAGACGCTTACTCCTTGGAAGGAAAGTTATAACCAACCTAGACAGCATAGTAAACAGCACAGACATTACTTTGCCAAAAAAGGTCCATCTAGTCAAGGCTATGGTTTTTCCAGTGGTCATGTATGGATGTGAGAGTTGGACTGTGAAGAAAGCTGAGTGCCGAAGAATTGATGCTTTTAAACTGTGGTGCTGAAGAAGACTCTTGAGAGTTCCTTAGACTGCAAGGAGATCCAACCAGTCCATTCTAAAGGAGATCAGTCCTGGGTGTTCTTTGGAAGGAATGATGCTAAAGCTGAAACTCCAATACTTTGGCCACCTCATGCGAAGAGTTGACTCATTGGAAAAGACTCTGATGCTGGGAGGGATTGGGGGCAGGAGGAGAAGGGGACAACAGAGGATGAGATGGCTGGATGGCATCACCGACTCAATGCACATGAGTTTGAGTGAACTCCGGGAGTTGGTGATGGACAGGGAGGACTGACGTGCTGCAATTCATGGGGTTGCAAAGACTCAGACACGACTGAGTGACTGAACTGAACTGATGAAGTCTACACTTTCATTTGACAATAGCAGTTTGAACACATGATGTGTTTTATCATAAAGGAAAATACTTTATACTTAACAAATATTTTTTCTAGCTCTGTCCACCTTAAAGACCTAGGAAAAATATCTGGTGTCAGTGATTGTCCCCATCAGCCAGATTGAAATGCCATTTCCTACTAAAATAAAACATGCCATTTTAGAGAAATGACTGATTTTAAGTCTGGAATAGAAAATGGACTAAATGAGCTACAAAACCTTATTTTAAATTAAGCATACATACATACATACATACATACATACATATATATATTTGCCTTTTTAAATGTACATTCCATGTATTTGAACACATATATGGATTTCTATAACCCCCTCCACAATCAGGATACAAAACACTATAATCTTCTCAAAATTCCTTCAGATCTCTTTATAGTCACATTGACTCCATCTGTAACTTGGCAACCACTGACCTGCTCTCAATCACTATATTTTGTCTTTTTGAGAATGTCATATAATGGACTTACATAAGATGTAATCTGTCAAGATTGGCTTTTTCATTCAGTATTGTTGTTCAGCTATTCAGTCGTGTCTGATACTTTGCGACCCCATGGACTGTAGCACACTAGGCTTCCCTATCCTTTGCTATCTCCTGGGTTTGATCAGACTTATGTCCGTTTAGTCAATGATGCCATCCAGCCATCTCATTCTCTGTCACCCCCTTCTCCCCCTGCCCTCAGTCTTTCCCAGAATCAGGGCTTTTTTCCAATGAGTTGACTGTTTGCATCAGATGGCCAAAGTATTGGAGCTTCAACTTTAGCATCAGTTCTTCCAAAGAATCTTCAGTGTTGATCTCCTTTAGGATTGATTGGTTTTATCTCCATGCAGTCCAAGGGAATCTCAAGAGACTTCTCCAACTCCACAATTCAAAAGAATCAATTCTTCATATATATGCGTTATTATACTGTATTGGTGTTTTTCCTTCTGGCTTACTTCACTCTGTATAATAGGCTCCAGTTTCATCCACCTCATTAGAACTGACTCAAATGTTTTCTTTTTAATGGCTGAGTAATAGTAACAATAACCCTGTGTACAAGACAGCAAAAGAGACACTTATGTATAGAACAGTCTTATGGACTCTATGGGAGAGGGAGAGGATGGGAAGATTTGGGAGAATGGCATTGAAACATGTAAAATATCATGTATGAAACGAGATGCCAGTCCAGGTTCGATGCACGATACTGGATGCTTGGGGCTAGTGCACTGGGACGACCCAGAGGGATGGTATGGGGAGGGAGGAGGGAGGAGGGTTCAGGATGGGGAACACATGTATACCTGTGGCAGATTCATTTTGATATTTGGCAAAACTAATACAATTATGTAAAGTTTAAAAATAAAAAAAAATTAAAAAATAAAAAGAATCAATTCTTCAGTGTTCAGCCTTCTTTGTGGTCCAACTCTCATATCCATGATTGTGGTTTTCATTCTGTCTGCCCTCTGATGGTGGAGAGGGCAATGGCAACCCACTCCAGTACTCTCGCCTGGAAAATCTCATGGACGGAGGAACCCAGTAGGCTGAAGTCCATGGGGTCGCTAAGAGTCGGACATGACAGAGAGACTTCACTTTCACTTTTCACTTTCGTGCATTAGAGAAGGAAATGGCAACCCACTCCATTGTTCTTGCCTGTAGAATCCCAAGGATGGGGGAGCCTGTGGGCTGCTGTCTATGGGGTCGTACAGAGTCAGACACAACTGAAGTGACTTAACAGCAGCAACAGCAGCAGCCCTCTGATTAATGAGGATAAGAGGCTTGTGCAAGCTTCTTAATGGGAGGAATTCTCTGTGGGGAAAACTAAGTCTTGTTCTGGAGGGCAGGGCTATACTCAGTAGATCTTTAATGCAGTTTTCTACTGGTAGGTGAGGCTATGCTCCCTCCCTGTGGTTTGGCCTGAGGCAGCCCAGTCCTAGAGTTTGCAGAAGGCTATAGGCTCTGTCATAATGTTAATGGCAACCTCCTCCGAAAGGACTTAGGCCAGCAGGTCATGACTCCCACGACTGCTCCTCCTAGTGCCCCTGATCCCACAGCAGGCCACTGTTGACCCATGCCTCTGGCAGAGACTCCCACTCACAGGCAAGTCTGGCTCAGTTTCTTGTGGGATCACTGCTCCTTTCTCCTGTTCCCTATATTCAAAACTATGGATTTTCCAGTAATCATGTACAGATGTGAGAGTTGGGCTGTAATGTTTCCAAACTTGATGCTGGAGAAGACTCTTGAGAGTCCTTTGGACAGAAAGGAGATCAAACCAGTAAATCCTAAAACAAATCAACCCTGAATATTCATTGGGAGGACTGGTGCTGAAGCTGAAGCTCCAATACTTTGGCCACCTGATGCAAAGAACTGACTCATTAGAAAAGACCCTGATGCTCAGAAGGATTGAGGGCAGGAGGAGAAGGGGGTGACAGAGAATGAGATGGTTGGATGACATCACTGACTCAATGGACATGAGGTTGGGCAAATCTGGGAGATAGTGAAGGATAGAGAAACCTGGTATGCTGCTGTTCATGGGGTAATAAAGACTTGGATACAATTGAGTGGCTGAACAAAAACAGCTCACATCTGTACATGCTGCTGCTAAGTTGCTTCAGTCGTGTCCGACTCTGTGCGACACCATAGATGACAGCCCACCAGGCTCCTACGTCCTGAGATTCTCCAGGCAAGAATACTGGAGTGGGTTGTCATTTCCTTCTCTACATCTGGAGAAATCATAGCTTTGACTACACATCTTTGTGAGAAAAGTGATGTTTCTGCTTTTTAACACACTGTCTAAGTATGTCACAGATTTTCTTCCAGGAGCAAGTGTCTTTTAATTTCATGGCTGCAGTCACTGTCTGCACTTTATTTTCCTGGAGCCCAAGAAAAGGTATATTATTATATATGTAAAATATATATAATATATGTAAAATAATAAAATATAAATAAATAAAATTAAATAAAATATTCTATATTTTTATAATATAGATTATATAAATATATTAATATTATATTATGATATATAACTATATTATATATAGATGGGGAAACAGTGGAAACAGTGTGAGACTTTATTTTTCTGGGCTCCAAAATCATTACAGATGGTGACTGCAGCCATGAAATTAAAAGATGCTTACTCCCTGGAAGGAAAGTTATAACCAACCTAGATAATGTATTCAAAAGCAGAGACATGATTTTGCCAACAAAGGTTCATCTAGTCAAGGCTATGGTTTTTCCTGTGGTCACGTATGGATGTGAGAGTTGGACTGTGAAGAAGGCTGAGCGCGGAAGAATTGATGCTTTTGAACTGTGGTGTTGGAGAAGACTCTTGAGAGTCCCTTGGACTGCAAGGAGATCCAACCAGTCCATTCTGAAGGAGATTAGCCCTGGGATTTCTTTGGAAGGAATGATGCTAAAGCTGAAACTCCAATATTTTGGCCACCTCATGCGAAGAGTTGACTCATGGAAAAGACTGATGCTGGGAGGGATTGGGGGCAGGAGGAGAAGGGGACGACAGAGGATGAGATGGCTGGATGGCATCACTGACTCGATGGACGTGAGTCTGAGTGAACTCCGGGAGTTGGTGATGGACAGGGAGGCCTGGCGTGCTGCAATTCATGGGGTTGCAGAGTCGGACACGACTGGGCGACTGATCTGATCTGATATATAGATTATATATAATATATGTAATTATATATAACATATATAATATATTATATACAATATATTATTAATTATATTAAATATACATAATACTAATATAACTATAATACAATTTCATATAATAATCTTATAATATATATTATGACATTATTTAATATACTATTAATATATTATACTATTAACAATACTACTACATTATAGTGTAATAATGATAATCTTATTAATAGTTAATTATAAAACTAATTATTAATTGCTATTTTAATTAATTATTTTGTTATTTAATCATTATTTATTAATTTTAAAATAATTTAAAATAATTATTTTCAATATTTAAAGAAATAATAAATCTTCAAATTTTATTATTAAAATCAATATTAATAACATTAATTATTATATTAGTTAATATAATTAGCAATATTAATATTAATTATGGTTGATAATATTTAACTATTATTCAAATTTTTAACTATTAAATAATTTAATTTATACATACTCAATAATTAAATCAGTTCAGTTCAGTTCAGTCACTCAGTCGTGTCCAACTCTTTGTGACCCCATGAATCGCAGCATGCCAGGCCTCCGTGTCCATGAACAACTCCCGGAATTTACTCAAACTCATGTCCATTGAGTCAGTGATACAATTCAGCTATCTCATCCTCTGTTGTCCCCTTCTCCTGCCCCTAATCCCTCCCTCTTTTCCAGTGAGTCAACTCTTCGCATGAGGTGGCCAAAGTATTGGAGTTTCAGCCTCAGCATCAGTCCTTCCAATAAACACCCAGGACTGATCTCCTTAAGGATGGATTGGTTGGATCTCCTTGCACCCCAAGGGACTGTCAAGAGTCTTCTCCAACACCACAGTTCAAAAGCATCAATTCTTCAGTGCTCAGCTTTCTTCACAGTCCAACTCTCACATCCATACATAACCACTGGAAAAACCATAGCCTTGACTACATGGACCTTTGTTGGCAAAGTAATGTCTCTGCTTTTTGATATGTCACAAACCTCCGTCCATAGTTCATCAGGTACTCTGTCTATCAGATCTAGGCCCTTAAATCTATTTCTCACTTCCACTGTATAATCATAAGGGATTTGATTTAGGTCATACCTGAATGGTCTAGTGGTTTTCCCTACTTTCTTCAATTTAAGTCTGAATTTGGCAATAAGGAGTTCATGATCTGAGCCACAGTCAGCTCCTGGTCTTGTTTTTGCTGACTGTATAGAGCTTCTCCATCTTTGGCTGCAAAGAATATAATCAATCTGATTTCAGTGTTGACCATCTGGTGATGTCCATGTGTAGAGTCTTCTCTTGTGTTGTTGGAAGAGGGTGCTTGCTATGACCAGTGTGTTCTCTTGGCAAAACTCTATTAGCCTTTGCCCTGCTTCATTCCGTATTCCAAGGCCAAATTTGCCTGTTACCCCCAGTGTTTCTTGACTTCCTACTTTTGCATTCCAGTCCCCTATCATGAAAAGGACATCTTTTGGGGGTTTTAGTTCTAAAAGGTCTTGTAGGTCTTCATAGAACCATTCAACGTCAGCTTCTTCAGCATTACTGATTGGGGCATAGACTTGGATTACTGTTATATTGAATGGTTTGCCTTGGAAAATGGACAGAGATCATTCTGTCATTTTTGAGATTGCATCCAAGTACTGCATTATGGACTCTTTTGTTGACCATGATGGCTACTCCATGTCTTCTAAGGGAATCCTGCCCACAGTAGTAAATATAATGTCATATGAGTTAAATTCACCCATTCCAGTCCATTTTAGTTCGCTCCTTCCTAGAATGTTGACGTTCACTCTTGCCATCTGTTTGACCACTTCCAATTTGCCTTGATTCATGGACTAACATTCCAGGTTCCTATGCAATATTGCTCTTTACAGCATCAGACCTTGCTTTTATCACCAGTCACATCCACAACTGGATATTGTTTTTGCTTTGGCTCCATCCCTTCATTCTTTCTGCAGTTATTTCTCCACTGATCTCCAGTAGCATATTGGGCACCTACTGACCTGGGGAGTTCCTCTTTCAGTATCCTATCATTTTGTATTTTATTAATTAAATATTTTATTAATTATTTTACTAATAAAGAATTAAATTTAACTATTTAATTATTGTTTCCCATAATCACAGAAAATAGTAATTAAATAGTTAAATTTAAATATTTAATTATTAGGAAAATAAAATGATTCATTCATAAAATATTAAAAGTTTAATAAAATTTAAATATGCAGTTAATAATTAATAATACACTTAATTAAATAACTAATTTAAATTTTAAATTGATTATTAATTATAAATCACTAATGTTACTAATTATTAATTATTTATAACTTATTAATTCATCAATGTATTAATTATTTATTAATCATTCCTAATTCAATCATTTATGAAATATTAATTATAAATTAATGCATTAGCTATTTAATTAATTTAATGCTTACCTAGTTACTAATCAACTGTTAATTATTATTAAGTATTACTAACTCCCGAAGTTGGTGATGGACAGGGAGGCACAAAGAGACACGACTGAGCGACTGAACTGAACTGAACTGATTACTATCATTGTTCAACGTAAAAATAATATCATCAATTATTACTTATTAGTTATTACTTATTAAAATAGCTATAATTATTTATAATATAAATAATAATTTTATTATCCTTAATTATTAATTATTTATTTATTTGATAGTTTAGTTAATTATTTGTTTAATAATTTGATTAATTACTTAATCATCCAGTTAATTATTTGACTAATTATTTAACAATTCGATTAATAATTTAATTATCTGATTAATTTTCATGCATTTTGTTGTTTGATTAATATCTGATTAATAATTTGATTAAATATTTAATTATACAGTAATCGTTTGATTAATAATTTGATTGACAATTTAATTAATAATTTGATTAATATTTTAATTATCCAGTTGATGATTTGATTAATGATTATTTAATAATTTAAATTCAAGTTAATTATTTGATTAATAATTTTATCAATGTTCAATTAATAATTCAAATAATAATTTGATTAGTGATTTAATTATCCAGTTAATTATTTGATCAATAATTTGATTACTGATTTAATTAAAATTTTAGTTAATTCTTTAATTATCCAGTTATTATTTGGTTAATAATTTGACTAAAAATTTGTATAATCATTTAGTTATGCAGTTAGTTATTTGATTAATAATTTAATTGATAATTTAATTATTGGGTTAATCATTTGACTATTTGACTTAGTATCAATTATCCAGTTAATTATTTGATTAATAATTCAATTTATAATTCTTGAAGTCCCCATCCCAACTCGAGACAAACCCCAAAATTCCCCTCCCAACTCGAGAAAAACCACCATATTCATCCCTCAACGTGAGATAAGGCAGGATTCTCCTGCATCGGCTCGAGAGCAATCCTGAGTTCCCCTTAGCAACTTGAAAGGAGGCTTGACTCCCTTTTTGCAACTCGAAATGTTCCCCAAGATACCGGTCACAACTGGAGAGGACACCCATGTTCCCAACCTCATCTGGAAATTAGGACCTATTCCCCTGCTTTGAGTCTCGAGGAATCCCGACTTCACCCTCGCACCTCAAGAGGAGGCCTATCTCACCTATTGCAACTCAAGAGGATCTCCGAGTTCTGCATCGAAAACTGAGACAAACCCTGAGCTTCCTCCCACAACTCGAGAAGAACCCCGTATTCCCCATCTCATTTCTTGCTGAGGGCCTATTCTCCTGCTCCAACTCGAGAGGTATCCCAACTTACCCCTGGCTCCTCAAGAAGAGGCTTGTATCACCTATGGCAACTCAAGGGGATCCCTGAGTTCCCCATCACAACTCGAGAGAAGCCCTGAGTTTCTCGACAGAAGCCACATCTCAAAATGAAACCCGGGTCCCTGCATCAAATCGAGATGTGGTCCAATTCCTCTGCAGTGACTTAAGAGGAACCCCGAGTTCCCCGTCCCACTTGACACTAGCCCCAAGACCCTGATGCAACTGCAGAGGATTCCCAAGAGTAGATTAACTCACCACAATTGGATAAGAGCCCTTTATGGCAACCAGATAGGAAGCCTCATACCACAACTAACCCGGAGACCCATCCTGCCACAAATAGCCAGTAGCTTGCTGAACTTCACAACGAGAAAAAATGCCCCTTCTCATTACAGCCGTAGAGGAGTCACCCACTTCCCCATTTGAGAAGAGCACTCTACTGCATCTAGAGAGGAGCCAAACTACCACAATTAAGAGAAGTTCCCCTGCCACAACAAGAGTGGTGGCTGCAAATGAAACTACAGACGAGCAGACCCACAACAAATAAAGAGCACACCCCCAACTGCAATTAAAGTGGAGCCCATGCTGCATTTAGAGAGTAGCCTCCTGCACATTGCACTTAAACAGGGTCCAGGTTGCACATCACTGCTACAGAGGATCTGCCCCAGATACATGAATCTAGTTCAAGAGGAGTCTCCACCCCAACTCTAAAGGAACCCCGAGTCATATGCTGCAACTCAAGAGGCACCCCGAGTTCCTTGCTGCAATTTTGCAGGATCCCTAGGCTGAAACAAGAAAAGGGGTTACTGGACCAAATGACGGAGTGGATCCCCGGCCAAAACTGAAGTGGATTTCCCAGGCACAACTAGTGACGTGTCCCCCAGGATACCCGACCTAGAGAGAAGACCTTGTGCCTCCAATGGAGACGAGCTCCCTGAAGGAAGTCTAGTGCAGACCCTCACAACTAGAGAGCAGGAATCCCACGAATAGAAATTAGGAACCCATAGCACCAAAAGCAGAGAGGACCTCCCTTGTGGAGACATGCACAACCCAACTGGAGAGGACCCAGCCTCGACCCTCAAGAGGAGCCCTCAACCACAACTTGAGAGGAGCCTGTTGGCCATTACACGCAGAGAGGAGCCCTTCTTCTGCTAAGACAGATGAAGCTCACACCACAAGGAGAGAGGAACTGGCACACCACCACTAGAGAGAATCATAGCCCCTGCAACTACAGAGTTGACCCCGACCACAACAATAGAGTAGTCCGTTGCCAAAACTAGTGAGCAGCCACCTGTCATTGCAACAAGAAAGGAGCCAACCTGCCCATCCCTGCTAGAGATGAGTCGCCGCAAGAAAACTTGACAGGACATCCCACCAAAGTCGCCAGGAACCCTGAATACCAACCAAGTTTGAGGATAACCCTGACTTCTGTGCCACAAATCCAGTGGAATCCTGTATCCTGTGCTGCAAATCCAGAGGAACTCTGATTTCTTGCTGCACATTAAGAAGAGCTCTCAGTCCCCTATGGCAACTCTTGAGGAAACCCTGAGCTTCCAGCAACAACTAGAGAAGAACCCCGAGTTTCTGCTGCAACTCCAGAGAAGGCCTGACTCCCCTGCTGCAACTCGAAAGGAAACACGACTTCCCCACCTCAACTCAAAAGGAGTCCTGACGCCTTGTTGCCACTCTAGATGTATCCCCAGATCCCATCACAACTCAAGATGAACCCCGAGTTACCCGCTGCAAGTGGGAAGGACAGTGAGTTCCCCCTTGACCCGAGATAAGGCCTGATTCTCCTTCAGTGACTCGAATGGAACCCCCAGTTTCCTCTCACAACACGACGGGAGGTCTGACTCCCCTGTTGCAACTCTAGAAAATCCCGAATTCCCTGCCTCAACTCGACAGGACTGACACCCCCTTTTACCACTCAAGGGGAAAGCGGAAGTCCATGCCTCAACATGAGACAAGGCCTGACTCCCCTCTTGCAACTCAAGAGGAACCCTGAGATCCATGTTGCAACTGGACAGGAACCCCAAGTTTCCCACCTCGACTCGAGATGATCCCCTATTCCTGTGCAGCGACTCGAGAGGAATCCCGAGGTGCCCCTCGCAACTCAAAAGGAGGCCTGACTCCCCTGAGGCAACCCAAGCGTTCCCTGAGATCCCCGTCACAACTTGAAAGGAACCCCGAGTTTCCCACATCAACTCAAGATGACGTGAACTCGAGTGGAAGGCCTCAAAATTAGAGCAGAGCAATCCTATGAAAAACTAGTGAGGAGATCCCAGTGCCAAAAGTAAAGAGGATTCCCCACCTCACTGAGACTACCCACCAGTATTGAAAAGGAGGCATCACCGCAATTCAATAGGAGCTCAGAGACCACTGCCTCAACTTAAGAGAAGCCTTCCACAGCGACTTGAGAGGAACTCAGAGTTGTGCACTGTACTCGAGAGGAACACCGAGTACCTGCTGCAAAGAGAGATGCCCCGAGTCCTCTGTTGCAACTCCAGAGGGACCCTAAGTTCCCTGCCACAACTCAAAAGGATCCCAAGAAACCTGCTACAACTTGAGAGGAGGCACCACCAGAACTCAAGAGGAGCTCTGAGTTCCCTGCTTCAACTCAAGAGGAGCTTGCTTGGCAAATCAAGATAAGACCTCAGAAAAACTAGAGAGGAGCACCACACCACAACAAGAGAGCCCAGGCACACATCACTGAGAGAGGAGCACCCATGGCACAATTAGTGTTAACAAATTAAGGTTAGGGTTAGGGTTAGGGTTAGGGTTAAGGTTAGGGTTAGGGGTTAGGGTTAGCAATAGCTGAATTGCACCCCACCACACATTTCAGCTATTGAGGAAAAGCCCTGCCCAATGTACCTAGAGAGGAGACCCCACTGCAATTAGAAATTTGACCACCTACCACAACTCAAGAGTTGAACCCCACTGCAAAAAGAGAAGAGCCTTTTCGATAAAACTGAATTGGAAACCTCACCACAACTAGAGAATTGCCCCTTGCACACAGCAACTAGAGTAATGACTGTAAAACTTGAAGGAGCCACCACATCACAACTAAAGATAAACCCCCAGTACAGTGCAATTACAGAGACCCCTGGCCACAACTTGTGTGTTGACCATGCATCACAATGAGATAGGAGCATGCAAACTACAATGCAACTAGAAAGGAACTACTAAGTCCTTTGCTGCAACATGAGAGGAGCCACTGGCCCCAGTGACAGAGGAACCCCCACCAAAACTGGAGAGATTTCCCTTGCTACATGTAGAGAGGTGACCAGCAAGGCATCACACATAGAGTGGAGCCCCTCTGCTGCACATAGAGATGAGCCCCATGAAGTAACTTGAGAGGAGGCCCTCACAAGCAGACAGGAGAATCCATGCAAAAAATGTGTGAGGAACACTGAGTGCCAAAAGAGAGGAACCCCCTTCACAGCCACCCATCACCACCTAAGAGGAGGGACCACTGCAACTCTAGAGGAGTCCCGAGTCCACAACCGCAACTGAAGAGAAGGACCCCACTGCTATTCGAGAGAAGACACCGGCCACAAGGTGAGACTGTGCCCCCAGACACCATACCTACAGAGGAGTCACTCTATGTGAAATATAGATGAGTCCCCCAATCACAATAAGGAGGCCCTGCACATTGCAATGAGAGTGGACTACCCTCAGATATTGCAGCTAAAGAGCCCCTTACCATAACTAGAAAGGAGTCTGCACACAACTAGAGAGTAGGCCACTAGCATACCACAACTAGAAAAGAGCAGCTACACCACAGCTAGAGATAACCCCTAACCACAACTAGAGAGGAGCTTGCACATCACAATTGGAGAGAATCATACCCACCACAACTACAGAGTTGACCCCAACCACAACTAAAGATCCACGCCAAAACAAATGAGTAGCCACTAGGACGTTGAAACAAGAGAGGAGCCATACTGTACATCCCTGCTAGAGAAGAGATGACCCAAGACAACTCATGAGGAGGCTCCCCTGGAACTCAAGAGGAACCCTGAGTAACCTCCAACTAGAGAGGATCCTCAAGTTCCCCTCCATGGCTCGAGTGGAACCCTGAAACCTGTACTGCAACTTGAGAGGAACCGTGAGTTTCCACTGCAACTCAAGAGGAGTTGTGAGTACTCTGCTGCAACTAGAGAAGGACCCCAAGTTTCTCTCTGCAACTCAAGAAGAAACCCGTGTTCCCAGCTGCAACTCAACTGGAGCCCCAGGCACCCTGTTGCCACTTGAAAGGAAGCCCCAGTTTCCCCACTGCAACTTGAGAGGAACCCCAAGTTGCCTGCCTCAACTCAAGAGGAGGCCCAACTCCCCAGGTGCAACTGGAGAGGAACCCCAAGTTAGCCCGCCATAACTCAAAAGAACCCTAAGCACCCTGCTGCATTTCAACAGGAAGCACCATCACAACACAAGAAGAGCTCTGAGTCCCTTGCCTCAACTCAAGAGAAGCTCTCGTGGCAAACTGAGACAAGACATCAGCAAAACTAGAGGAGCGCCATGTCACTACAAGAGAGGGACTCAGGCACACATTACTACAAGAGAGGCGCACCCATGGCACAATTAGAGAAGTGCAGCTTGCCACGATTTGAGAGAAGCCCACATAACACGCTTGGAGAACAGCCCCCACCTCACATTGGAACTATTGAGGAAAACCCCTGCCCATTGCAACTAGAGAGGAGACTCACCACCACAACCAGACAGTGGGCCCCCACTTCAGTTAGAGAAGAGCCTTCTGGATAAAACTAGATTGGAAACCCCGCCACAACTAGAGAATATCCCCTTGCCCACAGCAAATAGAATAACAACTGCAACAACCCAAAGGAGCCACCACACCACAAACAGAGAGAAACCCCTAGTACAATGCAACTATAGAGAGCCCCAGGCCACAACTAGTGTGTTGAACATGCTCCACAATGAGAGAGGAGCCAGTACCCCAAATCTGGACAAGAGTCCCCCACATACCACAAAGATTGAAGAACACCGCTCCCCAGTGCAACTAGAGAAAAACAACTGAGTCATTTGTTGCAAGACGAGAGGGATCACTGGCCACAATGACAGAGGAAATGCCCACCAAAACTAGTGAGGTTTCCCCCACCACAAGTAGAGAGGTGTCCACCAAGACATCGCACAGAGACATAATCCTCTCTGTAGCAAATAGAGAGGAGGACCCTGAGTTAACTCGAGAGGGGGCCCTCATAAGTTGAGAGGAGCAACCACGATAAAAATTATGAGGAATACCTAGTGCCAAAAGAAGAGAGGAACCCTCAGCAGAGCCCCCCATCACAACCTAAGAGGAGGTACCACTGAAAACTGAGAGGAGCCCCAAGTTCACAACCACAACTCAGGAGGAGGACTCTGCCACTTAAGAGAAGCCACCGGCGACAATGTGAGAGTATGTGCACAGACATCATACATAGAGAGGAGTCACTATGCGGTAAATAAAGATGAGTAACCTCCAACTCAAGAGGAAACACAAGTTCCTTGCCACAGTGCAAAGGGCACCCTGAGTCCCGTGCTGCACCTCGAGAGGAACCCAAAGTTCTTCAGTGCAACTCAAGAGGAACCCCGAGTTCCCCTCTTCAACTTGAGAGGAGGCCCAACTCCACTGATGCTACTTGAGTGGAACCTGTGTTCCTCGTTGGAACTCAAGATGAGCACCAAGCCCCCTGAGGCACCTTGAGAAGATTCCCAAGACCATCACTGCAACTCAAGAGCAACCATGAGAATCCAGCTTAACTGAAGAGGAGCCCTGTTCCTCATCACGAGGACAGCCCCTGGAAACAAAGACAAAGGAACTCCCCCACCAGAAGGAGAGGATCCCCTCACCACAATGAGTGGGGTCCCCAGGACATTCCACCTAAAAAGGAGTCACTCAGCCACAAATAGAGATGAGCCCACTGAAGTATCTCGAGAGGAGCTCCGCAAAGTTAGAGAGGAGCAATCCCATGAAAAACTAGTGAGGAGACTCAGTGCCAGAAGTAGAGAGGCCACTCCACCCTATGGAGACAACCACCACAACTCGGGAGGAAGCATCACCGCAACTCAAGAGGAGCTCTGAGTCCCATGATTCAACTAAAGAGGGGCTTTCCGTGGCAACCGGAGAAGAACTCCTAGTTCCTCTGTACTTGAGCAGAACACTGCACAACACATCACCACAACTCAAGTGGAGCCCTGAGTCCACTGCTGCAACTCTTGAAGAACCCTGAGTTCCCTGCCACAATTCAAAAGGACCCCAAGCCGGCTGCTGCAACTCGAGAGGAGGCAGCACCAGAACTCGAGTTCTGGAGTCTCTGAGTCTCCTTCCTCAACTCAAGAGGAGGTCTCACAGCAAATCGAGATAAGACCTCAGCACAACTAGAGAGGAGCACCACGCCATTGCGAGAGAGGGGCCCAGGTCATATCACTACAAGAGAGGAGCACAATTAGAGAAGTACAGATCGCCACATCTAGTGAGGACCCCACACACCACATCTGGAGAAGAACCCCACTACACATTGCAAATATTGAGAAAACCCCTGCCTGTTGCCAATAGAGAGGAGACATCCACCACAACTACAGAATTGACCACCCACCACAACTAGAGAGTTGAACCCCACTGCAAATACAGAGGAGTCTTCTGGATAAAACTAGATTGGAAAACCCACCACAATTAGAAAGGAAACCCTCACCGAAACTCGAGAGGAGCCCTCTGATTCATCTCGACAGGATCTGCTGTCCCATTTTAGAGGAGTCCTGAGCTCCCTAGCATATTGATATGTGTTTCCTGAGACAAATAAAGAGGATCCCACAACCTCAAGTACAGAGATGCCCTCACCACAACTTGAGAGCCCCGTGAATACCACAATTAGCTTGGAATCCCCTGCCACAACAATAAGTTGCACCCTGCCACAATTATAGAGGAGTGTGCATACCATAACTAGAGAGACGTTACCCACAACTAGCCAGGATCCCCTGGAAATTGACTTAGAGAGGAGCCCGTCAGCACAACAATAGACAAGCACCCTGCCACAACTCCAGATGAGCCTACATTCCTCATGTAGAGAAGAGCCACATAGACATTCTGCCTATAGAGGAAAAGCCCCTTCCAAGGCACCAAGAGAGAAGAACCCTCAACACAAATACAGAGTTGACTACCCATCACAACAAGAGAGGGTCAACCCCAACAAAATTACGAGGAACCCCTAGCACCAAAGGTGGAGAAGACCTTCCCTGCGGAGCAACCCACACCCCACCCAGAGAGGACACATCCCTGCAACTCAACAGGAGTTCTCCACCACAACTCAAGAGGAGCCTACTGGACATCACACATAGACAGGAGTCACTCTGCTGCTAATAAAGATGAACCTAACACCACAAGTAGAGAGAAGTTTGCACACTAAAGAGAATCGAACCCACCACAACTACAGAGTTGACCCCGACCACAATGATAGAGCAGTTCCATGCCAAATCTAGTGAGTAGCCACCTGACATTGCAACAAGACAGGAGCCACCCTGCACATCCCTGCTAGAGACGAGTTGCCCCAAGACAACTTGAGAGGAGGCCCCACCACAAGTCGAGAGGGACCCTGAATACCCCTCCAAACTCGAGAGAAACCCCAGGTTACCCACCACAGCTCGAGTGGAACCCTGAGACCCAAGCTGCAACTCAAGAGGAACACTGAGTTCCCATTGCATCTTGAGAGGAGCTCTGAGTCCCTTGATGCAACTCGAGAAGAACCCCAAGTTTCCCTCTGTGACTCAAGATAAACCCCGAGATCCCCGCTACAACTTGAGAGGAGGCCCTTCTCCTCTGCTGCAAATCAAGAGAAATCCTGAGTTTCCCAGAGAAACTCAAGAAGAGCCCCAAACCCCCTGATGCAACTCAAGAGGCTTTCCAAGAGGAGCCAAACCCACCACAATTTGAGAGGAGCACTCTACCACAACAGGACAGGAAGCCCCTACCACTTCTAAAGAGTAGACCCCTGCCCCTGCCACCACTAGAGAGGAGTCTGCAAACCACAACTAGAGAGGAGCTGAAACAAAAACGTCAGTTGACCTCACTGCAACTAAAGTGGAGCCCAATGCATAACTATACAGTAGCATACCACACATAACAATGAGACAGGAACCAGCTGCTAATCGCTACTAGAGAAGAGTTGCCCCATGCAGCTCAAAAGGAGGCACAATCACAACTGTACAGAAACCCCAAGTCACCTGTCCCAACTCGAGAGGATCCCTGAGTCCTCCACCATAACTCTACAGGAGCACTATATCATCACAAAGAAGGAGCCCCTGGAGACAAACAGAGGATCCCCCCCCACCAAAACTGGAAATGATTCCCCTGCCAAAATTAGAGAGGAGCCCTTTGGCACATTGCACCTAGAGAGGTGTCCCTCTGCCACAAATAGAGACGTGGACCCTGACATAACTTGAGATAAACCTCTCACCATTAGAGTGGAGCAACCCCATGAAAACTAGAATGAGCCCCCAATGCCAAAAGTAGAACACTCTCCCCACAGAGAACCCCCAGAGGCTTCACCACTGCCATTAGAGAGGAGCCCCAAGTCCTCACCTGAACTTGAGGGAAGACCTATGCCAAAACTCAAGAGAAACCTACGGCCACAATGAGAGAGGAACACACCCGCCAAAACTGGAGATTGTCCCACCACCACAACTGATGAGAAGACCCAGGACATCGCACCTAGAGAGGTCCCCCTCCACCGCAAACAGAGACGAGCCTCTGCTGCAAGTCGAATAGAATCCCCTACCACCGACAGAGAGGAATAACCTCGACACAACTAGAGAGTAGAAGTCACACGCAACTAGAGAGGAGCCCCCTGAACATCGACAATTGAGAAGAGCATTCCTGCACATTACAATTAGAAGCCTCCTTTCAAAACTAGAGAGGAGGCTCCCATGCCCTAACTAAAGAGAAGGGGCCACGTGATAATTAGAGGGTAGGCTCACGGATATCGCACCTGGAAAGAGTGCCTGTGCACATCGCTGCTGCTGCTGCTGCTGTTAAGTCGTGTCAGTCGTGTCCAACTCTGTGCGACCCCATAGACGGAAGCCCACCAGGCTCCTCTGTCCCTGGGATTCTCCAGGCAAGAACACTGGAGTGGGTCGCCATTTCCTTCTCCAATGCATGAAAGTGAAAAGTGAAAGTGAAGTCGCTCAGTCGTGTCTGACTTAGCGACCCCATGGACTGCAGCCTACAAGGCTCCTTCCTCCATGGGATTTCCCAGGCAAGAGTACTGGAGTGGGGTGCCATTGCCTTCTCCAGTGCACATCACTAACAGAGAGTAAATCCTCTCCATATTTTGAAAGGAAAATTCAACCCCAACTCTAGAGGTGACCTCTGCACACCATAACTAGAGAAGAGCCCCTCTAACACAACTGGAGAGGAGACTGCACAACACAACTAGAGAGGTGCCTACTGACACAACTAAGAGTTGACCCCCCACACCAACTAGAGAGGAACCCCATGCCACAGGTAATTTAGCCACCAACACATTGCAGCTAAACAGAAGCCACCCTGCACATTGCTACTAGAGAGGAGCCACCCCACCACAACTCAAGTGGAGGCACCACCTCAACTTGAGGGGAACACCAAGTCCCATGATGCAACTCAAAAGGAGTCCCCCACCACAACTAAAGTAAAGACTCACACATTGCAACTAGAGAGGAGCCCACCCGGATGCCACATGAAGAAAGGAAGCCCCACACCCCACCGCTAGAGAGGAGCAATCTCATACACCACGTCTAGAGAGGAGGCTTCACACCACTACTAAAAAGTTGCCCCTCAAGCCACAAATAGAAATGAGCAAGCAAACTTCAAAAGAAGAGCTTCACAGCATTATGCAATAAGACAGGAGTTCCCACTCCACAACTAGAGCAGACTTCCCCAGGCACAGCACAACTAGGGAGATGCACCCTGACACATCACAACTTTGAACACAACCACCAAAACCAGAGAGGTGAATACATGCCCCAGCTAGATAGTTGATCCCCCAGCGCAACTAGTGAAGAGCACACCGTTGCAACTAAAGAAGAACCCCCATCCCATATATCACATCTAGAGTGTAGAACCACTGCCACAACTAGAGTGGACACCCCTGCCACAGGTAAATAGGAGCTGATCCCACACACCACAATTAGAAAAAAGTGCCAGGCACATCAAATCTAGAGTGGAACTCCCACACGGATCATAATGAAAGAGGAGGCCAGCACTGCAATTAGAGAGGAAACCCATGCCATAATTAGAGATAAGCCCCCATGAACATTGCCATTAGAGAGGATCATACTCATACATCACAATTAGACAGAAGCCCCCAGCCATGACCAGAGAGGAGCCCACCATGCTGCAACTAAAAAGGACTCTTTCTGCCACAACTATAGAGTAGCCTCCTGTAAGTCACAACAAGAAAAAGGGCCTCTTCATATCACAATCAGAGAGGAGCCACCCTCATCACAACTTGAGAAGAACACTCTACTGAAACTAGAGTGGAGCCCAGCTATCACAACTAAAGAGGAGCCTCCCCTGCCACAACTAGAGAGGAGTCTGCAAATGACAACTAGAAAGGAGCCGACCCACCACAAAGAGTGCACCCCTACTGCAACTAAAGACCCATGCCACGACTAGACAGTAGCCTTACTAGGTAGGTGTCAGCCTGCACATCGCTACCAGAGAGGATCTGGTCGACTGAAGCTCGATGGGAGGATCCACGACAACTCTCAAGGAAGCCCAAGTCACCTGTGGTAACTCAAGAGGTACCAGGAGTTCCCTGCTGCAATTTGACAGAAGCGCTCAGCTGTAACAAGAAAAGGAGCCACTGGCCAAAATGATAGAGGGGCTCCCCAGCCAAAAGTGAAGTGGATTCCTCCAGCAAAACTAGAGTGGAGTCCTGCAGGACTTAGAGAAGACCCTTCTGCCCCAAATAGAGACGAGCTCCATGAAGTAAGTTGAGTGGAGTCCCTCACAACTAGAGAGCAGCAATCCCACTAATTTTAGTGAGGAACCCCTAGCAACAAAAGTAGAGAGGACCTCCCCCGTGGAGGCACTCACACCCCAACCAGAGAGGACACAGCCCCGCAACTCAATAGGAGTCCACTGGACATCACAGAGAGAGACAAGCCCCTCTGCTGCTAATAGAGATGAACCTCAAACCACAGAGAGAGAGGAGCTTGCATACCACAACTAGAGGAAATCAAAACCACCACAACTACAGAGTTGACCCCGACCACAACGACAGACAAGTCCCAGGCCAAAACTAGTGAGAAGCCAACTGACATTGCAACAAGTCATGAGCCACCCTGCACATCCCTACTAGAGATGAGTTGGCTCAAGACACCTCGAGAGGAGGCCCCACCACAAGTCAGGAGAAACCCCTAGTATGCCCCCAACTTGAAAGGAACACCAAGCTCCCCATCACAGCTTGTGTGGAACTCTGAGTCTTTCAGTACAAAACAAGAAGAACACTGAGTTCACGGTGACTCAAGAGGAGATCTGAGTCTCCTGCTGCAACTCAAAAGGAACCCGAGTTCCCTGCTGCAACTCTAGAGGAGCCCCAACTCCCTGTTGCAACTCGACAGGAATCATGAGAATCCGCCTAAATTCAAGAGGAGCCCTATTTCACATCACATTGAGAACCCCCAGCAACAAAGATGGAGGCACTCCCCTGCCACAGCTGGAGAGGATGCCCTCACCACAACTAGAGAGGTGCCCCCAGGACATCGCGCCTTAAAAGGAGTCACTCTGCCACAAATAGAGATAAGCCCACTGAAGTAGCTTGAGAGGATACCTTCAAAATTATAGAGGAGCGATCCCGAGAAAAACGAGTGAGGATTGCCCAGTGCCAAAATTAGAGATGATGCCCCACCCCACAGAGACCACCCACCAAAACACAAGAGGTGGTATCACTGCAACTCGAGAGGACCTTTGTGTCTCCTGTCTCACCTGAAGAGGAGCCTTCAATGGCAATTCAAGAGGAACTCCTAGTTCCGCACTGTACATGAAAGGAACACTGTGTACCCACCACAAATCGAAAGGAGCCCCGAGTCCACTGCTGAAACTCGACAAAAAGCCTGAGTTCCCTGCCTCAACTCAAAAGATACCCATGCACCCTGTTGCAACTTGAGAGGTGGCATCACCAGAACTCTAGTGGAGCTCTGAGTGCCCTTCCTCAACTCAAGAGGCTCTCTCAAAGTAAATAGAGAATAAGACCTCATCACAACTAAACAGTAGCACCATGCCACAACAAGAGAGGAGCCCAGGCACACATCATTACAACAGAGGAGCATCCACAGCACAATTAGAGAAGTTCATCTTGCCACAACTAGAGAGGAGCCCACACAACACACCTGGAGAAGAGCCCCACTGCACATTGCAACTATTGAGGAAATCCCCTGCACAATGGAACTAGAGAGGAGACCACCACCATCACTAGAGACTTGACTACCAACCACAACAAGACTGTTGACCCCAACTGCAAATGGAGAGGAGCCTTCTGGATAAAACAAAATGGCAAACCCACCACAACCACAGAGTAGGCCCTTTCCCTCAGCAAATAGGGTAACGACTGCAACAACTTGGAACTACCACAGCACAACTAGAAAGAAACTCCTAGCACAGTGCAACTAGTGAGAGCCCCTGACCACAACTGGTGTGTTGACTACATGCCACAACATGAGAGGAGCTTGCAAGCTGGATCTGGGAAAGAGTTCCCCACAAACCACAATGACTGAGGAACACCATTGCCCAATGCAACTAGAGAGGAACCACCAAGTCCTCTGCTGCAACACAAGGGGAGCCAATGGCCAGAATGATTGAGGATCCTCCTGCCAAAACTGGAGAGGTTTCCCCCATCACAAGCAGAGAGGACTCCACAAGATATCACACATAGAAAGGAGCACCTCTGACGCACATGGAGACATGTTCCCTGAAGTAAATCGAGAGGAGGCCTCAGAAGTAGAGAGTAACAACCATGCTAAAATCTGTAGGAACATCTAGTGCCAAAATAAGAGAGGACCCCCTTCAGATCCCCTCATCACAACCTTAGAAGAGGGTTCACTGCAACTCGAGAGGAGCCCCGAGGCCAGTGCCACAAGTCAAGAGGAGGACACCACCACTTCTCGAGAGAAGCCACCAGCCACAATGTGAGAGGAGCACCCCCCCCCCCCCAGATGTTATATGTAGAGAGATGTCACTCTGTGGCAAATAAAGATAAGCCCCACCACCACAACAAGAATGGAGGCCCCTGCACATTGCAATGAGAGAGAACTCCCCACAGATATTGCAACTAAAGAGCCCCTCACCATAACTAGAAAAGAGACCACACACCACAACTAAAGAGTAACCCACCAGCAAACCACAACTGGAAAGAAGTAGGCACACCACAGCCAGAGATAATTGCCCATGACAGCAAGAGAGGAGCCCCCACTGATACTGGAGAGGCGCTCACCAGCACACCGCAACTAGAAAGAAACACCCATGCCACATGTAGAGAGGAGTCCTCAACCACAACTAGAGACCCCCACTGAAATTCAAGAGAAGCCCCCTGTTTCATCTCAACAGGATCTGTTGCCTCTTTTTAGAGGATCCTGGACCCCCAAAGCAAATTGATATGTGCCTCCTGAGATAAATAGAGAGGAGTCCACCACCTCAAGTACAGATATACCCACAACACAGCTGGAGATTCCCATGAAGACCGAAACTAGCATGGAGTCTCTGCCACAACAAGAAACTTGCACCCTGCCACAACTAGAGAGGAGCCTGCACATCACAACTAGAGAGAAGTCCCCCACAACTAAACAGGAGCCCCTGGAATTCAACTTAAAGAGGAGACTGCTGGCACAACAATACACAAGCCTCCCACCACAACTCCAGAGGAGTCTGCATTCCTCAGGTGGAGGAGAGCCCCATAGAAACTGAAACTATTGAGGAAAAGCCCCACCAGTGCAACCAGAGAGGAACTTCCTCACCATAACTAGAGAGATGAGCACCCATCACAAAGAGAGAAGTTCAACCCCAAAATCAGTGAGGAAACCCTAGTGCTACAAGTAGAGAAGACCCATCACCATGGAGCCCCCACATGACAAACGCAATAGCAGACACAACAGCAACTCAAGAGGAGGCCCGAGTACCTGCAGCAACTCTAGAGGAGCCCTGCAATGAAACTCTAGAGATGCCCTATGCAGCAACTTAAGAGATGCCTCCTACTACAACTAGAGAGGAGCCCCAGCCATAAATTAATAGCACCATGTGCCCTGTAACAAGCTTAGAGCCCCCTGACACAACTGGAAAGGAGCACCCATTCACAACTAAAGATGAACCTGCAAACCACAACTAGGGAAAAGGCCCCCAGAAATAGAGAGGAGCTCCCAATTAGATTGGAATAAGAGCAGAGCCAAACACCACAACTTGACGGGAGAACTCCACCACAAATAGACATTAACCTCGCTGAACATCACCACTAGAGCTGAGCACACCCACATATCACAATTAAATATAAACTCCCTGCGATGAGCAGAGAGGAGCCCAACACACCACAACTAACAAGGATGCCCCCTGCCACAGCTAGAGAGTGTTCTCACTCACTTCACAACTGGAAAATGAGCCCCTTCACATGACAAGCAGAGAGAAACCACCCCAACTGCAGTTCTAGAGGAGCATTCTCCTGCAACTAGAGAGGAATCCCCATACCACAACTAAAGAAGAGTGCCCCACCACAATTAGAGGGGTCTGAAAACCACAACAGAGGAGTGGGATGGGGAAAGCCATTAATCTAACTCCACTGCAATTAGAGTGGATCATGCCTTAACAATACAGTAGCCCACTGCACATCACAACTACACAGGTGCCAGCCTGCTAATCACTCCTAGAGAGCAGCTGCACCATGCAGCTCAAGAGGAGGCCCCACCACAACTATAAAGGAACACCAAGTCACCTGTGAAAACTCGAGTTGATCCCCAGGTCATCTAATGCATCTTGATAGGATCCCAATGCTGTCACAAGGAAGGAGCCGTCCACGACAAAGACAGAGGAGTTCCCATCAAAACTGGAGAGGATTCCCTGGTCAGAACTAAAGAGGAGCCCTCTGGCACATTGTGCCTAGAGAGGAGCCCCTCTGCTGCAAATAGAGATGAGGCCCCAGAAGTAATTCAAGATGAGCACCTCACAACTACAGTGGAACAATAACTTGAACACTAGTGAGGAGCCCCCAATGCCACAAGTAGAGAGAACACCGGAGTCCAGCTCCAGCAGCCAGGGATTCAACCTGAAGGGGTGAGCAGTGTCGGCCAGAAATGAGACAGCCTCTCAGTTTTCTTGGGCTGCCTATTTATTTCAAGTTTAAGATTCTCTTTTATACTTTTATGAAAACATTAGGTCAGAGGTTTGACATTTACAGCTCCCCCTCACCCAGATTTATTATCTCCATAAATCATTGTTGCTCTTCAAACAGAGTTCCTGCTTCAGTGATTCTCTTGGAATCAGCTTTACCATCTATTATCTACTTCCTCTTATGTGTCCTATAGTTAACTTGTGATTACATTGTAACTCATGCTACATTCCTCAGTTTATGTCTTATCTTTCTAAATCCTGTTTTCCCCTAACATCCTGAGCTCACTATCTCTTAAAAAGGCTTCTAGCTATAGTATCTCTAAAATTCCTAATCTAAAATATGCTAACATTATAACGTTCCTTAAATCTTTAGCTTCTAACTATTTTAATTGTTCCTAAGCCCTAAATTCAGCAAACTCCTTTGCCATAAACACTTTCTCACAAATAGGCTTCAGATAGCAATCCCTCCCATGGCCTCAAGCTGTGACCTACATGCTCACCCTGGAACACTCTTTTGTAAAATCCCTTGAACAAATGTCAGTAACTAACTTTATGAATTATTTTCTGAGCACAGCTGCAGGAGGCTTTGTGCCTTCTCATGCTCGTATCAGAACAATAAACACCTTAATATTCTTTTCAGTCAACTCCGCTGAGAGGAAAGAACAAGTCAGAATCATAAGGCCTAACTCCTTCATCCTGGGTCCGTGCCTGTGGGACAAGGAGAGGAAGTTGGGGCCGTTCCTCCATTTTGTCAGTAATGCAGCTCCCGACAGCGGCACCACCGCAACTAGAGAGATGTCCCTCCTTGAACTTGAGAGGAGGCCTATGCCACAACTCAAGAGAAGCCCATTGCCACAATGACAGAGGAGCTCATCCAGCAGAACTGGAGAGTATCCCCAAACCACAACTAGAGAGGTGATCCTGGACATTACACCTAGAAAGGGTCCCCTCCACCGCAAATAGAGACGAAACCCTCCTGCAAGTTGAATAGATTCCCCTACCATCATCAGAGAGGCACATCCTTGTCACAGCTAGAGAGTAGACCCCATGCTGCAACTAGAGAGCAGCCCCCTGAACAATGACACTTGAGAGGAGCATTCCCACACATCGCAATTAGAAGCCTCCTTCCACAACTAGAGAGGAGGCCCCTATGCCACAACTAAAGAGGAGGGGCCGTGCCAAAATTAGAGAGTAGGCTTGCACATATCACAAAAGAGTGTCTGTGCACATCGCTACCAGAAAGGAAACCCCCACCACAATCAGAAAGGAAAAATCCATTGCAACTCTAGAGCTGCCCACCACACACCACAACTAGAGAAGAGCCCCCCTAACACAACTCAAGAGGAGCCTGCACCCCATAACTGGAGAGGAGCCCACCCAACACAACTAACAGCTGACCCCCCACACCATCTAGAGAGGACCCCCATGCCACAGTTTGTGTAGCCACCCACACACTGAAACTAAACAGAAGCAACTCTGCACAATGCTACTAGAGAGGAGCCACCCCACCACAGCTCGAATGAAGGCTCCACCACAATTCGAGAGGAACACGAATTCCCCCGATGCACATTGAGAGAAGTCTCCCACCAAAACTAGAGAGGAGCCCACCCAGACACTGTATGTAGAAAGGAGGCCCCACGCCCTGTAACTAGAGATGAGCAATCTCACACACCACATCTAGAGAGGAGGCTCTACACCACTACTAGAGAGTAGCCCCTCAAACTACAAATAGAAATGAGCCAGCAAACTGAACCTAGAGAAGAGCTTCACAGCACAATACAACAAGACAGGAGTTCCCACTCCACAACTAAAGAGGACTTCCCCAGGCACAGCACACCTAGGGATGACCACCCCAGTACATCATGACTAGAGAGAAGCCCAACCGCCAAAACTAGAGAGTTGAATACACACCACAACTAGGTAGTTGACCCTCAGGCACAACTAGTGAGGAGCACACTGCAAAAAACTAGAGAGGTTCCATCTCCCCCCATATATGGCACCTAGAGTGGAGCACCACGACCACAACTAAATGGACACCCCTGCCACAGGTAGATACAAGCCCCCTCCACACATCACAATTAGAGAAAAGTGCCCATGCATATCACAACTAGAGTGCAACTCCCACATGGATCATTACAATAGAGAAGGGCAACACTTGAACTAGAAAGGAGACCTCTTCCACAACTAGAGATAAGCTCCCCTGAACATCATCATTAGAGAGTAGCACACCAACACATCACAATTAGACAGACGCCCCCTGTGATGAGTAGACTGGAGACAACCTTGCCACAATTAAAGAGGACTCCCACTGCCACAACTAGACAATAATCTCCTGCTATCATAACTAGAAAAAGCATCCCTTCAATTCACAACCCGAGAGGAGCCACCCCCAGTACAATTTTGAGAAGAGCACTCTACCGCAATGAGAGAGGAGCCCAACTACCACAACTAAAGAGGATTCCCCCCTGCCACAACTAGAGAGGAATCTGCAATCAAGATTTAGAGAGGAGCCACCCCATCACAAATAAAGAATGGACCTCTACTGCAACTAGAGTGAAGTCCCACGTAGCAACTAGACAGGACCCAGCCTGCATTTCCCTTCTAGAGAGGATCTGCCCCACTGCAGTATGAGAGGAGGCACCACAGCAACTCTAAAGAAACCCTGAATAACCTGCTGCAACTCAAGAGGAACCCCGAGTTCCCCACTGCAATTCGACAAAAGCCCTATGCTGTAATAGGAAAGGAGTCCCTGGCCACAATGACAGAGGAGCCCCTCTGCCAAAACTGAAGTGGATTCCCCTGGCACAAATAGTGGAGTCACCCACGGACATAACGCCTAAAGAAAAGCCCCTGTCAAAAATAGAGACAAGCTCCCTTCAGTAAGTTGAGTCAAATCCCTCACAACTAGAGAGAAGCGACCCCACTAAATATTAGTGAGAAACCACTAGCACCAAAAGTACACAGGACCTCCCCTGTGGAGCCACCCACACCCCCAAGCAGAGTGTACACAGCCCCACAACTCGAGAGGAGCCCTCCACCACAACTCGAGAGGAGCCCGCTGGACATCACACATAGAGAGACACTCTTAAGAGAGACAAACCTCACACCACAACTATAGAGAATCTTGTACAGCACAACTAGAGAAAATTGAATCCACCACAAATACAGAGTTGACCCCGACCACAACTAGAGAAAAAATCCATGCCAGAAATAGTGAGTAGCCACCCACACATTGCTGCGAGACAGGAGCCATCCTGCACATCCCTGCTAGAGACGAGTTGCTCCTAGAGAGCTCTAGAGAAAGCCTCACCACAACTGGAGAGTCACACTGCATCCCCCACCACAGCTCTAGTGTAACCCTGGGTCCCATGCTGCAATACGAGATGAATCCTGAGTTCCTGCCAAAACTCCAGAGGAGATCTAAGTCCCTGGTTGCAATTCCGAGTTTCCCACCGCATCTCAAGAGGAACACCAAGTTCCCCGCCTCAACTTCAGAGGAGGTCCGACTCTGCTGCTGCCACTCATGAGGAACCCTGAGTTCCCTGTCACAATTCAAGACAAGCCCCAATCCCCCTGATGCAATTTGTGAGGGTCCCAAGACTCCTACTCCAAATCAAGAGTGAGAATCTGCCTCAATTCAAGAGGAGCCCTATTCCAAGTCAAGAGGGGGGAACCCAGCAACAAAAACAGAGGCACTCCCCTACCAGAGCTGGAGAGGTTCCAATCACTGCAACTAGAGAGGTGAACCCAGGACACTGAATCTAAAAAGGAGTCCCACTGCCGCAAATAGAGCTGAGTAAACTGAAGTAACTCAAGAAGAACCCCTCAGAATTAGAGACTAGCAATTCCACCAAAAACTACCGAGGAGACCCCTGTACCAAAAGAAGAGAGAACTATCTACTCTATGAAGACACCCACCACAACTCAAGAGGAGGCATCACCACAACTCGAGAGGAGCTTCGAGTCCTCTGCCTCAACTCAAGGTGGGCCTTGCATGACAAGTCGAGAGGAACTCCGAGTTGTGTGCTGTACTGGAGAGGAATATCAGTAAGCGCCACAACTCAAGAGGATCCCCAAGTCCACTGCTGCAACTCAAGAGGGACCCCAAGTTCACTGTCACAACTTGAAAGGACCCAGAGCCCCCTACTGCCACTCGAGAGGAGGCACCACCAGAACTCAAGAGGAACTCTGAGTCCCCTACCTCAATTCAAGAGGAGGTCTCATGGTAAATGAAGATAAGACCTCAGCACAACTAGAAAGGAGCACCACGCCACCACAAGAGAGGAGCTGAAGCACACATCACTATAAGAGAGGCACAAATATAAAAGTGCAGCTCGAGACAACTAGAGAGGAGCCCACATACCACACCTGGGAAAGTGCCCCACCCCGCATAGCTACTGTTGAGGAAAATCCCTGCCCAATGCAACTAGAGAGGAGACCCACACCACAACTAGAAACTTGAACACCCACCACAACTAGAGAGTTGACCCCCAGTGCAACTAGAGAGGAGCATTCTGGATAAAACTAGATTGGAAAACCCACCACAACTAGAAAGGAGCACCTTGCCAACAGCAACTAGTGTAATGATTGCAGCAACTCAAAGGAGCCACCACACCACAACTAGAGAGAAACCCCTAGTAAAGTGCAACTAAAGAGAGCCCCTGGCCACAAATAGTGTGTTGAACCCAGGCCACAACCAGAGGGGAGGCTGCACATCACATCTGGAGATGAATCTGAAACATACCACAAAGATTTAGGAACACCACTGCCCAAGGCAACTAGATAGGAACCATCAAATCCTTTGCTGCAACAGGAGAGGAGCCAGTGGCCACAATGACAGAGGAACCCCCCACCAGAACTGGAGACATTTCCCTCACCACCAGTAGAGAGGAGTCCACCAAGACATCACACATAGAGGAGTCCCTTTGAAGCAGATAGAGATGAGCCACCTGAAGTAACTCTAGACGAGGCCCTCACAAGTAGAGAGGAGCAACTACGTTAAAATTTGTGAGGAACACCTAGGGCCAAAAGAAATGAGGACCACCATTTCAGAGACCCTCATCACAACCTAAGAGGAGGGACCACTGCAACGCAGGAGAAGCTCCAAGTCAAAGTTATAACTCAAGGGAGGACTCCACCCCTACTCAAGAGAAGCCACCGGCCACAATGCGAGAGGATGCCCCAAACATCGTACCTAGAGAAGGGTCACTCTGTGGCAAATATACCTGATCTCTCCCACCACAACAAGAAAGGAGGCCCCTGCATACTGCAATGAGAGTGAACTTCTATTACATATTGCAACAAAAGAGCCCCTTACCATAACTAGAAAGGAGCCCACACACTGTAACTAGAGAGTAGCCCACCAGCACACCACAACTAGAAATGACCAACCACACCACAGCTAGAGATAATCCCCCACCACAACTAGAGAGGAGCCCCCATTGATACTTCAGATGAACTTGCCAGCACACTACAACCTAGAAAGAAATCTCAATGCCACAAAAAGAGAGGAGTCACGAAACACAACTAGAGAGAAGTCCCCCACCACTGAAACTCAAGAGGAGGCCCACGTTTCCTCTCCATACAATCCTCTCCCTTGTTTTAGAGGAGCCCCGTGCCCCCATAGCAAATTGACATGTGCCTCCCTGAGACAAACATAGAGGAGCCCACCACCGCCAGTACAGAGATGCCCCCACCACAACTTGGGAGCCCCTTGAACACCACAACTAGCTTGCTGTCCCCTGCCACAATAAGAAAGTTGCACTTTGCCACAACTAGAAAGGAACCCTAACATCCCAACTAGAGAAAGGCCAGCACTAGACAGGAGCCCCTAGAAATCAACTTAGAGAGGAGCCTGCTGGCACAACAATACACAAGCCTCCCACCACAACTCCAGAGAAGCCTGCATTTGTCACATGGAGAAGAGCCATATACACACTGCAATTATTGAGAAAAAGGCCCATCCAATGCAACTAGAGAGGATCTTCTTCTCCACAGCTAGAGATTTGACCGCCCATCACAACTAGAGAGGGTCAACTCCACCAAAATTAGTGAGGAAATCCTAGGGCTAAAAGTAGAGAAGGCCCCTCACCCTAGAGCTCCCCACATGACATACACGAGAGAAGGCCCAACCACAACTCAAGAGGATACCCGAGTACCCTCCAGAAACTCTAGAAGAGCCCTACAACACAAGTCAAGAGAAGCCACTGTATACAACGACAGAGGAGCCCTCTCGACATCACATTTAGAGAGGAGCCAATCCACTGCAAATACAGACAAGGCCCACACCACAACCTAAGAGGAGATCCCCTGAACATCACAATAAGAGGAGTCCCCTCAGACATCTCAACTAAAGAAGAGCACCTCACCTCAACTAGAGTGGAGCATGTGCACTGCAACTAGAAACAGGCCACCATTTTACATCTATAGAGAAGTCCACCCCCGAACTTAGAGAGGATCTGCCCACTGACTTAAGAGGAGCTCACCAGCACACCACTAGTAGAAAGGAGGCACTATACCACAGCTAGAGAGGAGTTCCCCACCACAATTACAGATGAGTCCCCCACAAAATCTCTAGAGGAGCCACCTACAACAAATCGAGAGATGCCTCCCACTACAACTAGAGAGGAGTCCCAGCCACAAATTGAGAGCCAGCTGTACCCTGAAACTAGCTTAGAGCCCCCTGTCACAACTAGAAAGGAGCACCCCTCCAAAACTAGAGAGGAGCCTGCACAGCACAACTAGAGATAAGGTCCCCACAACTAGAGAGGAGCTCCTGCTCACATCGTAATAAGAGAAGAGTCCCACACCACAACTAGAAGGCCAAAGCCCACCATAAGGAGACATTAGCCCCACTGAACTTTGCCACTAGAGAGGGGTACACGTACACATCACAATTAAAAGTAAGTCCTCTGCCTTGAGTATAGAGGAACTCAAATGCCACAACTAAAGAGGGTGTCCTTGTCTTAACTAGAAAGTATGCTTCTTCATATCACAACTGGAAAAAGTGCCCCTTCACATCACAAGCAGAAAGGAGCTATCCCCACCTCAATTTGTCTAACACTACTAGACAGGAAGCCTCATACCACAACTAAAGAGGAGCACCCCACCACCACCACAACTAGAGAAGAGTCTGCAAACCTAAACTACTGACAAACTGAAACAAATATGCCATTGACCCCCCACAGCAACTAAGTGGAGCCACATGCCATAACTACACAGTGAAAGTGAAGTCGCTCAGTCGTGTCTGACTCTTTGCGGCCCCATGGACTGTAGCCTAGCATGCTCCTCCGTCCATGAGATTTTCCAGGCAAGAACACTGCAGTGGGTTGCCATTTCTTTCTCCAGGAGATCTTCCCAACCCAGGGATTGAACCTGGGTCTCCTGCATTGTAGGCAGACACTGTACTGTCTGAGCCACCAGGGAAGTCTATACAGTAGCCTACCTCATATCACAAGTAGACAGGAGCAAGCCTGGTAATCGCTATTAGAGAATGGCTGCCCCACGCAGCTTGAGGAGTTTCCTCCACAACTTTAAAGGAACCCCAAGTTACCTGTCGCAACTCAAGAGGAACCCTGAGTCCCCCACCGCAATTCGACAGGAACCCTATGCCGTCACAAGGAAGGAGCCCCAGGCGATAATGACAGAGAAGGGACCCACCAAAATTGGAGAGGATTTCCCTGCCAAAACTTGAGTGGAGCCCTCCAGCACATTGTGCCTAAAGAGGAGCTCCTCTGCCACAAATAGAGACGAGACCCCGGAGGTAATTCGAGAGGAGCTCCTCACAACTACAGTGGAACAAACCCATGAAAACTAATGAGAATCCCCCACAAGTAGAGAGAACACCCTCCCCACAGAGAAGCCCCAGAGGTGGAACTACCACAACTAGAGAGATGTCCCAAGTCCCCTCCTGAAATTAAGAGGAGGCCTATGCTACAACTCAAGAGAAGCCCATGGCCACAACGACAGAGAAGCCCACCTGGCAAAACTGGAGAGTGTCCCCCCACCACAACTAAAACGATTGTCTCAGACATCATGCCTAGAAAGGGTCCCCTCCACTGCAAATAGAGACAAACCCCTCCTTCAAGTTGAGTAGATTCCCCTACCACCATCAGAGAGGCAAATCCTTGTCACAGGTAGAGAGTAGATGCTCCACCACAACTCAAGAGGAACACGAAGTCCCCTGACACACATAGAGAGGAGTGTCCCACCACAATTAGAGAGGAGCCCACACATGGAAACAAGAGTGGAGCCCACCACATGTAGGAAGGAGGCCAGGCAACCTGTAACTAGAGAGGAGCAATCTCACACACCACATCTAGAGAGGAGGCTCTACACCACTACTAGAGAGTAGCCCCTCAAACTACAAATAGTAATGAGCCAGCAAACTGAACCTGGAGAAGAGCTGCACAGCACAATGCAACAAGACAGGGGTTCCCTCTCCACAACTAGATGGGACTCCCCCAGGCACAGCACTAGGGTGGACTACCCCGGCACATAACAACTAGAGAGAAGCCCAACAGACAGAAATAGAGAGTTGAATACACGCTACAACTAGATAGTTGACCCTCAGGCACAACTAGTGAGGAGCACACCGCCAAAACAGAAAGGTGCTATCCCCTCCCCACGGTACATGAAAACTAGAGTGTAGTACCACCACCACAACTAGAGTGGACACTCCTGCCACAGGTAGATATAAGCCCTCCCCACACATCACAATTGGAGAAAAGTGCCCATGCACATCACAACTAGAGTGAACTCCCACATGAATCATAATGATAGAGGAGGGCAACACTGGAACTAGAGAGGAGACCTCTTCCCCAAATAGAGATAAGCTCCCCCTGAACATCGCCACTAGAGAGGAACATACCAACACATCACAATTAGACAGAAGTCCCCTGCAATGAGTAGAGTGGAGCCCACCATGCCGCAACTAAAGAGGACTCCCACTGCCACAACTAGACAGTAGCCTCCTGCATATTGCTACTAGGAAAAGACCCCATTCACATCACAATCAGAGAGGAGCCATCCCCAGAACATTTTGAGAAGAGCATTCTACCACAATTAGAGAGGAGCCCAACTACCACAACTAAAGAGAAGCCCCTGTGCCACAAATAGAGAGGACTCTGCAAAGGAGATCTAGAGAGGAGCCACCCCACCACAAATAAAGAATGGACCCCCACTGCAACTAGAGTGAAGCCCTATGCTGCAGCTAGACAGGAGCCAGCCTGCATTTCGCTACTAGAGAGCATCTGCTCCACTGCAGTTCGAGAGCAGGCTCCAGCACAACTCTAAAGAAACCCCAAACAATCTGCTGCAATTCAAGGGGAACCCCGACTTCCCCACTGTAATTTGACAAAAGCCCTATGCTGTAACAGGAAAGGAGTCCCTGGCCACAATGACAGAGGAGCCCTTCTGCCAAAACTGTAGCAGATTCCCCTGGCACAAATAGTGGAGTCACCCAGGACATAACACCTAGAGAGAATACCCTCTGCTGCAAATAGAGATGAACTCCCTGAAGTAAGTCGATTGGAATCCCTCAAAACTAGAGAGAAGCAACCGCATTTATATTAGTGAGGAACCCCTAATGCCAAAAGTAGAGATGACCTTGCCTGTGGAGCCACCCACACCGCAAGCAGAGAGGACACAGCCCCACAACTCGAGAGGAGTCCTCCACCACAACTCGAGAGGAGCCTGCTGGACATCACACATAGAGAGGAGCCCCTCTACTGCTAATAGAGATGAACCTAACACCACAACTATAGAGAATCTTGTATGCCACAACTAGAGAAAATCCATCGCCCCATAAGTACAGAGTTGACCCTGACAACAACTAGAGAAAAAAAAATCCATGCCAGAACTAGTGAGTAGCTGCCCACACATTGCCACAAGACAGGAGCCATCCTGCACACCCCTGCTAGAGACAAGTCACCCCTAGACAACTCTAGAGGAAGCCACACTGTAATTCGATAGGCACACTGCATTCCCCACCACGGCTCTAGTGTAACCCTGGGTCCAGCACTGAAACTTGAGAGGAAACCTGAGTTCCCACCACAACTTGAAAGCGTCTCTGAGTCCTGTAGCTCAACTCAAGAGGAGAATTCCATGGCAACTCCAGAGGAACTCCTAGTTCCATGCTGTACTCGAGATGAACACTGAATTCTCACTGCAATTCAAGAGGAGACCTGAATTCACTGCTGCAACTTGACAGAAACCCTGAGTTCCCTGTTGCAACTCAAGATGAGCCCAAAGCCCCATGATGTAACTCGAGAGGATTCCCAAGACTGCCAACACAACTAAAGAGGAATCATGAGAATCTGCCTCAATTGAAGAGGAACCCTATTCCGCATCATGAGAAGAGCACCCAGCAACAAAGAAAGAGGCACTCCCCTGGCACAGCTGGAGAGAATCCCATCATCACATCTAGAGAGGAGCCTCCAGGACACTGCACCTAAAAAGGAGTCACTCTACCACAAATAGAAGTGAGTCCACTGAAGTAACTCAAGAGGAGCCCCGAATGCCCTGGAGCAACTCAAAAGATCCTGAGCCCCCAGCTGCAACTCAAAAGGAGGCAACACCAGAACTCAAGAGGATCCCCGAGTCCCCTGAGGATCCCCTGAGGATCGCCTCATCTCAAGAGGAGCTATTACAGCAAATCAAGATAAGATCTCAACACAATTAGATGGGAGCACCACGCCACCACAAGAGAGGAGCCCAGGCACACATCTCTACAAGAGAGGAGACACCCACGGCACAATTAGAGAAGTACAGCTTGCCACAACTAGAGAGGAGGTGCCACACACCACATCTGGAGAAGACCCCTCCCACCCCCACCCCCACCGCTGCACATTGTAACTATGGAGGAAAACCCCTGACCAATGCAACTAGAGAAGAGACCCCCACCACAACTAGAGAATTGACCCACACTGCAACTAGAGAGGGGCCTTCTCGATTAAACTCGATTGGGAAGCCCACCACAACAAAAGTTGCACACTGAAACTATGGTAACGACTACAACTCGAAAGAGCTACCACATCACAACTAGAGAGAAACCCAAGTACAGTGCAAGTAGAGAGAGCCCCTGGCCTTAAATAATGTGTTGACAATGAGCCACAGTGGGAGACGAGCCTGCACACAGCATCTGGAGAAGAGTCCCCTGCATACAGCAATGACTGAGGAACACCAATGCCCAACACAACTAGAAAGGAACCACCAAGTCCTTTGCTGCAACACAACAGGAGCCACTGGCCACAATGACAGAGGAGACCCCACCCAAACTGGAGAAGCTTCCCCCGCCACCAATAGACAGGAGACCACCAAAACACCAAACATAGAGAGGAAACCCTCTGCCGCAAACAAAGAAGACCTCCCTGAAGTAATTCAAGAGGAGGCCCTTACAAGTAGAGAGGGGCAACCATGCTAAAATTTGTGAGGAACACCTATTGCCAAAGAAGAGCAGAGGACCCTGCAGAGGGCCCCATCACAACCTAAGAGGGACCACTGAAACTCGAGAGGAGCCCTGAGTAAACTGCCACAACTCAAGAGGAGGACTCCACCACTACTCAAGAGAAGCCAGCGGCTGCAATGAGAGAGTATTGCCCCCCAGATACCACACCTAGAGAGGAGTCAATCTGTGATAAATATAGAAGATCCCCTCACCACAATAAGAAAGGAGGCCCTTGCAGATTGCAAGGGCCTGTGGAGAGAGGACCCCCCCTCAGATACTGCAACTAAAGTGTCCCTCACCATAACTAGAAAGGAGCCTGAATATCACAACTAGAGATTAGCGCACCAGCATACAACTAGAAAGGAGCAGCCACACCACAGCTATAGATAATCCCCCACCACAACTAGAGAGGAACCACCGCTGATGCTTGAGATGAGCTTACTAGCACACCGCAACTAGAAAGAAACACCCATGTCACAGGTGGAGAGGAGTCCCTGATCACAACTAGAGAGGAACCCACCCCCCCCCCCACCGAAACTCGAGAGGAGCCCCCTGCTTCATCCCGACAGGATCCACTGCCTCCTTCTGGAGAAGCCCTGAGCCCCCACACCAAATTGATATGTTCTGCCTGAGAAAAACATAGAGGAGCACACCACTGCAATTACATAGTTGTGCCTACAGCAACTCGAGAGCCCTTGAACATCCCAAGTAGCTTGGAGTACCCTGCCACAATAAGAAACCAGCACCCCGCCACAACAAGAGCGGAGCCTGCACATCAAAACTAAAGAGAAGCCCCTAACAACTAGACAGGAGCTCTGGGAAATCGACTCTGAGATGAGCCCACCATCACAACAATAGGCAAGCCTCCGGCCATAGCTCCAGAGGAGCCTATATTCCTCATGTGGAGAACAGCCCCATCAGTTCAGTTCAGTTGCTCAGTCGTGTCCGACTGTTTGCGACCCCATGAATCGCAGCATGCCAGGCCTCCCTGCCCATCACCAACTCCTGGAGTTCACTCAGACTCATGTCCATCGAGTCAGTGATGCCATCCAGCCATTTCATCCTCTGTCATCCCCTTCTCCTCCTGCCCCCAATCCCTCCCAGCATCAGAGTCTTTTCCAATGAGTCAACTCTTCGCATGAGGTGGCCAAAGTACTGGAGTTTCAGCTTCAGCATCATTCCCTCCAAAGAAATCCTAGGGCTGATCTCCTTCAGAATGGACTGGCTGGATCTCCTTGCAGTCCAAGGGACTCTCAAGAGTCTTCTCCAACACCACAGTTCAAAAGCATCAATTCTTCAGTGCTCAGCCTTCTTCACAGTCCAACTCTCACATCCATACATGACCACAGGAAAAACCATAGCCTTGACTAGACGGACTTTTGTTGGCAAAATAATGTCTCTGCTTTTGAATATGCTATCTAGGTTGGTCATAACTTTCCTTCCAAGGAGTAAGCGTCTTTTAATTTCATGGCTGCAGTCACCATCTGCAGTGATTTTCGAGCCCAAAAAAATAAAGTCTGACACTGTTTCCACTTTTTCCCCATCTATTTCCCATGAAGTGATGGGATCAGATGCCATGATCTTAGTTTTCTGAATGTTGAGCTTTAAGCCAACTTTTTCAGTCTCCACTTTCACTTTCATCAAGAGGCTTTTTAGTTCCTCTTCACTTTCTGCCATAAGGGTGGTGTCCCCATACACCACAACTATTGAGGAAAACCTCCTCCCTACATGACTAGAGAGGACCTCACTCACCACAACTAGAGATAGAACACCCATCACAACTAGAGAAGGTAAACTCCACCAAAATTTCTGAGGAACTCCTAGCGCCAAAGGTAGAGAGAACCTCCACAGTGCAGCCACCCACTCCCCAACCAGAGAGGACACAGCCCCATAAATCCAGAGGAGCCCTTCATCACAACTTGAGAGGAGCACGCTGAACATCACACATAGAGAGGAGCCCCTCTGCTCCTAATAGAGATGAACCTCAGACGACAAGAGAGGAACTTGCACACCACAACTAGAGAGAATCAAACACACCACAACTACAGAGTTGACCCCAACCATTTCTAGAGTAAAGACCCATGCCAAAACTAGTGAGTATGCACCCACACATTGTAACAAGACAGAACCCGCCCTGCACATCCCTGCAAGAGATGAGATGCCCCAAGAGAAGTTGACAGGAGGCCCCATGGCAACTCAAGATGAACCCTGAACACTCCCCCCAACTCGAGAGAAATCCCGAGTTCCCCACCATGGCTCGAGTGGAACCCTGTGTCCCATGCTACAACTTGAGAGGAATCCTGAGATCCCACCAAAACCCTAGAGAAGCTCTGCATCACCTGCTACAACTTGACAGGAACCCCAAGTATCCCACCACTACTCAAGAGGACCCCTACATTCCCACCCACAACTCGAGTGGAGCCCCAAACCACTATTTCAACTCAAGAGGAACCCTGAGTTTCCCGCTGCAACTAGAGAGGAAACCCGAGTTCCCAGCCACAATTTGAGAGGAGGCCTGACTCCCCTGCTGCAACTCAAGAGGAACTCCGAGTTCCAGATTGTTGGGGGCCAGAGTGAGGTACTCCGCCCGTGACAAAGGTCATGAGGAAGGAGGCTCGACATACGCAAAGGCGGGATCGAGCCTCAGGAGTCCCCCTGGAACTCCTCGAGCATCTACCCCCATAACCAGAGCCTGCCTACTTTACTACTTTGTGCTTACCTACACCTCTGACTTTACGGGGGGCTGTCCCCCACCACCTCTTTTGGAGAAGGAGTTAACTTAGAGCTCCAGTTTATAATAATTCCTGGGCGTGACAAGAGTGTTTTAACCTACAAACTCCTCTGAAGGTTCTCTGGCCTGCCTGACAGGCTTGTCCGGCCACATGTGATTGCTCACAGCCTCCCAACCGTGAGAGGCACGAGATGCTTTAAACCCTCTAAAAACAGGTTCTTTAGAGAAGTTAGAAAACTATAAGTATAAGTATAGTGGGCTAATTAGAAATTGTGTTGGTGAAGGGTTTTTCATTTGTTGAGCCAATGTTTGTTGCTAAGTCTCCACATCCCCTGCCCTTACACACATTAATGAATATATAGAATTAACCTTTGATATTAATCACGTTAGACCTTAGGCTAAGTAAATTCTTTCCTTAACTAAAACCCACTACACCCTCACCCTGTAGGAATGTAACTTTATTTGGGTGGCGTCTGTTTTGAGAATAATCAGCCCTGGAGAAATAAGTGTCCTGATTGACTGACCGCTGTCACAAGGAGAGGGTCGTAAATTGTCAGCAGGCCGCCCTGGCCAGAAGATGATGTAACACCCCTAAGACCTCTGTATACATTTGTGTGAAGCACCTGACTTTAATAAAAGTCAGGACTGCTGTCCCCACGTGACTTTTGTATAACATCTTAGTGTATAAAAACAGACTCTGGAAAATAAAGAATTGGGATCAGTTTCTCGAAATACTGGTCTCCCCATGTCGCTCTCTCTCTCACTCTGGTTGAGTCTCCATCTGGAGCGCGGAACCCACCATGCTTACTAATTATGCCTGGGCTTCTAAGATCCGACCGGGGAGGCCTCAGTGTCTCCTCTCCTTCGGGAGAACGGAAGGACGCCTGCGGCCTACGTAAGTGGTGCAAACTTCTTGTCTTGAAGTTTTATTGGTCTCCCGCGTAAACCAAGCCACTCAGCCTCTTTTCTCCACTGAATTTTCCTACTGAGCTATCCTTATTCTATTACTCTTTATATCTTTAATTAATATCTAATTGAAGCTATTGTATCCTGATCCTCGCCTACGCCGTCTCTCCTTCGAATACCCTGGATCAGCCGGGGCTGGTCCCCGGCAGGTGGCGCCCGAGACAGGGATTTTCGAAGGTAAGCTCCCCAAAGCAATCAGAGCCATCAGCCCTATTGCTCCCCGTTCTCGGAACAACTGGGTTACCAGCCCTCTTGTTCCCCCACGGAGCAGTTTGGGTGACCAGCCCTACTGCTCCTCCCTCGGAACAGTTTGGGCCATCAGCCTACTGTTCCTCCCCCGGAACAATCTGGGTCACCAGCCCTATTGTTCTTCCAGTGTTCGGGACGGCTAGGACCCCACTCAGGGTGCCGCGGACCCCCCTGTAGGATAGACAGGGCGAGAGGAGTGGGAAGTGTTGAAAGTGTTAAAGAGTTAGAGAGAAAAAATGGTTTCTGAAGTTAAAAGGCCAAAGAAAAGCCTGATCTTTTGAAAGCTAAAAGCTTTATCTTCTATTATATTTAACTTTCTGACATGGATAACACTGAAACTAAGAATGGCAACTCTTTATACAAGTAATCTTGAAACTGTTAAAGAAGCTACTGTTAATTTAGATACTTGGGTGAAGGTGAAAAAAACAACTAAACACTTATCCTATAAATATGATTAAAAATGTTCTGGATCCTCGTCATGAGGCTGTGGGATGACCTATGGGAGAGGCTATAGCGGTGGATGGTAGTGGGTCTCCACCTTCTGTGCAGATCATATTTTCTGCCATTGACAAGGAAAAGGAGGGACACTGTGCTCTACCTCCCGAGGAGTGAGAGGGCTTACAGGACGCTGCGGCCGGGCGCCCTGGCGAGCCCCCTCTCCCTCTACACAAACCTTTAAAAATTTATCCAACAATTTCTGATTTAAGGCGACTACTCCACCTCCGCTTGCACCTCCCAGGGCCTAAAAATTCCCCAGTTTACATCCAAAGCCTTCCAGAGCATTGCCTAAGGTTGAAAAAGATTAAAAAGTTTTATTTTTAAAGAAAGGAGCTTTTAAAAAATACACAATATACAGAGCCTGCTCCTTGCAGAAAAACCCCCTCAGGGGGGCTTCACCCAAGCAAAAAAAAAAAAAGAGAGAAAGAGAGAAAAATAAAAAGAAAAAAGAAAAAAGGTGAAAAAGAAAAAAGGAAAGAAAATAGAGAAAGATCTAAAGATAGAAAAAGAACTAAAGAGTGAAAAGGAGAGAGGAACGGAGGAGGAAGGAATCAGGGAATGCAGCAAGATAGAAAAAGGAAAAAAGGAAGTTAGAAAAAGAGATACAGAGAGAAAGAGAAGGAGGAGGAAAGAAAAAGTTAGAAAGAGGGTAAAGGAAAAGAAACGAAATAAAGAGAAGGTAGTAAGAAGGAAGAAGGGAGAATGAAAGAGGGAAACAAAAAGGAAATGATAGAAAGTAAAAGAGAATAGAAGAGGAAGGAAAAAAGATAGAGTGAGGGAAAGAAAACTTGAGAAAGATTTAAAGAGAAGAAGTAAGAAAAAATCAGCAGAGGAGAGGAGAGGACTTACAGGACACTGTGGCCAGACGCCCTGGCGAGCTACCTCCCCCTCTGTGCAAACTTTTAAAAAAACGTATCCACCACTTTCTGATTTGGGGCGATAGCCGCCGCCTCCGTTTGCGCCTTCCAGGGCCCAAGAGTTCCCCACTTTGCCCCCAAAGCCTCTCAAAGTGTTGCCTAAGCCTGAAAAAGATAAAAAGTTTTTTAAACAGTGGAGCTTTTAAAACAGACTGCATGCACAATATGCAGAGCGTGCTCCTTGGAGAAAACCCCCTCAGGGGGGTCTCACCCAGGCTAAGAGAAAAGCCAAACGGTAAGGGGATTTAGCAACAATATTAACCCTTGACGAGGTTACTCCAATTCCAACGGGAGTGGCTGGCCCCCTACCTGAGGGCATTGTAGGACTTGTGCTAGGGCGTAGCTCGCTTTCTTAAAAAAAAAAAAAAGAAAGAAAAGAAAAGAAAGAAAGAAAAAGAATAAATAAATAAATAAAAAGAAAAAGAAAATTTTGGTGGTGTATGGTGTAGTAGATTCTGATTATATTGAGAAATTAAAGTTTTGACCTCACCGCCTACTAAAACTGTGCAAATTAATAAAGGTCAAAGAATAACCCAGCTTTTGCTTTTTACCTTATTATCAGACAAGAAAAACCTTGACTTCTCAAGCTAAGAGCCACAGAACATTTGGATTTAGTGATCTAGCCTTTTGGGTGCAGGAAATTACAGCTCCAAGGCCTTTAAAAGATCTTTTAATTCAAGAAAATAAAATGTCAGGGCTATTAGACACAAGAACAGACGTCTCTTAACATTGCTGGAAAAGACTGGCCTAGTTCCTGGCCCACGTATAATACTGAAAATGAGTTGGTGGGATTAGAGAAAGTGTTATGCGGGGTGAGAATGCTGTAGAAAAAAAAAAAAAAAAAAGAGGTGAGGGAGAGTTTAAAACCTTGAAGAGTAGTGAGTTCCCTGTTGCTGGAAGTATTCAAGCAAAGATTAGATGGTTGCTTGTCATCTAAAAAGCTATAGACCAGATTTGGTTTACAAAACTAACTGGAGAAGCTTATAAACATGTTGTGCAACACCTCTTTACTTGCTTCTCATATTTAGGTGTGCCAAAAGTTTTAAAAACTGATAATGCCCCTTTGAAGCTGTGGAGAGATTGTTTACTAACTTTAAATGATTTCCAAAAATTATTAGGGGACATTAATTGGATACGCCCTCATTTAAAACTGACTACTACAGATTTAAAGCCTTTATTTGATTGCTTAAAAATTGATCCTAATTCCAGTTCTAAGAGAAAGTTGACTAATGAGACAGAGTTAGCTCTTGTTGAAGTGTATGAGACTTTAAATGATCAGTTAATTAAGATTAATATTACCAAAAGATGAGATTAAATTATTCTTCCCACAAAACATACACCTACAGGATGCTTGTGACAAAAAGGCCCATTGGTTCCATCTACCAGTGACCCCAAGAAAAGTAGTTTTATCTTATCCCAGCTTGGTGGCACAATTAATTATAAAAGGAGGAAAAAGGAAGTGTGGAACTTTTTAGAAAAGAAGTAGCAAATATAGTAATTCCATTCAATAAGGATCAACTGAAAGTCTTTTACAAAGTAGTGATGATTGGCAAGTTGCCCTGATAGATTTCAGGGGTCAAATTTTGTTTCATTTGCCCTCAAGCCCCCACAGTAGTTAAAAGTTCAAAAATGTTAGATTGGCAGTTTGAGAATACCTGTGGAACTTTCCAACCCTATGTAGTTCCTATGCTCCCCTTTACCCTATGGGGGAGGGACATGCTGTCTCAAATAGGAGGTACTCAGAGAAGGGTTTTCTCAATTTCTTAGTGATCAACAGGCGGTACAATTAATAATACTATATATATTATTATAAATACATAATATAAATATATTTGCCTAATTGCAGTTCGCCTAATTAGGTATGGGTATAAATAAAATATAATAGAGGTATACCTAATTCTATTTATAGATCTATACTTAATTAATTTGTATATAATTAATATGTATAGTATATATGCATATTATATATATACTTAAATATATATTGCAGTAATATAATGTGTGTGGCTGATATTAATTGGTATGGATTGATGTGCTGTGATGATATATGTTCTATATACTGTATAATTATATATGTGTGACATGTGCTATTACAGTACATTGGTTTGTGTTGGCTGGTATTAGCTGTGTACGTGTTGTATTGCTGTAATATATATTAATTAACATATTAATTATAAAGATTAATTCAAGTATATTGATTATGTCAATAAGTTTATACTTGTTGCCATGTATAAATACATATATAAATACATTTTGCATTTAGATATACCTGTATACCAAAATGAGATAAGGAGGTTATGCATTTATTATTTAAATTTATACAGAGACCTAAACTAAACATTACACCTAAATTAACATATCCCAAAATTTATGTTGTTAAAATGTAAATTTTAAAAATTTAAAAAATTAAATTGACAACTGCTTGACAATTCCTTTACCATAAAACCCCCATAGGTGTAATTGGGGTAGCCAGACAAAAAATTGGTTTTATGGCAAAACGGCCCCCTAGAGTGGGTCCATCTTCCCGCTCAAACTAAAAAGGTAGTGGCTTCTTATCCGGGATTGATAGCTACTTTGATATTAAAGGAAAAAAGCAGAGCATTAAATTATTTGGTAAAGAGCCATCAGAAATTGTAATTCCATATAATAAGGAACAACTTGATGCTCTTCTAATGTTTGATGAGGACTGGCAGATTGCCGTAGGAAATTATTTTGGTCAAAATTTTTGCATCATTTACCTTCACATGTTTTGCTAAATTTTATATCCAGACATCCAGTTATTTTTCCTGTCAGATGTAAACAATCTCCTATTCCAAATGTTCAAATAGTTTTTACTGATGGGTCAGCAGACGGTAAAGCCTCCATAGTTACTAAAAATCACCAAAAGGTTTTAGAAACACGGGAAACTTCAGCTCAAAAAGCTGAAATAACAGCAGTCATAGAGGCTTTTGCTATGTTTGCAGATGAAGAATTTAACCTTTATTCTGATTCTCAGTATATTGTCAGGTTGTTTCCACACATTGAAACTGTGGTTTTTGTCTAAAAATAAAACTACCATATTTCATTTGTTAACTAAATTTCAGCAACAAATTTGGAAAAGAAATAAAATATTTTTCACTGGACACATTCGGGCTCATTCCGGATTGCCCGGCCCTTTAAATGCCTTTAATGATTTGGCTGACTTAACCAGAAATACAGTGGCTACTGTGATTGAGGAGGCCAGAGCCTCTCACTCACTTCATCATCAATATGCTACTGCCTTAAGATATCAATTCCAAATTCCCAGAGAAACTGCTAGGGAGATTGTGCGTTCTTGCTTATATTGCCCCACTGTTTATAATATAGTCTACCTACGGGAGTTAATCCTCATGGTCTCAAACCTAACGTACTCTGGCAGATGGATGTAACTCATGTCTCTTCATTTGGAAAACTGTCCTTTGTTATACCTTTTCTCATGTCATTATTGCAACGTCTTATACCGGAGAGGCAGTTAAAGATGTTATACAACATCTCTTTACTTGTTTTTCATATTTGGGCCTACCAAAAGCTCTGAAAACTGACAATGCTCCTGCTTACACTTCTAAGTCTTTTCAGGAATTTTGTTTACAGTTTCAAATTAAACACAATACAGGCATCCCTTATAATCCCCGGGGACAAGCCATTGTGGAAAGAGCACATCAAACATTAAAGCTTCAAATTCAAAAATTAAAAGAAGGGGAGTTTAAGTATAGCTCTCCCCATCAAATCTTGCAACTTGCTCTTTTTGTAATAAATATTTTAAATGCCGATTCGGCCGGAACTACTGCAATGCTTCGCCATTGGTGCCCGGAACAACAAATACAAAACCATTAGTTAAATGGAAGGACCTCCTCTCAGGACAACGAAAGGGTCCTGACCCATTATTAACTAGCGGTCGAGGATGTGCTTGTATTTTTCCACAGGATGCAAATTCTCCAATTTAGATCCGGGACAGGTTGATTCTCCATGTTGCAGACCCCCAGACATCCAGTTCCCCCATTGCTTCGATCACAAAAGAGGAGCCCGCCGGCAGGGGAGACAAGATAAACATCGAGATCCCGGCGAGACTGACAGGGCTGCTGCAGCGTGAACTCCAACCAGAAAATAATTCTACTTATTCTGTTTTAGCTTATCCACCCTTGCCTTATGTTTTCCTTTTTACTAATGACTCCAACAAACTTAATGTAGGCATGAATTATTCAGGTGGACCTAACGTAGTGACTTGTGAACAATGTATGCTTTCATCTTGTTTAAACCCTCAATGTAATGTTTGCTCCTTTGTGGTGTTACAATGCCCATCCTATCTTATGGTGCCTATATGATAGCTATGGTCTTACTGTGTTACAACAACTGCAGGATTTAATGCAATCGCGACGGTTTGTGGTCTTGCTTATCCTAGGAATATCAGCTTTGATAGCAACAATTACTTCTGTTACTGCGGCAGCAATATCATTGACTCAACAAGTGCATACTGCTCAATATGTTGATACCATGTCTAAAATTGTTTCTTTAACTCTAGCAACACAGGAAGCTATAGATAGGAAATTAGAGATGAGAGTAGACGCCTTAGAAGAAGCAATTATGCATATTGGGATTGAGTTACAGGCTTTAAAGGTGAAGATGGCTTTGACATGCCACACTGATTACAGGTGGATATGCGTGACATCTTTGAAAGTAAACGAGACAGATTATGAATGGGAAAAGATTAAAAATCATATCTCAGGTGTTTGGAACAGTTCTGATATTGGCCTGGACTTAGGGAAACTTCATAATCAAATACAGACCTTGGAACACTCTCGACTGGATTTTACTGCCACTGGAGCAGCTAATGACTTTTTTCACACCTTCTCTAATTTTATTTCTGGAAAAAATATTCTGTCTAATATCCCTGGTTATGTTGTTTTTGGTGCTCTAATCCTACTTCTCATAATCACTCTTCCTTGTATTGTCAGGATTCTTCGGCAGAGCATTCGGAGGCTCGCGACTGAGCTGCATCTGGCTGTTTTAAGAAATAAAAAAGGGGGAGATGTTGGGGGCCAGAGTGAGGTACTCCGCCCGTGACAAAGGTCATGAGGAAGGAGGCTCGACATACGCAAAGGCGGGATCGAGCCTCAGGAGTCCCCCTGGAACTCCTCGAGCATCTACCCCCATAACCAGAGCCTGCCTACTTTACTACTTTGTGCTTACCTACACCTCTGACTTTACGGGGGGCTGTCCCCCACCACCTCTTTTGGAGAAGGAGTTAACTTAGAGCTCCAGTTTATAATAATTCCTGGGCGTGACAAGAGTGTTTTAACCTACAAACTCCTCTGAAGGTTCTCTGGCCTGCCTGACAGGCTTGTCCGGCCACATGTGATTGCTCACAGCCTCCCAACCGTGAGAGGCACGAGATGCTTTAAACCCTCTAAAAACAGGTTCTTTAGAGAAGTTAGAAAACTATAAGTATAAGTATAGTGGGCTAATTAGAAATTGTGTTGGTGAAGGGTTTTTCATTTGTTGAGCCAATGTTTGTTGCTAAGTCTCCACATCCCCTGCCCTTACACACATTAATGAATATATAGAATTAACCTTTGATATTAATCACGTTAGACCTTAGGCTAAGTAAATTCTTTCCTTAACTAAAACCCACTACACCCTCACCCTGTAGGAATGTAACTTTATTTGGGTGGCGTCTGTTTTGAGAATAATCAGCCCTGGAGAAATAAGTGTCCTGATTGACTGACCGCTGTCACAAGGAGAGGGTCGTAAATTGTCAGCAGGCCGCCCTGGCCAGAAGATGATGTAACACCCCTAAGACCTCTGTATACATTTGTGTGAAGCACCTGACTTTAATAAAAGTCAGGACTGCTGTCCCCACGTGACTTTTGTATAACATCTTAGTGTATAAAAACAGACTCTGGAAAATAAAGAATTGGGATCAGTTTCTCGAAATACTGGTCTCCCCATGTCGCTCTCTCTCTCACTCTGGTTGAGTCTCCATCTGGAGCGCGGAACCCACCATGCTTACTAATTATGCCTGGGCTTCTAAGATCCGACCGGGGAGGCTTCAGTGTCTCCTCTCCTTCGGGAGAACGGAAGGACGCCTGCGGCCTACGTAAGTGGTGCAAACTTCTTGTCTTGAAGTTTTATTGGTCTCCCGCGTAAACCAAGCCACTCAGCCTCTTTTCTCCACTGAATTTTCCTACTGAGCTATCCTTATTCTATTACTCTTTATATCTTTAATTAATATCTAATTGAAGCTATTGTATCCTGATCCTCGCCTACGCCGTCTCTCCTTCGAATACCCTGGATCAGCCGGGGCTGGTCCCCGGCACCAGATCACAACTGGAGATGAGTCCCAAGCCCCCTGATGCAACTTGAACTGATTCCCAATGTCCCCAATGAAACTCAAGAGAACTGTGAGAATCCACCCTAATTCAAGAGGAGCCATGTTCTGCATCATGAGGGGAGCCCTCGGCAACAAATCAGTGACACTCCCCTGACAGAGCTGGAGAGGATCCCCTCACCACAACTAGAGAGGAGGCCTCAGGACATAACACCTAAAAAGAAGCCACTGTGCCACAAATAGAGATGAGCACACTGAAATAACTCAAGAGGAACTCTCACAATTATGGAGGAAGAATCCCGCCAAAAACTAGTGACGAGAACCCAGTGCCAAAACTACAGAGGACTCCCTATCCATGGAGACAATCCACCACAACTTGAGAGGAGACACAATGAAACTCAACAGTAGCTCTGGGTCTCCTGCCTCAACTCAAGTGGAGCCTTCCATGGCAACTCAAGAGGAACTCTGAATTCCAAGCTGTAATTGAGAGGAACACCAAGTAACCACTGCAAATTGAGAGAAGCCCTCAGTCCATTGCTGCAAATAGAGGTGGCACCAAAAGAACTTGAGAGGAGCTCTGAGTCCCCTGCCTCAACTCAGGAGGAGCTATCATGGCAAATCCAGATAAGATCTCAGCACAACTAGAGAGGAGCACCATGCCACCACAAGAGAGGAACCCAGGCACACATCACTACAAGAGAGGATCACCCTCAATTAAAGACATGCAGCTCGCGACAATTAGAGAGGAGCCCACACACCACATCTGGAGAAGAGCCCCACCACACATTGCAACTATTGCAGAAAACCTCTGTCCAATGCAATTAGAGAGGAGACCTCCACCACAAATAGAGACTTGACCACCCACTTCAAATAGAGAGTTACCCAACTGTAACAAGAGAGGAGCCTTCTGTATAAAACTATATTGGAAACCCCACAACTAGAGAGGAATCCCTTGCCAATAGCAAATAGTGTAACAAGTGTAACAACTCAAAGGAGCCACCACACCACAAATAGTTAGAAACCTCTAGTACAGTGCAACTAGAGAGAGCACCTGGCCACCGTTAGTGTGTTGACCAGGTGCCACAACTAGAGAGGAGCCTGCATACCACATGTGGACAAGAGGCCCCGCATCCCACAATGATTGAGGGGAAACACTGCCCAACGCAACTATAGAGGAACCACCAAGTCCTGTGCTGCAACATGAGTGGAGCCACTGGCCACAATGACAGAGGAGCTACCCACCAAAACTGGAGAGGTTTCCTCAGCCACAAGTAGAGAGGAATCTACCACAACATCACACATAGAGAGGAGCACCTCTGCTGCAAATAAAGACGAGCCCACTGAAGTAACTCAAGAATAGGCCCTCACAAGTAGAGAGGAGCAATCATGCTACAACTTTGAGGAACATGTAGTTCCCAAAGAAGAGAGAACCCCCCTGCATAGTCCCCCATCACAACCTAAGATGAGGCCCCAATGCAAATCGAGGAGCTCCAAATCCACTGCCACAGCTCAAGAGGAGGACTCCACCACTACTCAAGAGAAGCCACCGGCCACAATGGAAGAGGATACCCCAGACAGCATACCTAGAAGGAGTCACTCTGCAGCAAATATAGATGAGACCTCCCCACAAAAAACGAAAGGAGGCCCCTGAACATTGCAATGAGAGAGGACTCACTGAAGATATTGCAACTAAAGAGCCCCTCACTATAACTAGAAAGAAACCAGCACATCACAACTATAGAGCAGCCCACCAGCACACCAGAACTAGAAAGGAGAAGCCTTTCTCTGCAGTTAGAGATATTCCCCCACCACAACTAAAGAGGAGACTTCACTGATACTCAAGAGGAGCTCACCAGCACACTGCAACTATAAAGAAACCCCCAAGAAACAGGTAGAGAGGAGTTGCCAACCACAACTAGTGAAGATCCCGCCACCAAAACTCGAGAGGAGCCACTTGCTTCATCTCAACAGGATCCTCTGCCTAATTTTAAAGGAGCCCCGAGGCCCCACAACAAATTGTTATGTGCCTGCTGAAACTATTAGAGAGGAGCCAACCACTGAAAGTACAGAGATGCAACCACCACAACATGAGAGCCCCTTGAACACTGCAACCAGTTTGGAGTGCCCTGCCACAACAAGAAACTTGAACCCTGCCACAACTACAGAGAAGCCTGCACATCAAAACTAGAGAGAAGACCTGCACAACTAGATAGGAGCCACTGGAATTCGACTTCAAGAAGAGCCCGCTGGCACAACAATAAACAAACCTCCTGCCACAACTCCAGAGGAGACTGCATTCCTCAAGTAGAGAAGAACTACCAAAACTGTTGTGGAAAAGCCCCACCCAATGCAACTAGCCAGGTCCTCCCACAACCCAACTAGAGATTTGGCCACCCATCACAACTTTAGTGGGGTTAGTGATGAACTAAGGTTAGTGATGAACTAAATTTAGTGAGGAATCCCTAGTGCTAAAAGTAGAGAAGACCCCCTCACTGTGGAGTCCCCCAGAGACAAACATGAGAGGAGGCACACCTGCAACTCAAAAGGCTACCCGAGTACCCTACAGAAACTCTAGAGGAGCCCTACAATGCAACTCGAGGAAAGCCACTGTCTTCAATGAGAGAGGAGCCCTCTGGACATCACATCCAGAGAGGAGCTCCCATGGAACAAGTAGATGAGTACAGCTCACCACATGTAGAGAGGAGCCTGCACACCACATCTGGAGAATAGTCCCCTGCATAGCATAGTGATTGAGAAACACCACTGCCCAAGGCAACTAGAGAGAAACCACCAAGTCCTTTGCTGAAACATGATAGGAGCCACTGGCCCGATTGATAGAGGATCTCCCCACCAAAACTGGTGAAGTTTCCCTTGCCACAAGTAGAGATAAGTCCACCAAGGTATCACACACAGATAGAAACGCCTCTGCCAAAGATAGATATGAACCCCCCGAAGTAACTTGAGAGGAGGCCCTCACAAATAGAGAGGAGCAACCACACACAAATTTGTGAGGAAAACCTAGTGCCAAAAGAAGAGAGGACCACCCTACACAGCCACCCATCAGAATATGAGAAGTGACAACTGAAACTCAAGAGGAGCCACAAGTCCACTGTCACAACTCAAGAAGAGGATGCCAGTGATGCTTGAGAGAAGTCACAGACCACAATACAAAAGGATGTGCCCAGATATAGTACCTAGACATGAGTCACTCTGTGGAAACTATAGATGAGCCCCCCAACCACAACAAGAAAAAAGGCCCCTGCACATTGCAATGAGAGAGGACTCCCCTCACATATTGCAACTAAAGAGACCCAGACCATAACTAGAAAGGAACCCGCACACCAGAACTAGAGAGTAGCCCACCAGTACACCACAACTACAAAGGAGCAGCCACATCCCAGCTGGAGAAAATCCCACACACAACTAGAGTGGAGCCCCCACTGATACTTTTGTGGAGCTCACCAGAATACCGCAACTAGAAAGAAACCTCCATGCCACAGGTAGAGAGGAGTCCCCAACCACAACTAGAGAGGAGCCCACCACTGAAACTTTAGAGGAGCCCCCTGCTTCATCTCAACAGGATTCACTGCCTCCTTTTAGAGGAGCCCGAGCCCCCACAGCAAATTGATATGTGCCTCCTGAGACAAATAGAGAGGAGTCCACCACCACAAGTACAGAGTCCCCTACCACAATTCGAAAGCCCTGTGAATACCACAACTAGCTTGGAATCCATTGCCACAATAAGAAAGCTGCACTCTGCCACCACTAGAGAGGATCCCAAATATCACAACTAGAGAGAAGCCCCCCACAACTATACAGGAGCCCCTGTAATTTCACTTAGAGAGGAGCCTGCTGTCACAACAATACACAAGTCTTCTCCCACAACTCCAGGAGAGCCTGCATTCCTCATGTGGAGAAGAGCCACATACAAACCACAACTATTGAGGGAAAGCCTCAGCATCAGAGAGCTGCCCACTGAAACTTAAGAGGAGATCACCAGCACACTACTAGAATGGCGGCCTCACACCACAGGTAGAGAGGAGTCCCCCACCATAATTACAGATGAGCCCCACACAATCTTGAGAGGTGCCCCCTACAGCAGCTCAAGAGATGCCTCTCACTACAGCTAGAGAGGAGTCGCAGCCACAAGTTGAGAACCCCTTGCACCCTGCAATGAACTAGAGCCCACTGTCACAACTATAATCAATCCTCCACAACTAGAGAGGAATCTGCACACCACAACTAGAGAGGAGTCCACTAGACATAATTAAGAGTTGACACCCCACACCAACTAGAGAGGATCCCCATGCCACAAGTAGTGTAGCCACCTACACATCGCAACTAAACAGAAACCACCCTGCACATCGCTACTACAGAGGGCCACCCCACCAGCACTGGAGTGGAGGCCCCACCTCAACTCAAGAGGAACACCTAGGCCCCTGATGCAACTCCAGAGGAGTCCCCCACCACAACTAGAGAGGAGCCACACACTGCAACAAGAGAGGAGCCCACCCGGACACTACATGTGGAAAGGAGGACCTGAACCCTGCAACTATAGAGGAGCAATTTTGCACACCACATCTAGAGAAGAGGCTCCACCCCTCTACTAGACAGTAATTCATCAAACCACAAATAGAGATGAGCCAGCAAATTGCACCTAGAGAAGAGACACACAGCATAAAGCAACAAGACAGGAGTTACAACTCCACAAATAGAGAGGACTCCCTCAGGAACAGCACATCTAGGGAGGAGCACCCCAGCACATCACAACTAGAGAGAAGCCCAACCGCCAAAATAGAGAGTTGAATACACGCCACAACTAGATAGTTGATCCTCAGGTGCAACTATTGAGGAGCACATTGCTGGCACTAGAGAGGTGTCCCCCAGTACATGGCATATAGAATCTAGAGCTACTGACACAACTGGAGTGGACACCCTTGCCACAGGTAGATAGGAGCCTGCCACACACATCACAATTATAGAAAAGTGCCTATGCACATTACAACTAGAGTGGAACTCCCACACAGATCATAACGAAAGAGGAGGCCAACACTGCAACTACGAGGCTACAGCTGCTGCAGTTAGATATAAGCCCCCCTGAACTTCGCCATTGGGAAGGAACATACCCACACATCCCAGTTAGACAGAAGACCCCTGACACGAGTAGAGAGGAGCCCACCATGCTACAATGAAAGAGGACTCCCACTGCCACAACTTGAGAGTAGCCTCCTGCACATCACAACTAGAAAAAGCACCCCTTCCCATCACACTGGAGAGGAGCCACCCCCATCACAATTTGAGAAGAGCACACTACCACAACTAGAGAGGAACCCAACTACCACAACTACAGAGGAGCCCCCCTGCCACAACTAGAGAAGAGTCCACAAAAGAAAACTAGGGAGGAGCTGACCCACCACAAATGAAGAGTAGAAACCCACTGACACTAGAGTGGAGCCCCATGCCGCAACTAGAGAGTAGCATCCCACATATTCCCACTAGACAGGAGCCAGCCTGAACATCACTACTAGAGAGGATCTCTCCCACTGCAGCTAGAGAGGAGGCTCCAGTGCAACTCTAAAGGAGCCCTGAGTCACCTGCTGCAACTCAAATGGAACCCTGAGTTCCCCACTGCAATTCTACTGGAGCCCTGTGCTGTAACAAGGCAGAAGACCCTGGCAAATGACATAGGAACCCCCCAGGCCATTAGTGAAGTGGATTCCCCTGGCACTAGCAGAGTAGACACCCTGAAATATCACAGCTAGAGAGAAGCCTCTCTGTCACACATACAGACAAGCTCCCTGAAGTAAGTTGAGTGGAGTCCCTCACAACTAGAGAGAAGCAGCCTCACTAATATTAGTGAGGAAACCCTAGCACCAAAATTACACAGGACTTACCCCATGGAAATTCCCGCACCCTAACCAGAGAGGACACAGCCCCACAACTTGAGAGGAGCCTCCACCACAACTCAAGAAGAACCTGCTAGACTTCACACATAGAGATTATCCCCTCTGCTGTAATAGAGATGAACCTCACAACACAACTAGACAGGAGCTTGCACACCACAACTAGAGAGAACTGAACCCACCACAACTACAGAGTTTACTCTGAAAACAAGTAGTGAAAAGACAAATGTCAAAACTAATGACTAGCCACCCACACATTGCAACAAGACAGGAGCCACCCTGCACATCCCTGCTAGAGATGAACCTCCCCAGGGTAATTAGAGAGAAGGCCCCACCATAACTCAAGAGGAAGCCACACCACAACTAGAGAGGAACCCTGCATACTCCCCTCAACTTGAGAGGAATCTCGAGTTCCTCCCACGGCTCCTCCTGCCCTGAGTTCCATGCTGCAACTGTAGAGGAACATCATGTTCTTACCACAACTTAAGAGGAGTTCTGAGTCCACTGCCTCAACTCAAGATGAGCCTTCCATGGCAACTGGAGAGGAAATCTGAGTTGTGCACTGTAACCATGAGGAACACAGAATACCTGCTCCAACTCATGAGGAGCCCTGATTCCACTGGGGCAACTTGAGAAGAACCCCAAGCTTACCACCACAACTCAAAAGGACCCAGAGCCCCTTGCTGCAACCCGAGAGGAGGCACCACCAGAACTCGAGAGGAGCTCTGAGTCCCCTGCCTCAACTCAAGAGGAGTTCTCACTGCAAATTGAGCTAAGACCTCAATACAACTAGAGAGGAGCATCACACCACCACAAGAGAGGAGCCCAGGCACACATCATTACAAGAGAGGAGCACCCATGACACAATTAAATAAGTACAGCTCACCATAACTAGAGAGGCTCTCACACATCACATCTGGAGAAGAGACCCACCTCACATTGCAACTATTGAAGAAAAGCCCTGCCCATTGCAACTAGAGTGGAGATGCCCACCACAACTAGAGACTTAACCAAGAACCACAACTAGAGAATTGAACCCCACTGAAACTAGAGAGGATCCTTCTAGATAAAACTAAATTAGATATCCCACCTCAACTGGAGAGTAGCACCTTGCCCACAGAAACTAGAGTAATGACTGCAACAACTCAAAGGAGCAGCATACCACATCTAGAGAGAAACCCCTAGTAAAGTGCAACTAGTGAGAGCCCATGGCCACAACTAGTGTGTTTACCACAAACAACGAGAGGAGCCTATACACCACTTACGTAAAGAGTCCCCTGCATACTGCAATGAATGAGAAACACCACTGCCCAATGCAACTAGAGAGGTACCACCAAGTCCTTCCCTGAAACATGAGATGTGACACTTGCCACAATGACAGAGGAGCCCTCCACCAAAACTGGAGAGGTTTCCCCTACCACAAGTAGAGAGGAGTCCACCAAAGCATCACAGATAGAGATGAGCCCTGAAGTAATTCGAGAGGAGGTCCTCACAAGTAGAGAGGAGTAACCATGCTAAAACTTGTGAGGAAAACCTAATGTCAAAAGAAGAGCAGAGTCACCTGCAGAGCCCCACCATCACAACCTAAGAAGAGGGACTACTGCAACTCTGGAGGAGCCCTGAGTACACTGCCACAACTCAAGAAAAGAATTCCAAGCTACTTGAGAGAAGCCACTGACCACAATGCAAAAGGATGACCATAGACATCATAAGTAGAGAGGAGTCACTCTTCAGCAAATATAGATGAGCCCCCCCACCGCCACCACAACCAGAAAGGAGGCCCCTTCACATTACAATGAGACAGGACTCCCTACAGGTATTGCAGCTAATGACCCCCTCACCATAACCAGAAAGGAGACCACATAACACAACTAGAGATTAGCCCATGAACACACCACAACTAGAAAGGAGAAGCCACACAACTGCTAAAGATAATCACCCACTACAACTACAGAGGAGCCCACCAGCACACCACAGCTAGAAAGAAACACCCATGTCACAGGTAGAGAAGAGTCCCCAACCACAACTAGAAAGAATCAAAACCACCACAGCTACAGAATTGAATCTGACCCAAACTAGAGAAAAGACCCATGCCAAAACTAGTGAGTTGCCATCTGCACATTGCCACAAGACAGGAGCCCCCCTGAACACCCCTGCTAGAGACGAGTCACACCAATACAACTCGAGAGGAGGCCCCATTGCAACTTGAGAGGAACCCTGAGTACACCCCAAATGGAGAGGAACACTGAATTCCCTGCCACAGCTCGAGTGGAACACGGATTCTCGCACTGCAACACGAGAGGAATCCTGAGATCCCACCACAACTCGAGAGGAGTTCTGAGTCCTCTGCTACAACTCAAGAGGTACCCCAACTTCCCAGCCACAACTTGAGTAGAGCCCCAAGTCCCCTATTGCAACTTGATAGGAAGCCCGAGTTTTCTGCTGCAACTGGAGAGGAATCCCGAGTTTTCAGGCACAATTCTAGTGGACCATAGTCCCCTGTTGCAACACGAGAGGAACCCTGAGTTCCCCACCTCCACTCAAGAGGAGGACTGACTCCCTTCCTGCAACTCGAGAGGAACCTTGAGTTTCCATCGAAATTTGACACTAGATCCTAGCCCCCTAATGCAACTCGAAAGAATTCCCAAGACCCCGACTGCAACTCAAGAGGAAGTGAGAGAATCCACCTCAATTCAAGAGAAGCCCTATTCTGCATCACGAGGGGAGCCCCCAGCAACAAAGTCAGAGGCACTCACATGCCAGAGCTGGAGAGGATGCCCTCACCACAACTAGAGAGCAGCCCCCAGGACATGGCACCTTATAGGGGTCACTCTGTCGCAAATAAAGATGAGCCCACAAAGTAACTCAAGAGGAGCCACTCAAAATTAGAGACCAGCAATCCCACAAAAAACTAGTGAGGAGACCCCACTGCCAAAAGTAGAGAGGACTCCCCACTCCATGGAGAAAACACACCACAACTCAAGTGGAAGCATCACCACAACATGAGAGAAGCTGTGAGTCCCCTGCCTCAAATCAAGAGGAGCCTTTCATGGCAACTCGAGAGGAAATCTGAGTTGTGCACTGTAATCCAGAGGAACACCAACTACCCGCCACAACTTGACAGGAGCCCCAGGTCCACTGCTGCAACTCGAGAGGAACCCCAAGTTCCCCAAAGCAACTCAAAAGGATCCCAAACTCCCTGGTGCATCCCAAGAGGAGGCACCACCAGAACTCGAGAGGAGCTCTGAATCCACTGCCTCAACTCAAGAGGAGCTCTCACCACAAATCAAGACAAGACCTCAGCACAACTAGAGAGGAGCATCACACCACCACAAGAGAGGAACCCAGGCACACATCACTACAAGAAAGGAGCACCCACAGCACAATTAGAGAAGTGCAGCTCACCACAACTAGAGAGGCGCCCACACATCACATTTGGAGAAAAGCCCCACCACACATAGCAACTGTTGAGGAAAATCCCTGCCCAATGCAACTAGAGAGGGGAACTCCACCGCAACTAAAGACTAGACCACCCACCATAAATAGAGTGTTGACCTCCACTGCAACTAGATAGGAGCCTTCTGGATAAAACTAGCTTGGATAGCCCACCTCAACTAGAGAGTACCACCTTGCCCACAGCAACTAGAGTAATGACTGCAAAAACTCGAAAGAGCCACCACATCACAACTAGAGAGAAACCCCTAGTACAATGCAACTAGAGAGAGCCCCTGGCCACAGCTAGCTTGTTGGCCACATGCCAAAATGAGAGAGGGGTCTGCACACCACATATGTATAGAGTCCCCTGAATACCACAATGATTGAGGAACACCACTGCCAAGGCAACTAGAGAGGTACCACAGAGTTCTTTGCTGCAGCACGAGAGGAGCCACTGGTCACAATGACAGAGGAGACCTCCACCAAAACTGGAGAGGTTTCCCCCACCACAAGTAGAGATGAGTTCACCAAGACATCACACACAGAGAAGAGCTCCTCTGCTGCAAATAGAGGGGAGCCCCCTGAAGTAAATCGAGAGGAGGCCTTCACAAGTAGAGAGCAGTAACCATGCTAAAATTTTTGAGGAACACCTAGTGTCAAAAGAAGAGCAGAGTCACCTGCAGAGCCCCCCATCACAACCTAAGAGGAGGGAATACTGCCACTCGGGAGGAGCTCTGAGTACACTGCCACAACTCAAGAAAAGAACTCCACTGCCACTCAAGAAAAGCCAATGGACACAATGCTAGACTATGTCCCCACACATCATACCTAGAGTTGGAGTCACACTGTGGCAAATATCAATGAGCTACCCCACCACAAGAAAGGAGGCCTTTGCACATTGCAATGAGAGAGGACTCCCCTCAGATATTCCAACAAAAGAGACCCTCATCATAACTAGAAAGTAGCCTGCACATCACATCTAGAGAGTAGCCCACCAGCACACCACAGATAGAAGGGAGCAGCCACACCACAGCTAGAGATAATCACCCACCACAACTACAGAAGAGCCTCCACTGATACTCGAGAGGAGCTCACCAGCACATCACAACTAGAAAGAAACTCCCATGCCACAGGTATAGAGGAGTCCCCAACCACAACTAGAGAGAAGCCCCCAAAGGAACTCCAGAGGAGCCCCCCTGCTTCATCTTGAAAAGATCCTCTGCCTCCTTTTAGAGGAGCCCCGAGCCCCCATAGCAAAATGATATGTGTCTCCTGAGACAAATAAAGAGGAATCCACAACTGCAAATACAGAGATGCCCCCACCACAACTAGAGAGCCCCATGAACAATGCAACTAGCTTGGAGTCCTTTGCCACAGTAAGAAAGTTGCACCCCGCCACCACTAGAGAGGAGCCAACACAACTAGAGAGAAGCCCTCCACAACTAAACAGGAGCACTTGGAATTAGACTTAGAGTGGAGCCCGCCTTAACAACAATAGACAAGCCTCCCGCTGAAATTCCAGAGGAGCCTGCATTCCTCATGTGGAACACAACCACATCTCAAGAGGAGTTCCGATTACCCTGTGAAAACTCTAGAGGAGACTTGCGACCCAACTCGAGAGAAGCCCACAATGGGAGAGGAGCCCTCCGGACATCACATCTAGGAAGGAACCCATTCGCTGCAAAGAGAGACAAGCCTCATATCACAATTAGAGAGGAGACCCCCTGCACATCGCAATGAGAGAGGAATCCCCACAGACATCACAACTAAAGAAGAGCACCTCACTACAACTAGAGAGGACCCCATGTGCTGCAGCTAGAAAGAGACCCCCATATTACAGCTATAGATGAGTCCACCATCACACCCAGAGAGGAGCTGCCCACTGAAACTTAAGCGGAGCTCACCAGCACAACACAGCTAGAAAGGAGGCACCATGCCACAGCTAGAAAGGAGTCTCCCACCACAATTACAGATGACTGTGTGTTAACTGGAGAAGGCAATGGCAACCCACTCCAGTACTCTTGCCTGGAAAATCCCATGGATGGAGGAGCCTGGTGGGCGGCAGTCCATGGGGTCACTAGGAGCTGGACACGACTGAATGACTTCACTTTCACTTTTCACTTTCATGCATTGGAGGAGGAAATGGCAACCCACTCCAGTGTTCTTGCCTGGAGAATCCCAGGGAAGGGGGAGCCTGGTGGGCTGCCATCTATGGGGCTGCACAGAGTTGGACACGACTGAAGTGACATAGCAGCAGCTGCAGCAGTGTGTTAGCTGCTCAGTCATCTCCGACTCTTTGTGACCCCGTGGACTGGGTAGATAGCCAGGCTCTTCTGTCCATGGGATTCTACAGGCAAGAATACAAAAGTGGGTTGTCATGCACTTCTCCAGGGGATCTTCCCGACCCAGGGATCAAACCCAGGTCTCCTGCATCCCAGGCAGATTCTTTACCATCTTAGCCACCAGGGGCCTATGATGAAAAGTGAAAGTGAATTTGCTCAGTCATGTCTGACTCCTTTCAATCCATGTACTGTAGCCTACAAGGCTCCTCCATCCATGGGATTTTCAGGCATGAGTACTGGAGTTGGTTGCCATTTCCATCTCCAATTTCAGATGAGCCCCTCACCAAAACTCGAGAGGTGTCCCCTGCAGCAACTCAAGAGGTTACTCATGCTACAACTGGAGAGGACCCCCAGTCACAAGTTGAGAGCCTCATGCACCCTGCAGCTAGCTCAGAGCCCCTGTCACAACTAGAAAGGAGCACACCTCCACAACTAGAGAGGAGCCTGCACAACACAACTAGAGAAAAGGCCCCCACAACTAGAGAGGACCTTTCATTCAGACTGTAATAAGAGAGGAGCCCCACACCATAACTAGAGGGGAGAACCCCATGGGAACTAGACATTAGCCCCACTGATCATTGCCACTAGAGAGAAGCACACCAACACATCACAGCTAAACATAAGCCCCCTGTTATGAGTAGAGAAGAGACCAACACATCACAACATAAGAGGACATCCCTTGCTAAAATTGGAGAGTCAGATCAGATCAGATCAGATCAGTCGCTCAGTCGTGTCCCACTCTTTGCGACCCCATGAATCACAGCATGCCAGGCCTTCCTATCCATCACCAACTCCCGGAGTTCACTCACACTCATGTCCATGGAGTCAGTGATGCCATCCAGCCATCTCATCCTCTGTCGTCCCCTTCTCCTCCTGCCCCCAATCCCTCCCAGCATCAGAGTCTTTTCCAATGAGTCAACTCTTCGCATGAGGTGGCCAAAGTACTGGAGTTTCACCTGTAGCATCATTCCTTCCAAAGAAATCCCAGGGCTGATCTCCTTCAGAATGGACTGGTTGGATCTCCTTGCAGTCCAAGGGACTCTCAAGAGTCTTCTCCAATATCACAGTTCAAAAGCATCAATTCTTCGGCACTCAGCCTTCTTCACAGTCCAACTCTCACATCCATACATGACCACAGGAAAAACCATAGCCTTGACTAGCCGGACCTTTGTTGGCAAAATAATGTCTCTGCTTTTGAATATGCTATCTAGGTTGGTCATAACTTTCCTTCCAAGGAGTAAGCGTCTTTTAATTTCATGGCTGCAGTCACCATCTACAGTGATTTTGGAGCTCAGAAAAACAAAGTCTGACACTGTTTCCACTGTTTCCCCATCTATTTCCCATGAAGTGGTGGGACCAGATGCCATGATCTTCGTTTTCTGAATGTTGAGCTTTAAGCAAACTTTTTCACTCTCCACTTTCACTTTCATCAAGAGGCTTTTGAGTTCCTCTTCACTTTCTGCCATAAGGGTGGTGTCATCTGCATATTTGAGGTTATTGATATTTCTCCGGGCAATCTTGATTCCAGTTTGTGTTTCTTCCAGTCCAGCGTTTCTCATGATGTACTCTGCATATAAGTTAAACAAACAGGGTGACAATATACAGCCTTGACGAACTCCTTTTCCTATTTGGAACCAGTCTGTTGTTCCATGACCAGTTCTAACTGTTGCTTCCTGACCTGCATACAAATTTCTCAAGAGGCAGATCAGGTGGTCTGGTATTCCCATCTCTTGAAGAATTTTCCACAGTTTATTGTGATCCACACAGTCAAAGGCTTTGGCATAGTCAATAAAGCAGAAATAGATGTTTTTCTGGAACTCTCTTGCTTTTTCCATGATCCAGCAGATGTTGGCAATTTGATCTCTGCTTCCTCTGCCTTTTCTAAAACCAGCTTGAACATCAGGAAGTTCACGGTTCACATATTGCTGAAGCCTAGCTTGGAGAATTTTGAGCATTACTTTACTAGCATGTGAGATGAGTGCAATTGTGCAGTAGTTTGAGCATTCTTTGGCATTGCCTTTCTTTGGGATTGGAATGCAAACTGACCTTTTCCAGTCCTGTGGCCACTGCTGAGTTTTCCAAATTGGCTGGCGTATTGAGTGTAGCATTTTCACAGCATCCTCTTTCAGGATTTGGAATAGTTCAACTGGAATTCCATCACCTCCACTAACTTTGTTCATAGTGATGCTTTCTAAGGCCCACTTGACTTCACATTCCAGGATGTCTGGCTCTAGATGACTGATCACACCATCGTGATTATCTGGGTCGTGAAGATTTTTTTGTACAGTTCTTCTGTGTATTCTTGCCATCTCTTTTTAATATCTTCTGCCTCTGTCACGTCCATACCATTTCTGTCCTTTATCGAGCTCATCTTTGCATGAAATGTTCCTTTGGTATCTCTGATTTTCTTGAAGAGATCCCTAGTCTTTCCCATTCTATTGTTTTCCTCTATTTCTTTGCATTGATCACTGAGGAAGGCTTTCTTATCTCTTCTTGCTATTCTTTGGAACTCTGCATTCAGATGTTTGTATCTTTCCTTTTCTCCTTTGCTTTTCGCTTCTCTTCTTTTCACAGCTATTTGTAAGGCTTCCCCAGACAGCCATTTTGCTTTTTTGCATTTCTTTTCTATGGGAATGGTCTTGATCCCTGTCTCCTGTACAATGTCACGAACCTCATTCCATGGTTCATCAGATCTAAGCCCTTAAATCTATTTCTCACTTCCACTGTATAATCATAAGGGATTTGATTTAGGTCATACCTGAATGGTCTAGTGGTTTTCCCTACTTTCTTCAATTTAAGTCTGAATTTGGCAATAAGGAGTTCATGGTCTGAGCCAGTCAGCTCCCGGTCTTGTTTTTGCTGACTGTATAGAGCTTCTTCATCTTTGGCTGCAAAGAATATAATCTGTCTGATTTCCGTGTTGACCATCTGGTGATGTCCATGTGTAGAGTCTTCTCTTGTGTTGTTGGAAGAGGGTGTTTCTTATGACCAGTGCATTCTCTTGGCAAAACTCTATCAGTCTTTGCCCTGCTTCATTCCGTATTCCAAGGCCAAATTTGCCTGTTACTCCAGGTGTTTCTTGACTTCCTACTTTTGCATTCCAGTCCCCTATAATGAAAAAGACATCTTTTTGGGGTGTTAGTTCTAAAAGGTCTTGTAGGTCTTCATAGAACCATTCAACTTCAGCTTCTTCAGCGTTACTGGTTGGGGCATAGACTTGGATTACTGTGATATTGAATGGTTTGCCTTGGAAACGAACAGAGATCATTCTGTCATTTTTGAAATTGCATCCAAGTACTGCATTTCGGACTCTTTTGTTGACCATGATGGCCACTCCATTTCTTCTGAGGGATTCCTGCCTGCAGTAGTAGACATAATGGTCATCTGAGTTAAATTCAACCATTCCAGTCCATTTCAGTTTGCTGATTCCTAGAATGTTGACATTCGCTCTTGCCATCTCTTGTTTGACCACTTCCAATTTGTCTTGATTCATGGACCTGACATTCCAGGTTCCTATGCAATATTGCTCTTTACAGCATCAGACCTTGCTTCTATCACCAGTCGCATCCACAGCTGGGTATTGTTTTTGCTTTGGCTCCATCCTTTCATTCTTTCTGGAGTTATTTCTTCACTGATCTCCAGTAGCATATTGAACACCTACTGACCTGGGGAGTTTCTCTTTCAGTATCCTATCATTTTGCCTTTTCATACTGTTCATGGGGTTCTCAAAGCAAGAATACTGAAGTGGTTTGCCATTCCCTTCTCCAGTGGACCACTTATATTCCTTCAATTCACAATTGGAAAAAGTGCCCTTTCACATCACAAGCCAAGAAGAGGCACCCTCGCAACAGTCCGAGAGGAATATGTTACCACATCTAGAGAGGAATCCCCATACCACAACTAAAGAGAAGCCCCCCCTCCGCCACCCCGCCACAACTGTAGACAAGCCTGCAAACCACAACTAGAGGGGAACAGAAACAAAAACGTCAGTTGATCCCCACTGCAACTAAAGTGGAACCCTATGCCATAACTATACAGAAGCCTACCACACATCACAACTAGACAGGAGCCAGCCTGCTAATTGCTACTAGAGAGGAGCTGCCCCATGCAGCTTGAGAAGACGCCCTTCCACAACTCTAAAGGAACCCCAAGTCACCTGTCACAACTCGAGAGGAACATCAAGTCCTCAACAACTTGACTGGAGTCCTTTGCCATCACAAGGAAGGAGTCCCCAGTGACAAAGCTAGGAGCCACCCCACCCCCACCAAAACTAGAGAAGATTTCCCTGCAAAACTAGAGAGGAGCCCTCTGGCACACTGTGCCTAGATAGGAGCCCCTCCGCCACAAACAGTGATGAAGCCACTGAAGTAACTCAAGAAAAGCCCATCACAACAGGAGCAAAGCAATCCCATGAAAAATAGTTAGAAGCCCCCAAAAACCAAGCAGAGTGAACACCCACCGCACAGAAAACCTCCAGATGAGGCACCCTACAACGAGAGAGGAGCCCCAAAACCCCTGCTGAATTTGAGAGGAGGCCTATGCCACAGCTCAAGAGAAGCCCATGGTCACAACGAGAGAGGAGCCCACCCACCAAAACTGGAGAATATCACCCCTACCACAGCTAGAGAGGAGACCTCTGACTTTGCACCTAGAGAAGGTCACCTCCACAGCAAAAAGAGACAAACCCATTCCTACAAGTTGAGTAGATGCCCCTACAAATGTCAGAGAGGAACAAACTAGCCAAAACTAACAAGTAGACCACCCGCCACAAATAGAGAGCAGCTTCCTGAACACCGATATTTGAGAGGAGCATTCCAGCACAATGCAATTAGACAGAAGTCTCCTGCCAAAACAAGAGAGGAGGCTCAGATGCCAAAACTAAAGAGGAGGGGCCATGCCAAGATTAGAGAGTAGGTTCACGGATATTGCATCTGGAAAGAGTGCCTGTGCACATCACTCCCAGGGAGCAAAGCCCCACCACAATTCGAGAGGAACACTCCACCACAACTCTAGAGGTGCCCCCCAAACACTACAACTAGAGAAGACCTCCCTTAACACAACTCAAGAGGAGCCTGCACACCACAACTAAAGAGGAGCCCACCTGACACAACTAAGAGTTGACCATCCACACCAACTAGATAGGAGCCCCATGCCACAGGTAGTTTAGCCACCCACACATCGAAACCAAGCAGAAGCAACCTTGCACACTGCTACTAGAGAGGAGCTACCCTCTGCCCCAAAACTCGAGAGGAGGCCCTGCCTCAACTCGAGAGGAACAACAAGTTCCCCAACGCAACTCAATTGGAGTCCCCCACAACAACTAGGGAGGAGCCCAACACTGCAACAAGAGAGGAGCAAAACCAGACACTAGATGTAGGAAGGAGGCCCCACACTCCACCCCTAGAGAGAAGCAGTCTTCCACACCACATCTAGAGAGGAGGATCCATTCCAACACTAGAGAGTAGCCACTCAAACCACAAAGAGAGATGAGCCAGCAAACTGCACCTAGAGAGGAGCAGCACAGCATAATGCAACAAGACAGGAGTTCCCACTTCACAACTAGAAAGGGCAACCCCAGGAAGAGTACAACTAGGGAAGAGCACCACAGAACTTCACCACTAGAGTGAAGCCCAACTGCCAAAACTAGAGAGTTGACTACACACCACAGGATGGGAAACACGTGTATACCTGTGGCGGATTCATGTTGATATTTGGCAAAACCAATACAATATTGTAAAGTTAAAAAATAAAATAAAATAATTTTTAAAAATAAATAAATAAATAAAAAGAATGCACACCACAATAGATAGTTGACGTTCAGGCGTAACTAGTAAGGAACATATCACTGCAACTACAGAGGTGCCACCCCGCCTTAAACTGCAACTAGAGTGGAGCACCACTGCCATAACTAAAGTGAATAACCCTTGCACAGATAGGAGCATGCCCAACACATCACAATTAGAGAAAAGTGCCCATGCACATCAAAACTAGAGTGGAACTCCCACACAGATCAAAATGCAAGAGGAGGCCAACATTGCAACTAAAGAGGAGACCCCTGCCACAACTATAGATAAGCCCCCCTGAACATCACCATTAGAGAGGAGCATACCCACACATCACAATTAGACAGAAGCCCCTTGCCACAAGTAGAAAGGAGTCCACCATGCCACAACTAAAGAAATCACCCACTGCCACAACTAGAGAGTAGCCTCCTGCACATTGCAACTAGAAAAAGGGCCCTTCACATCACAACCAGAGAGAAGCCACCCCCATCACAATTTGAGAAGAGCTTTTTACCACAATGAGAGAGGAGCCCAACAACACAACTAAGAAGGGACACCCCTGCCACAACTAGAGAGGAGTCTCCAAACGACAACTAGAGAGGAGCTGACCCATCACAAATAAAGAGTGGATCCCCACTGCAACTGGAGTGGAGCCCCATGCCACAACTAAAAGTAGCCTCCTGCATACTGCCACTAGACAGGAGCCACCCTGCACATCACTTCTAGAGGATCTTCCCCAGTGCAGCTCAAGAAGAGGCTCCACCACAACTTAAAGGAACCCCGAGTCCCCTACTGAAACTCAAGAGAAATGCCAAGTTCCCCAATGCAATCTGACAGGAACACTATGCTATAACAAGAAAGGATAAGCTGGCCAAATGACAGAGGAGCTCCCCTGGCAAGACTGTAACAGATATAGAAATAGAGTTGAGTCCCCCAGGACATCACACCTAGAGAGAAGTCCCTCTGCAGCAAATAGAAATGAGCTCCCTGAATTAAATCGAGTGGAATCCCTCACAACTAGAGAGAAGCAAGCTGACAAATATTGGTTAGGAACCTCTAGCGCCAAAAATAGAGGGGACCTTTCCCATGGAGCCACCCACACCCTAACCAGAGAGGACACAGCCCCACAACTCGAGAGGAGACCTCCACTATAACTTGAGAGGAGCCTGCTGGACATCACACATAGAGAGGAGCTCCTCTGCTGCGAATAGAGATGACCCTCACAACACAGCTAGACAGGAGCTTGCAGACCACAACTAGAGAGAATTGAATCCACCACAACTACAGAGTTGTCCCTGACCCTAACTAGAGGGAAGTCCCATGAAAAAAACTAGTGAGTCACCCGCACATTGTAACAAGAGAGAAGCCAACCTGCACATCCCTGCTAGATACCAGTCACCCCAAGACATCACAAGAGGAGGCCCCATCACAACATGAGAGGAACCATGGGTAGCCCCCCAATTTGACAAGAAAACTGAGTTCCCCACCACAGCTTGAGTGGAACCCTGAGTCCCACACTGCAACTCAAGAGGAACCCTGAGTTCTTGTCACAAATCAAGAGGAGCTCTGAGTACCCTGCTGTAACTCGAAAGGAACCCCAAGATTCATGCTGCAACTTGAGAGCTACCCAGTGTTACCAGCCACAACTCGAGTGGAAACCCAAGTCACCTGTTGCAACTAGAGAGGAACCCTGAGTTACCCTCACAACTTGAGAGGAGGCCCCTACTCCCCTGCTGCAACTCGAAAGGAAACCCAAGTTCCTCACCTCAACTTGAGAGGAGACCCACTCCCCTGTTACAACTCGAGATGAACCCCAAGTTCCCCATCACAACTCAAGAGGAATCCTGAGTTTCCCACTGAAACTCGAGAGGAACCCCAAGTTACCCACCTCAACTCAAGAAGATGCCTGATTCCCCTGCTACGACTCAAGAGGAACACTGAGTTCCCCATCACAAATCGAGATAAGCCCCAAGCACTGATGCAACTTAAAAGGATTCCCAAGAGGAGCCACCCCCACCACAATTTGAGAGGAGAACTCTACCGCAACAAGAGAGGTAGCTCCATACCACAACTAAAGAGGAGGCCTCCCCTGCCACAACTAGAGAGGGTGCTGCAAACCACAACTAGAGAGGAGTGGAAACAAAAATGGCAGTTGACCACACTGCAACTAAAGTGGAGCCCCTTGCTGTAACTATACAGTAGCCTACTGCACATCACAAGTAGACAGGAGGCAGCCTGCTAATCGTTTCTAGAGAGGAGCTGCCCCATGCAGCTCAAGAGGAGGCCCCACCATAACTCTAAAGGAACCCCAAGTCACCTGTCCTAACTGGAGAGGAACCCCGAGTCCCCCACCGCATCTCAAGAGGAGCCCTATGCCATCACAAGGAAGGAGACCCCAACAACAAAGCTAGGAGCCCCCCTGCCAAAACTGCAGAGGATTCCCCTGCCAAAATTAGATAGGAGCCCTCCAGCACATTGCACCTAGGGAGAAGTCCCTCTGCTGCAAATAGAGACAAGGCCCCTGAAGTAACTTGAGATGAGCCTGTCACAACTAGAGTGGAGGAACCCTGTGAAAACAAGTGAGGAACCCCCAATGCCACATGTAGAGAGAACAAACTCCCACATAGAACCCTCAGAGGAATCACCTCTCCATCTAGAGAAGAGTCCCGAGTACCCCCCTGAACTTGAGAGGAGGCCTATGCCACAGCTCAAAAGAAGCTCATGGCCACAATGAGAGAGAAGCCCACCTGCCAAAACTGGAGAGTGTCCCACCACCACAACAGGAGAGGAAACCCTGGACATTGCACATAGAGAGTCCCCTCCACTGCAAATAGAGACAAGCCCCTGCTGCAAGTCAAGTAATCCCCCTCCCACCGTCAGAGAGGAGTAGCCTTGCCACAACTAGAGAGCATCCCCCTGAACATCGCCACTTGAGAGGAGCATTCCAGCACATCGCAATTACACAGAAGACTCCTTCCACAACTAGAGAGGAGGCTCCTATGCCACCATTAAAGAGGAGGGGCCGTGCCAAAATTAGAGAGTAGGCTCGCAAATATCACACCTGGAAAGAGTGACTGTGCACATCGACACCAGAAAGGAAACCCCCTTCCCAATTTGAGAGGAACATTGTACTGCAGCTCTCGATGTGCCCCCCACACACCATAAATAGAGAAGAGATCCCTAACACAACTTGAGAGGAGACTGAACACAACTAGAGAGAAACCGAACCAACACAACTAAGAGTTTACCCCCCACACCAGCTAGAGAGGAGCCCCATGCCACAGGGAGTTTAGCCACCTACACATCACAACTAAACAGAAGCTACCCTGCACCATGCTACTAGAGAGGAACCACCCCGCCAAAACTTGAATGGAGGCCCCACCTCACCTCAAGATGAACACCAATCCCTCGACAAAACTCAAGAGAAGTCCCCCACCCCAACTAAAGAGAAGCCCACCCAGACACCATGAAGAAAGGAGGCCCTGAACCCCGCCCCTAGAGTGAAGCAATCTCATACACCACATCTAGAGAGGAGGCTCTGCACCACTGCTAGAGAGTAGCCCATCAAACCACAAATAGAGATGAGTCAGAAAACTGCACCTGGAGAAGAGGTGCACAGCACAGAGCAACAAGAGTTCCCACTCCACAGCTAAAGAGGACTTCCCCAGGCATAGCACACCTAGGGAGGAGCACCCTGGCACATCACAACTAGAGAGAAGTTCAACCCCCAAAACTAGAGAGTTGAATACATGCCACAACTAGATAGTTGACACTCAGGTGCAACTAGAGGAGCACATTGCCAAAACCAGAGAGGTGCCCCGCCCTCCCTTACATCTCATTTAGAGTGGAGAACCACTGCCACAACTAGAGTGGACACCCCTCCCACAGGTAGATATGAGCATGCCCCACACAGCACAATTAGAAAAAAGTGCCCATGCACATCACAACTAGAGTGGAACTCCCACATGGATCATAATGAAAGAGGAGGCAACTAGAGAGTAGCCTCCTGCACATTGAAACTAGAAAAAGCATCACTTCACATCACAAGACATCATCAGACAGTAGCCACCCCCATCACAGTTTGAGAAGAGCACTCTACCGAAACTAGAGGGGAGCCCAACTACCACAACTAAAGTGGAGCCCCCCTGACACAACTAGAGAGGAGTCCACAAATGACAAGTAGAGAGGAGCCGATCCACCACAAATAAAGAGTGGACCCCCACTGCAACTAGAGTGGAGCCCCATGCCACAACTAGAGAGTAGCCTCACACACAATGGAGGTAGACAGGGACCAGCCTGCACAGCCCTACTAGAGAGGATCCACCCCACTGCAGCTTGAGAGGAGGCTTCACCACAACTCTAAATGAACCCTGAGTCACCTACTGTAACTCAAGAGGCACACCGAGTTCCCTGCTGCAATTTGACAGGATCCCTAGGCAACAACAAGAAAAGGGACCTCTGGCCATAATGATACTGGGGCTCCCCAGATAAAACTGAAGTGGATTCCCCCAGAAAAACTACAGTGGATTCACCCAGGACATCACACCTAGAAAGAAGCCCCTCTGTCAAAAATAGCTCCCTGAAGTAAGTTGAGTGCATCCTTCACAACTAGAGAAAAGCAATCCCACTAATGTTAATGAGGAACCCCTATCACCAAAAATAGAGGCCCTCCCCCATGGAGCCACCCACACCCCAACCAGAGAGTACATAGCCCTGCAACTTGAGAGAAGCCCTCCACCACTACTTGAGAGGAATCCGATGGACATCACATATTGAGATGAGCCCTTCTGCTAATAGAGATGAACCTCACACCACAACTAAAGAGGAGCTTGCACACCACAACTAGAGAGAATCAAACCCACCACAACTACAGAGTTGACCCTGACCACAACTAGAGAAATCCCATGCCAAAACTAGTGAGTAGCCACCTGCACATTGCAACAAGAAATGCTCCACCCTGCACATCCCTGCTAGAGATGAATTGTCCCAAGGAAACTCGAGAGGAGGCCCCACCACATGTTGAGAAGAACCTTGAGTAACCCCCTAACTTGAGAGGAACCCAAGTTCCCCGCAACACCTCGAGTGGAACTCTGAGTCCCACACTGCAATTGGAGAGAAACACTGAGTTCCTGCTGCAACTAGAGGGGAGCTTTGAGTCCCCTGATGCAACTCAAGAGGAATCCCGAGTTTCCCGCTGCAACTCGAGAGGAACCCTAGGATCAGATTTCCACATTCTCCAGCGACACCCTTCACAGACCCTGAAATGGGGTCACACATCCACATTCACCAGGGTGTAACCCCTCCCAGTTCATGCACCTGGTCTCACACATCAACAGTCTCCAGGTTAACACCCTTCCCATTTCTTATACCTGGCATCACACATCCACAGTCTCCAGTGTGACCCCATGTCTCAGGCTCTGTGCCTGGGGTCATGTGGCCACAGTCTCCAATGTGACTCCCCTCTTCTACCTTGGGTCACAAGTCCATAGATTCCAGGGTGATACCCCTTCAGGACCCTGCAGCTGGAGTTACATGTCCACAGTCTCCAGTATCCATCACCAAACTTTGTACCTCAGTTTACTTGGCCTCACTCTCCAGGGTGACCCTGTATCTCAGACCCTGTACCTGGGGTCACATGTTCATGGTGGCCAGGATGACAACTCTCCCCAGATGCTATACCTAGTGTCACATGGACACAGTCACCAGGGTGACCCCAACTTCCAGACCCTGTACCTGGGGTCACACATACACAGTCTCCAGAGTGACTCATCCAAAATCCTGTACCTGAGGTTACATGTTTACAGTCTCCAGGGTTTCCCCACCCTCAAGAGCCTGTACCTGGGATCACACATCCAGTCTCCAGGGTGACTCCCTCTCAGACCCTGCACCTGGGGTCACATGTCCACAGTCTCCTGTGTGATGTCACTTCCCAGACACTGAACCTGTGGTTACAGGTCCACAGGCTCCAGTGTAACCCCCTTCCCAGACTCTGTAATTGGGATCACATATCTTCAGTTTCCAGTATGACCCCACCTCTCATAATTTATACCTGGAGTGAGTTTTCCACAGTTTCCAGGGTGATCCCCCTGCCAAACCCTGTACTTGTTTCCACACTTCCACAATCTCCAGGATGACTGCCCTCCCCTACCCTGCAGCTGGATTCACATGTCCACAGTCTTCAGCGTGAACTCCATTTCACATACTGCACCTGGGCTCACATGTCCACATTCTCCAGGGTGACACCCCTTGAAGACTCTTTCAGTTCAGTTCAGTTCAGTCGCTCAGTCGTGTCCAACTCTTTGGAACCCCATGAATCGCAGCACGCCAGACCTCCGTGTCCATCACCAACTCCCGGAGTTCACCAAAGTCTACTGTCTCCAGAGTGACCCCCTCCCCATACACTGTACCTGGAGTCACATGTCCAGAGTCTCCTGGGTCATTCCCGTCCCAGACCCTGTACCTGGAGTCAGATATCCAAGTGATTAGGGTGACCCCATTCAGACCCTGTACCTACAGTCACATGTCCAGTCTCCAGGATGATGTCCCTCCCAGACAGTGCACCTGGGGTCATATGCCCACAGTCTCCAAGGTGACACCATCCCCTAACCCTGCACATTTATCACTCATCCACAGTCTCCAAAGTAACCTCACCCCAGACTCTGAACTTGGGGGTCATTTGTCCACAGTTTCCAAGATGACTCCACCTGAAATATCCTGTATCTGGAGTCACATGTTCACATCTCCAGGATGACCCCCACTTCCCAGACCCTGTACTTGTGGTCACACTTCCACAATCTCCAGGGCAACCACACCACACCAGACCATGCACCTGGGGTCACATGTCCACAGTCGTCTGCAGGGTGACACTCTCCCAAACCCTATATGTAGGGTCACATATCTACGGTCCCCTGGGTGATCCCTCCCAGACACTGTACCTGGAGTCACACATCCACAGTTTTCAGGGTGACCCCTTCCCAAGCCCTGAAACTGGGCTCACAATTCCACAGTCTCCAGGGTGACCTCCTCCTGACCATTTCCCTGGGGTCACATTTCCACATTCTCCAGGGTGACCACCCCAGTCCCTGTCCATGGGGTCACATATCCACAGTCTCCAGGGTTACACTCCTCCCCAGATCCTGAACCTGGGGTCACATGTCCACACTTTTCAGGGTGACACCCTTCCAGACCCTAAAAGTGGGGTCACATGTCCACAGTCTCCTGGGTGATGACCTCTCCCTGTGCCTACACCAGGGTCAAACTTTCACAGTCTCCAGGTTAGCATCCCTCCCAGACCCTGTACCTGGAGTCATATATCCACAGTTTCCAGGGTGACTGCACCCTCAAGACCAGAACCTGGGGTCATACATCCACCGTCTTCATGGTGAACCCACTCTCTACACCCTGCAACTAGGATCATATGTCCACAGTCTCCAGGGTGACCCCACACTCAAGACCTTGTTTGTGGGTTCACACATCCACAGTCTCCAGGGTGACCCCACCATCCAGATCCTGCACCCAGAGTCTCATGTCCACTGTCTCCAGGGTGACACCCCTCCCAGACTCTGAACCTGGAGTCACACATTCTCCTTATCTAGGGTGACAACCCCTCATAGTGCCTCCACGTGAGGTCAAATTTCCACAGTCTCCAGGGTTATCCCCTCCCAGACCCTGTACCTGCAGACACATATCCACAGTCTCAAGGGTGACCCCACACTCCAGACCCTTTTCCTGGGGTCACACATCCAGTCTAAATGGTGAAACCCTTCCCCAAGCCCTGTACCTGGCTTCACAAGTCCACACTCCCGGGTGACCCCACCTCCCAGACTCCACACCTAGGCTCACACGTCCACAGTCTCCATGGTGACCCCACCTCCCAGTACTGTACCTGGGGTCACATGTCCAGAGTCTCAAGGGTGACCCCACCTCCTAGAACCTGCACCCGGGTAGCGGTTACAACAGAAAATGAAGAAATACAAAGGATTATAATAGACTATTATGAACAACTACATGTCAATAAAATTAATAAATGGAAGAAATGGACAGATTCTTAGAAAAGTTCAGTTATTCAAGACTGTATCCACAGTATCCAAATTTGGTGAAGACTGAAACACACACCTGACCAAAGAAGATAAAAAGATTCTAAATAAGCATACAAGAGTATACTCAAGATGCTGGTGGAATGCATGTAGTCAACTTTGGAAGACAATTTGGCACTTTTCTCCAAATCTAAAGAGTTTCACCTTAGGATCCAAGAAGTGCACCTCTTGTATTTAGACAACTGCTTTGGAAAACTGAAATAAAAACTAGCATCAAGTAATGCATGAGAGCTCTATTCATAATTCATAATAATTAAAAACTTAAAAATATCAGGATATCCTTCCATAGATGTGCATTAATAAGTAAAGTGGGGCACAGACATTTTAAGTGGAGCACAAAACAGCACACCCAAAATATGCCCATTCCACAAAAAGATTATTTTGGACTGATTAATTTTTAAAAACAGCAGCCCCAGGAGAATCTTTGAAAACCAAGTAGAAATGCCATTTTATGAAGTAGATTTACATTTATTAAGGATATCTCCATCTGTAAGAATGTGTCCCTCTCTGGACCAGGAAATGGAAGATGACTAAATATCAAGAATGGACTAAATGTCGAGAATGACTTGGCTCGACAAAATGACTTGACTAAATATCAAGAAGGTCTATGGAATGGACCTGGATGTTAATCTGAATAACCACCATACCTTTGTTTACTGTGCTTCACCTAATAATCTCCCTTAAATGACTTCTTCCATTCTATAACCTCTTTCATTCTTAGCTGATGATAGCATTTAAGGTAAAGTCTTGGACCATTTCAGGAAGTGACTCAGTTTTCCCAGGTATCTTTCAACTATACAGGAGGTATGCATGGCATATATTAAACTTCTGATTGTTTTTCTCCAGTCCATCTCCCTTTCATTATGAGCATATCAATGAAGAACATTGAGGGTAGAGGGAAAATTATTTTTCGTCTCATCTAATGCAATACAATAGTATTCAGAGATATAAAAGAATGAACCACTGACCAATTTATATATTAAAAAAAAGCATGAATCTAACGCTTACATTACTAAGTGAAGGAATCCAGCCTCAAGTGCTACACACTGTAAGACATTCTAGAAAAGGTAAAACAGACATGATAAACAGTTTATGGAATATGTGGCTGAAATAGTTCACATGGTATTTTAGTGATGAATACCTGTCACTGTGCCTTTGTCTTAGCACATAGATTTTTGTTTTCATAACCCAACAAGTAAATTATTACCTATTCACATTTATTTATGGTATGGGAGTGTCAAAGACTGGAATGGAGAATTTAGCAAAGAATGTAACAGATTGAGAAATATATGAAAAGCTTCAGACTTCCTGGAAGGCCAGTGGTTAAGACTCCACATTGCCAATGCAGGAAAGGTGGGTTCAATTCCTAGTCAGGGACCTAAAATCCCACATGCCACAGCATAGTCAAGAGATTAAAAAAGAAGAAAAAAAATTTTTTAAACTCCACTCTTAGTGTTAGGACAAAATTATCTGACCTAAGTTCACTGTGGAAATGAATGGAATATGCAGGCCAAAGGCAAAATGTACCAAACATAAACAATGGGCTCTGTAAGTTCTTTCCACAGGTGTTGTAGCTAACAGGACTGAAACTACCATATCAGTCATTGAATGGAGCAAGCACTGAATTTGATAAATGACAAGTAGTGGAAGCCAGGTTTCTTACCACTGGAGTGGGAAGTTACAGGCAGACAAGGGAAGAAGGTTATAATACCTGTGTCATAAAAGATCAGGTTGGAGACATCATTATAAACTATCTTTAGCCTAATACAGAAACATATAGCTCCATGTGAAAATCTTCATAACTGTGTGTATGCATAGTCTGGGATACATGCATATGTATTTCTAAGCATTGTCTGCTGAGGTTATTAAGTTCCCACATACAAGTTTTTTATTAACATTCTCTAATAAAAAGGAACAAGGACTCTTTAAATATGTGGCTGATACTAGGACTGAGACAGTAAATATGTAAAGTAGCATAATTTTTTTAATTTATTTATTTTAATTGGAAGCTAATTACTTTATAATATTGTAGTGGGTTTTGCCATACATTGACATGAATCAGCCATGGGTATACATGTGTTCCCCATCCTGAGCCCCCCTCCCACCTCCATCCCCATCCCATCCCTCTGGGTTATCACAGTGCACCAGCCCTGAGCATCCTGTCTCATGCATCAAGCCTGGACTGGAAATCTGTTCCACATATGATAATATACATGTTTCATTGCTATTCTCTCAAATCATCCCACCCTTGCCTTCTCCAACAGAGTCCAAAAGACTGTTCTATACATCTGTGTCTCTTTTGCTGTCTCTCATATAGAGTTATCATTACCATCTTTCTAAATCCCATATATATACATTAGTATACTGTATTGATGTTTTTTCTTTCTGGCTTACTTCATTCTGTATAATAGGCTCCAGTTTCATCCACCTTATTAGAACTGATTCAAATATATTCTTTTTAATGGCTGAGTAATATTCCATAGTGTATACATACCACAGCTTTCTTATCCATTCATCTGCTGATGGACACCTAGGTTGCTTCCATGTCTTGGCTATTATAAATAGTGCTGTGATGAACATTGGGGTACACGTGTCTCTTTCAATTTTGGTTTCCTCGATGTGTATGCCCAGCAGTGGGATTGCTGGGTCATATGGCAGTTCTATTTCCAGTTTTTTTAAGGAATCTCCACACTGTTCTCCATAGTGGCTGTACTAGTTTGCATTCCCACCAACAGTGTAAGAGGGATCCCTTTTCTACACACCCCCTCCAGCATTTATTGTTTGTAGACTTTTGGATAGCAGCCATTCTGACCAGCATGAGATGGTACTTCATCGTGGTTTTGATTTTCATTTCTCTGATAATGAGTGGTGTTGAGCATCTTTTCATGTGATTGTTAGGCATCTGTATGTCTTCTTTGGAGAAATGTCTGTTTAATTCTTTGGCCCATTTTTTGATTGGTTCATTTATTTTTCTGTAATTGAGCTGCAGGAGTTGCTTGTATAATTTTGAGATTAATTCTTTGTCAGTTTCTTCATTTGCTATTGTTTTCTCCCATTCTGAAGGCTATCTTTTCACCTTGCTTATAGTTTCTTTTGTTGTGCAGAAGCTTTTAAGTTTAATTAGGTCCCATTTGTTTATTTTTGCTTTTATTTCCATTACTCTGGGAGGTGGGTCATAGAGGATCCTGCTGTGATTTATGTCGGAGAGTGTTTTGCCTATGTTTTCCTCTAGGAGTGTTTTAGTTTTGGTCTTACATTTAGATCTTTAATCCACTTTCAGTTTATTTTTGTGTATGGTGTTAGAAAGTGTTCCAGTTCTATTCTTTTACAAGGGGTTGACCAGTTTTCCCAGCACCACTTGTTAAGGAGATTGTCTTTTCTCAATTGTATAGCCTTGTCTCCTTTGTCAAAGATAAGATGTCCATGCTGCTGCTACTGCTAAGTCGCTTCAGTCATGTCCGACTCTGTGCAACTCCATAGACAGCAGCCCACCAGGCTCCCCCATCCCTGGGATTCTCCAGGCAAGAACACTGGAGTGGGTTGCCATTTCCTTCTCCAATGCATGAAAGTGAAAAGTCAAAATGAAGCCGCTCAGTCGTGTCTCACTCTTAGTGACCCCATGGACTGCAGCCTACCAGGCTCCTCCATCCATGGGATTTTCCAGGCAAGAGTACTGGAGTCGGGTGCCATCGCCTTCTCCGAAGGTGTCCATAGGTGCATGGACTTATCTCTGATAGGTGTGTAAATTTATCTCTGGGCTTTCTATTTTGTTCCATTGATCTATATTTCTGTCTTTGTGCCAGTACCATACTGTCTTGATGACTGTGGCTTTGTAGTAGAGCCTGAAGTCAGGCAGGTTGATTCCTCCAGTTCCATTCTTCTTTCTCATGATTTCTTTGGCTATTCGAGGTTTTTGTATTTACATACAAATTGTGAAATTATTTGTTCTAGTTCTGTGAAAAATACTGTTGGTAGACTGAGAGGGATTGCATTGAATCTATAGATTGCTTTGGGTAGTATATTGATTTTCACTATATTGATTCTTCCAATCCATGAACATGGTATATTTCTCCATCTATTTGTGTCCTCTTTGATTTCTTTCACCAGTGTTTTATAGTTTTATATATATAGGTCTTTAGTTTCTTTAGGTAGATATATTCCTAAGTATTTTATTCTTTTTGCTACAATAATGAATGGAATTGTTTCCTTAATTTCTCTTTCTGTTTTCTCATTGTTAATGTATAGGAACGCAAGGGATTTCTGTGTGTAAATTTTATATCCTGCAACACTACTATATTCATTGATTAGCTCTAGAAATTTTCTGTTGGAGTCTTTAGGGCTTTCTATGTAGAGGATCATGTCATCTGCAAACAGTGAGAGTTTTACTTATTCTTTTCTTTCTGGATTCCTTTTATTTCTTTTTCTTCTCTGATTGCTGTGGCCAAAACTTCCAAAACTATGTTGAATAGTAGTGGTGAGAGTGGGTACCCTTGTCTTGTTCCTGACTTTAGGGGAAATGCTTTCAATTTTTCACCATTGAGGATAATGTTTGTTGTGGATTTGTCATTTATAGCTTTTATTATGTTGAGGTATGTTCCTTCTATTCCTGCTTTCTAGAGGGCTTTTATCATAAATGGATGTTGAATTTTGTCAAAGGCTTTCTCTGTATCGATTGAGATAATCATATGGTTTTTATCTTTCAATTTGTTAATGTGGTGTATTACTTTGATTGATTTCTGGATATTAAAGAATTCTTACATCCTTGGGATAAAGCCCACTTGGTCATGATGTATGATCTTTTTAATATGTTGTTGGACTTTGTTTGCTAGAATTTTGTTAAGGATTTTTGTATCTATGTTCATCAGTGATATTGACCTGTAGTTTTCTTTTTTTGTGTGTGGCATCTTTGTCTGGTTTTGGTATTAGGGTGATGGTGGCCTCATAGAATAAGTTTGGAAGTTTATCTTCCTCTGCAATTTTCTGGAAGAGCTTGAGTAGGATAGATGTTAGCTCTTCTCTAAGTTTTTGGTAGAATTCAGCTGTGAAGCCTTCTGGTCGTTGGCTTTTGTTTGCTGGAAGATTTCTGATTGCATTTTCAATTTCCGTGCTTGTGATGGGTCTGTTAAGATTTTCTATTTCTTCCTGGTTCAGTTTTGGAAAGTTATACTTTTCTAAGAATTCATCCATTTCTTCCAACTTGTCCGTTTTATTGGCTGATAGTAGTCTCTTATGATCCTTTGTATTTCTGTGTTGTCTGTTGTGATTTCTCCATTATGAGAAAGAAGAACCAAAAAACCCCATGAAAGCTGAATTATGTAAAATAAAAGCAAAAGAGCATGGAAAAAGCTCTCAATAGCCAAAGCTAGAATTAACTAAGCAGTCTAATTGGCTGGATTATAGCCAAAAGAAAGTGAAAGTGAAGTTGCTCAGTCGTGTCTGACTCTTTGTGACCCCATGGACTGTAGCCTACGCGGGTCCTCCATCCATGAAATTTTCCAGGCAAGAGTACTGGAGTGGGTTGCCATTTCCTTCTCCAGGGGATCTTCCTCACCCAGGGATCGAACCCTGGTCTCCTGCATTGCAAACAGGTGCTTTTACAGGCTGAGCCACCAGGGAAGCTCCCAAAAGTTTAAAATAATTTTCAGGTGTCCAAATTGTTTAAAACAAATAGATTTTATGAATAGTGTTGAATAATAATCTCTACACAGAAACATTCTAAATAATTGATACCGACTCAGCTGTCCATCAAGTATGTGAAGCTAACTCCCCTCTCCTCAAATGTGGGTCCTGCATTATGACTTCCTCCTTAATAAGGCACTAAGGATGGACGTGGGGAAAATCAACAATAAAGAAAAATGACAAATGTTGGCAAAAATGTACAAAATTGGAACTCAAACTTTACTTGTGGAGATGTAAAATGGTGCGATCAATGTGTGCAAAACCAGAATTTTCTCAAAAACATAAAGATGTAATATCATATCACTCAGCAGTGGTCACAGGACTGGAAAAGGTCAGTTTTCATTTCAATCCCAAGGAAAGGCAATGCCAAAGAATGTTCCAACTACCACACAGTTGCACTCATCTCACATGTTAACAAAGTAATGATCAAAATTCTCCAAGCCAGGCTTCAACAGTACACGAACCATGAACTTGCAGATGTTCAAGCTGGATTTAGAAAAAGCAGAGGAACCAGAGATCAAATTGCCAACATCCATTGGATAATTGAAAAAGCAAGAGAGAAAAACATCTACTTCTGCTTTATTAATAATGCCAAGGCCTTTGACTATGCAGATCACCACAAATTGTAGAAAATTCTGAAAGAGACAGAACGCCAGACCACCTTACCTGCCTCCTTAGAAATCTGTATGCAGGTCAAGAAGCAACAGTTAGAACTGGACATAGAACAACGGACTGGTTCCAAATCAGGAAAGGAGTACGTCAAGGCTGTATACTGTCACCCTGCTTATTTAACTTATATGCAGAGTACATCATGTGAAATGCTGGGCTGGAAGAAGCACAGGCTGGATTCAAGATTGCCAGGAGAAATATCAATAACCTCAGATATGCAGATGACACCACTCTTACGCAGAAAGCAATGAAGAACTAAAGAGCTTCTTGATGAAAGTTAAACAGGAGAGTGAAAAAGTTGGCTTAAAATGCAGTATTCAGCAAACTAAGATCATCCATCTGGTCCCATCACTTCATAGCAAATATATGGTGAAACAATGGAAATGGTGACAGACTTTATTTGGGGGGCCTCCAAAGTCACTGAAGATGGTGACTACAGCCATGAAATTAAAAGATGCCTGCTCCTTGGAAGAAAAGTTACGGCCAACCTAGACAGCATATTAAAAAACAGAGGCACTACCAAAAAAGGTCCATGTACTCAAAGCTATGGTTTTTCCAGTGGTCACTAACATCCAGCTAAAGAAAACTGAGTGCCGAAGAAGTGATGCTTTTGAACTGTGGTATTGGAGAAGACTCTTGAGAATCCTTTGGACTACAAGGAGATCCAACCAGTCAATCCTAAGGGAAATCAGCCCTGAATATTCATTGTAAGGACTGATGCTGAAGCTGAAACTGCAATACTTTGACCACCTGATGTGAAGAACTGACTCAATGGAAAAGACCCTGATGCTGGGAAATATTGAGGGCAGGAGCAGAAGGGAATAATAGAGGATGAGATGGTTGGATGGCATCACCAACTCAATAGACATGAGTTTGAGCAAGCTCTGGGAGTTGGTGATGGATAGGGAAGCCTGGTGTGTTGCAGTCCATGGGGTCACAAAGAGCTGGACATGACTGAGTGACTGAACTGAATTATCATATGTTTTGGCAATTCCACTCCTAGATATACATCCAAAGAATTTAAAAGAGGTGTTCAAATACAAACTTGTACACCAATATTCACAGCAGCAGTGTTCTTGAGAGCCCAAGTTAAAAAAGATGAAAATGTCCACCAACAGATGAATGGAAGAACAAGTAGGGTAGATCCATCCATAAGATGCATTACTCTGCCATATAAAGGAATATAATGGTAAAATAATGCCACAGCTGCAGAAAAACAGTAGGGGGCTTCTCAAAAACTTAATCACAGAGTTAACATAGAATCCATCAATTCAGGTCCAGGTTATACACCCTAAATATTTAAAACCAGGAGCTAGAACAGATATTCAAACCCCATATTCATAGCAGCATTGTTCACAGTAGCCAAAGGGTGGAAGCAACACAAGTGTTCAACAGATGACTGGATAAGCACGAGTAGTATATACACAATGGAACATGTTTCAACCTTTAAAATCAAGATAACTCTCACACATGCTACAATGTGGATGAAACTTCAAGTCATCATGCGAAGTGAAACAAGCCTGACACAAAAGGAAAAATGTTCTATGATTCTAGTATGAGATATCCATATAAGACAAATTCCAAGTAGAATAAGATGGCCAGGGATTGCGGGTGGTGAGTGTTTAATGGTTACAATGTCACTTCAGGAAAAGGAAAAGATTCTGGAGATGAATGATGGGGAAATTTTTAAAACAATGTGAGTGCAGTTAATGCTATAGAAGTGCATACTTAAAATGACTCGAATAATAAATGTTGTTATATGTTTGTAAGCACAGTGGAAAAAATGACACATGACACAACACTGAAAAAGCACTGAAAACATCTTCAGTGAAAGAAACCACACAAAAAAACCACCCAGATCATAGCCATCTTGTCACTTTAAATCCATGAAGGTTTTGTTTTTTTTTTAACTTTACAATATACTATTGGTTTTGCCATATATCAACATGAATCCGCCACAGGTACACACGTAGGAAAGCCCTGGTGATGTTTCCAGAAATAAAGAAAACTGCTTTAGAATGAAGAAAGACATTTCACTAGTAAAGTAATGCTCAAAATTCTCCAAGCCAGGCTTCAGCAATACGTGAACCGTGAACTTCCAGATGTTCAAGCTGGTTTTCAAAAGGGCAGAGGAACCAGAGATCAAATTGTCAACATCTGCTGGATTATGAAAAAAGCAAGGGTCCAGCAGAGCTCCACACAGACCAGATCCCCTGAAATGCCATGGCCCCTCACTCTTTTTCACCAAACCAGCCCTGCAACGTCTAAGCAGAAAAGAAGGCAGCAGGTACAGCTGCAGGCACTTGAGGGGGTTTATATAGACCTCAACTCAGGTACACGTCCAAAGGGCGGGTCAGTCATGTCAGCCAATTATTGCCCATCTGGGCTTGTGGTTTCAGAAAATGGACCTCGTTTTCCTAGCCAAGGTTCCAGGAACAGGTGTGAGTCCTGGGGGTCAGGATGGATATGAGGCTGCAGTTCTGATTTGTTTTCTAATCATTTTATCTGGCCCACAACTGGGAGAGAATTTCAGGAAGGCTTTCTTCTAATGAGAGGGACCCAGGGGTCAGGGAGAGGAGTGATGGGTGGAGACAGGCTCAGTGCCAGGTGCAATGGAAGCCTCTGGAAAACCTGCTGGAAGGAGGCCACACACAGTGAAGCCCAGGGTCACAGACCTGTCCAGAAGCTGCTGTTTGTTACTTCAGGTCCTGCTCTGAGGGGCTCAAGGTCAGATCTGTCCAACAGAGGGGGCGGGGGTGCTCTGCAATGAGGGCTTTGTGGACAGTTCCTGGGTGCTGAGCCCTGTGGGATACCTGCCCAGGTGAGCCCCATATCCTGGGAGGCACCTGCCAATAAGAACCCCATGCTCCCGGGAGGTATGATACTGCTACTGCTAAGTCACTTCAGTCATGTCTGACTCTGTGCGACCCCATAGACGGCAGCCCACCAGGCTCCCCCATCCCTGGGATTCTCCAGGCAAGAACCCTGGAGTGGGTTGCCATTTCCTTCTCCAATGCATAAAAGTGAAAAGTGAAAGTGAAGTCGCTCAGTTGTGTCCGACTCTTAGCAACCCCATGGACTGCAGCCTACCAGGCTCCTACATCCATGGGATTTTCCAGGCAAGAGTACTGGAGTGGGGTACCATTGCCTTCTCCACCTGGGAGGTATGAGTGAACAAGTATTCTCTCTGTGCAGTCATCATAGAGTAGCTTAGCAACTCTCACATGGGCAGTGCTGGGATGAGATGAGAACAAGGACATGCTGGTGGACATCCCCTGAAACACCCCCAGCCCCATCCAGAGTGAAGAGGTCAGTAGCGGGGTACTGATTGCTGTGCTGATGTGTGAGACCTCATGGGTACCTCTTGTTTCTTCCACCTGACACCACGGAGGCCTCTCCAGGACACAGAAGACAGCCTGCCCAGGGACAGTGGGAGTTCCTGGTGACCAGGCATGGGACGTGAGAGGGAAAGACCAGGCCAAGGGGGCCTTTCTGCTCTGAGATGGGATTGGACAACGAATGGTGAGTGTGATCCAGGAAAGTGGCCCTAGTGATGGGGAGACTTGTTGAGGCAGTCTGAGCATGAGTTGGAAAAGAATTTCCAGACATAGAGTGTTTCAGAAGGGAGTGAGTTTTTATTAAGAACAAAGAGCAGAGATAAAGTGGGCACTGTGAGCACAGCAGGCCAACCTGCTGACAGACTAGGGAATGTTGACAGCTTTCATGGGTTAAGAGCCAATATTTATAGCTTCAAGACAGAAAATTCCTGCTGGGAGGTTGATGTTAGGTGATTGGTTGGGCCACCATAGGGTGTTTACTGGAGTGGGCATCTTTGCCTGGTAGGGAGTCAGGAAGCTTGTTTGAGATGATCAGGGGCTTTTGGCAACAGTTGCAAAGGGACTGTCAGATTCACAGGTGACCTTTGTTCTGGGCCCCACTTCTGTGGTCTTGGTGTGAGGCCTCCCAGTTGTGGTCTTGGGGAAGGACTCACCTCAACAAGACTCACCCTGCTTCAGAGTAAAAGTTCCATCAGGTTTTCTCTATAGGAGAGATCCAGTGATCCTAGGTCTGTTTGGAAAATTCTTGGATACTGCAGGGACACATACTGAGTGTGAACCTGGCTATTGAGGCTTGGCAAAATTAGCATTTTCTCTCTGTTGGTGCCAAAAGGGTGTGGGTTGGCAGCTGCTGATAATCCATTCAAATGATGTTTTCCTACTTGTGACATCGGTATGTTTGGTCAAACTTTTTCAATTTCTGGTGCAAGCAGACAGCTTGCAACTCCTTGCTGCAGGATCATTTCCATTAGAATGTCAACTAATCAAGGTAACAACAATATGGCGCTCAGCACTCTTAGACAATTTCCCAAGCCTGTTTCCTCAAGGGCAGACCGAATATGAGCTAGGAATGGGTTCACAAGGCTCGGAAAATGCAGGGAAATATACTGGCTATGACTCTGGAAATTAGGGCCTCTGTGCAAACCTGGAGTTCTCTCTCATATCTTAGAATCTAGACAGTTGCTGTTAGATAGATGTCTGAAAAGCACTGTTTTTATGCCTTTCATTCATCTGGGAGGTGGGGTGACCCTGAGGACTGTGGATGTGTGATTCAAAGAGCAGATTTAGGGGAGGGTGCTCTCCCTGGAGACTGTGGACATGTGACCCAAGGTGCATGCTTTAGGAGGGGGTCACCATAGAAACTATGGATGTTCGACTCCAGGTATAGAGTCTAGGAAGTGATGTTACCCTGCCAATTGTGGACATGTTTCCACAGGGGCAGGGTCTGGGGGATGGGGTCATCCCAGAGACTGTGCCTGTATGACCCTAGAGACTGTGGAATGTGACCCCAAGTGCAGGGTTGGGTGGGGGTCACCCTGGAGATAGTCGTCTGGTGATCCTGGATGCATGGTCTAGGAGGGAGTTACCATGGAAACTATGGATGTGTGACTACATGTTTAGGCTTTGGGGTTACTCTGGACTGGGGATATGTACTCCTAGTTGTTTGGTCTGGGGGATTGAGTCACCCTGGAGACTCTGGATGTGTGACCCCAGGTACAGTGTCTGTGGAGGGGTGTCACCCTAGACACTGGAAATGTGACCCCAAGTCCAGGTTTGAGAGGGTTCACCCTGGATTTTGAGGACATGTGACCCCAGGTGCAGGGTCTAGGAGGTGGGGTCACACTGGAGACTTTGGACATGTGACCCCAGATGCAGGATCTCTGAGGTGGGGTCTCCCTAGAGACTGTGTACACGTGTCCCCCAGTACAGGTTCTGGGAGGTGGGTTCACTAGGAGGCTGTGGATGTGTAACTCAAATTGCAGTGTCTAGGGAAGAGGCTGACCCTGGAGACTGTGAACTCATGACAATATGTATATAGTCTGGGAGGGGGTAACCCTGAACATTATGTACTTGTGACCACAGGTGTAGGTTTGGGAGGGGTGTCACCTTGAGACTGTGGGCATGAGAACCCAGGTGCAGAGTCTGAGAGCTGGGATCACCCTGGAAACTACAGACATTTGACCCCAGGTACAGGGTTGAGGAGGTGGGGTCACCTTGGAGACTAGACATGTGACCCCAGGTCCAAGGTCTGGGAGGGGGACATGTTGGACCTCGTAGACATGCCACCCCAGGTGCAGGGTCTGGGAGGTGGAGTAAACCTGGAGACTGTGGACATGTGACCCTAGATTCAGGTTATGGGGAGGATCTCACCCAGGAAATTGTGGACATATGACCCCAGATACATGGTCAGTGAGATGGGGTCACCTTGGAGACTGAATATGTTACCTCAGGTTCAGGTTCTGGGAGGGGTTTACCCTAGAGACCATGATCATGAGAACCCAGGGGCAGGGTCTGTAAGGTTAGGTCACCTCAAGACTGTGGTCCTGATACCCCAGACCAGGGTCAGTGAGGTTGGGTCACCCTGGAGAATATGGATGTGTGCCCAAGTATACAATCTGGAGAAGATTGTCACACTGGAGACTGTGGACATGTGACACCAGGTGCAGGGTCTGGCGGGGGGGTGTCACAATGGAGACCGTGGACATATGACCCCAAGTGCAGGGGCTGGGAGTGGTGTCACCCTGGATACTGTGGACCTGTGATCTGAGGTGCAGGGTCTGAGAGGGGTGTTACCCTGAATAGTGGACCTGTGAACTGAGGTGCAGGGTTTGGATGGGGGTCACATAGAAGACTGGATATGTGAACCCAGGTGCAGGGTCTGCATAGGGTCACATAGAAGACTTTGGATATGTGACTCCAGGCACAGGGTCTGGGAAGGGTGTCACCCTGGAGACTATTCACGTATGACTCCAGGTGCAGGATATGAGAGAGAGGTCACCTTGGAGACTGGACATGTGACCCCAGGTGCAGGATATGGGCATGGTGTCACCCTGAAGACTGTGGACACATAACACCAGGTGCAAAATCTGGGAAGTGGTTCATCCTAGACATTCTACAAGTGTAACCTCAGGTACATAATCTGGGAGGGAAATCACACTGGTGAGTGTGGACATGTGACACCAGGGATAGGGTCTTGGAGGAGGGGTCACCCTGGGGGCTCTGGACCTGTGACCCCAGGTGCTGGGTCATGGAAGGGGCTCACCCTGGGAGACGTGGATGTGTGTTCCCAGGTACAGAGTCAGGGAGAGTATCAGCCTGGAAACTGAAGATATTTGATCCCCTGTACTGAGCTATTTCAAATCCTGAAAGATGATGCTGTGAAAGTGCTGCACTCAATATGCCAGCAAATTTGGAAAACTCAGCAGTGGCCACAGGACTGGAAAAGGTCAGTTTGCATTCCAATCCCAAAGAAAGGCAGTGCCAAAGAATGCTCAAACTACTGCACAATTGCACTCATCTCACACGCTAGTAAAGTAATGCTCAAAATTCTCCAAGCCAGGCTTCAGCAATATGTGAACCGTGAACTTCCAGATGTTCAAGCTGGTTTTAGAAAAGGCAGAGGAACCAGAGATCAAATTGCCAGCATCTGCTGGATCATGAAAAAAGCAAGAGAGTTCCAGAAAAACATCTATTTCTGCTTTATTGACTATGCCAAAGCCTTTGACTGTGTGGATCACCATAAACTGTGGACAATTCTGAAAGAGATGGGAATACCAGACCACCTGACCTGCCTCTTGAGAAACCTCTATGCAGGTCAGGAAGCAACAGTTAGAACTGAACATGGAACAACAGACTGGTTCCAAATAGGAAAAGGAGTTCGTCAAGGATGTATATTGTCACCCTGCTTATTTAACTTCTATGCAGAGTACATCATGAGAAACGTTGGGCTGGAAGAAGCACAAGCTGGAATCAAGATTGCCAATTGCCAAAATAAATATCAATAACCTCAGATATGCAGATGATACCACCCTTAATGGCAGAAAGTGAAGAGGAACTAAAAAGCCTCTTGATGAAAGTGAAAGTGGAAAGTGAAAAAGTTGGCTTAAAGCTCAACATTCAGAAAACAAAGATCATGGCATCTGGTCCCATCACTTCATGGGAAATAGATGGGGAAACAGTAGAAATAGTATCAGACTTTATTTTTGGGGGGCTCCAAAATCACGTCAGATGGTGATTGCAGCCATGAAATTAAAAGACGCTTACTCCTTGGAAAGAAAGTTATGACCAACCTAGATAGCATATTCAAAAGCAGAGACATTACTTTGGCAACAAAGGTCCGTCTAGTCAAGGCTATGGTTTTTCCAGTGGTCATGTATGGATGTGAGAGCTGGACTGTGAAGAAAGCTGAGCACAGAAGAATTTATGCTTTTGAACTGTGGTGTTGGAGAAGACTCTTGAGAGTCCCTTGGACTGCAAGGAGATCCAACCAGTCCATTCTAAAGGAGATCAGCCCTGGGTGTTCTTTGCAAGGAATGATGCTAAAGCTGAAACTCCAGTACTTTGGCCACCTCATGCGAAGAGTTGACTCATTGGAAAAGACTCTGATGCTGGGAGGGATTGGGGGCAGGAGGAGAAGGGGATGACAGAGGATGAGATGGCTGGATGGCATCACCAACTCGATGGATGTGAGTTTGAGTGAACTCCGGGAGTTGGTGATGGACAGGGAAGCCTGGTGTGCTGTGATTCATGGGGTGGCAAAGAGTCAGACATGACTGAGCGGCTGAACTGAACTGAACTGAACTAAAGAGAGTCTGGGAGGGTGGTCACACTGGAGACTGTGCACAGGTGACACCAGGTGCAGGATCTTAGTGGGGATGTCATCCTGGATATTTTGTAAGTGTGACCTCAGGTACAGGGTTTGGAGAGTGTCCTCTGAAGATGGCAGATATTTGACTCCAGGTACAGGGTCTGGGAGGGGGTTCACACTTGAGACTGTGGACATGTGACCCAGATACAAGGTCTGGTAAATGACATCACCCCAGAGACTATGGGCATGTGTCACCAGGTACTGGGTCTGGGAGAATGCACATAGTAGAGACTGGATATGTGACCCCAAATACAGTGCCTGGGAGAGGTCACCCTGGGGACTGAAGACATATGATCTCAGATACAGGATCTGGGAGGGTTTCACCCTGGAAACTGTGGACATGTAACATCAAGGTATGGTCTGGGAGGGGAGCTCACAATGGAAACTGTGGCCGTGTCATCCCAAGTGCTCAGACTGATGTGGTAGTGTCACCCTGAAGTCTGTGGACTGTGTCCACAGGTACAGGGCCTGGGGGTTGTCACCCTGGAGACTGGAAATGTGACAAGAGGTTCAAAGTCTGGGAGTGGTGGTCACCCTGGAGACTGTGTACATGTGACCAGAGGCAAAAGTTCTGGTGAAGCGGGGTCACCATGGAGAATGTGAACGTGTGACCCTAGGTATGGGCTCTTGGCGAGATGTCACCAAGGAGACTGTGGACATTTGACCCCAGGTGCTTGTATTTCAAAGGGGTTACCCTTTAGCCTGTGGATGTGTGACCCCAAGTGAACAGTCTGAGAGTAGGGATCACCCTGAACTGTGGTCATCTAACACCAGGTGCAGGGTCTGGGAAGAGGGCTCTCCATGGAGACTGTGGACGTATGACCCCAGGTGCAGGTTCTGTGAGGTGTTTTCTCCCTGGAGAAAGTGGACATGTGACCCAAAATGCAGTGTCTGCAGACCCTGGAGCCTGTGGATGTGTGAAGCCAGGTGAAGTGTCTAGGAGGTGGGGTCACCGTGTAGACTGTGGACATGTGAACCCAAGTGCAGGGTCTGGGAGAGTGTTCACCCTGCAGACTATGGGTACATGACCCTATGAATAGGGTCTATGAAGGGGTTCACCAGGGAAACTGTGGCCATGTGACACCAGGTAAATATCTGATGTGGGGTGTGAATGTGGAGACTGTGGTCATATAACCCCCGGTTCCGGGGGGAAGGGGGTCACCATGGAAACTGCAGGTGTGTGATCCCAGGTGCATAGTCTAGGAGGAGTTCATCATGGAGAGTGTGGACATGAAATTCCAGCTATAGTGTCTGGGATGTGGGGTTACTGTGCAGACTGTGTGCAGGTGTTTCTGGTTGCTGGTTCTGGGTGGTGGGGTCACCCTGAGGACTATGGACATGTGACCCAAAGTACAGGGTCTGGGGAGGGGGCTCTCCCTGCATACTGTGGACGTGTGATCCCAGATGCAGCATCTGGGATGTGGGGTCACTCTGTGGATTGTGGACATGTTACATCAGGCGAATGATCTGGGAGGGTGTTACCCTGGAGACGCTGGACTTGTTACCCTAAGTGCAGGGACTGGGAGGTGGTATCACCCAGGACGCTGGTCATTAGAGCTCAGGTACACAGTCTGGATGTGAGCTTATACTAGAGACTGGACATGTGACTCCATGTATATGGTCTGGGAGGGAGTCACCCTGGATACTACAGAAATTTGACCCCAGGTACAGGGTCAAGAGGAGGTTACCCTGAAGACTGTTTACGTGTGACCACACATGCAGTTTCTGGGAGGTGGGGTCACACTTCAGACTGTAGACATGTGACCCTGGTTCAGGATGTGGGAGGGGGTCACCCTGGATCTTATGGACATGGGACATTAGGTGTAGGGTCTGGGAAGTGGTGTCACTTGGGATTGTGGACATCCAGGTGTATGGTCTGGGAGGGGTTCACCCTGGAGACTGGATGGGTGACCCTAGGTTCAGGGACTGGGAGGAGAGGTCACACTGGGCACTGTGGTCATGTGACCCCAGGTACATAGTCTGGAGGTGGTCTCATCCTCAAGACTGTTTACAGGTGACCCCAGGTGTAGGGTCTGGGAGGTGGGTCACCCTTTAGACTCTAGATATGTGACCCCAGGTACAGGATCTGGGAAGTGGGGTCACCCTGGGGACAATGGACATGTGACCCAAGGTCCTAGGTCTGGTGAGGGGTGCCACCAAGGAGACTCTGGACAGGTGACCACACATGCAGGCTCTGGGAGGGTGACACCCTGATGAATGTGGACTTGTGAAGCCAGGTGCTGGGTCTGGAGGGGGTCATAAAAGAGACTGAGGATATGTGAAAACAGGTACAAGTTTTGGTAAGGTGTAGTCACCCTGGAGACTGTGGACATGTGAACCCAGGTGTGGAGTATGAGCAGTGTCAACAAGGAGAATTCTGACATGTGACCCTAGGTGCAAGTACTTCGAAGCAGTCAACATTGAGCCTGTGGATGTGTGAACCCAGGACAAGGGTCTGGGAGGTGGGGTCACCCTTGAGACTCTGGATTGTGACCCCAGGTTCAGGGTCTTGAGGCAGGTTCACCTTGGCAACTGTGGATACGTGACCCCAGATTCAGGGTCTTGGAGGACATTCACCATGCAGAATGTGGACATGTGATCCCATGTACAGGGTCTGCAAAGGTGTTCACCAGGGAGACTGGCCATGTGACACCTGGTATAGTGTCTGAAGAGGGGTGTCAGCATGGAGACTATGGACATATACACCAGGTGCTTGGATGTGGGCTGAGGTCACCCTGGAGACTGTGCATGTGTGACCCAGTTTCAGTGTCTGGGATGTTTGTCACCTGGAGATGGTGCACGTCTGACTTCAGGTACAGGGTCTGGGGGGTGCGGTCACCCTGGGGACTGTGGACATGTGACAGCAGGTACAGGGCCTGAGTGATGGGGTCACCCTATGGACTGTGGACATGTGATCCCATGTGCAGGGTCTGGAAGGGGGCCTCTGCAGAGACTGTGGAAGTCTTACCCTAAGTGCAGGGTCTGGGAGGAGGTCACCATGGACACTGTGAATGTGTGACCCCAGGTACTGGGTCTTGGGGGCAGGATCACCCTGGGGACTGTGGACGTGTGATCCCAGGTACAGCATCTCGGAAGTGGGGTCAGCATGGGTAATGTGGACGTTTGACCCAAAGTGTAGGGTCTGGGGAGAGGGCTAACTCTAAAGACTGGATGTGCATGGTCTGAGAGAGTGTCACCTTGGAGACTGTGGATGTGTGACTCCACATATAGGGTATAAGAAGTGGGGTCACACTTTAGACTGTAGACATGTGACCCCAGTCCCGAGTCACTCTGGAGATTGTAGACATAGGATCCCAGGTGCAGGGTCTGCAAGGGGGCTCACCCTGGAGACTATGACATCAGACCCCAGGTACATTGTTTGGGAGCTGGATCACCCTGGAGACTGCGGACATGTGACCCTTTATACAGTTTCTGGGAAGGTATCACCCTAGACTGTGGACATGTGACCCCAAGTGCAGGATTTGGGATAAGGGTCACCCTGGTGACTGGATATATGTCATCAGGTGCAGGTTATGGGTAGGAGGGACACCCTGGATATTCTCCAGGCACAGGGTCTGGTCATTCCCTCATAGCTCAAAAGCTTCCCCCATATCTCAGTTAGTAAAGAATCTACTTGCAATGCAGGAGACCCAGGTTCGATTCCTGGGTTGAGAAGATTTCCTGGAGAAGGAAATGGCAACCCACTCCAGTATTCTTTCCTGGAGAATCCCATGGATAGAGGAACTTCACCAGCTACAGTCCATGGGGTCACAAAAGTCAGGCATGACTTAGTGACTAAACCACCACCACTAAGGACTGTTAAGGAGTGAGAAGTTAGTAAATAGAAAATAAAGAGGGTCTGGGAGAGGAGGTCACCAGGGAGACTGTACATGTGACCTCAGGTATAGTGTCTGGAAAGGGGATCACCCTGGTGACTGTGGACATGTGACCCCAGGTACAGGGTCTGGAAGGAGGGTCACCATGACCCCAGGTACAGAGTAGGTGACATGAGGTCACTGTGAAGACTGTGGACATGTGACACCAGGTGTAGGGTCTGGCAGGGGTTCACTTGGAGACTGTGGACAAGTGACAAAATGTGTAGGGTCTAGGTGTGGGGATTACCCTGGAAACTGGAAATGTGACTCCAGGTACAAGGTCTGGTAGGTGCGGTAACCATGGAGAGTGTGAACTTGTGACAACATGTATATGGTATGAGAGTGGTTAACCCTGAGACTATGTACATGTGACCACAGGCATAGGTTTGTGAGGGAGTTAAGAGGGTATGAGAGGGAATGTAAGAGTGTGCAAGGGTGTGCAAGAGAGTGTAAGAGTATGCGAGGGTGTGAGGGAGAGTAACAGTGCATGAGGGCATGTGAGGGAGTGTAAGAGTGTGCAAGGATGTGCGAGGGAGTGTAAGAGTGTACAAGGGAGTGTAAAAGTGTGTGAGGTATATGATGGAGTGTAAGAGTGTGCAAAGGTGTGCAGGAGAGTGCAAGAGCATGCAGAGGAGTGTAAGAGTGTGCAAGAGTGTGTGAAGGAGTGTATGTTTGTCAGGTTGTGCCACGGAGTGTAAGAGCATTCAAGGGAGTGTAAGAGTGTCTGAGAGTGTCCAATGAAGTGTAAGGGTGAGCAACGGTGTGAAAGGGAGTGTAAGAGCCTGCAAGGAAGTGTAAGAGCATTTAAGGTTGTGTGAGGGAGTGTAAGAGCATGATAGGGAGTGTAAGAGTGTGCAATGGTGTGGAATGTGTGTAAGAGCATGTGAAGGACTGTAAGAGTCTGTGAGGGTGTGCCAGGGAGTGCAAAAGTATGTGTGATGGTGTATGAGGGAGTGTAAGAGAGTGCAAGGAGTGTAAGGGTGTACTAGGGTGTGAGATTGAGTGTTAGTGTGAGAGGGCATGCCCAGAAGTGTAAGAATGTGTAAGGGTGTGAGGGTGTGCAAGGGAGTGCAAAAGTGTGTGTGATGGTGTATGAGGGAGTGTAAGAGTGTGCAACAGAGTGTAAGAGAGTGCAGGGAGTGTAAGAGTGTGCTAGGGTGTGAGATGGAGTGTAAGAGTGTGAGAGGCTGTACCAGGAAGTGTAAGAGTGTGCGAGGCTGTGCAAAGGATTATAAGAGTGTGTGAGGATGTTGTGAGGGAGTGTAAGAGTGTGCTAGAGTGTGAGATGGAATGTAAGAGTGTGAGAGGGTGTTCCAGGGAGTTTAAGAGAGATCCCAGGTTCAGGGTAGGTTGGGAATCACCCTGGAACTAGTGGTCATTTCAGGGATTGTAAGAACATGGGAGAAAGTATAAGAATGTGTGAGGGTGTGCAAGGAGTGTAAGAACGAGCAAGGGAGTGTAGTATGTGAGGATGTGCAATGGAGTATGAGTGTGTGAGGGCATGCAAGGGTGTGTAAGAGTGTGCACGGGTGTGCAAGAGAGTGTAAGAATGTGCAAGGGTGTGCAAGGGAGTGTAAGAGCATGTGATGGAGTGTGAGGGAGTGTAAGGGTGAATGAGGAAGTGTGAGACTGCAAAGGTGTGCGAGATATATAACAGTGTGCAAGGTAGTGGAAGGGGAGTGTAATAGTGTGCAAAGGTGTGCGAGGGACTGTAAGAGTGTACAAGGGTGTGAGAGAGCATGCAAGATGTGTGAGAATGTGTGATGGTGTGCTAGGGCAGGCAAGGTCATTCAAGGATGTGTGAGGACGTGCGAGAGCATACAAGGATGTGCAAGTGTGTGCGAGGTAGGGCAAGAGTATGTGAGGGCTGCGAGATTATACAGGGACATGGAAGGGTATGTGTAGCCACGCGAGTGCATGCAAGGGCGTCCAAGGGCGTGCAAAGGCATGGGAGAGCATGCACGGGTGTGTGGGAGTATGCGAGGATGTGTGAGTGCATGCAAGGGCATGCAATAGCGTAAGAGGGCGTGCAAGGACATGAGAGAGTATGCAGGGGCATACGAGGCCATGCAATAGTGTGTGAAAGCAGTCAAGGGCATGAGAGAATGTATGAGGACATGCGAATATGTGCGAAGACGTGCAAGGGCATGTGAGGATGTGTGAGGACATAGAGGGAGTGCAAGAGCATACGAGGCTCTGTGAGACCCTGCAAGGGCATGTGAAGGCATACAAGGGTTTGTGAGGGCATTGAGACGATGTGAGTATGTGTGAGGTCGAGCAAGAGTGTGAGAAGGTGTGTAAGATCGTGCAATGGTGTGCAAGAGCAGGTGATGGCATGCGAGAGCATGTTAGGGAGTGCAAGTATGTGCAAGGTCATGTGGAAGTGTGTGAAGATGTGCAAGGGTGTGTGAGGGTGTGCAAGTGCGTGTGAGGGCCTGCAAGAGTGTGGGAGGGCATGTGAGGGCATGAAAGACAGTGCAAGCACGTGTGAGAGTATGTGATTTTGTGCAAGGGGATCCTAGGGCATGCAGGAGTGTGTGAGGGCATGCAGGAATTTCAAGAGTGTGCGAGGACATTCGAGGTAGTGCAAGGCACTGTGAGAGTGTGTGAGGGCATGCGAGCTCATGTGAGAGGGTGCAAGGATATGCAAGGGGAAGCAAGGCATGTGAAGGCATGCAAAGATGTGTGAGGACGTGTGCAGGTGTGCAAGGATGTGTGAAGGCATGCAAGGGCATGCTAGGGCATGTGAGTGCATGTGAGGGCGTGGCAGGGTGTGCAGTGACACACATGAGCATGTGATGTTGTGTGAGGGTGTGCAAGGATGTGTGAGGGAATGTGAGAGCACTCGAGGGTATGTGAGTGCATGCAAGAGGGTGCGAGGACATGCAAGGGGACGTGAGGGCATGCTAGGGTGTTCAAGTGCGTGTGAGGGCGTGGCAGGGTGTACGATGATGCATGAGAGCATGCGAGGTCGTGGAGGGTATGCAAGGATGTGTGAGGTCATGTGAGGGCATGTGAGTGTGCAAGGATGTTCAAGAGTGTGTGAGGGCATGTGAGGGCTTGAGATGGTGGGCGAGGATGTGCAAGGGTATGTGGGAGTTTGCAAGGGCACTTGAGGTCATTTGAGATCATACGAGTGCATGCCAAGATATGCAAGAACGTGTAAGCATGGGCGAGAGTGTGGTAGGGTCTGAAAGGGTGTGTAAGGGTTTGCATGGTCGTGTGAGGGCTTGGCAGTACATTTGTGGCTGTACAAGAGTGTGAGAGTGTATGCAAGAGCATTCAAGGGTGAATGAGGGTGTGTGAGGACATGCAAGGTCATGCAAGGGCATGCGAGGGCATGCAAAAGTATGCGAGGATGTTGGAGGGTGTGAGAGGGCTTGTGAGAGCATGGGTGGACGTGCAAAGATTTGTGACGCCATTTGAGGGTGTGAGAGGGCATGTGAATGTGTGCAAGGATGTGCAAGACCATGTGAGAGTGGGCAAGCACGTGCAAGGGTGTGCAAGAGCATGCAAGAGTGTGTGATAGCTTGCAGTGGTGTGCGAGAGTGTACAAGGATGTGCGAGTGTGTGTGAGGCCATGGGAGAGTGTGCAAGGGCATGTGAGGACTCGCGAGAATCTGCAAGGGCATGCGAGGACGTGCAAAAACGTGCCATGATGTGCGAGAATGTATGAGGATATGCAAGGGTGTGCAAGGCCGTGTGAGGGTGTGAGGTGGCATGCAGGATTTGTGAGAGTGTGCAAGGAAGTTCAAGTGCATGCAAGGCCATGTGAGAGTATGTGAGGACATGCTAGGGCGTGCATGGGCATGTGAGGGCATACAAAGACATGCAAGAGCATGCGAGGATGTACAAGAATATGAGAGCGTGGGCAAGGGCATTCTAGGGTGTGTGTGGGCATGTGAGGGCGTATGAGGATGTGTGAGAGTGTGTGAAGATCTGTGAGTGTGGGCGAGGGCATGCTAGGGCATACACGGGCATATGAGGGCATGTGAGGTCGTCCAAGGGCATGCAAGGGCATGCAAATGTGTGTGAGTATATGCAAGAGCCTGTGAGGGTGTGTGAGGATGTGTGAGAGTGGACGAGGGCGTGGGAGAGCTTGCGAGAGCATGTGAGAACATGCGAGGACTTGCGAGAGGGTGCAAGGATGTGTGAGGGAGTTCAAGGCCATGTGACAGCATGCAAGGTTGTGTGAGTTCATGGGAGAATGTAAAAGAGTGAATAAGGACATGCAAGGGTATGCAATGCCATGCAATAGCATGCGAGGTCGTACGAGGGTTTGTGAGGATGTGTGAGAGTGTTCAACAATGTACAAGAGAGTTCAAGGGCATGCAGGGGTGTGTGGGGGCATTTGAGGATGTGCTAGGGTATGGGGAAAGGTACTAGGGCATGCAAGTGCGGGCAAGGGTATGAAAGGAGGTGTGTGGCTGTGCAAGAGTGCGCATGTGCATGTGAAAGCATTCGAGGGTGTATGAGGATGTGCAAGGGAGTGGGAGTGGTGCGAGGGTATGCAAGGGCATGTGAGGGTGTGTGAGGACATGCGAGAGCATTTGACAATGTGTGAGAAAGCACAAGGACATGAAGGGGTGTGAGAGGGCATTTGGGGACATGTTAGGTCGTGGGAGGATGTGCTAGGGTATGCAAGTGCATGCGAGGAGGTGTGTGGCTGTGAGGGATATGCGTGTGAGCACGAGAGCATTTGAGGGCATATGAGGGCATGAGAGGATGTGCGAGGCTGTGAAAGGGTGTTCAAGAGTGTGCGAGGGTGTGTGAGGGCTTATGAGGGTGTGCAAGGGAGTGTGAGGATGTGCAACCCCCTGCAAGGGTGTCTGAGTGTGTGTGAGAATATGAGAGAACAGGTGAGCATGTGTGAGAGCATAAAGAGCATGCAAGTCCATGCAAGAGTGTTCAAGGGCATGGGAGGACATTTAAGAGTGTGCAATGGTGTGTGATGGTGTGCCAGGGTGTGCGAGGATGTGCAAGAGTGTGCAAGGGTATGCGAGCATGTTCAAGGGCATGTGGGGTCATGCAATAGCAGGCGAGGGTGTGCAAGAGTGTAGGAGGAAAAGAGAGAGCATGCAAGGACCTGCAAGGGCATGTGAGGACGTGTGAGGCTATACGAGGGAGTGTGAGAGTGTGTGAGGCCCTGTGAGGGCGTGAGAAGGCATGCGAGGATTTGTGTGGGTGTGTGAAGACATGCAAGGCTGTGCAAGGCCATGCAATAGCATGCAAGAGCAGACGAGTGCGTGCGAGGGTGTTTGAGAGCGTTCTAGGATGTGTGAGAGTGTGTGAGAGCATGTGAGCATATTCGAGGATGTGTGAGAGCATGTGAGGGCATGTGAGGGCGTGTAAGGATGTGTGAGAGCATGTGAGGACATGCAAGGGCGTGTGAGAACATGGGAGCCCATACGAGGGAGTGTAAGAGCGTGCAAGGACATGCGAGTGCAGGCAAAGGTGGGCGAGGGTGTTTGAGGACATGCAAGAACATGCAAGAGTGTGTGAGGATATGTGAGGATGTGTAAAAATGTGCAAGAGTGTTCACAGGCATGAGAAAGCAGGCAACAGTGTGCAAGAGCATGTGAGGATATACGAGGACTTGTAAGGGTGTGCAAGGGCAATCAAGGGTGTGCAAGAGTGTGTAAGGGCGTGTGAGGACATGGGAGGGTGTGGGAGGGCAATCAAGGGTGTGCGAGAGTGTGTGAGAGCTTGTGAGGATGTGCTAGGGTGTGCAATTGCATGCAAGGATATGTGAGAATATGAGAGAATATGTCAGGTCATGCGGGGGTGTGCAATACCATGTCAGGGCATGCAAGGAGGTGGGAAGGTGTGTGAGGGTGTGAAAGCCTGGAAGGACATGTGAGAGCATGCGAGGATGTGAAAGTTTGTGCAAAGGCATGAGAGGCATGGTATGGTATGTTAGATGGTATGGTATGGTATAATGCGATGGTATGTGAGAAGGGGCAAGGGCGTGTGAGGGTGTGTGAGGTCATGTGAGAATGTGTAAAAGCATGCAAGGATGTGTGAGGGTGTTCAAGGGCATGGAAGAGCGTGTGTGGGTGTGTGAGGGTGTGCAATTGCATGTGAGGATGTACCCGAACATGTGAGAGCATGCAAGGACATGTGAGATCATGTGAGGACATGTGAGGATGTGCAATAACATACAACTGTGTGAGAGGGCATGCTAGTGAATGCAAGAGCATGTGAGGGAATGCAAGAGCATGTGAGGACATGAGAGAGCATGCAAGAGCGTGTGAGGTCATGCGAGGGCATGTGAAGATGTGCAAGAGCATGTGAGGTCATGCGATGGTGTGCAAGGACATGTGAGAGCATGCATGGACATGCAAGGGTGTGGAAGAATGTGCCAGCATGGGCGAGGTTGTGCTAGGGTGTGCAAGGGTGAGTGAGGGCGTGCAAGGACATGAGAAGGCTTGCAAGTGTGTACAAGTGCATGTGAGAAATGTGAGGATGTACAAGAGTGTGCAAGAGCATGTCAGGTAGTGTGATGCTGTGCAATACCTTGTCAGGGCATGCAAGGAGGTGGGAAAGCGAGCAAGGGCATGAGAGCATGCAATGAGGGGCAAGCACATGTGATGGTGTGCGAGGGCTTGCACAAGCATACAAGGGCATTTGAGGTCATGTGAGAGTATGTGAGAGCTTGCAAGGGAGTGCAAAGACTTGCAAGAGTGTGCAAGAGCACATGAGGGCATATGAGATGGTGTGAGGGTGTGCGAGGATGGGAGAGGACATGCGAGAGGGTGGGAGGGCATGCGAGGACATGTGAGGACGTGTGAGCCTGAACAAGGAAATGCAACAGTGTGTGAGGATATGCGAGGGCATGCAAGGGTGTGTGAGAGTGTGAGAGAACATGCAAGGGCCTGTGAAGACGTACAAGGTCATGCAAGGGTGTGCAAGGGCTTGTAAGGATGTGTGATGATGTGAGGCCATATGAGAGCACTGAAGGGTGTGCGAGGGTGTTTGAGGGCATGTGAGGGTATGTAAGGATGTGCGAGGCTGTATGAGAGCATGCAAGAGCGTTCAAGGACGTGCAAGGGCGAGTGAGTTTGTGTGAGGAAGTGTAAGGTCATGTGAGGTTGTACGAGGACGTGCAACGGTGTGCCAGTTCGTCTGAGAACATGTGAGAGTGTGTGAGGGCATACGAATTCATCTGATAGTGTCCAAGGGCATGTGAGGGCATGCTAGAGTTTGTGAGGGCATGCAAAGACTTGCAAGAATGTGTGGGGGTGTGCCAGGACGTGCAAAGATGTTCGAGTTCATGTGAGGACGTACGATGGGGTGCGATGCCATGCAAGGATGTGTGAGTGTGTGCAGGGTCATGCAAGAACATGCGGGAGTTTTCAAGGACATGTGAGGGCGTGTGAAGATGTGCAAGGGCATGGGAGGGTGTGCGAGGATGTGGGAGAACATGCAAGGACTTGCAAAGGTGTGCAAGGACTTGTGATGGTGTGCAAGGGTGTGTGAGGACATGTGAGGCCATATGAGAGCGTTAGAGGGCATGCAAGTGTGTGCGAGGACATGAGAGGCCATTCGAGAGGATGCGAGAGCATGCAAGGACCTGCAAAGGCATGCAAGTTTGTGTGGGATCGTGCAAGGGTGTGCAAGGATGTGTGACAGCGTGCAAGAGCATGTGAGATCATATGATTCTGAGCAAGGGTGATCAAAGATGTGCAAGGGTGTGTGCCAGGGTCCAGCCTCAGCAGGATCCTAGGGTACCCTCAGGAAAGACGGCATCGGCGAGAGAGAGATGACACGGGTCTTATAATGGATTGAAACCTGATAGTGCAGGGCCGAACGATAAGAGATTAAAGGAGAAAAAATAAAGAGAAGAGAAAGAGGCTTGATCTTCCTTGATTAACACAGAAAGCCAATAAAGCTCCTGTGTTCCAAGCAGTCATCCTGAAAGAAAAACAGAGAGAGAAAAGAGGGAAAAGGAAAAAAAGAATGACACGGGGGGACCAAGCTTTGGTGAGCGAGGCCCATAACTTTATTTTCAAAAGGAACTTTTATAACTTGACTTGTACCTAGAGAGAAATGAAAGATGTAAAGTCATACAGAGTCAGCCCAAACATTACATCTGTTTTGTCTTTATCAAAACCAGGATTTTTTCTGCATACCTTTCCCACAAACAGTGTTGTGTACAATATCTTCTGGCCTTGGAGGCCTGTGGACATTTTATGACCCTTTTTTGATAAAGGCTGCTCAACCAGAAAACTTATTTTCCCTTGAAGTGTTTTTTCTTTATATTTCTAATCTATGTCAGCCTCAGAAGGTGCTAAACAGAGTTACATTCTCACGGAGCAAAGGTGCAATGGGTCATAACAAAGAAAGAACCAATTAGCTCAAAGGTCTGATGTGGTTAATTCCAAGGCTGCTATTTGTTTTTCTTACATTCCAACTATGTTAATGAATGCACTCCCAGGTGCACAATGGATAAGGGATATGGGAACTTGGCAGCAAGCATTGGCCCAATAATGAAGCCCTCTACCAGTACTATCTAGTCTAATAATTTTTCATCCCTTAAAGGACTCTATGCTCATTAGGACTTTTAGAATGTTTTGGCTTCCCATGCCTTTCAAGGTTGGGGAGTTGTGAACAATCATGTGTGTTAATTGCAAGACTATGTATAAACCTGTCAGGCAAGCTAGAATGCCAAGAGGGGTTAAAATAGAAATATTCCTTTTATGCCCAGGAGACTTGTTAACTAAAGCCCAAAGTTGACTTTTTCAAGAGAAAGGTGGTCAGGGATAGCCCCCTGTTAATGAAGAGTTGGTGAAAGGCAATAAATAGTAAGACAGACAGATTCCGGTTTGGGGGTAGATGCTCGAACAGATTTAGGGGGTCCCTTGCAATAAAAATACAGTAGCCTTCCACACATCACAACTAGACAGGAGCCAGCCTGCTAATCTCTGCTAGAGAGGAGCTGACCCACACAGTTCGAGAAGAGGCCCCACCAAAACTCTAAAGGAACCCAAGTCACCTGTCCCAATTCAAGAGGAACCCCAAGTCCCCCACCACAACTCAACAGGAGCCCTGTGCCATCACAAGGAAGGAGCCCCCAGCAACAAACAGAGGAGTGCCACACCATAACTGGAGAGGATTCCCCTGCCCAAACTAGAGAGGAGCCCTACAGCACATTGTGCTGAGAGAGGAGGCCCTCTGCTGCAAATAGAGACAAGACCACTGAAGTAACTCAAAACAAGCCTCCAACAACTGGAGTGGAGCAACCCCATGAAAACTAGTGAGGAGCCCCCAATGCCACAAGTAGAGAGAATAGCCTCCCCACAGAGAACTCCCAGAGGAGGTGACACCATTACTAGGGAAGTTCCTGAGTCCCCTCATGAACTTGAGAGGAGGCCTATGCCAAAACTCAAGAGAAGCCCACAGCCACAAGAGAGGAGCCCACCGGCAAGAACCAGAGAGTCCCACTACTCCAATTGGAGCGGAGAACCCAGACATCGCACCTACAGAGGGTCCCCTCCAAAGCAAATAGAGATGAGTGCCATGCTGCAAGTCGAGTAGATCCCCCTACCACTGTCAGAGAGGAGTAACCTCGCCACACGTAGAGAGCAGCCCCTTGAACATCGCCACTTGAGAGTAGCATTCCTGCACATTAAAATTACACAGAATCCTCCTTGCACAACTAGAGAGGAGGCTCCCATGCCACAACTAAAGAGCAAGGTCCATGCCAAAATTCAAGAGTAGGCTCGCACATATCGCACCTGGAAAGATTGCCTGTGCACATCGCTACCAGAGACGAAACCCCCTCAACAATTCAGAGAACAGTGCATTGCAACACTAGAGGTGCCCCACACATACCTTAACTAGAGAAAAGCACCCCTAACAAAACTTAAGAGGAGCCTGAACACCACAACTAGAGAAGAGCCCACCCAACACAACTAAGAGTTGACCCCCAACATCAACTAGAGTACCCCATGCTGCAGGGAGTTTAGCCACCCACACATCACAACTAAACAGAAGCCACCCTACACATTGCTACTAGAGAGGATACATCCCACCAAAACTCGAGTGGAGGCCCCACCTCAACTCGAGAGGAGCACCAAGTCCCCCGGTGTAACTCAAGAGGAGTCCCTCACCACAACTAGAGAGGAACCCGCACACTTCAACAAGAAAGGAGCCCAACCAGACTGCATTAAGAAAGGAGGCCCTGCACCCTGCCCCTAGAGTGGAGCAATCTTGTACACCACATCGAGAGAGGAGGCTTCACACCACTCCTAGAGAGTAGCCCCTCAAACCATAAGTAGAGATGAGCCAGAAAACTGCACCTAGAGAAGAGCCACAAAACATGATGCAACAAGACAGGAGTTCCCACTCCACAACTAGAGAGGACTTCCCCAGGCACAGCACAACTAGGGAGGAGCACTCCAGCACAACACAACTTGAGAGAAGCCCAAACACCAAAACTAGAGAGTTGAATACATGCCACAACTAGATAGTTGGCTCTCGGGCACAAGTAGTGAGGAGCACAAGGCTGTAACTAGAGAGATGCCCAACCCCTCCTGTACATCACATCTAGAGTGGAGAACCCCTGCCACAACTAGAGTGGGCACACCTGCTACAGGTAGATAGGAGCCCACATCACAATCAGAGAAAAGTGACCATCCACATCACACTAGAGTGGAACTCCCACACCGATCATAATGAAAGAGGAGGCCAACACCACGACTAGAGGAGACCCCTGCTGCAATTAGAGTTAAGCTCCCCGCCCCCTGAACATACCCATTAGAGAGGAGAACACCCACACAATTAGACAGAAGCCACCTGCCACTGTAGAGAGGAGCCCACCATGCTACAACTAAAAAGAACTCCCACTGCCACAAGAGGGTAGCCTCCTGCACATCACAACTAGAAAAAGTGTCCCTTCTCAACAAAACCAGAGAGGAGTCATCACAATCACAATTTGAGAAGAACATTCTACTGCAGCTAGAGAGGAGCAAAGCTACCACAAGAAGGAGCCTCCCTGCCAAAACTAGAAAGGAGTCTGCAAACGACAGCTAGAGAGGAGCCGACCCACCACAAATAAAGAGTGGACTCTCACTGCAACTAGAGTGGAGCCCCATGCCACAACTAGAGAGTACCCTCCAGCACATTGCACTTAGGGGCCAGCCAGCACATCACTGCTGCTGCTGCTAAGTCACTTCAGTCGTGTCGGACTCTGTGCGACCCCATAGACGGCAGCCCACCAGGCTCTGCCATCCCTGGGATTCTCCAGGCAAGAACACTGGAGTGGGTTGCCATTTCCTTCTTCAATGCATGAAAGTGAAAAGTGAAAGTGAAGTCGCTCAGTCATGTCTGACTCTTTGCGACCCCATGGACTGCAGTCTACCAGGCTCTTCCATCCATGGGATTTTCCAGGCAAGAGTGCAGGAGTGGGGTGCCATTGCCTTCTCCAAGAACATCACTACTAGAGATTATCTGCCCCACTGCCACTCAAGAGGAGGCTCCACCACAACTCTAAAGGAACTCCAAGTCACCTGCTGCAACTCAAGAGGCACTCTGGGTTCCCTGCTACAATTTGACAGGAGCCCTAAGCTGCAATAAGAAAAGGGGCGACAGGCCAAAATAACGGAGGGGCTCCCCGGCCGAAACTGAAGTGGATTCCCCCAGCGCAACTAGATAGGAGTGCCCAGGATATCACACCTAGAGAGACGCCCTTCTGCCGCAAATAGAGACAAGCTCCCTAAAGTAAGTCGAGTGGAGTCCCTCACAACTCGACAGAAGCAACCCCACTAATATTAGTGAGGAACCCCTAGTGCCAAAAGTAGAGAGGACATCTCCCAAGGAGCCACCCACACCCCAGTCAGAGAGGACACAGCCACGCAATTTGAGAGGAGCCCTCCACCACAACTCGAGAGGAGCCAGCTGAACATCACACATGAGATGGGCCCTTCTGCTGCTAATAGAGATGAACCTCACACCACAGCTAGAGAGGAGCTTGCACACCACAGCTAGAAAGAATCGAACCCACCACAACTACAGAGTTGACCCTGACCACAAAGAGAGAGTAGTCCCTTGCCAAAACTAGTGAGTAGCCACCCATACATTGCAACAACATGGGAACCACCCTGAACACCCCTGCTAGAGACGAGTCACCCCAATACAACTCAAGAGAAGGCCCCACCACAAGTTGAGAAGAACCCTGAGTACCACCCAAACATGAGAGGAATCCTGAGTTCCCTGCCATGGCTCAAGTGGAACACGCAACGTTACACGCAAGAGGAACACTGAGTTCCTGCTGCAAAAATTCGAGAGGAGCTCTTAGTCCACTGTTGCAACTCGAGAGGACCCCTGAGTTTCCCACCATAAATCAAGCGGAACCCCAAGTTCCCCCTTGCAACTCCAAAGGAGCCCTGACTCCCCTGTTGCAACTCGAGAGGAACCCCAAGTTCCACACTGCAACTCATTACGAACCCCAAGTTCCCTGCCTCAACTGAAGAGGAGGCCCGATTCTCTGCAGCAACTTCAGTGGAATCCCGAGTTCCCCATCACAACTCGAGATGAACCAAAGCCCCCTGATGCAACTCCAGAGGATTCCCAAGAGGAGCCTACCCCACCACAAACAAGAGGAGCACTCAACTGCAACAAGAGAGGAAGGCCCATACCACAACTAAAGAGGAGGGCCCCCACACACACAACTAGAGAGGAGTCCGCAATCCAAAATTAGAGAGGAGCTGAAACAGAAACGTTAGTTGACCCAACTGCAACAAGAGTGGAGTCCCAAGCCGTAACTATACAGTAGCCTGCCACACATGACAACCAGACAGGAGCCACCCTGCTAATCTCTACTAGAAAGGAGCAGCCCCACGCAGCTCAAGAGGAGGCCTGATCAAAACTTTAAAGGAACACTAAATCACCCGTCCCAACTCGAGAGGAACCCCGAGTCCCCAACCACAACTCGACAAATGCCCTATGCTGTTACAAGGAAAGAGCCCCCGGCGAAAAACAGAGGAGCCACCCAACAGAACTGGAGAGGATTCCCCTGCCAAAACTAGAGGTGCCCTCTGGCACATTGCGCCTAGAGAGACGACTCTCTGCCACAAATAGAGACGAGACCCCTGAAGTAACATGAGATGAGATTCTCACAACTAAAGTTGAGCCATGAAAACTAGTGAGGAGACCCAAATGCCACAAGTAGAGAGAACACCCTCCCCACAGAGAACCCCCAGAGGAGGCACCATGGCAACTAGAACAGAGCCACAAGTCCCCTCCTGAACTTGAGAGGAAGTGTATGCCACAACTCGAGAGAAGCCCATGGCCACAACGAGAGAGGAGCCCACCCGACAATACTGGAGAGTGTCCCCCCACCACAACTTGGGAGGAGACCCTGGACATTGCACCTCGAGAGGGTCCCCTCCAACCCCAAATAGAGACGCACCCCCTGTACTAGTCGAATAGATCCCCCTACCACCATCAGAGAAGAGTAACCTCGGCACAACTAGAGAGCAGCCCCTTGAACATCGCCACTTGAGAGGAGCATTCCCACACAATGCCATTACACAGAAGCCTCCTTCCACAGCTAGAGAGGAAGCCCCGTGCCACAGCTAAAGAGGAGGGGCCATGCCAAAATTAGAGAGCCGGCTTGCACATATTGCATCTGGAAAGAGTGCCTGTGCACACTGCTACCAGAGAGGAAATCCCCTCCACAATCCGAGGGCAACACTCCACTGCAACTCTAGAGGTGCCAGTCACACACCGTAACTAGAGAAGAGTCCCCTAAAAAAACTTGAGGGGATACTGCACAACTATAGAGGAGCTCATACAACACAAGTAAGAGTTTACCCCCCACACCAACTTGAGGAGCACCTTGCCACGGGTTGTTTAGCCACCCACACATTGCAACTAAACAAAAGCCACCCTGAACATTGCACATTGCAACTAAATAAAAGCCACCCTGAACATTGCTACTAGAGAGGAGCCACACCATCACAATACCACAACTAAAAGAAGCCCCCCTGCCACAACTAGAGAGGTGGCTGCAAATGACAACTAGAGATAAGCCAACCCACAGCAACTAAAGAGCAGACACCCACTGCAATGAGAGTGGAGCCCATGCCTCATCTAGAGAGTAGCCTCCTGCACATTGCACTAAGACGGGGACCAGCTTGCACATCGCTACTAGAGAGGATCTGCCCCACTGCAGCTCCAGAGGAGTCTCCAACACAACTTTAAAGGAACCCTGAGTCACATGCTGCATCTCAAAAGTCACCATGAGTTCCCCGCTGCAATTTCACAGGATCCCTAGGCTGTAACAAGAAAAGGGGTCACTGCACCAAATGACAGACAGGCTCCCTGGCCAAAACTGAAGCAGATGCCCCAGGCACAACTAGAGTGCTGTCCCCCAGGATATCACACCTGGAGAGAAGACCTTCTGCCTCCAATGGAGACAAGCTCCCTGAAGGAAGTCTAGTGGAGGCCCTCACAACTAGAGAGCAGCAATCCTATGAATAGAAGTGAGGGACCCCTTGCACCAAAAGCAGAGAGGACCTCCCCTGTGGAGACACACACACCCCAACCAGAGAGGACACAGCCCCACCCCTCAAGAGGAGCCTTCCACCACAACTTGAGAGGAGCCTGCTGGACATCACATGCAGAGAGGAGCACCTCTTCTGCTAATACAGCCAAACCTCACACCACAAGGAGAGAGGAGCTTGCACACCACCACTAGAGAGACTCGAAACCCCCGCAACTACAGAGTGGACCCCGACCACAAGGAGAGAGTAGCTCCTTGCCAAAACTAGTGAGCAGCTGCCAGTCATTGCAACAAGACAGGAGCCACCCTGCACATCCCTACTAGAGATGAGTAACCCCAAGGGAACTCGACAGGAGGCCCCACCACAAGTCAAGAGGAACTCTGAGTACCAACCAAACACAAGAAGAACCTTTAGTTCCCTGACACAACTCCAGGGGAATCCTGCATCCCATGCTGCAAATCCAGAGGAATACTGATTTCCTGCTGCACTTCAAGATGAACTCTGAGTCCCCTCTGGCAATGCTAGAGGAAACCCCTAGTTTCCAGCAACAACTAGAGAGGAACCCCTAGTTTCTGCTGCAACTCGAGGAGGCCCGACTCCCCTGCTGCAACTCAAGAGGAAACACAAGTTCCCCGCCTTAACTCAAGAGGAGTCCTGACTCCCTTGTTGCCACTCAAGAGGAATCCTGAGATCCCCATCGCAACTCAAGAGAAACCCCAAATTTCCCACCACAAATCAAAACACTGAGTTCCCCCTCAACTCGAGATAAGGCCTGATTCTTCTGCAGTGACTCAAATGGAACATGTGACCCCAGGTGCAGGGTCTGGGGTGTGGAGTCACGCAGAGACTGTGCCGGTGTGACCCCAGGTACAGGGTCTGGGGAGAAGTGTCACCCTAAATACTGTGGTCGGGAGGGGATCACACTGGAAATGGTGGTCATGTGAACCCAGGTACATGGTCTAGGAGGGAGTCACCTTGAAGACTATGGACGTGCAACTTCAGGTATAGGATCTGGGAGGTGGGGTTACCCTCGACTGTGGATATGTGATCCTAGTTGTTCAGTCTGTGGGGGGTGGGATCAGTCTGGACACTGTGGACGTGTGACCAGAGGTACAGTGTCTGCAGAGGGGTGTCACCAATAGACACTGTAGAAATGTGACCCAAGGTCCAGGGTCAAGAGGGGGTCACCCTGGATACTGTGGACATGTGACCCCAGGGTCTAGGAAGTGGGGCACCCTAGAGACTTTGGACATGTGGCTCCAGATACAGGGTTTGTGAAGTGGGGTCTCCCAGGAGACTGTGTACACGTGTCCCCCAGTACAGGTTCTGGGAGATGGGTTCATTTCCAGGACTGTGAATATGTGACCTAAAGTTCAGTGTCTGAGGAAGAGGCTGACCCTGGAGACTGTGGATTTGTGACAATATGTATATGGCCTGGGAGGGGGGTAACCCTGGAGACTATGTACTTGTGACCACAGGTGTAGGGTCTGGATGGGGAGTCACCTTGAGACTGTGGATGTGAAAACCCAGGTGCTGGGTCTGAGAGCTGGGGTAACCCTGGACACTGGATTTGGGACCTCAGGTACAGGGTCTCGGTGGTGGGGTCACCCTGGGGACTGTGGACATGTGACCCAAAGTGCAGTGTCTGGGGAAGAGGCTGATTCTGGAGACTGTGGATGTATGACCCATGTATATGGTCTGGGAGGAGGTCATCATGGATACTGCAGACATTTGACATCAGGTATAGGATCTGGGAGGGGGGTCACAATGGAGACTGTGGCCATATGACCCAAGTGCAGGGTCTGGGGAGGGTTGTCATTCTGGGGACTGTGGATGTGTGACCCCAGATGCAGCATTTGGAAGGGGGTCACCCTGAAGACTGTGGACATGTGACACTAGATGCAGGGTCTGAGAGGGGATCACCCTGGAGACTGAGGATGTGTGAACCCAGTACTGGGTCTTGGAGGCAGGGTAACCCTGGAAACTATGTATGTGACCACAAGTGCAGGGTCTGAGAGGTGGGGTCACCCTGGGGACTGAGGACGTGTAACTCAAAGTGCAGCATTTGGGGAGGGGGCTCTCCCTGGAGACCGTGCATGTGTGGTCCAAGATGAATGATCTGAGAGGGGATCATCAAGGAGATTGTGGTCTTGCAACTCCAGGTATTGGGTCTAGGAGTTGGGGTTACCCTTGAGATGATGGACATGTGATCTCAGGTTCAAGGTCTGGTGGGTGGGGTCACCCTGGAGACTGTGGACATGTTATCTCCGGTTCAGGGTCTGGGAGGGGTTTACCCTGGGCCATGGATGTGAGAACCCAGGTACAGTGTCTGGGTGGGTGTCACTTTGGAGACTGCAGAAATTTGACCCCAGGTATAGGGTCTGGATGGAGAAGGCAATGGCAACCCACTCCAGTACTCTTGCCTGGAAAATCCCATGGATGGAGGAGCCTGGTAGGCTGCCATCTATGGGGTCGCACAGAGTCGGACATGACTGAAGTGACTTAGCAGCAGCAGCATAGGGTCTAGGAAGGGAGTCACCCTGGAGAATGTGGACGTGTGACCCAGGTACAGGGTCTGGGAAAGGGCATCATGATGGAAACTGTGGATATGTGACCCGACGTACAATGTCTGGGAGGATGGTCACAGTAGAGACTGTGGACATGTGACCCCAAATACAGTGCCTAGGAGGAGTCACCCTGGGAACTGAAGACATGTGACCTCAGGTACAGGGTCTGGGAGGGTGTCATCCCAGAAACAGTGCACATATGACCCCATGTGTAGTGACTGAGCAGAAGGTTACCTTGGAAGCTTTGGACATGTGATCCCAGGAGCTCGGACCAGTGTTGTGGGCTCACCCTGAAAGCTGTGGACATGTAACCACAGGTTCAGCCTCTTTGATGGTGTAACCCTGGAGACTGCGGACATGTGACCAGATGTTAAGAGTCTGGGAATGGTGGTCACCCTGGAGACTGTGGAGGTGTGACCACAGGTAAAATTTCTGATGAGGTGGGGTCACCGTAGACTGTGGACATGTGACCCAAGGTACAAGTTCTGGTGAGGTGCGGTCACACTGGAGACTCTGGAGGTGTGACCCCATGTGCAGGGTCTGGGAGTGAGATTACCCTTGAAACTGAAAATGTGACCCCAGATACAGAGTCTTGGAGGGGAGTCACCAAGGATACTCTAGACATGCTACCTAGGTGCAGGCATTTCAAAGGGGTCACACTAGAGCCTGTGAACGTGTGATGCCAGATGAAGGGTCTGGGAGGTGGGGACACTGGAGACTGTGAACATATGACCCCAGGTGCAGGGTCTTGGGAGAGGGCTCTCCCTGGAGACTGTGGACGTGTGACACAAGCTATAGGGTCGGGGAAGAGGGATCACCCTGGAGACTGTTGACACGTGACCCCAGTTGCAGGGTTTGGTGTGTGGGATCACCGTGGAGACTGGAGTTTTGAAACCTTGTACAGGTTTTGGGAGGTGGGTCCATGCTGGAGATGGGACATGTGACCCTATGTTCATGGTTTTGGAAGGGGGTCACCCTGGATATGGTGGACATGTGACCTCAGGTACACAGTCTGTGAGGGGGTTCACCCTGGAGACTGTGGCCATGTGACCCCAGGTACAGGGTCTGGGCTGGGGTGTCAGCCTGAAGACTCTGGACATGTTACCCAAGGTGCAGGATCTGGAAGGAAGTCAACCTGGAGATTCTGGACATGTGATTCCAGGAACAGTGTCTGGGGATGTGTGTCACCCTAAAGACAGTGGAAATATTACCCAAGGTGCAGGTTCGGGAGGGGGTCATCCTGAAGACTATGAACATGTGAACTCAGGTGCATGGTCTGCAAGGTTTGGTCTCCCTGGAGACAGTGGACATGTGACCCCAGGTAAAGGGTCTCAGAGACAGGGTCACCCTGGAGAATGTGGACATGTTACCTCAGATGAAGGGTCTGGGAGGGATTTACCCTGGTGACTGTGGATGTTAGAATACAGGTACAGGGTCTGGGAGTTTTGGTCACCCTAGAGAGAGTGGTTGTAATACCCCAGTACAGGGTCAGGGAGGTTGGGTCAGCTTGGAGAATGTGGATGTGTCACTCCACAGACAGGATGTGGGGAGGATTGTCACCCTGGAGATTGTGGACATGTAACCCCACATACAGGGTCTGGGAGCATGGTCACAGTAGAGACTAGAAATTTGACCCCAGGTGTGGTGTCTGTGAGGGAAGGTTATCCTGGAGGCTGTGGATATGTGATCCCAGGTGCTCAAACAGTAGTTGTGGGATCACATTGAAGTCTGTGGACATGTGACCACAGGTTCAGTGTCCTGGGTGGTGTCACCCTGGAGACTGTGGACATGTGACCCCTGGTACAGGGTCTGGGAGGATGGTAACAGTAGAGACTGGAAATGTAACCCCAGGTGTAGTGTCTTTGAGGGAAGGTTACCCTGGAGACTGTGGATGTGTGATCCCAGGTGCTCGGACTGTAGTTGTGGGGTCACCCTGAAGTCTGTGGATGTGTGACCACAGGTTCAGTGTCCTGGATGGTCTCACCCTGGAGACTATGGACATGTGACCAGACGTTCACCATCTGGGAGTGGTGGTCACTTTGGAGACTGTGGAGATGTGACCACAGGTAAAAGTTCTGATGAGATGGGGTCACCCTAGAGACTGTGGACATGTGACCCAAAGTACAAGTACTGCTGAGGTGCACTCACCCTGGAGGCTGTGGTGATGTGACCCCAGGTGCAGGATCTGGGAGCAGAGGTTTGTCACCCCAGAGATCCTGGAGGTGTGACCTCAGGTGCAGGGTCTGGGAGGGGAGGTTACTCTGGAAACTAGAAATGTGACCCCAGGCCATAGTGAGGTGTCACCCGGGAGACTCTGGACATGTGACCCAGGTGCAGGTATTTCGAAGGGTTCACCCTGGAACCTGTGGACCTGTGACCCTAGATGAAGGGTCTGAGAGGTGGGGTCACCCTGGAGACTGTGGATGTGTGACCCCAGGTGCAGGGTCTGGTGAGAGGGTTCTCCCCGGAGAATGACATGTGACCCCAGGTTCAGGATTTGCTGATGTGGGGCACCCTGCTGACTGTGGACATGTGACCCCAGTTGCAGGGCCAGAGAGGAGAGTTATCCTGGAAACTGCAGATGTGTGACCCCAGGTACAGTGTCTGGGACGTGGGGTCATACTGGAGACTGTGGAGTTTTGAACCCTGGTATAGGGTCTGGGATCTCTTTGGAAGGAATGATGCTAAAGCTGAAACTCTAGTACTTTGGCCACCTCATGCGAAGAGTTGACTCATTGGAAAAGACTCTGATGCTGGGAGGGATTGGGGGCAGGAGGAGAAGGGGACGACAGAGGATGAGATGGCTGGATGTCATCACTGACTCGATGGACCTGAGTCTGAGTGAACTCCAGGAGTTGGTGATGGGCAGGGAGGCCTGACGTGCTGCGATTCATGGGGTCGCAAAGACTGAGCGACTGAACTGAACTGAACTGATGGAGTCTGGGAGGTGGAATCAGGCTGGAGACTGGATATGAGACCCCATGTACATGGTCTGGGAAGGGGGTCACCATGGAGATGGTGGAGATGTGACCTCAGGTACAGGGTCTGCGAGGGGGTTCACCATGGTGACTGTGGCCATGCGACCCCAGGTACAGGGGCTAGGGTAGGGTGTCAGCCTGAAGACTCTGGACATGTTACCCCAGGTGCAGGTTGAGGAAGGGGTCACCCTGGAAACTGTGAACGTGTGACCCCAGGTGCATGGTCTGTGAGGTGTTGTCTCCCTGGAGACAGTGGATAAGGGTCATTTGGGGACTGTGGACATGTGACCCCAAGTACAGGGTCTGGAAGTATGGTCAATGTAGAGACTGTGGACATGTGACCCCAAATACAATGCCTGGGAGAGGTCACCCTGAGGACTGAAGACATGTGACTTCACGTACAGGGTCTGGGAGTGTGTCCTGGGAAACTGTGGACATGTGAACCCAAATGCAGAATTTGATGGTGGGTCACATAGGAGATTTTGGATATGGGAACCCAGGTGCTGTGTTTGGGAGTCCTCTCCCTGAAGACTGTGGATGTGTGACCCCAGGTTCTGAGTCTGGGAGGGGGTGTCACCATGGAGACTCTAGACATGTAACCCCAGGTATAGGGTTTAGGAGGGGTTCACCCTGGAGACTGTGGACTTGTGAGCCCAGGTGCAGGGTTTGGGAAGTGGGATCACTCTTGGGATTGCTGACAGGTTACCCCAGGTGCATGGTGTGGGAAAGTCACCTTGTAGACCATGGATGTGCGATCCTAGGTGCCAGGTCAGGGAGGTGTGTCACCCTGCAAACTGTGGTCATGTGACTCCAGATACAGGTCTGGAGGTAGACTTATCCAGGCGACTGTTGATGTGTGACCCCAGGTAAGGTGTCTAGGGTGGTTTGTCACCTTGTAGACTCTGGACATGTTACCAATGTGCAGGGTCTGTGAGGCAGTCACCATGGAGACTGTGGACATGTAACTCCAGATACAGGATCTGGGAGGGGTAAACCCTGGGGACTGTGGACATGTGACTCCAGGTGTAGGGACTCAGAGGTGGGGTCACCTTAAGACTATGGACATGTGATCCCAGGCACATGGGCTGGGAGGAGGTCACCATGGAGACTGTGGATGACTCCAGGTATATGGCCTGGGAGGTGGGGTTATTCTGGATTGTGGACATGTGACCCTGATACAGGGTCTGGAGGTGGGCTCATCCTGGAAACTGGAGGTGTGACCCCATGTTTACGGTCTGGGGGGTTGCCCTGAATACTGCAGATATTTGACCCCAGGGACAGGATCTTCAAAGGGTTCACCATGGAGACTATGCACATGTGACCCCAGGTATAGGACCTGGGAGAGGTATCACCCAGGGGACTGTAGAAATGTGACCTCAACTGCAGGATCAGGAGCAGTCACCCTGGAGACTGTTTAAGACTGTTTAAGGAGACTGCAGGTACGGGGTTGGGAGGTGGGGTCACCCTTCAGACTCTAGACATGTGACCCCTGTCCAGGGTCTGGGAGGGTGTCACCCTGGAGCTTGTGGACATGCAACCCAGGTGCAGGGTCGGGAGGGTTTCACCATGGAGACTGTGGATATGTGACTGTAGGTGCAGGGTCTGGGAGGTGGGTCACCCTGGAGATATTGGACATGTGACCCCAGGTACAGGATGTGTAGAGGGGGTCAGCTTGGAGACTGGAAGTTTGATCCCAGGTACAGGGAGGTTCGTGACACTGTACAGGAGACAGGGATCAAGACCATCCCCATGGAAAAGAAATGCAAAAAGCAAAATGGCTGTCTGAGGAGGCCTTACAAATAGCTGTGAAAAGAAGAGAAGCAAAAAGCGAAGGAGAAAAGGAAAGGTATAAGCATCTGAATGCAGAGTTCCAAAGAATAGCAAGAAGAGATAAGAAAGCCTTCCTCAGCGATCAATGCAAAGAAATAGAGGAAAACAACAGAATGAGAAAGACTAGAGATCTCTTCAAGAAAATTAGAGGTATCAAGGGAACATTTCAGGCAAAGATGGGCTCGATAAAGGACAGAAATGGTATGGACCTAACAGAAGCAGAAGAGATTAAGAAGAGGTGGCAAGAATACACAGAAGAACTGTACAAAAAAGATCTTCACGACCCAGATAATCACGATGGTGTGATCACTCACCTAGAGCCAGACATCCTGGAATGTGAAGTCAAGTGGGCCTTAGAAAGCATCACTAGAAACAAAGCTAGTGGAGGTGATGGAATTCCAGTTGAGCTATTTCAAATCCTGAAAGATGATGCTGTGAAAGTGCTGTACTCAATATGCCAGCAAATTTGGAAAACTCAGCAGTGGCCACAGGACTGGAAAAGGTCAGTTTTCATTCCAATCTCAAAGAAAGGCAGTGCCAAAGAAAGCTCAAACTACCGCACAATTGCACTCATCTCACACACTAGTAAAGTAATGCTCAAAATTCTCCAAGCCAGGCTTCAGCAATACGTGAACCGTGAACTTCCTGATGTTCAAGCTGGTTTTAGAAAAGGCAGAGGAAGCAGAGATCAAATTGCCAACATCTGCTGGATCATCGAAAAAGCAAGAGAGTTCCAGAAAAACATCTATTTCTGCTTTATTGACTATGCCAAAGCCTTTGACTGTGTGGATCACCATAAACTGTGGACAATTCTTCAAGAGATGGGAATACCAGACCACCTGATCTGCCTCTTGAGAAATTTGTATGCAGGTCAGGCAGCAACAGTTAGAACGGGACATGGAACAACATACTGGTTCCAAATAGGAAAAAGGAGTACGTCAAGTATATTGTCAACCTGCTTATTTAACTTCTATGCAGAGTACATCATGAGAAACGCTGGGCTGGAAGAAGCATAAGCTGGAATCAAGATTGCCAGAAGAAATATCAATAACCTCAGATATGCAGATGACACCACCCTTATGGCAGAAAGTGAAGAGGAACTTAAAAGCCTCTTGATGAAAGTGAAAGAGGAGAGTGAAAAAGTTGGCTTAAAGCTCAACATTCAGAAAACTAAGATCATGGCATCTGGTCCCATCACTTCATGGGAAATAGATGGGGAAACAGTGGAGACAGTGTCAGACTTTATTTTTGGGGGCTCCAAAATCACTGCAGATGGTGACTGCAGCCATGAAATTAAAAGACGCTTACTCCTTGGAAGGAAAGTTATGACCAACCTAGACAGCGCATTGAAAAGCAGAGACATTACTTTGCAACAAAGGTCCATCTAGTCAAGGCTATGGTTTTTCCTGTGGTCATGTACGGATGTGAGAGTTGGACTGTGAAGAAAGCTGAGTGCCGAAGAATTGATGCTTTTGAATTGTGGTGTTAGAGAAGACTCTTGAGAGTCTCTTGGACTGCAAGGAGATCCAACCAGTCCATTCTGAAGAAGATCAGCCCTGGGATTTCTTTGGAAGGAATGATGCTAAAGCTGAAACTCCAGTACTTTGGCCACCTCATGCGAAGAGTTGACTCATTGGAAAAGACTCTGATGCTGGGAGGGATTGGGGGCAGGAGGAGAAGGGGACGACAGAGGATGAGATGGCTGGATGTCATCAGTGACTCGATGGACGTGAGTCTCGGTGAACTCCGGGAGTTGGTGATGGACAGAGAGGCCTTGAGTGCTGCGATTCATGGGGTTGCAAAGAGTCGGACACGACTGAGCAACTGAACTGAACTGAACAGGGTCTGGGATGGGGAGTTACCCAGGAGACTGTGGATGTACCCCAGGTAGGTTCTTGGAGGGGTTCACCACGGAGACTGTGGACATGTGACCCCAGGTGTAGGGTCTGGGAGGTAGAGTCACTCCGTGGAGTGTGGACATGTGCAGGGACTTAAGAGTAGACGTGTGACCCCAGGTATTGGGTGTTGGAGGTGGGGTCATACTAATCTGGGGACATGTGACCCCAGGAGCAGAGTCTGTGAGGTGGAGTCATTGTGGACATGTGACTAAAAGTGCAAAATTTGATGAGGGGGCTCTCCCTGGAGACTCTGATGTGTGATCCAAGGTGCATGATCTGGGAGGGGGTCACCATGGAGACTGTGGACTTGTGACTCCAGGTATAGGGCCTAGGAGTTGGGATTACCATGCAGACTGTGAACATGTGACTCCTGGTAGAGGGTCTGGAGGTGGGCTCATCCTGAAAACTGCGGAGGTATGACCGCATGTTTATGGTCTGGGGGGAGTTACACTGGATACTGCAGATATTTGACCCTAGGGACAGGGTCTGAAATGGGGGATCACCATGGAGACTATGCACATGTGACCCCAGGTACAGGACCTGGGAGAGGTGTCATCCAAGGGGACTGTAGAAATGTGAACCCAGGTGCAGGATCAGGAGTGGTCACCCTGGAGACTGCTAAAGTATGAGCCAGGTGCAGGGTCTGGAAGGTGGGGTCACCCTTCAGACTGTAGACACGTGACCCCAGTCCAGGGTCTCGGAGAATGTCACCCTGCAGTTTGTGGATGTATGATCCAGGTGCAGGGTTGGGAGGGTTTCATCGTGGAGACTGTGGACATGTGACCCCAGGTGCAGGTACTTCTGAAGGTTCAACCTGGAGCCCGTGGACGTGTGACCCCAGGTGAAGGGTCTGGGAAGGGTTTACTCTGGAGAATGTGGACGTGAGAATCCAGGTGCAGGGTCTGGGAGGATGGTCATCCTGAAGACTGTGGGTGTGATACCCCGTACAGAGTCAGAGAGGTTGTGTCACCCTGGAGAATGTGGACATGTGACCCCATGTACACAATCTGGGGGGTATTGTCATCCTGGATACTGTGGACCTGTGGCCACAAGTGCAGGGTCTGGGAGGAGAGGGTGTGGAATAAGCCTGGATACTGTGGACGTGTGACCCCAGGTAAAGGGTCTGGGGAGGTGTCACCCTAGAGACTGTGGAAATGTGACCCCAGGTCCAGGGTTAGGAGGGATCAACCTGGAGACTCAGGACGTGTGACCCCAAGTGCAGGGTCTGGGAGGTGGGGTTAGCCTGAGGACTGTGGACATGTGACCACAGGTCCAAGGTGAGGGAAGAGGATACCTTGGAGCTTATAAACCTGCCAACCCAGGTGCAGGGTCTGGGAAGTGGTGTCTCTTTGGATACTGTTGAAGTGTGTCCCATGTACAGGCTCTGGGAGATGTGGTCACCCTTGAAATTGTGGAGGTGTTACCCTACAGGTGGACCTGTTACCCCAGGTACAGGGTCTTGGAGGGTGTCTCCCTGTAGAATGTGGACTGTGAACCCAGGTGCTGGGTTTGGTTAGGGGTCACATAGGAAACTGGAAATGTGAACCCAGGTACAAGTTTTGATGAGTTGGGTTCACCCTGGAGACTGTCAACATCTGAACCCAGGTTCATGGTCTGGGATGGTGTCACCAAGGAGAATCCTGACATGTGACCCCAGGTGCAGGTACTTCGAAGGGGTCACCCTGGAGCTTGTGGACATGTGACTCCAGGTACAGGGTCTGGGAGGGGAGTACCCTGGAGACTGTAGACCTGTGACCCTAGGTACAGGGTCTGGGAATTGGGCATCACCCTGTATACTTTGTATGTGTGACCCCAGGTACAGTGCCTGGGAGGGGTCACCCTGGGAACTGTAAACATGTGACTCCAGGTACAGGGTCTGGGAGCATGTCACCATGCAGACTGTGGACTTGTGACTCCAGTTGCAGGGTCTGGTGTGTGGGGTCACCGTGAAGATTGTGGACATGTGACCCCATTTACAGGGTCTGGGTTGTATCACCCTGAAAACTGTGGACCTGTGACCCCAGGTTCAGTGCTTAGAAGTGGTGGGCACCCTGGAGACTTGGACGTGCGGCCACAGTCAAAAGGTCTGGTGAAATGGGGTAAACTAGAGACTGTAGATATGTGACTCCAGGTACAAGTTCTTGTGAAGTGCGGTCACCCTGGACACTGTGGACCTGAGAGACCAGGTGCAGTGTCTGGGAAGGTTGTCACCCTTGACTCTGGATGTGTGACCCAAGGAGCAGATTCTGTGAGGGCTTACCATGGATACTGTGGCCGTGTGATACCAGTTTCAGTTTCTGGTGAGGGGGATCCCTGAAGACTTGGATGTGTGACCCCAGGTATGGGATCTGGGGAGAGGTGTCTCCCTGGAGACTGTGGAGGTGTGAACCCAGGTGCGAGCTCTGGGAGGGGTCATGCTGGAGCCTGTGGACCTGAGACACCAGGTCTGGGTCTGGGAGGCAGGGTCACCCTGGAGACTGAACATGTGACCCCAGGTGCAGGTTCGGGAGGGCTTCACCATGGAGACTCTGCACATATGACCACAGAGGCAGCGACTGGGTAGGGTCACCCTGGAGACTGTGTATGTGTGTCCCCCGGTTCAGGTTCTAGGAGGTGGTGTCACCCTAGAGACTGTGGATGTGTGACACCAAATTCAGTGTCTGGGAGGAGGGGTCACCTTGGAGTCTGTGGATGTTTGACCCCAGGTACAGGTTCTAGGAGGGTATCACTCTGGAGAATGTAGATATTTGACCCCAAGAAGGGTCAGGGAGATGGTCACCCTAGAGACTGTAGATGTGTGATCCCAGGTGCAGGGTCTGGGAGGTGGGGTCACCCTGGAGACAGTGGACATGTGACCATAGATGCAGAATTTGGGAAGGGGATCACCCTAGAGACTGGACATGTGATGCCAGGAACAGTGCCTGGGAGGGGTCACCCTGGAGACTGCAGACTTTTTCCCCAGGTACAGGGTCTGGGAGGGGGGTTACTATGAAGGCTGTGGACATGTGTTCTCAGGTGCTGCCTAAGGGGAGGGCTTCACCGTGGATATTGTGGACGTGTTACCATAGGGACAGGGCCTGGCAGCTGTGGTCACCCTGGAGACTGTGGATGTTTGACCACAGGTAAAAGATCTAACAGATGGGGTTACACTAGATCCTGTGGACATGTGTGCCCAGGTACAAGTTCTAGTGAGATGGGGCTATACTAGACACTGTGAATGTGTGACTCCATGGCAGCCTCTGGGACATTTGTCACCCTGGAGACTTTGAAGGTGAAACCTCAGCTTTAGGGTCTGGGAGTGGAGTCACCCTGGAGATGGTGGACTTTGTGACAACAGGTACAGCGCCTGGGAAACATGTGACCTCAGGTACATCTTGGGAGGGTGTCACCTTGGAGACAGTGGATGTGTGACCCCAGATACAGGGTCTTGGGTGCTGTCACTCTTGAGATAGTGGATGTGACCCCAGGTGAAGGGTCTGGGAGGTGGGATCACCCTGAAGACTGTGGATATGTGACCCTAGTTTCAGGGTCTGTGAGGGGTGTCACCCTGGAGACTATGTATGTGTGACACCAAGTACAGGTTCTGGAGGGTGGGTTTACCCTGGAGACTGGATGTGTGACCCAGGAACAGGGTCTGGAAACTGCAGACATTTGAACCTAGGAACAGGGTCTTTGAGAAGGTGATCACCATGGAAACTGTGGACATGTGACACCAGGTACAGGGTCTGGAAAGTGGGGTCACCCAGGAGACTGTGAACATGAGACCCCAAGAACAGTGTCTGGAAGGGGTATACCCTAGAGACTATAGACATGTGACCGCAGGTATAGGGTTTGTGAGGTGGGGTCATGCTGACAACTGTGGAAATGTGACCCCATATTCAGGGTCTGGAGTTGGGGTCACCCTGGAGATTGTGGACCTGCAACCCCAGGTACAGGGTTGTGAAGGTGGTTTCACCCTGGAGATTGTGGATGTGTGGACCCAGGTACAGGGTCTGGGGAGGGGGGATCACCTTGAAAACTCTGGATATATGCCCCAAGGTACAGTGTCTGGTGTTGGGATCACTCTGGAGACTATGGATTGTAAGCCCAGGTAATGGTTCTGGGGAGGGGCATCACTGTGGAGACTGTGGATGTGTGAACACAAGTATAGGGTCTGGAGGGTGGGTTCACCCTGGAGACCGTGGGCGTGTGACCCAGGTACAGGTTGTAGGAGGTGGTCATCCTGGAGACTGACGACATTTGACCACAGGTACAGGATCTGGGACGGGGCGTCCCTCTGGCAACTGGACATGTGACACCAGGTACGCCTGACACTGTTACTCACTGGGACATGAATCTGGTCCTCACTACAACCTGACTCTGGTCCTCTCTCCAGCCTGATTCTGTGACTTGCTGGGGCCTGACTTGAAAGGCCCCGAAAGGCCCTGACTGTGGTTCTCACTGTTCCCAGACTCTGGTCTTCTCTACAGCCTAAATCTGGTCCTACTGGTCCCTGAATCTGCTCCTGAATGGGCACTGACACTGGACGTCACCCTGGCCTGACTCTGGTCTTCACTAGGGCCTGACCCTCATCCTCACTATAGCCTATTCTGGTCCTTTCTATGGCCTGAATTTTGCCTAAAAGCCTCCTGATTCTTTGCCTCACTACAGCCTTGCTCGTATCATCACTGGGCCCTGACACCTGTCCTCACTACTCATTGACCCTGATCCTCACTGGACCCTGAATGTGGTCCTCTCTGTGGTCTGACTCCAGTCCTCTCTACGACCTGGCTCTTTGCCTCACTATGGCCTGATGCTTTTCTTCACTGACCCTGACTCTGGTCCTCACCACAGCCTGACTCATCCTAACTATGGCCTGAGTCACGTGCTCACTAGGGCCTTACTCTCTTCTCTGTATGGCCTCACTCTGGTTCTCACAATATCTTCACATTGGTCCTCACTCTGGTTCTCACTCTGGTCCTCAATATGTCCCCATTCTGGTCATCACTATGAACTAGCTTAGGTCCCTCTTCTTCCTCACTCTTTCCTCTCTATTACCTGACACACTTCTCATTCTGCACTGACTCTTCTCCTCAAACGCACTGACCCTGGTTCTCACTCTGCTCTGAGTGTGGTCCTCTCTATGGCTTGACTCTGAACCTCTCTATGGACTGAATCTGGTCTGTCTACAGCCTGAATCAGTCCTCACTATAGCCAAACTCTGGTCCTCAGTACGGCCTAACTCTGTTCCTATCTACAGCCTGAATCTTTCAGTCACTACGGTCTGATGCTTTGCCTCAGTGGGCCCTGACTTGGGTCCTCACTGGGCCCTTACTCTGGTCCTTTCTAGAACCTGGCTCTGGTCCTCAGTATGGCCTGACTCTGGTCCTCTCTACAACTTTACTCATTCCTCTCAGGGCCAGACTAAGTTTCGCACTATGGCATGACCCTGGTATTCACTACAGCATGTCTCTGGTCCTCACTCATTCTCATTCTTTTCCTCCCAAGTACCTCAATCTGATTCTCTCTATGCCCTGACACTGTTTTTCACAATATGCTGACTCTTGTCCTCATTATGGACTGACTCCGGTTCTCACTATAGCCTGAATGTGGTCCTCTGTACAGTCTGACTCTTAGCCTCAAAACGGCTATTCTTTGCCTTACTGTGACCTGACTCTGGTCCTCTCTACGTCCTGACACTCGTCCTCACTATATACTGTCTGTGGTCCTCACTGCACCCTGATTCTGGTCCTGACTACCACTTAACTCTCCTTCTCACCAGGGCCTGACTATTGTCCTCTCTGGCCTGACCCTCGTCCTCACTAGTGCCTGAAACTCTCCTCCTCCTCTCTATGTCCTGACACTCGTCCTCACCATGCACTGTCTGTGGTCCTCACTACATCCTGATTCTTGTCCTGACTACTGCTTGACTCTGTTCCTCATCTGGGCCTGACTATCATCTGTCTTTAGCCTGACTCTCATCCTCACCACCACCAGATTCCCGTCCTCACAAAGGTCTGACTCTGTCCTCTATGGCCTGAAATTTTGCCTCACTATGACCTGACTCTTGTCCTCACTGGAGACAGAGAACATTCCTCACTAGGACCTGATTCTTGTCCTTACTATGTCCTGAGTGGTTGCTACTCAGCCCTGAATCAATTCCTTACTGGGCCCTGACTCTGGTCCTCTACACAGCTTCACTCTGTTCTCACTATGGACTGACTCCTTTCCTCTTTTTTTTTTTTTTCTTTTTTTTTTTAATTTATTCATTTTAATTGGAGGCTAATTACTTTACAATATTGTAGTGGTTTTGCCATACACTGACATGAATCAGCCATGGGTGTACATGTGCTCCCCATTCTGAACCCCCCTCCGACTTCGCTCCCCTTGCTTGACTTGCCTCACACTTTGACTCACTGATCTGGTCTTCACATAGCCCTGATTCTCTCCCTCACTGTGTCATGATTCTTGTCCTCTCTACTTCATTACCCTGGTCCTCTCTATGACCTGGTCTTTGCCTAACATGGCCTGATACTTTGCCTCACTGATACTGATTCTAGTCCTCAACTGGGGTCTGATTCTGTTCCTCACCACAGCCAGACTCTTGTTCTCACTAGGGCCTGACTCTGTCCTCACTGGGCCTGACTCTCATCCTCACTAGGGCCTGACTCTCATCCTCCCTGGGACTGATTCTGTCCTCACTGGGACCTGTCTCTGTCCTCAGTGGGCCTGACAGTGTCCTCACTAAGACCTGACTCTCATCCTCACTGGGCCTGACTATGTCTTCACCAGGGCATGACTGTGTCCTCACTAGGGCCTGACTCTCATCCTCACTAGGGCCTGACTCTCATCCTCACTGGGCCTGACTCTCATCCTCACTGGGGCTGACTGTGTCCTCACTGGGGCTGACTATGTCTTCACCAGGGCCTGACTGTGTCCTCACTAGGGCCTAACTCTCATCCTCACTGGGCCTGACTCTCATCCTCACTGGGGCTGACTATGTCTTCACCAGGGCCTGACTGTGTCCTCACTAGGGCCTGACTCTCATCGTCACTAGGGCCTGACTCTCATCCTCATTGGGCCTGATTTTGTCCTCACTGGGGCCTGATTTTGTCCTCACTGGGGCCTGATTTTGTCCTCACTGGGCCTGACTGTGCCCTCACTGGGCCTGACTCTCATCCTCACTGGGGCTGACTCTCGTACTCACTAGGGCCTGACTCTCATGCTCACTGGGCCTGATTCTGTCCTCACTTGGGCCTGACTGTGTCTTCAGTGGGCCTGACTGTGTCCTCACAGGGCCTGACTCTGTCCTCACTGGGCCTGATTCTGTCCTCATCGGGCCTGACTCTGTGCTCAGTGGAGCCTGACTCTGTCCTCAATGGGGCCTGACTCTCATCCTTACTAGGGCCTGACTCTCAACCTCACTAGGGCCTGATTCTGTCCTCACTAGGGCCTGACTCTTATCCTCACTAGGGCCTGACTCTCATCCTCACTAGGGCCTGACTCTCATCCTTACTGGGCCTGACTCTGTCCTCACTGGGGCCTGACTCTGTGCTCAGTGGAGCCTGACTCTGTCCTCACTGGGGCCTGACTCTGTATTCATTGGGGCCCAACTCTGTCCTCAATGGGGCCTGACTGTGTCCTCACTAGGACCTGACTCTGTGCTCACTGGGGACTGACTGTGTCCTCCTAGGTCTAACTCTGTCCTCACTGTGGCCTGACTCTGTCCTCACTGGGGCCTGATTCTGTCCTCATAGGGCCTGACTCTCATCCACACTAGGGCCTGACTCTCATCCTTACTGGGCCTGATTCTGTCCTCACTGGGCCTGTCTCTGTCCTCACTCGGGCCTGACTCTGTCCTCACTGGACCTGATTCTGTCCTCACTGGGCCTGTCTCTGTCCTCACTGGACCTGATTCTGTCCTCACTGGGCCTGTCTCTGTCCTCACTGGACCTGATTCTGTCCTCACTGGGCCTGTCTCTGTCCTCACTGGACCTGATTCTGTCCTCACTGGGCCTGTCTCTGTCCTCACTGGACCTGATTCTGTCCTCACTGGACCTGACTCTCGTCTCTGCACAGCCTCACTCTGTCCTCAGTGGGGCCTGACTCTGTCCTCACTGGGCCTGCCTGTGTCCTCACTGAGCCTGACTCTCCTCTCTGAACAGCCTCACTCTGTCTTCACAGCATTCTCACCTGGTCCCCACTGTGGTTCTCACCGCAGCCTCACTCTGTCCTCAATATGTCCTCATCTTGATCTTCACTGTGAACCAACTCTGCTCTCACTTTTTCCTCACTCTTTTCCTCTCTCTTAACTGATATGCTTCTCATTCTTCCCTGACTCTTCTCCTCAAAACGCACTGACCATGACCTTGGTTCTCACTGTGCTCCGAGTGTAGTCCTCTCTATGGCTTGACTTTGGTCCTCTCTATGCCTGAATCTGGTCCTGTTTACAGCTTGTATTTGGCCCTCAATATGGCCAGACTCTGGTCCTCATTTTGGTCTGACTCTAGTCCTCTCTATGGCCTCATTCTGTTCCTCTCTATGGCCTGAATCTTTGCCTCACTACAGCATGAGACATTGTCTCAATGGACCCTGACTTGAGTCCTCAGTGGGCCCAATGTCTGGTCATCTCTGAGCCCGAGGTCTGGTCCTTTACGGAGCCTGCCTCTGGTCATCTAATCTGGGCTGACACTGGTCCTCTGTACAGCTTCCCTCTTTCCTCTCAATGGCCTCACTAATTGCCTCACTATGGCATCATCCTGTTCTTCAATACGACATGACCCTGCTCCTCACTGCATCCTAACATGTTCCTCACAAGATCCTGAGTCTGGTTTTCACTATGCCCTGGCACTGTTTCTCATGATACACTGACCTTGTCCTCATTACATGCTGACCCTGGTTCTCACTACAGCCTGAATCTGGTCCTCTCTATACCGTGACTCTTGCCTCACAATGGTTTGACTCTTTGCCTACCTGGGACCTGACTCTGGTCATCACTGAGCCTTAAGTCTGGTCCACGCTATGGCCCGACTCTGATCCTCAATACAGGCTGACTCTGGTCCTCACTGCATGCTAACACTGTTCATCACTGGGCCCTGATTATGGTCCTGACTACAACCTGAATCTGGTCCATGCTATGGCATGACTCTCGTCCTCTATAGGGCCTGACCTTCATGCTTACTTAGGCCTGAGTCTTGTCCTCACTTCAGACTCACTAGCATCCTCATTACGTCCTTGATCTTGTCCCCACTATGGCCTCACTCTGCTCCTCATTATGCCCTCACTGTGATCCTTACTACAGCCTCATTTTTGTGCTCAGTACACTGTTATTCTTTTCTCTCAATTACCTGACACTGGTTCTCAGGATGTGCTGACACCACTTCTTGCTGTGACCTGACTGTGGTCTTCACTACACACTGACTCTTGTCCTCACTATGCACTGAGTTTGGTCTTCACTAGGCCCTGAATCTGGTCTCTTTAAGGCTTTACTCTGGTCCTCAAAAAAGCCTGAATCTGAACCTCACTACAGCCTGAGTCTGATCCTCTCAACTGCTTGACTCTTTGCCTCACTATGGCATGACATTTTGCCACACAGGGCCTAACTCTGGCCCTCGGTGGGCCCTGACTCTGGTCCTCTCTACGGCCTGACTCTGGTCTTCTCTACAGCCTGACTCTGGTGCTCTTTACACCCTGAATCTTTGTCTCACTATCATCCAATGCTTTGCCTCACTGGGCCTGATTCTGCTCCCCACTGAGCCCTGAGTCAGTTCCTCACTGGGCCCTAAGTCTGGTCCACACTATTGCCTGACTCTGATCCTCAATACAGCCTGAATCTGGTCCTCACTACGGCATGACTCTCATCATTACTAGGGCCTGACTCTCACGCTTACTAGGACCTGACTCTTGTCCCTACTTCATCCTGACTCTGATCCTCAATGGGCCCTGATTCTGTTCCTCCCTGGGCCCTGATTCTTGTCCTCACTAGGGCCTGGTTTTCATCATCACTACCACTGACTCTGTCCTTTATGTCTGGACACTTTGTCTCATTATGACCTGACTCTTTGCCTCAATGGGGCATGAATCTTGTGCTCACTGGAGCCTGAAACTCTTCTTCACTGGCCCCTGACTCTGGTCCTCACTGTGCCCTAGTCTGCTGCTCACCAGGTCCTGATGGTGGTCCTCACTATGGCTTGACTCTGGGCCTCACTGGGGACTCACTCTAGTCCTCTCTCAGGCCTGACCATGGTCCTCTGTATGACCTGACACATTGTCTCACTGGGCATACATCTGGTCCTCATTAGGCTGTGATTTTGCTCCTCACTCATACTAACTCTATCCTCTAACAGCAAGATTCTCTTCATCACTAGGGCCTGAAGCTCGGATCTACTAGGGTCTGAGTCTGGTCCTCACTAGGGCCTGACTTTCTTCCTCACTATGGTCTCACACATGTCCTCACTACATCCTCACTTGAGTCCTCAATCTGGCGTCACTGGGGTGCTCATGATGGCATCACTGTGGTCCTCTCTAGGTCCTCACTCTGGTCCTGTCTATGGCCTCACTCTGGTCTTCACTACAGCATGACTCTCGTCCTCTATATTAAGAGGGCCTGATTTTCATGCTTGCTAGGTCCTGAATCTCATCCTCAGTATGCCCAGACTCTGGTCCTCACGAGGCACTGAATCTCTCCCTCAATGGGCTCTGATCCTGGTCCTCCCTATGGCTTCACTCTGGTCCTTTCTACATCCTGAATCTCATCCTCTCTATGGCCTATTCTTGTCCTGTCTACGGCCTGATATTTCACTTCACTGGGCCTGACTCTCTTGTCTTCACTGAGCCCTAATCTTTGGCTCTTTATGGCCTGCCTCTTTGCTCACTGGGCCCTGACACTGATCCTCAGTTGGCCCTGACTCTGACCATTCTGTGGCCTGAATATGGTCCTCACTATGTCCTGATTCTGGTCCTCACTAGGATCTGAGTCTTGTTCTCACTAGGGCATGACTCTCGTCTTCTCTACCCCCTGACACTAGTCCTTACTAGCTTCTGACTCTGGACCTCAATGTTTTCCAGGTCTGGTCCTCACTGGGCCCCGATTCTGGTTCTCAGTACATCTTGACTCTGATCTTCACAGGGGCCGTCCTCACTTTGGCTGACACTGGCCTTTATGGCCTGACACTTTGCCTCACTATGGCCTGACTCATTGATTCACTGGGACCTGTCCTCACTGGAGCTGACAATGCTCCTCACTTGTCCTAGATTATAGCCCTCCCTATGGACTGCCTCTAGTCCTCATTTTGTCATGACTCTAGTCCTCAATAGAGCCTGCACTGTGCTCACTAGGCCCTGCCTTTCATCCTCTGTAAGCCCTCATTGTGGTCCTTACTGTGCCCTGAGTCTGTTCCTCATTGGGCCCTGAAACTGGTCTCTTTAAGGCTTGAATCTGGTCCTCACAATGGCCCGATCTGGTCTTCTCTATGGCCTGAGTCTGGTCCTTTCAACTGCTTGACTCTTTGCTTCACTAAGGCCTAACACATTGCCACACTGGGCCTGATTCTATTCTTCAGTGAGCCCCGCCTCTGGTCCTCTCTATGGTTTGACTCTGCCTCACAATGAGCTAACTGATCCTCACAATGGCCTGATTCTGTTCCTCTCTATGGCCTGTTTCATTCACTCATACAGCCTGACACTTTCCTCACTGGGCCGGGTCCTCCCTGGGACCTGAGTCTGGTCCTCACTATAGCCCTACTCTGGTCCTCACAAAAGCCTATACTCATCTCACCAGAGCCTGATTCTGGTCCTCTCTATGGCCTGTCTCTTTGCCTCCAAATTGACTATCTCCTTGCCTACTATGGCCTGAGTTTTTTCTTCACTGGGGCCTGACACTTTGGCTCAATGGGGCCTGACCCTTTCATCACTAAGCCTATAAAGATTCCTCACTAAGCATTGATTCTAGACCTCACTAGAGGCCAACTATGGTCCACATTGCCTGCGGAATCTAGTTCTCACTGGGCCCTGAGTCTGGTACTCCTGAGGGCTTGACTCTGGTACTCACCAGGACCTAACTCTCATCCTCTCTTTGGCCTGTTTCTCATCCTCACTTCAGCCTGACTCTCATCCTCCCTATGGCCTGACTATGTCCAATGTGTCTTGACCTTTTGCCTCATGACAGCCTGACACTTTGCCTCACTGGAGCCTGACTCTTTTCCTCTCTGGAGACTGACACAGTTCCTCACTGGGCCCTGATTCTGGTCCTCACTACAGCCTGACTCTGGTCCTAGTATGGCATGTATCTGGTCCTGACTAGGGTCTGACTCTCGTGCTACTAGAGCCTGACTCTCATCCTTAGTATGTCCTGAATCTGGTCCTCACTTGGCCCAGAGTTTGTTCCTCACTGGGCTCTGATACTGGTCCACTCTATGGCTTATATCTGGTCCACTCTATGGCCTGACTCTGGGTCTGTCTACAACTGAATCTGGTCCTGTCTATAGCCTGAATCGGTCTTCCTTACGGCCGAACTCTGTTACTCGCTACGGCCTAAATCTTTGACACAGTACTTACTGATGCTTTCTTCAATGGGCCCTGACTTGGGTCCTCAATGGGCTGTTAGACTTTTCCTTTGTAGAGCCTGCCTCTCATCCTCAATATAGCCTGACTCTGGTCCTTCCTCTCTACAGCTTTACTCTTTCTTCTCCATGACCTGAATAAGTTCCTCACTATGGCCTGAACCTGTTCTTCATGACGGCATGATTCTGGTTCTCACTACATGCTCACTCTTTTCCTCACAAGTACCTGAATCTGATTCTCTCTATGGCCTGACACTGTTTCTCACGATACTCTGACCCTTGTCCTCACTAGGGGCTGACCCTCATTCTCACTACACCCTGAATCTGGTCCTCTTGACTGCCTGACTCTTTGCCTCACAACAGCTTGAATCTTTGCCTCACTGACCCCAACTCTCATTGGGCCTGAGCCAGGTCCCCTGGGCACTGCCCCTGGTCCTCTCTAGGGCCTGACTCTGTTTCTCACTAGGGCTTGACTCTCATCCTCTCTGTGTCCTGACACTCGTCCTCACTCTACACCATCTATGGTCCTCACGGCACTCTGATTTTTTTCCTGACTATGGTTTGACTCTGATCCTCACTTGAGCCTGATTATCATCCTCACTAGGCTCTGCCTCTGGTCCTATTATGACATGACCAAGTCCTCATTAAGGACTGAATATCATCCTCACTAGGTCCTCACTCTCATCCTCACTCTATTCTGACACTTGTCCTCATTAGACGCTGACTCTGTCCTCACTGGTCCTGACTCTGTTCCTAGCTTGACTCTTGTACTCACCAGGCCCTAACTCGCATCTTCACAATGACCTGACTCTTTCCTATATGACCTGACTCTTTCCTATATGGCCTGACTCTTTGCCTCACTGTGGCTGACATTTTGCCTTGCTGCAGCCTGACTCTTGTCCTCACTGGGCCGACTCTGGTCCTCACCATGACCTGTCTCTCGTCCTGACTCTGGTAGTACTCTCTTGTTGACTAGGTCCTGACTCTCATGCTCACTATGGCCTAATTCTCATACTCACTACACCCTGACTCTGGTCCTCACTGCAACCTCACTCTGGTCCTAACAGTGGCATGACTCTCATCACTAATGTGGCCTGCCTCTGGTCTTCTCTGTGGTCTGACTGTGGTCCTTGCTATGACCTGACACTGCCTCACTGGGCCTGACTCTGGTCCTCACTAGGCCGTGAATCAGGTTCTCACTGGACCCTAAGTCTGGTCTTCACTGGGCTAAAGTCCTCTCTACAGCTGTTGTATCCTCACTACAGACTGACTCTGATCCTCTTTATGGCTTAACTCTGTCCTCTCTGATGTGGCTGACACTTTTGTTCACTACATGCTGATTCTTGTCTTAATGGTGCCTAACTCTGGTCATCAATAGGCCGTGAGTATGGTCCTCATTGGGACCTGACTCTGCTCCTCCCTACAGCCTGACACTGGTCCTCCTAGGCCACGAGTATGGTCCTGAATGGGCCCTGACTCAGGTTCTCACTATGACCTGACTTTGCTCCTCACTTTGACCTGACTCTGGCCCTCTCTACAGCCTGACTCTGGTCCTCTCTAGGCCCTGATCTCATCCTCACTATACACTGACTCTGTCCTCACTAAACATGATCCTCATTATCATTAGGGCCTGAAATTCGTGTCTACAAGGGCCTGACTTTCGTCTTCACCATGGCCTCAGACATGTCCTCACTCTGGTCCTCACTAAGTCCTCTGATCCACTAGGGCCTGATCACTAGGGCCTGACTCTCATCCTCACTTGGGCCTGACTCTCATCTTCAGTAGGGCCAACTCTTGTCCTCACCATGGCCTGACTCTGTCCTTATGGCCTGACCCTTTGCATCACTATAACCTGACTCTGACTCACTGGTTCATGAATCTTGTTGTCACTGGAGATTGACACGGTTCTTCCCTGGGCCCTGACTCTGGTCCTCACTGGGCCCTGACTCGTGCTGTCTATGGCCTGAACCTGTACCTGTCTGTGACCTGACCCATTGCCTCACTGGGCCTCACTCTGGTCCTCATAAGGCCCTGATTCTGGTCCTCACTACAGACCGACCCTGCCTCATATACAGCACCATTCTCATCATCACTAGGGCCAAAGGTTGTGTCTACTAGGGCCTGACTAGGGACTGATTTCCTCACGAGGGACTGATTTTCTCCTCACTCTGACCTCACGCATATCCTCACTCTGGCCTCACTCGGGTTCTCTCTAGCATCACTCTGGTCCTCATTAAGTCTTCCCATTGGTCCTCTCTACAGCCTCACTCTGTTCTTCACTACTACCTGATTTTGGTCCTCATTGTGGCCTGATTCTCATCCTCATTACAGTCTCAATCTAGTCCCGTCGATAGCCTGACAGTTTGCCTCGCTGGGCCCTGACGCTTGTCCTCACTGGGCCCTGGTTCTGGTCCTCACTGGCCTCTGACGCTAGTCTTCACTACAGCCTGGCTTTGGCCCTCACTATTGCCTGACATTAGTCCTCACTAGGGCCTGACTCTCATCTTCATTTTTTTCTGACTCTTGTCCTCTCCACCTCCTGAATCTTGTCCTCATTAGTCACTGACTCAGGTTTTCACTGTGCCCTGAGTCTGGTCCTAACTGAGCCCTGGTTATGGTCCTCACTAGGGCCTGACACTCTTCCTCACTTTGTCCTGACTCTCATTCTTAACAGGGCCTGACTGTCCTCTATAGCCTGATACTTTGTATCACTACTTCCTGACTCATTGCTTCACTGGGCTATGAAATTCATCCTCCCTGGAGACTGACACTGTTCCTCACTGGGCTCTGATTTTGGTCCTCACTATAGCCTAACTCTGGTCCTGACCACGTCAAGACTCTTGTTTCAATAGGGCTTGATTGTCATGCTCACAAGGACCTGATTCTCGTCCTCTACACCCTAACTCTCTTCCTCTCTAGGCTCTGATTCTGTTCCTCACTGGATCTGATCCTGGTCCACTCTGTGGCTTGAATCTGCTCCTTTCTACATCCTGAATCTGGTCCTCTATACAGTCTGACTCTGGTCTTCTGACAGCCCAACTCTTTGCCTCACCATTGCCTGGCATTTTGTTTCACTCGGTCTGACTTTGGTCTTCACACCACCCTGACTCTGCCTCACTGGGAATTGACACTGGTCCTCAGTGGGCCCTGACGCTGGACATCACTGCAGCCTTAATATGGCCCTCACTATGTCCTGATTGAGGTCCTCATTACAGTCTGAGTCTCATTGTACTAGGGCCTGACTGTTGTCTTGCCTACGTCCTGCCACTCGTCCTAACTATATCTGACCCTGGACCTCAATGTGCCCTCAGTCTCATCCTCACTGTGCCCTAATTCTGATCCTTGCTACATCTTGACTCTGATCCTCACTGACCCTGGCCCTAAGTGGCCCCTTACTGTGGTCTTCTCTATGACCTGACTTGGTCATCTCTAGGGCCTGGCACATTGCCTCACTTTGACTCTGCTTCTCATTAGGACCTGATTCCGGTCCTCACACTGACTGATTCTGCCCTCACTACAGCATGACCCTCATCATCACTAGGGCTTGAACCTCATGTCTGAAAGGGCCTGACTCTCGTCCTCACATTGGCCTGACTCTCGTCTTCAGTAGTGCTAGACTCTCATCCTCACTTTCACCTGACTCATCCTCACCAAGGCCTGAATCTGTACTCTATGGCCTGTCACTTTGCGTCACTACCTCCTGACTCTTTGCCTCACTGGGTCATGAGTCTAGTCCTCCCTGGAGACTGACGCTGCTCCTCACTGGGCTCTGATTTTGGTCCTCATTACAGTCTGACTCCTGTCCTCACTATGGCATGACTCTTGTTCTCAGTAGGGCCTGACTCTCGTGCTCACTAGGACATGAGTCTCACCTCACTAGGCCGTGAGTCTGGTTCTCACTAGGCACTGATTCTCTTCTCATTGGGCTCTGCTCCTGGTCGCTCTACGGCTTGACTCTGGTCCTTTCTACATCCTGAACCTGGTCCTCTGTAGGCCCTGACTCTGGTCCTCTCTGTGGCCTGACACTTTGCCTCACCTCCGCCTGACGTTTCATTTCACCGGGCTTGACTCTGATCTTCCCTGTGCCCTGACTCTTTGGCTCACTACAGCCTGACTCTGCTTCACTGGGACCTGACGCTGGACATCACCTAGCCTGAATATGGTCCTCACTACATCCTGATTCTGGTCCTCACTAGGGTCTCAGTCGCATCCTCACTAGGGCCTAAGTGAGCACAAAGGTCAGGCCCTATTGAGGAAGAGAAGCATCCATAGTGTGGACCAGAGTCAGATCATAGTTAAGACCATATCAGGGCCCAGTAATGAACAGTGTCAACATGCAGTGAGGACCAGATTCAGGCCGTATTGAGGGTCAGAGTGTGGCAGGTCCCATTGAGGAACCAGCACAGGGCCCTGTGAGGAGCAGAGTCCTACACAGTGAGGCAAAGCACTCTGCATCCTGACACTCGTCCTCACTACAGGCTGGCTCTGGACCTCAGTGTGCCCTGAGTCTCATCCTCACTGGGCCCTGATTCTGGTCCTCACTACATGTTGACTGAGATCCTCACTAGGGCTTGACTCTCATCCTCACTAGTGCCTGACTCTCATTCTCACTTTGGATGAAAATTTCCAAGTAGCAGGTTACTCTCAGCAAACAGAATGCTGAGAAACCTATATTCCTTCGCTGAATGAATGGCAATCAATAGAGTGTTTTTCAGGCATCTATCTTTCAGCAAGATGCGAGATTCCAAGATGCGAGAACACCACGTTTGACAGAGGCCCTCATTTCCAGAGTCACAGCAGTATGTTTCCCTGCACTTTCTGAGCCTTGTGAACATATTACTACATCATAATGTACATTACTACATACATCCTACATCATACCCATGAGGAAACAGGCTGCAGGAGTGCGTCTGACAGAGCTGAGTGCCATACTGTTTTTACCTAGTTTAGTTGGCACTCCAGTGGAAATGATCTTGCCACAAGGAGTTGAAAGCTGCCTGCTTGCTTCAGAAATCCCAGTGTTTTGACCAAAGCTATTGCTGTCATAAGCAGGAAAACAGCAATTGGACTGATTTTCAAGCAGCTGCTAAGCCACAGCCTACTATGGCCAACAGAGAGAAAATGATAATATTGCCAACAAGATCCAGTATCCAGCTTCATGCTCAGAATGTGTCCAAGCACCATCCAAGAATTTTCCAGACAGACCTAGGCTCACTGGATCCTTCCTACAGAGAAAAACTGAATAAACCTGGGGTTTTTTATTTGTTTTTCCCTGTAATTATGCAATCGTTCCCTACTACGACACCTGTGAGGGGAAATTGTTACTTAAAAATGAAGTCCAAGCAAGGATTTTCAAGTAGTGGGTTACTCTCAGCACCCAGAATGCTGGAAAACATATATTTCTTTGATGAATGAAAGTCATAAAAAGAGAGTGTTTTTCAGGCTTCTATCTATCAGGAACTGTCTAGATTCTAAGATGTAAGAACTCCAGGTTTGCACAGAGGCCCTAATTTCCATACTCATAGCCAGTATGTTTCCCTGTACTTTCCAAGCCTTGTGAACACATTCCTAGGTCATATTGGGTCTGCCCACGAGGAAACAGGCTTCAGGAGATTGTCTAAGAGTGCTGAGTGCCATACTGTTGTTGCCTAGATTAGTTGACATTTTAATGGAAATGATCCTGCCACAAGGGGTTGCAAGCCACCTGCTTGTCAGAAATCGGAAAGGTTTGACCAAACCTATTGATGTCATCAGTAGCAAAACATTAATTGGATGGATTATCAGGCAGCTGCTAGCACGCACCCTTTTAGGGCCAACAGAGAGAAAATGCTAATTTTGCCAACAAGGTCCAATATCCAGGTTCACACTCAGTATGTGTCCCCAAGAATTTTCCAGGGATTCTGGAATCCCTAGGATCTGACCTAGGATCACTGGATCCTTCTTACAGAGAAAACTTGATGGAACAGACATTTTGATGTTTCTCAACATCAGATAACCTCCCAGAGAAGTGCCAAGCAGCCTGATTCAGGAGAAGTGAAGTTGCTCAGTCGTGTACAACTCATTGTGATTCCTTTGACTGTAGCCAACCAGGCTCCTTTGTCCATGGCATTTTGCAAGCAAGAGTAGTGGAGTGGGCTGCCCTTTCCTTCTCCAGGGGAACTTCCTGACCTGGATATCTTACCCAGGTCTCCCACATGGCAGGCAGATGCTTTCCCCTCTGAGCCACCAGGGATGCCCACCTAATATTTTGAAGTCAACTACTTAAAGAAGCGGTTCTAGGGTTGAAGAGTAGAATGAACCTGTGTGTGTTTCTGGCAGGTTACATGCTGCAACTATACAGGTTTCACAGGCAAATGACTGCTTTTGAACATCATACCCCAATTCCAAGTTCACAAAAACACGTCTCCCTGCAGTTTCAAAGCTGTGTAAATTTACTCCTAGGACTCAAGGTATGATCTGTGTATATTGACTTCCATATCTGGGCTTCCAGTGATCAGCTAAAACTGTACTGTCAGAGGACTTCCAGCTAGAAAAGGTAAGCAGCATGTTTCTCTCAGAAAACACAAATATTTGATGAAACTTGCTGTCATAAAGAAGGGGAAAATGCACCAGTGTGTTTTCCCATCAGGTCAGAGACTGCAAGTATTCTGGATTTGTTAGGCAAAAATGCTGCTTTCTCTTCAGGCACTGAGTTCTAGGTGCAGAAAAACATTGCCCCACGGGTTCGGAGCTATGCAAAGGCACACCTAGATCACACTGCAGTATTCCCTTCGAAAAGGATTCAGGGAAGAATGTTCAGTTCCCCAAAGAAGACATACAGATGGCTAACAAACACATGAAAAGATGCTCAACATCACTCATTATCAGAGAAATGCAAATCAAAACCACTATGAGGTACCATTTCACGCCAGTCAGAATGGCTGCGATCCAAAAGTCTACAAGCAATAAATGCTGGAGAGGGCGTGGAGAAAAGGGAACCCTCTTACACTGTTGGTGGGAATGCAAACTAGTATAGCCACTATGGAGAACAGTGTGGAGATTCCTTAAAAAACTGGAAATAGAACTGCCTTATGATCCAGCAATCCCACTGCTGGGCATACAGACTGAGGAAACCAGAAGGGAAAGAGACACATGTACCCCAATGTTCATCGCAACACTGTTTATAATAGCCAGGATGTGGAAGCAACCTAGATGTCCATCAGCAGATGAATGGATAAGAAAGCTGTGGTACATATACACAATGGAGTATTACTCAGCCATTAAAAAGAATACATTTGAATCAGTTCTAATGAGGTGGATGAAACTGGAGCCTATTATACAGAGTGAAGTAAGCCAGAAAGAAAAACACCAATACAGTATACTAACACATATATATGGAATTTAAAGAGATGGTAACAATAACCCTGTATATGAGACAGCAAAAGAGACACTGATGTATAGAATAGTCTTTTGGACTCTGTGGGAGAGGGAGAGGGTGGGATGATTTGGGTGAATGGCATAGAAACATGTATAATATCATATATGAAACGAGTCGCCAGTCCAGGTTCGATGCACAATACTGGATGCTTGGGGCTGGTGCACTGGGACCACCCAGAGGGATGGTACGGGGAGGGAGGTGGGAGGGGGGTTCAGGATGGGGAACACATGTATACCTGTGGTGGATTCATTTTGATATATGGCAAAACTAATACAATATTGTAAAGTTAAAAAATAAAATAAAAATTAAAAAATTAAATTAAATTAAAAAAATTTTTTAAAAAGGACAAAAACTTATGAAGTTCATTCTTGCTTGAAGCTTACATTCTAGTGATGGAAATGAAAAATGATACCTGTTCTAAAGAAAAATCAAGCAAAAGGAGATAGAAAAAAAAAAATGTTCCATGAGGGCTTCTGCTCTACCTGTTGCTACCCTGAGTGGGCAAAATTACACTATCAGATGACTTTGTAGCATTAATAAGCAAGGGCACGTGCTTTCAGAAAACATAGATACTTAAGCAAAGCTGCGGGTGTAAGGAAGACAGAAATGAACCCATGTGTGTTTCTTCCAGGCATCAGACTGCAACCACCCAGCAGTCACGTGAAGAAATGCCGCTTCTGCCTTTAGGTTCCAAATCCCATGCTAACAAAAACAAATGTCCGTGTAGTCAGAAAGCTGTCTGAGAGAGCCCAAGGACAGATAGCACCATTCCATGAGTAAAGAGTTAAGGGGGAGTGCTCTGAGGTTCCAGTGGGGAGTGTTCTCTGAGTTTGGCTGCCATACCTATTATTAGCTTAATTCTGTGAAGCTGGACTGGGTGTTGCCTTCCCAGTGAGAAGTGGCCAGCAGCATGTTCCTTTTAGAAAACAAAAAATGCACCAAAGCTGTTGTCATAATACACAGAAAAATGACCCAGTGTGTTTTCCTGGCTGGTTTGAGGCTGCAAGTCTGCTTTCACAGGAAGAATATACTGATTTTGCCATATTGCCTGGAATTCCACTTCAAGGTAACATGTTTCCTTACACATTTAGAGTTGCATAAAGAACTGTGAACTCATAGTTCACAGACACTGTCCCGTTTGAGAAGCCAAGACATCATGGGAGAGTGCTCTGTGATTGTGGATAGCCAAGCCTGTTTTCACTCTGATTAGGTGAAACATACTGTCAGATGACCTAGCAGAGGGAGGTATCAAGCAGCCTGATTCAGGAGAAGTGAATTTGCTTGATCATATATGACTCTTTGTGATCCCTTTGAGTGTAGCCAACCAGGCTCCTCCGTCAGGGTGCTCAACTGTTGCCATGGGGCTAGGATGCTCAGACGGGGACCATCTTATTCATCTTCAAATGGAACTCCATGTCTTCTGTCTTACTTACTCTTCAAATTAACATTGGGGGATGATCATTTTGTAAGGGAAGAAATATCAAATCACTATGTTGTACACCAGGAACTAACAGTGTTGCAGATCAATTATACTTCAAAAACAAACACACAAAGCAACAAACTCATATAGAAAAAGGGATCAGATATGTGGTTCCAGGAGTCGGGTGTAGGGGACAGGGGATTGGATGGAGGCAGTCGAATGCACAAACTTCCGACTATGAGGGTTAGGGCCATAACCATAACTACACACACACTTAACACTGCTGCATGTCATACATGAAAGCAGTTGAGAGAGCAAATCTCGAGAGTTCTTATCACAAGGAAAATTTTATTTTATTTTGCATCTTTATGAGACCATAGATGATCATTAAACTTACTGTGATAATCATTTCATGATGTATGTAAGTCAAATTATTACACCGTACACCTTTAACTTATACAGTTAATTATAACTCAATAAAACTGGAAAAAATAATACTGTTGGGAGGTGAACAAGTCTTTTATGTATTTTCCTAGCAGTCTTCCAGTTAAGACAGCTTCTGGTCTCTCTCTACCCCACCTTTGCAAACTGCTGCCAGATCATTTGCCCTCGAGCTCAGTTGTCATCTTGACACTCCTTCAGCTCAGTGTTTTTCACTGGTTCCCAACCACCCAGAGGACAAATCCAAACTGATGCTTCAACCCAACCCATTGCTGCCATGACATGTACAGGCCCCATTTGCTCCTAAATCTTTGCCTTTCATCACACCATTCCCTCCACCCAGGGGCCCTCTCTCTAGTTCTGTTAAAGTCAGTGCCCCTCCACGTCCATCTTTTAAAGACCAGCTCATCCTCTCCATAAAGCTTTGTCCCCACTGAGCTCCTGGAGCCCTTTAAAGCCATCAGAAATATGCAGATAATCACCTTCAACCAGGCTGTATAAATACTCATGCATTATCCCTCTAGTAATATCTCAGCTCTTGGCTGGCAGGGTGAACACAGTCACACACACAGAACACCCACACAGACTCTCTCTTTCCTCTCTCCCTCTCTCTCAGCTCCATACAGCACCCCGTAGGAATAAACAACACCCATCTGGGTGCTTCTGTCATTGTTGTTTAGTCGCTAAACCATGTCTGACCCTTTTGCTACCCCATGAACTCGCAGCACGCCAGGCTCCTCTGTCCATGGGGTTTCCCAGGCAAGAATACTGAAGTGGGATGCCATTTCCTTATCCAGGGGATCTCCCTGGCCCAGGGATTGAACTCACATCTCCTGCACTGGCAGGTGGAGACTTTACCACTGAGCCTCCTGGGAAGGCCCAAGATGTTCCCAAGTACTATGATAAATAGTATCTCAATTAATGGTAAGAAACTCTCACAGCTGAGGAAACAGAGTCCCTGACCGGCAGTGACCCTCCAGCCTGGGTCCTGTGCTCTGCCTGCCTCTCTTTGCCACTCACTGGCTGAATGAAGACACTCTGATTCTAGGGGGTAGCTTCGTGAGATCTGCACTGTCTTTCACAACTGTACGGAAATCAAGAAATGCGTGTCCAGTTTACACCAGGAACAACACCACCATGTCCATTCGGCTGAGAGTGCACACAGCCGTGGGCTTTCCATCTGAGTCTGGCCAGAGAGGATGAAAGGTCACAGGCAGGAAATATGCACTCCCGGGCCCCATGGTGGCAGGTTCAGCATCGGCTAACAAGAGACCCGCATCACGCCATCACTGGCCCACGTCCCAGACCCCTGACTGGAGCCCAGGGCACAGCTCATACCTTCTCCCTGAGGCAGCCCAGCCAAGGTCTGTTTTTGAGCTGCAGACCCAGTCGCTGCACAACCAGAGGGCTTCCCAGCCCAATGGGAGCCAGGACAAGAGCAGGGAGGTGGGCCAGCCCGCACAGCTTCTCTGTAGGACCATCGCCAGCGAGCACCAGACCAGTGAAGCTCGCTCTGTGCCTGGTCCACCCCCTCAGAGGTGGGACTTCACTGTCCCTCTTTTTCTTGATATTCTTTTCATTCTTCTCTTTGCTAGCATCTGAAGGGCTGGGAGTCCTGGGCAAGCCGTCAGCATCTTCTGACAAAGACATATCCATCCTACCTGGGAATTCTGCATTGCTTCCCCATTTAAATGCTACATGCAACTGTCAACTACAAATTGGTACTTACCAAGAACATTGCTAACGACGGAACAACAAATGTGTTTGCCATCTGCCTCTACAGAGACTGAACCCCATGCTGCTGTAGCTATTGACCTTCAGCACACCCGGAGGGAGTTCAGGGTGAAGTGAAGCACTCTGTGCTCCAGGGAATCTGGTGGGACAGGTCTTTAGATAGTTGGATGTTTTCAGGAACAGATTTTATGATCTCAATCCTTGCATCTCCTCATATCTAGAGAAGCACTAAATCCCTTCATGGTGGCATTAGATTTTTATGACTAACAAAAAACCTTTTGCAAATTGAGTGCTTCATGGTATTGAACTCCCCCTTCACCAAAACCTTATACACTGACTTTTCCCCACTGCCGCTTTGGAGCAGTCTCTCAGAGCTATCTGAGTTGCCGCCTCCCGGGCTGCAGTCCTCATTTTGCCCCAAATAAAACTTAACTCACAACTCTCAAGTTGTACATCTTTTTTTAGTCGACACAACTATGAGGGTGACACAAGAACTGCTGCTGCTGCTAAGTCGCTTCAGTCGTGTCCGACTCTATGCGACCCCATAGACGGCAGCCCACCAGGCTTCCCCGTCCCTGGGATTCTCCAGGCAAGAACACTGGAGTGGGTTGCCATTTCCTTCTCCAATGCAGGAAAGTGAAAAATGAAAGGGAAGTCACTCAGTTGTGTCCGACTCCTAGCGACCCCATGGACTGCAGCCCACCAGGCCCCTCCATCCATGGGATTTTCCAGGCAAGAGTACTGGAAAAGTTGATGAAACTTACCAAAACCACAGGGTTAACAAAGCACCAAGGGAAAGAGCTAGCTAACTGCCTGGGAGGACTTTAGAGGAGCTTGCAAATGGAAGAGAGTCTAAGCAGGTCACTAGCACAATGAAGAGACTGAGGGGCAGCAAAAAGCAAGGAAGGGAACCTTTCCCATGCTGAGGACTTTGACCCTATTTTAAAGGTGAGGAAAGTGAGGCCCTGAGATCTCATGACTAGTGGGTTATAGAGCTGGCATATCAACGGGGTTTCCATTTTTACCTTCCAAGCACAAGATAGAAGAGGCAAAAAGCACAGGTTACTGAAGAAACTTGAGTCAGAGAAAGTCAAAAGAGAGGGAGGGAGACAGGAGACTTTCTTTGATGAAAACAGTAAAGTTCTGGGTTTGCTGTTCTGGGAAGCAGAAAAGGAAAACCGACTCTAATGATATCAGTTACACTCGTTACTATTAATATAGTGCTTTAAAAGTTTGCAAAGGGTTTTAATTTTTCAAAACAGACAAACCAGTTCTAATTGAATTTAATGTAAATTATATATATATAAACATCAATCACACACATACACGGGGTCCAGATAGGTCATAATACAACCTATTGAAAGGTTGTTGTTGAACCATGAAAGACGCCAGGATTCGTGGCCTCCAGAGGAGAAGAATTCAATCCGGGGCCAGAGAGGAGGCGTGATTGCTCAGAGCTTTTGTGTAATAGTTTTATTAAAGTATAAAGTAGATAGAGAAAGCTTCTGACACAGACATCAAAAGGGGGGCAGAAAGAGTGCCCCCTCACTAGTGTTAGCAAGGGAGTTATATACTTTTTAATTACTTATTACAGTGAATCAAAAGAATGTCTGGAGGTTGTAAAGATCTTACCAGGCCCACTCCCATAACTTACATTTTAAGATAACAGGATTAGCCAGAGGTTTTCAGGAAGGAGAAACTGTCCTCAAGTAGGATACATTATTGTTATATAATCCTTGATGATGAAGTTGCTCAATCCTGTCTGACTCTTTGCGACCCCATGGACTGTAGCCTACCAGGCTCCTCTGTTCATGGGATTTTCCAAGCAAGAATACTGGAATGGGTTGCCATTTCCTTCTCCATATATCCTTAGTACAGAGTTTAAACGAGTTGTTTGTTATGTAATCATCAGTTCAAGGCTTAAAGATAAAAACTTTTATGTGACTAAGACTAAGGAATGTAGAGGGAAAAAAGTTGGTCCTTTCCTCCTCCTTGAGAATTCCAGACTCCTCTCTCCTTGCGGACCCCCCAGACTTCTTATCAACCTGCATAGGAATTGACTCTCTCACTATGAAGCACTGACTGGACTCGGAAGTTCTTGATATATTTTAAGGTTGCCCAAAAAAGGAAACAATTATATTATAAATTCTCAGGTTCACTGAGAATAACCATGTAGAAAGGGGCCCAGGTTGTGTGGTAGAGAAAGAGATGGGCAGTGGTCAGCACTGAAAAATAAACACGAAATAGTAACAAGCACTCCTAAGAATGAAACAGGTCTGAATCTGTTTCAGTACATTTGACACAAACATAAGACCAAAGGAAGTCTGCCCCAAAGGATCCTTTCTTGCCAAATACTCGGAGATCCAACCATGATAAAAGAAAGTAAAATTCCAAGAATCTCAGGATTATTCCTCTCTCTAAAAAAGAACCAAATTCTCCCCCTTTAACCTCTCCAGCCGACTTCACCCCAAACTCACCTCTAGCTTCAAACACAAGCAAATAAATGAATTCTGTAAGTCCCACATGGTCCATTTCTGCCTTCAGTTTGCTTTCAGAAACTGACCCTACAGCACATGAATTCTAAAATAGTGTGAAAATGTAAGTACACTCTCATAATCCAAACTGGAAGAAAGCAATACTGAATTGGAATGACAGTTTCATTTTCCTTTAAACCAAACTGATTCACCAGCTCTCTTTTCTTTCCACAACTACAACTAAGCCTGGCTTTTACAAAGAACCCAACCAGGGCTAACACCTGCTCCTCGATAAGACTGTTGCTGTTGCTGTTTATCACTGAGATGTGTCTGACTCTTTCATGACCCCGTGCACTGTAGCCTGCCAGGCTCCTCTGTCCATGGAATTCTCCGGGCAAGACTACTGGTGCGGGTAGCCATTCCCTTCTCCAGGGAATCTTCCCAACCCAGGGATCGAACCCACATCTCCTACTTTACCACTGAGCCACCTGGGAAGCCCCTTAACATAATCAAATGTTATTTTCTAAATGAGTTTAGATATTTCACTACCCATCCAAGGAATAAACTGCATGGCATTTCTGCATTGATAGTTTTCTGCTTCTGGGTCTACCAAATTAGACAAAGGCCCATCAGTGTACAATGCTCTCCTAACAGACGGGAATAACAGCCTGGACCACATGGTCCAGGATTTGTAACTATAGAGTGGACAGCCAAGGAATCATACAATTAAGTTGGCGAGCCTCCAGTGAAAACGGCAGGGCTCCTTTAACCCAATCAAGAATAATGTTGTGAACAATATAATATTATACAGTCTGCTAAGTGCAGGAGCAGAAGCGAGACCGAAGTCAGACAGAGACTGCAACCTGAAGGACCCATGAGGCCAGCATTATACCCGCAAGAACAGACTAGACAAATAAGCAGTGGTTTGAGGGACTGCTTTCCTGTGGTGCAGAACCAAGTCCCTGAGCACACCCAGAACATCTAGACCACACAGAAGAACTTGTATCAATCCAATGTAAAACCTGACGACTGTCCAGCGAATAAAATTTCAATGACGTGTGCACAGGTAAAAAAAGATACAAGAACTAATGTTTTAGTAAAGATGCAAAAAAAGTACTTAATGTATTTAAATATTTTTTTTAATTTTATCATCTGAGATTAACTAGCTCAAATATACAGAAAATGACAGAAAATAACATAAGAGATACCTAGAGGTTTAAAGCAATACTGACATTTTGCTTTGTTTACCTCATTTTTTTTTTTTAAGATTCTTTTTGTTATGGACCATTTTTAAAGTCTTCATTGAACTTACAATACTGCTTTTGTGTTTTTTGCCCATGGGGTATGTGGGATTTTGGTTCCCCGACCAGAGATCGAACCCTCACCTCCTGCATTGGAAGGGGAAAATTCTTAACCAGTGGGCCACTCTTACTCCAGATTAAAGCTATATATATCCACTTTTTTAAGATTCTATTTCCATAGTGTATATATGTATATGTATAACTGATTCACTTTGCTGTATAGTAGAAACTAATAGAACATTGTACATGAACTACACCCGAATAAAAATTAACTGAATAAAAAGATAAAATAAAAAGCAGTATAACATTAAAAAAAAAAAAAGCTACTGCAAAAGTAGGAGGTATTTAACGTACATCTCCTGGTGAGCAAGTGATATGTACTCATAGACCTGTTGTGTCTCAGAGAACAGAAAATGTACACCCAGTTCTTTCTGATGAAAGGGACAGACAGTATTTCAGAAAAGAGCTGGACTTTAATTCCTGATGCCAAAAGGGAGACATTGGCAATGACACAAGACATTAAGGTTCATGTCATAAAGTGGGAGTGGACATGTTAGGGGAAACTGACTGAAGCCACCTCCCCTGGCCAGGTACCATAGTAACCTTTTGTGTGAGTTATTTTATGGCAGGAGGTCCTGGTAAAGAATTGGAACTAATAAGCCTCTGCTAACCAGAAGAGTTCAGGGAAGGTCAAAAGGAGACGCCCCCTCCTAGTATCCTTCTCGCTGGCATCCATCTTAGCTTAGCAAAGCCTGCACCAACAGGAAGGATCCTGAATCAGAATGGTTGGCCAAAGACAACCCTGAAACTAATCCCGTCACCATAAAACCAGAGACTGTGAGCCACATGGCAGAGCAGTCCTCCTGGTTCCCCAGGTGCCCCTTTCCAAGAAAGTCTCCTACTTTGTCACCATGTGTGTCTTCTTGGACAATTCATTTCTGAATTTTAGACAAGAGCCCACTCTCAGGCCCTGGAAATGGTACCCCCTCCTGCAACAGATATGAGGGAGACATGTTGTTTTGACCTGCTCTGACCAATGTGGTAATCACTGATGTGATTTCTGAGTACCTTGAATGATGCCAGTCTGAAACGAAATGGGCTGGATTTCAAAGACTTAGTCAAAAAAATATGCAATATCTCAGAATTTCTCTTATTGATTACATAAATAATGAGAATTTGAATACATTGGGTTAGCTAAAGTAATTTTTAACATTGATTTCTCCTGTTTCATTTTACTATTTTTATGTAGCTACTAGAAAGTTGTCAGTTTATGTGGCTCTCATCATATTCTGTTGGGCAGCCCTCTAGAACACCCTTATTCTGTCTAATGCTTACTCTTTTTTTGGTTCCCATTTGCAGTAGCCATAGTTTGGGGTAATTTCTTTTCCCTTTCCTTAAAAAATGTACCATCCCTTGCCGGGAGCCGGCATATTGCATATTGAGTGCATATTGCATATTGAGTGCAGCACTTTTCAGGATCTGGAATAGCTCAACTGGAATTCTATCACTGCCGGTAGCCAGCGTGAGGAACTCCGCCCATGACAAAGTCATGAGGAAGGAGGCTCGGCATACGCAAAGGCGGGATCGAGCTTCAGGAGTCCCCCTGGAAATTCTCGAGCATATACCCCCAAAACCAGAGTCTGCCTACTTTCTGCTTTGTGCTGTCACCTACACCTCTGACTTTACGGGGGGCTGTCCCCCACTACCTCTCTGAAAAAAAAGTTAGCTTACAGCTCCAGTTAATAATTCCTGGGTGTGACAGTGTTTAACCTACAAACTCCTTTGGAAATCCTCTAGCCTGCCTGAATAGGTTTTTCCAGCCACATGTGATTGTTCAGAGCCTCCCAACTGTGAGAGGCAGGAGATGTTCTAAACTGTGTAAACACAGATTCTTTTGAATAGTTAAAAGATTGATTAGAAATTGTATTGGTGAAGGGATTTTCACTTGTTGGGCCAATGTTTGCTGCTAAGTTTCCATATCCCTTACCTGCTGTGTCCCTGGCAGTGTATTGATTAATATAGTTGGTGTAAGTAGTAGCTTTAATGTTTGTAACCTGGGACCCTTGAGTTAATTCTTTTTCTTGTTATAGCCCACCATACATTTGCGCTGTAGGAATCCAACTTTATCTAATGCTTTTGGAGGGTGGCTCCTGACCAATCACCTTTAGAGAAAAATAAGTTTTCTGAAGAAAAGGTCTTAAAATGTTAACAGGCCTCCGGGCCAGAAGATGATGCAAATCACCGAAGCGTTTGCATATGATAAGTTTGCAGGAAGAAAGCCTGGTTTGCTGCCTGACTCTACCCCTTCCCCCATTATCCTCTATGCATAACTTAAGGTATAAAAACTACTTTGGAAAATAAAGTGCGGGCCTTGTTCACCGAAACTTGGTCTCACCATGTCGTTCTTTCTCTTACCTTCTGGCTGAATTATTCAGCCTCTTTTCTCCACTGAATTTTACTGAGCTATCCTCATTCTATTACTCTTTATATCCTTAATTAACGTTTAATTAAGCAATTGTTTCCTGATCTTCGCCTACGCCGTCTCTCCTTCGAATACCCTGGATCAGCCGGGGCTGGTCCCCGGCAATCCCTTATCACAAGGGGTGATAATTCATTGAGTACTTCGAAAGATAGGAAAGAGCTTCAAGGCCTTTGTGCTTAACAATACTTCCTTTGCAACAGTTTTGATATTCAAAATGAACCAATGCATGAATGTTAAAATCTCTTGAGTCTCTTTACCTCTGAAATCACCATCAGAACATTTCCTTTCCTGGCTCTGAATTTTCCATAGAGGCTTAGGCTCTATTTGACTCTTCACTGCCTGAGGTAGTGTGAATTTTGTTTCTGGGGATTTGGAAGTGATTTTTGATAGCATTGTGGTTTCTCTGGTTTTTCTTTTCCTCCTGTCTGAGAAAAGACACACTGAAGCATTGGAACAGGCCTCTTGGGAAATGGATCTTAATTTTCCTTCGTTTACAGGATTTGACTTGTTTCTGCTTTCCCTGAGGAGTCTACAGTCTCTAGAGAACCACAAAGGAGCACTTATTTGCTCGTTTTCTTTTCTCATCTCATTTAAAAAACATACTTATTTGTTTGGCTCCACTGGGTCTTAGTCGCAGCACTCAGGATTTTTTGTTGCAGCACATGGACTCTCCAACTGTGGTTCTGTTGTAGTCATGTATTGCGGGAAACACACTCACTCAGGACAATGTCGATAGTGGAGTGCAGTTTATTACACTGGCAGGCTCAAGGCAGAGTCTCCTCTTAGCCAAGGACCCTAACCAGTTTTTTTGAAAACTTTATATCCCCTAAGTGTATGTGCCCAAAACCACCTCCCCAAATTTCCTGAAACTAGTCTGAACAAAGGAAAAGAAAGATACAGTCAAAGTTAACCCATGATTCATATGCCTTAAGCCTAGGTAGTTAACAGTGGACAATTACCAATAGACCTGTGGTCATATCCCAATAAGCATAATGGAATGTATTATTCTATTCGGTTACACAGATAATTAGGGTATTCTTTTAGGCAAAGGAGCATCTAGGTATGAGCCCTAGGGCTCTTCCATCCGGAGGTCTGGTTATCCAGTTGGTATGTCGTTTCCATAGACACTGGGCACATAGCTCAAAGTCCACAATCTGGCCCAAGATGGAGTTCAGCTTTCAAGATGGAGCCTGTTCTCTTTTTCCTCCTTCAGTACCACAGGCTCCATAGCCCCTGGGATTCAGAAGTTGCCCTACTCCAACCAGGGATCAAACCTTAGTCCCCTGCATTGCAAAGTGGATTCTTAAGCACTGGACCGACCAACAGGGAAGTCCCTCATCTCACTTTCAAGAAGGGAACCAGAACACTGATGTTATTTGAAAGGGAAAGAAGTAAGATTAGTTACTGCAATTTGGTTTTATCAGGTGAAACACAGAACAAAAAAAGCCCAAGTCAGCTGCAGCCGGCCTCTTCCCTCATGCCCCGCTCGCACCTGGGGCGGGGGTGGGGGCAGGGAGCAGCGGTGGTGGTGTACGGGAGAAGCATAGACTCAGCCTCTTTCCTGGCTGGGAACTACTCATAAATAGAAGGTGTTACAGTCTTACTCTAACAGCGTCTAATAACAGTGTTTAAATGATGTAGGTTAGACCTCTATGTATGGTCAGGCCACTCAAGATGGCTGTTCTCTTGCTGTCTGAATATACCCAACTTGACCAGTCTCTGCCTCACCCACAGCCTACTTACCTGACTGACCTTTGCTCTTAATCAGAGAGCTTAACCAGTGCTTGTTCTAATCTTCAGAGCAGGATTATCTCTACTATAATTTGATCAAAGGGGCAGTTAGGAGTGTTTCTCAGGTAACCTGACATCAGTTCCCTCTGTAACTGGTAACTTCCCTCTTCCCTCAGTAGCAAAGCCTGCTGCCATGTCCTGCTGGTCACCTGGCACACAAGGTTGGGTGTCATTCCAGGGCCCTGCTTCAGACATGTAAGCTCTCCCTGTTGCAGGAAGGTGGCCCCCTTCCAGGGCCCGAGAGTGGGCTCTTGTCCAACACGCAGAAATGAATTGTCTGAAAGACACACATGCTGACACAGTCAAGAGATTTTACTGGGAAGGTGCGTGGGGGTGGAGGGCAGCAGGGTGAGGGGGCCCAGGAGGACTGCTCTGCCACGGGGCTGGCAGTCTCAAGTTTTGTGGTAATGGGGCTAGTTTCTGGGTTGTTATGGCAGCATGGAATATTACATATCCAGAAGTAGAATTGCTGGATCATATGGGAAAGATATGCTTAATATATATATTTTTTCAGACCTGCCATACTGTTTTCCTTAGTGGCTATACCATTCTGCATTCCCACCAACCTGGAGCTGACTTTGAATAAGCGTTAAGAGGAAATGGAGACAGAGGAGCACCTGAGAAAGCAGAGAGGCCCTGAAGGAACGATACATGTGGCCACATCAAAAAGAGGAGGGATGGCGGGATGAGCCTGAGGCAGTGGGCAGAAGTTTGCTCCTTACACTGAAATCCAAGGAGGGACGGAGGGATTTAAAAGTGGTGATGGGGGTGTGTGGGGAGGGTTGGCATAAGAGGTCTGCCTTCCAAGAAATCCACTGACAGGAATGTGGAAGGCACGTTAAACATGGCAAGTCCATGAGAACACTTCTGGAAAGCAGACAAGAGCCTGAAGAACAGCGCTCAGGCTGGAGGGGGCACTTGGGTATGGAGGAGGCAACACCACAGGGTCGGAGTCAGAGAGGCTGCAATTCAGGATAACTTCCCCTGGAGGAGGCTGCACCACAGAGTCAGAGGCAGAGACAATTCAGGATAACTGCCCATGGGCAGACCCTAAGGCAGCCCCATGAGTCCCTGGATGTTCATGCCCTGTGTAATCTCCCCGAGTGAGGCAGTGCTGTGCTTCACTTCTAAAAAAAGCAAAAGCAAAGAGATTTTGCAGATAAAAGCAGTTCATTTTGAGTCCATCAAGAGGGAGAGTATCCTGAGTGGCCTGATTTCAAAACCCTTAAAAGAGGAACTGGGCCCTTTCCAGTTGAGAGAGTCCTATTGGTGCAGGGAGAAGCTGATTCTGACTCCATGTTGAAACTGTTTCTTTGACTTGCTTCCCATTGCTTTTGTTATTATAATCATACATAATGGCCTGCTTCAGAGGACCCTGCCCCTCTGCCTGACTGTTAAAGTGCCTTTGTTCAGAACCCTGCCCACCTGCAGATGGCAGGAAACTAACAATATCCCCGTGCCTGACGCTTGCCATTCTAGGAGATGTTTGCAAGATTAATGGCCTTGTTTCCTTTGTTTCCTCACCTCCCCCTCATCTCTGACCCATAAAAGAAACTGGCATCCAGACCCCGACTAGATGATTATTTTGAGATGCTAGTCTGCCATCTTCTCGGTCAGCTGGTTGTCCAAATAAAGTCATATTCCTTGCCTCAACCCCTCATCTCTCAGATTCACTGACCTATCCTGTGGCGAGCAGAGTGAGCGTGGGCTGCTAACACTATGGGCTTGACGATGTAAGCAGTCATGCTAGAGAAACCCACATGCCAGGACCTGTGAGCAGCCTCCAGCCAATGAAAAGGCAGTCGTACAATCCCAAGAAAATGAAATCTGTCAACAACTCGGGGCAGGGGGGCTTGGAAGCGGTCCCTTCCGCAGTACAGCCTCTGGATTAGAGCCCAGGTGCAATCCACACCTTGATTGCAGCTTTGTCAGACCCTGGGCAGGGGACTCAGCTCAACCATGTTCAGACGCCTAACCCAGAAAACTGGGTTTAATAATATAATAATAATACATTATTATTATAATAGCCAGATAATAGTATGTGTTGCTTTAAGCTGCAATGGTTGTAGTAAAATGTTATGCAACAACAGACTAACACAACCTCCAAGCTCCCTGGGGGTGCCCGCCTAGGGAACAGTGGGGCTGCAGGAGGAGCTGATGACAGTTACAGCTAGGACTTACAGGCCTTACAGACCTCACCACGGGCCAGGCACTGTATTAAGATTTCAGGCAGCTGATTTATTACCCACAACAGTCAATGGTGCTAACTGACCATTGTACAAGAGAGTCCCCTTCTTGGGAGAGGGAGGCAGGCAGACCCGTGTTTAGCAGCACGAAGCCCCGGTTCCTCCCTCTCCACGCCTGGGCGGGCACGCAGCTCCCAATCAGACAGCATGTGATCTCTGCTTCAGAAATTCCAGACTCTGTGGGAATTTCTTAGTCAAGGACTTTTTGTCCTTTAGCTACTGCCAGCTAGCTGGATTTTCATGTGTGCCATGAAGCCTACTGAATCTCAGGTATTCAGCAAAGGAACAGGCTTCAAGACACTTGGGGACTCATCTTCTGCCACATCTTCCCTGAAGAGAAGACAAGAAACATTAAGGCACATTTTTCATTAGAAACAAAGTTTTATTTAAGGTAGACACAACAGTGCAGAACAGAAACACCATTTCACTTTTACATACAGACACAGCAGCCTTGGTGTTCAGCCTTTCAACTCTCCTTAAATATCAGCATGGTCAGAAAGCAGGGCGTGGACAGGTGACTTATGTAGAAATATGAAATAGAATGGTGATAATCACCCAAATACAGAAATTTTGAGGCTCTTGGTTTTTAACATTTTCTAAGACTAATTTGTTCCCATCCTTCAATCTCTGTGGAATAGAAACCAAATCATTCTTACCAAATGACACAGAAAGAAAAAAAACAAATACTATTTTTCTTTAAAAGGTTTGAAGAAATGTAGTCATTAAAAAGAATGTAATTTTTGCCTAGAGCACCACTTTATGGAATACCATTAAACTGTCATTACTGTGCTTTTAAAAAAGTCAACTTGTTAAAGAGGAGCTGGTGGCTTCAGTTTTTGTAGAAAACCCTTGGCACACTGCAGAATTCTTTTTTCCTCTTCTGATGAGGCACAGAGAAAGTATTCAAGGCATGAGAAACTTTTACAACTTTCAGGAACAATGACGTGCTTTAAGAGACAAGTATTATTACAGCAAAAAAGAGAACCCCCAAAGACAATACATTTCATCTAAAGCAGGCAGGACAAACCAATCACGGATGAGCGTGTATTACATTCCATAAACAACACAATGTCATCTTTGCCAAACTTTTTCAAAGGTTTTACTTTACTTGTGAAAAACACGACAAAAATGCCAATGACTGCCCAGGAGGAGCCATTTCATCCTAGTACCCTCAGATGAAATTACTCAGAATTGCACATTTAAGTCAACATCCCTTTTCAAATTATTCTGGGAAATTACAGAGACCTTTATAACTAAAATTGCCCTGATCTCTGGGAGGCAACACTGAAAACTTGTATTGAACATGGAAAGGATCGCAATTCACTCCAAAATAAAAAGCTAAGAACTGGCACTACTTACATGCAGAAATCTATCCATTTGCAGAACAGGTCCTTTCTCCAGCAAGAGGCTAAATAAGCCTCCTCTCCCCTGACCTGCAGAGGACCATTTGCCTTTGAAAATCAAATTACAGTTGTCCACAAACTAGGATTTATTATAACGGTGTGTTCTTCTGTTCAAGTATTTACAGAATGCCTAGTCCAAGCCAGTCACTGTTCTCCTGGAATTTGTGATACGGCAATGGGTTTAAAATGAAAGAAGCAAAAGAAACCAACATGCGTGCATTTTAAAAGCTGTGCAACAATCCAGCTCTAAGAGTTGAACAGTTCTCACAGGGTCAGTGCCTGCAGTACCCTGCCACTGTCCCAGCTTAGCTCATCCTTGCAAAGGAGAGGGTGCTCAGAACAGCAAGCTTCCACAAAAGAAACACAAACACCAAACAGGACCTGCCACACAATGTGGCACATTTCTCCATTTCTCCCAGGACACTTACGAAGTAGGACAAAGCATCGTGCGGGTCAGAGGTGTGCCCACCCTCCCCCAGCCCAGCAAGGCTGGCCCCAGGGGACGATGCCGCGATCTGGAGGCTGAGAGGACGCAGTCCGCGCAGACCCCTGACCAGGCTGTGCCACTGCCCACCCCCTGCTCCCTTAACAGACTCTTTCAGTCTGACTTGAGGAAACGATGTCAGTTACTCAAGGGGACAGCTCATTCTAAGTGTGTAAACTCTAATCAGTAAACAGCAGCTGAGACTTACTGTTGGGAGCGGCAACTTTCCACAAGGGCTACGGGAATCTCCCTGCCACGTGGCTTGGTCCCCAACCATTAGAGCCCAGCTTCTTAACCTGGGGTGTATGGACCACGAAGACCCCTGACGGGTATTTAGTGTTGTGTGTGTGTCTGAGGAGAGGGTCCCTAGCTTTAGAAAATATATTTACAAGAGGGTTTGTAATTTCCTAAAAGTTTAAGAGCCTCTGTCTTAAGAATGTGTCTGCCTGTCATTTGGTGAAATTAAAGGAGGAGCCAGACACTGCTGTGAGAACGGTCGGTCAGACCACAGACGCAACACTGGCGCTGCAAGCCTGGGTTAGAGGACGTGTGGTGGTTTATTAGGAAGACACCAGCCGGAACAAAGTTAGCTGCCACTGGCAGTGGTCATTTAGGATCTGTTTGCCCCCTTTTGTAAAGCAATGATCGATTCCTCATTCTTGGGAATCTGCTCAAAGGTGGTCCTCACCTAAGCCAGCAGTAGATGGAGAAGTTAACTTTCCTAGTAACGCTTTTCCTCAAGTCAAAATGTATGGCCAGATGTGCCCATTAGCCTCTTATCACCGTGCTTGTTCACGGACAGCATCACGTACCTCCAGGTTTGTGTTCCCCATGTCCTGCAAGGTAAGATACAAAGTGTGATTGGAGTTCTTTCTGTTCAAAATCACTGTCTATGTTACTGTTTTGTTCAAGCTTCAGCTTGGGGGATACGTGGCTAAAGAACTTCCGGGAAAAGCAATAACTATACTCTCAAAACTATCAGCTAGAAATGATGGGAAAGAGAAAAATAGTATTGTGTTCCCCAAGAACACAGCATTTGCTGGGAGTTCTCTGGAAGGACCTTCATTGTGGTTATTACTCTTCCTCTTGGTACCTGCCTCTGTCCTCACTGCCTTTTACTAGTCTCTGAATTCCTCAAAGGTGGGCACCAGCCTTATTCACATCCACGCAGCCAGTCACTAGCTGACCTCTGGGACGTCACAGATGCTACTGGAACTCAGAGAGTAGGGATGGGGGGATAAGGGGCCGAGAGAGTTCCTGATCTCCTATAATAACGTATCCACTTCAAACTATAAATTAGGGGCAGTCTATAAAGAATCTGAGGCTTGGGGGAAAAAATCAAGTCATAGAAAACTATATTTCAGAAAATTTTCAAATTACACAAAGAAACAGGTGGAGAGAACTACAATAAAACACCTGATACAGTGATATAAAAAGTAGCAAAACTGATGAGTTAGATTACTGACATTTCTAAGTCACACTATTATTCAAGGGTAATAAATATTATGCAGTAAGAATAATTTAAAACACTGATTGCATCCTGGATATTTATTATTAGCTTTCCATCTCAGAAACCATCGCAGAAACACAAATAAAATCCACTTCTGCGAATATTCTGAAAGGCAGAGAGCAGCTTATGTAATTAGATCAGATAAACAACTGTCCCTAAGAGCCACACATAAACTTGGAGGCTCCTGAGGATTATTCAGTAGCAATGTACTAATTTTAACTTCCAAGAATAAAAACAGGAATGTCCACAGACGTCCTTTTTAAGAATTTTGTATAAAATGTAAACATAGTTGGGATCTATTTACATGACTGGAACTGGGAAAAGGTTTTTGATATTCCCAGTCAGCCTTGAATGTTTACGAAATAATGCTTGGTTGATACACAATATACAATTTGTAACATTTATTCTATAATTCTGCATTAATGCTAGAATGTTCTTCCCAAATGGCCTCAATTCTGATATCATACAATTCTAAAATTAAAGAAAATTTTCAAAGATGGTTTTAAATATAAATACACTGCGAAATTGTTCTGGGTCTGAGCATATGTCAGTGTGCACATGACAAATATCATTTACACATTCTGATCCTAATAGGCAAGAAATGTCCCTCACTTTAAGCCTTCTGTGTTCTGTGAATTTGCCTCAGTAGCATCCTGTCTCAAATGCTTTTGATAACAGAGGAACGCCCTGCAGACAACCTCTTCTGAAGTAGTCACTTTAACTTGTTTTGTATGTTCGTTTTCCCCCACTGGGTTCATTTAGAAGCGTTCCTTCCTGTATGAAGTCAACAATTAAACATCCTTTCAACTCTACCTTATTAACGAAGTTCTCAGCCAGAGCAGCACTGGGGTCCACTGACCTTTGCAGCGCAGAGCATCACATGGTGCTTAGAGGGTCTAGGCTGACCAAGGGTGACAGGTGGCAGGGCCCAGAGCCTGGTTATTAGGACAGAAGCGCCAGCGGTTCTCCCAGCCTGGGGCACCGCCAGGAAGAGGCCCCCGTGGGTCCAGAGTCAGCCAGTGAATGTTTTCTCCTCCAACAGTCATTGGGACATAGACAAGATTCATATTTAATTATACCCTGATATTATCACCCCATAAAACAAAACAAAAAGCTCCCCCAGTCCTTGTTCTCTGTAGTTCGGAGGCTCTTTGCACCATCCGCACAGAAAGGCGTTTTGTTTGTGGCACTAAAGCACTACTCCTCTTCCTGAGATTAGCCTTACCACTTTCCATCTGATGAGGATGCTCGCATCGACATTTGCAGAGGCTCACTTGTTTCCGCGTTGTCTCGTAGGAAGTTCATGAACCACCCTCCACAATGTTTGTTGACCATCGTTTCCACCAGAGCCTCAGTAAGACATGCTCAGTACCTCTGCTGAGAACCATTTACTGCCAGTCAGCTGGGTGCCTGCTAGAGGTGCTGCAGCCAAAACGAATCCCAGGTTGAAGTCACCGATCTGAAGTTCACAGGACAAAAATCATCAGCAAGAAGTGTCTAGAAGTCTCTGTCGGGCATTCTTCTCTCTATTACTTATTTTTGTTTCACTGTGTACATTCAAATCTGTCAGAACAGAAAACAAGCATTTATGATGGAAATCCCACAGCAGGTTCCATTGGCACTAACTAACAATCAATCTAGCTGTTGGTTTCTGCCTTATCCACTTAATCTTAGCTTCGCTGCAGAATGGCTGAAGGTGGGTCAGGGTGACAAGTAACTCAATAAACTCCCAGTTCCTTCTGTAAGAGACAGAGAACAACCAACAAGACGATCAGAGGGACAGGGAGATAAGCCAGTAAAACAAAACAAAAATGAGCAAGAGTGACGTCAGAGAAGAATGCTCAAGCAAGAAGTGGAGTATGAGACAGAAGAGAATGAGAAGGAAGAGCAACAGGTGTGTCCCCTGGAAACCTGAGGCAGCACCGATGCCCCCCTCTCTCCCAGCACTGTGGGGTTTCTGCTAATCACACCAGAGAAATGGGCTAACACCAGTGGGCGGGGCAGACACTGCCAGTCAGTCATCGGAGGCGCACAGAGGGTTCCATGGGCTCCCCAGCTCCCCGAGAGCCAGGCCTACCTTGCAGCTCTGTCGTCTGGTCTCCCAGCTCCTCCACCATCATTTCCACAGGCTCGGGATTTTTGCCGTCAACCATGTCCATCTTGATCATGCCGAAGTTGGTCAGGAGCAGCATGGGGTCAACGTCCTGACAACTGCTTTTAATATTCTCCAGGACCTTAAGGCATTTGTATGACTTGAGTTCACTGATATTCTCCTCCAAGAAAAGAACGTAGAGGCTCAAGTCATTGTACCCTTCCAACTTCAACTGCAGAATGTCGAACGTGGGCAAGATTTCATACACTTTGAGAACATCCATCTTCTGCTGGAAGGGAACAAACAGGGAGTAGACCACCACCGGAACCAGCATAACATACACCACAAGGTTGATGAAACTGAGCAGCCGGAAGATACCAACAGCAATGAGCTTGCACTGGAACTTATCAGGGACGGTGCTGTCATTTTTCAGGATGCCAGATTTGATGCTGCAGACGAACTCATCCGAGAGGGAGGAAAGGCTCAGGTAATAGCCCAGGTAGATGCTGGCTAACAGTATCGTGCTGAGTGACAACACCCGGCAGCTCATGTACTTGATGATTAAATGTCTGGAGGCTTTCTTTGTCCTTAAGTACTGTTCCACAATTGGGTACCTGAAGTGGCTTTCCTGTGAACTAAAAAGAAACAAAAATAATTTAAACCCTCACCAAGACCATCAAATAGAAACACACTCAATGGTACCACGTGGAAAATTTCCATCACCTTCCCTTCCATACTTCTCTACCTGTAACTTCACTGGAGTACCCAGGGAATTAAATTAGTTTTTTTGTTTTTTTTTAAAAAAGAAGGAAAAGTAACAATAAAACCCTTCTCCCCCAACTTGATATTTTAAGGAAGGTCTAATTCGTTAAATGTGCTACTTGTAAATTGTTAGAACAACTCCTGGTTGCTGCTGCTAAATCACTTCAGTCATCCTATTGAAAGGTAAATGTTTGTTACATGAACTTGATTGTTCTTAGTCTACTGCTGTTTTTGTAAACTATAATTTTCCATTCAAGTGTGTAGAATAAAGACAGTTTTTCCAGCCTAACTAGAACACATCTGCCTCCTATAGGCCAGCAGTGGGAGGCAGACAGCTGAGAGGGTGTGGGTTTAGCCTGTGAACTAAACCTGGTCCTGGTTCCAGGTCTCCCACTTAAAGCTACAGGACAGAGTTTTCAACTGTGGTGGGGGGGGGGAGGGCACGCGGGGCAGGGAGTGGTGGACAACGGCAGTGAGGGGGATAGATAAATGTAGTTATCTGTAATGATGTTTTGAATATTAAATGAGATAAAGCACTTTGGAAAACTCAACAGTGTCTGAGTTATATTAAGAACTTTTAAAAATGAGAGCTGTGTGCTCAGTTGTGTTCAACTCTTTGTAGTCCCATGGACCGTGATCTGCCAGACTCCTCAGCCCATGGAATTCTCCAGGCTAGAATACTGATGTAGAGTGCCATTTCCTACTCCAGGGGATCTTTCCAACCCAGGGATTGAACCTACGCCTCTTGGATCTCCTGTATTGACAGGCAGATTTTTTATCATTAACTAGTGCCACCTGGGAAGCCCCAAATGAGACCTACTAATGCTGTTATTGCTAGTGTCAATAACAAAAACCAAAAGAAGAATGTCCAGAAAGCAAGGTGCTGTCTACTTGTTCCCTAGTTCCCGCATGTCCATTCTCGGTGCTCAGGAGCCTCATAATCCTGTGTTTCTCCATGAAGGGGAAGGTCAAAGCAATTCGCCCTGCACTTGAGAACATGAGAGAGTGACGCTTCACTCCACAAGGGAAGGACTTGAGGTGAGGACTGCTGCTGGGGCAGACAACCAGGATGAGATCTGGGGAGGGCGGGCCTTCCTGGCTCCCCCGGGTGTCACAAGGCGAATGGCAGTCCCCCATGTACTGGTAGTGAGAACCCGAAGCCCAGATGGATAGGAGAAGGGCAGCAAACTCGTACTCCCAAATCCCGATGGGCTGGGGGCTGAGTTACCTTTGCCTCATGTTCTCATTAACTTCTGGCGCTGGGCAGGCACCGTCTCTCAAGTCAAGGTCACGCATGCTCTTTGCGGCTTTAATTGCGCGGTTGTAAACTTTGTCGAGTTCTTCCATGATAAATTTCAAATCCGAGCAAACGTGAGGAGCAGCTGCGAAACGCCAGAACAGGGAGGGCAGGTACAGCAGGATGGCCACCAGCAGCAGGATGTAGGGGAAAAACTGAAAAACAGGGGAGCAGATCATGCAATCACCAGACCACCCCCAGCCCCCACTGAAGCAACCGTGCCAAGCACTGTTAGTGGTTTTCTCATTTTCACACTAAAGGCATCCCACATCGCTTGTGAAAATCAGGCTCCTTACCCAGTAGCTACATCTTATGGCTAAATTCACCTGTCCAGGTAATACTTGACACTAGTAACTCCCCAACTTTGCTAGACTCAATTTGAAATAATTGGCAAGTACATCATGACACATGATGTCTCCACTCTAATCAAAGAAAAGAAACAAAAAATAAAATTATTCCCTGGTCCTTTAAAATAACCCCTCAGCAAAATCACAATTAAGGAAGATGTTAATGTCACAGTGGCCTCCAGGTTCTTGTTTTCTTTTTTTAATCGCTATGGTTTTAGGAGGTCACTAAGACTTTTGGAACTCTGTTTTTCTCCCTCTCTGGAATCTAGGAGAATGACACAGAAATGCACAACTTTGCTCTAAACAAATTAGAAAAATGTTGGTTTCAGTGACCCAGTAAACACCCCGTGAAACAGCAGAAATAAGCAGGTAAAATCCACAAAGTGCAGAACGGATCTTCTGTAGAGGGACAGACCGTGAGGACCACACAACATTCTCATTTTATAGCCAGGTAATCTCAAGTCTGGAGAAGCCAACCATAATGAACAATTATGGGGGAGTCATGGGGGAGCATCCCAATCTGGATGGTATGCAAAACCAACGAGAGAGGATTCAGCAGTCAGAGATAGCAAAGAGCATCCTATAACCAAGACCCCTGGGGAAGGGAGTAAAGGCTTAGCCTCAAAGACAGAGGAAGCTGCCAGCCAGCACAGATGTGAAGTCAAGTTCAGGTAGTGGCCTTAACAGCAAGGTTGCTGAGCCTCTGACCTCAGTTTCCCTATCTATGAAATGGTCATACAGTACATGTGTTATAAAGATTAAATTAGATACCTTATGAAAAATCCTTTGCATGGTGCCTGGCCTGTCACAGGCACTAAAACACACCAATCAAAACCAACGGAAGGGCTACTGAGTGGCCAGGTTAATGTCAACCCTCACAATGACCTTGGCAAAGCCATTACTGATGGCCTCATTTTGCAAAGAGGAAGAGGATGCCCAGAGCAATTTCTGGCCATGAAGCACAAAACTGGTGACAGAGACAGAATACAAAGCTGGGCCTTTCTGATCCCAGAACTATACCTCTTCCACCATAATACACTGTAAATCATTTTACTTCTTGGAAAACTTCTCCCTCCCTTTGGACTGGTCTCTCTACATAGCTCCTCAGAGTTGTAACAGAAAGAGGATACGAAGGCCTTGAGTTGACACAAAAGCCCCACCCCAACATCTCTGGAAGCCGGCAGCAGACCAAGTGAGAGTGTGACTCACTACAGACTGTGTGTGTGTGCTCAGTCGCTCAGTTGCATGCAGCTCTTTCTAGTCCTATGAACTGCAGCCTGCCAGGCACCTCCATCCATGGAATTTTCTAGACAAGAATACTGGAGTGGGTTGGCATGCCCTCCTCCAGGGGATCTTCCCCACCCAGGGATCGAACATGCATCTCTTACGTCTCCTACCTCAGCAGGTGGGTTTTTTACCACTAGCACCACTGGGGAAGCCTGGGAAGCCACTATAGATTATTAATAGAAAAGTTGCAAAGATGGTCCAGAGTATTCTCAAATGACCCTCATTCAGTATGCCCCACTGCTGACACTGGACATCTCCATGGTACCCTTGTTAAGAGGAAGAAACCGTTGTTGATATAGTACCATTAATTACATTTCAGGCTTTGATTTGGATTTCTCCAGTGTTCCCATTATTGCCTTCTTTTTGTTTCAAGATTTAGGGTATCCATTGCATTTTGCTGTCATGTCTCCCTAGAAACCTTGGTTCTGTGACAGTTCCTTAGTTTGCCTTGTTTTTCATGAAGAATAGCATTTTTAAATGCTTAAAGTAACACAAATTCACAAAGCAAATGGATGACACTGATATACAGCTATCACAACATTAAAAGACAGATTTGTATATGGTTCTTATTAGCACATTTGACGGAAAAGGCAATGGCACCCCACTCCAGTACTCTTGCCTGGAAAATCCCATGGACAGAGGAGCCTGGTAGGCTGCAGTCCATGGGGTCGCTAAGAGTCGGACACGACTGAGCGACTTCACTTTGACTTTTCACTTTCATGCATTGGAGAAGGAAATGGCAACCCACTCCAGTGTTCTTGCCTGGAGAATCCCAGGGACGGTGGAGCCTGATGGGCTGCCGTCTATGGGGTCGCACAGAGTTGGACACGACTGAAGCGACTTAGCAGCAGCAGTAGCACATTTGATGGGATATAACCGATGGCCCAGCAACACAGTGACCTGGAAGTGATGAAGAGTAAAAAGTACTTCAAGGCAGCTGAGATTTCTATGGGTGACAGTGACAGGTGGTACCAACACCACTATAGATTCTTGACCACTTACAGACGTGGTTTATAAAGTTTTAGTTGGAAGTAGACAGAAAATAAAGCTGCCCCATGTTTTCTCATCCCAGTTCATAATCTTCCTGACGCTATCATGGAGCCCACATTAGGAAGCCCTGCCCAAGGGGCAAGACAAATAGCAGAAATGGCTCAGAAACTCCACAAAGTCCCACCAAAGCAGCTGCTTCCCTCAGGGGTTCTGGCATGGGATGGCCTCCTCAAAATCACTAACCCAATTTACAAAGAGCTGCTACACAATGATACACACAAGAGGTTGTGATTAGCTGTATTTTGGCCACATGATTTATTGTTGGCTACAGTGAGATACAGTGTTCCTTTAATCCTAGTCGCCCTGAAGTTTGCCCATTAGTATAAAAATGAGTTTGTGTTCCTTCCATAACCAGAAGAAACAGGGATTTCCTTTGAGAACCATGGAGGGAACACTGTTTTTAACTTGGGGCTATGGAATATGTGTTAAAGTCACTTTTGTTTCAAAGATAGTTGAATAATAGCATTTTACCTCCAAGTATTCTTTTCAATTGAAAAGTAACTATTTACTGCTACTGCTGCTAAGTCACTTCAGTCCTGTCCAACTCTGTGTGATCCCATAGACAGCAGCCCACCAGGCTCCCCCATCCCTGGGATTCTCCAGGCAAGAACACTGGAGTGAGTTGCCATTTCCTTGATGCGTCAAAGTGAAAAGTGAAAGTGAAGTCGCTCAGTCATGTCCAACCCCATGGACTGCAGCCTACCAGGCTCCTCCGCCCATGGGATTTTCCAGGCACGAGTACTGGAGTGGGGTGCCATTGCCTTCTCTGCTCCTCTGTCCATGCGATTCTCCAGGCAAGAACACTGGAGTGGGTTGCCATTTCCTTCTCCAGGGGATCTTCCCGACCCAGAGATGGAACCCAGGTCTCCCTCATTGCAGGCAGACGCTTTAACCTCTGAGCCACCAGGGAAGCCGAACTATTTACAGCCTGTGACAATTTTTCTAACATGCCAAAACCATGTAATAATTAGCACCAATGAATAGTTCAACACCACTCACTGCAATTAGAAAAATGAATATTTAAAGGTATTACATATCGAATGTTTGTTTTCTTCTAAATATCCTTGTACTTTGATTCTTGTACTTTGAATGTAGAGAAATGTCCCATTTCTTAGTTTTTCTTCAGAGTTAAACCTTTCTTTTTCTTTTCCATCAGAATGAAAAAAAGTGATTTTCAATGAAACTGCAATTAATTCCACTGAAATAGGAATTTTAAAAAAGGGCCATGAAATTATGTTCTTTAAAATCCTTTTGTCCAAATAAGGAGAATAGAAAAACTACCAGGCTTTCAAGTGCATCTACTGGAGGGGAACGGCTTTGTTCCTAAGCTCTATCTACTCCCAGTTAGTTCTGAGGTCTCAGAATCTTTCAAAGTCATGATTGCATGATTCAGAATTTTTGCAGATGTAACTAGCGAAGATGAGGTCATACTAACTTAGCATTGCATGTTCAGTTGTGTCTGACTCTTTGTGACCAAATGGACTGCAGCCCACCAGGCTCCTCTGTCCATGGAATTTACCACGTAAGAATACTGGAGTGGGTTGACATTTCCTCCTTCATGAGATCTTTCCAACCCAGGAATCAAAACCACATCCCCTGCATCTCTCACATTGACAAGTGGATTCTTTACCACTGAGCCACCTGGAAAGCCTGTCATACTGACTTAAGTTGTTGTTGCTGTTGTTCTGTCGCTCAGTCATGCCTGACTCTTTGTGACCCTATGGGCTGCATTATGCCAGGCTTCCCTGTCCTTTACCATCTCCCAGAGCTTGCTCAAACTCATGTCCATTGAGTCTGCAATGCCATCCAACCATCTCATCCTCTTGTCCCCTTTTCCTCCTGCCTTCAATGATGACTCTTCAGATCAGGTGGCCAAAGTATTGGAGCTTCAGCTTCAGCATGAGTCCTTCCAATGAATATTCAGGGCTGATTTCCTTAGGATTGACTGGTTTGATCTTGCAGTCCAAGGGACTCTCAAGAGTCTTCTCTAATGCCAGTGTTCTAAAGCATCAATTTTTTGGTGCCCAGCCTTTTTCATGGTCCAACTCTCAAATCCACACATGACTACTGGAAAAACCGTGGCTTTAACTAGATGGACCTTTGAAAGCAAAGTAATGTCTCTGCTTTTTAATATGTTGTCTAGGTTTGTCATAGCTTTTCTTCCAAGGACCAAGCTAACTAACTTAAGGTGGGCTCTAATCCAGCGACTGGTATTCCTCTAAGCAGGCCACAAGAAGACACAGAGACACACAGGGGAGAAGCTATGTGAAGACGGAGACAGAAACTAGAGTGATGCACCTATAAGACAAGGACCACCAAGACCGCCAGCCATGACCAGAAACCAGCAGCGAGGCACCAACAGACCCTCTGAGCCCCAAAGCAGGAATCCACTCTGCTGACACCCTGATTTCCAAATATAGGAGAGAGGAAATATTGGTTGTTTCAAGTTACTGTGTGTGTGGTCACTTGTCAGAGCAGCCCCAGGAAATCCACGCCAAGGGGAAGCATGAACTGAGTTATGAAGTTCCCACAGTATGGGGAAGCCGCTAGTGGAGGGCATGATGGGAATTTATTTTAGAAAGATTATTACAGCTGTGAAGAAAAGACGAGGAGGCAGCAGGCAGGAGGTTACTGCCGCAGAGAGGGGCGGTGATTAGCACTAGCAAGGCAGCAGCAGTGGAGGAAACGGATTGGAGAGCTACTGGGTCAGCCAGGAAGTTAGTTCGGGTTTTTCCAGTAACATCTTAGGGCAAAATCTGAATGAAGTTTTTGGCCAACTCAATACACAGAGGGAAAAACATCTTCTGGTGCCCAACTGTAAGCGATGGATGGAAAAGGGGAGGAACTAGGGCTAATAATCCCGGGTTTCCAGCTTAGGTGAGGGCATGAGTGGTAGCGCCAGCAGTTGAAATAAAGAAACAAGGAGGAACAGACTCAGAGCAGAGAGGAGTGACGTGGGAGACAGAGCTGAGATGAGAAAGTCTGAACACGAGACACTACAGTCAAGAGTAGCCTGGTGGAGACGTGTAGCAGATAACCAAAAATAAAAGAAAATCTGACCATTTCTTTCCAATTTCAGATTCTGCAGCATAGAGATGGTCAAAGAAGCCATGGTTAGGATCCAAGCAGAACCTGCAGGAAAAGATACACGAAGCATGGAGGATGTGACACCCTAACACTTCAGGATCAGTCAGCAGGAGTCACGTTAATCAAGAACAAATTCTATAGGGGAGGAGACAAATAAGATTCACAAATTATGTTTGTCCCTGGATGCCTGTTGCTTGGACAGTAACATACTTAAAGATAACTTCAATTACACAAAGCCCAATGAGTAAAGGGCTCCCCAGAAAGACTAATGCATTACATCAGCGGTTTACAGAGGAGAGAGGAGAAAGGTGGTATGTCATCCTATTCTGCACTCAAAGGAAGACACCCAAGGCAGCAGGCTTCGTGCTGAGTGACATCCTGGGAAGGACCTAACAGGAAGAGAGACTTGGAAAAGAGAAGATGGCAAACACAGCATTTGTGTGTGAAAGAAGACAAGACTCCTGTTAATAGAATTAGAACCAAGTCACAAGGAAGCAAGGAAAAACTTTCCCAAAGATCAGCATGAACACAGCACAGAGTGTTCTGTGAGGTGGTGAGTTCTGTTTCACTGGATCATCTGGGAGGGCTTAGGAGCTCTGGATCCGGGGTGGGAAACTTTTTCCTGCAAAAGGCCAGACAGGAAATGTTTGTGAGCCATATGGCCTCTGTCACAACTAGGTGATTCTGTCATAGTATAAAAGCAGACACAGGTAAAATGTATAGGAAAGGGCATGGCTGTGTTCCAATGAAACTATCTGCAGAAATGGGTGATGGGCTGGATCTGGCTGGGGTACGTACGTCAGTCTGCCAGCCCCTGCCCAGGATCTTTGCTTTGCAACAAGTGATCCACAGACAAGCACCCTCAGTATCACCTGGGAGCTTGTTAGAAATGCAGAATGCAGCCCCCATCAGGCCTACTGAATCTGAGTCTATAGTGCAGCAACTCTGGATTATAGATTCTGATCCCTCCCTCATCCAAGATTGCTTTGCTATTTGCTTTTTTGTTTAGTAACCTATCTGGCTGGGCTACAATATATTCTCAACAATGTCCAGTTTTCAACAAGAAAAACAACCACCACTACAAAATGAGATGTGCAAAGAAATACAAAAATCTGAATCTAAATTTCAACAAGATCTCCAGGTAATCTGCGTGCACATAGAGTCTGGGAAACACTGGTTTAGATGACCGGTGTCTACAATGGAACCTAATCTGGCCTAGCAAAAGCAGACTCCTGAAAAGTGGATAAAAATGATATTCTGGGCCTTAATCCCACAGGTTTCAAGCCCACAGGTGTCAACTCAGCAGTCTGGCTGGGGCCCTGGGTCCTGTATTTTCACATGGATAATGCTAAGGTTTGAAAACCTCTGGTCTGGTAGCCTCAGAGAATCCCTCCAACTAAGCTTCTTTGAATCCACTTAAAGGAAACACTGCAAGATCTGACAACTCTGTTATTTTTAAGTTTCTTCTTGTTTTTGTCTGTTTGTTTTTCAGTCAAAAACTGGCTTTTCTGTTTCAGAAAGAAATCGTGCCTAACAGTTGCCTACTTTATGAACTTGAACAAAGAGAACAGAACATTCCAAAAAGACCAGTTATCAAACAGTCCTGGAGTGCCAGCTGCTGGTCCTGTGAGTGCACCCACATTCCCACCAGAGACAACTCAGGCTCTAGAGTCACCAGAAATAAGGGGTGGGAGAGAAAGGGAGGAGGAAAAGGGCCGGAGACATGAAAAAAGCAGGTGCGGAGTGCCAGCATGAGTCACAGCACTGCCAAGTCACGCCCACGCACACGTCAGTGTTCCACTTCTTCAGGGGGATTCTGGGTCTTTTTTTTTTTTTTTTTTGGCTGAGGCAGGTCTTAGTTGCATCGTGTGGGATCTTTTACAGTGGTGCATGGGCTTAGTTGCCCCATGGCATGTAGAATTTTAGTTCCCTATCCAGAGATTAAACCTGTGTCCTCTGCACTCCAAGGCAGATTCTCAAACACTGGGCCACCAGGAAGTCCCTGGGTCTTCTCACTGTAGCTCTGACATCAGAACTGAGTTGAGAAGTGTTCACATAAACCCCGTGCCTCTAACCCTCTCATTGTGAGCACAAGTCAGAAGGTTCCTGGAGAACCAAGTCTGGTTCTGATCAGGACTTGCAGCCACCTCGTTCCTCACCTCCCGTCCACACGTGTGTTCCGAGCACCCACTATGGACGGTGCAGAGTCCGGGCACGGGGATGAACAAGACACGTCAGGTCTGCCTTCATGAAACTTAAGAGTCTTGGAAATAAAGAATTAATTGAGAAGAATTAAGGCAAGCGCCAGGTGGCGCTAGTAGTAAAGAACCCACCTGCCCATGCAGGAGACATAAGGGTTCATTCCCTGGGTCAGGAAGATCCCCTGGAGAAGGGCATGACAACTCACTCCAGTATTCTTGCCTGGAGAATCCCATGGACAGAGGAGCCTGGTGGGATAGAGTCCATGGGGTCACAAAGAGTTGGATATGACTAAAGCAACTTAGCACACAAGGCAAGTAGTGACCGTATGGAAAGGGCAGGCTGCTCTGGGAATACACAACCAAGCAATGCAGACCAGGGTGGGGTACAGATGATAGTCTGCTCGGCTGCTGCCCCATTTCTAGCATCTGAATGTCTGAGGCAGGGCGTGTGGTCTACTGTCTACTCAGCCAGCCCACAGTCTTATTCCTGCTTCACATTCACCCACCTGGCCCTTGAAGCAGTTTTAACTGGCAACAACCCTCAGTCTAGGGTTCAGGGGAAGCTTGTAAGTGGAAATAACATTTAAGCTGAGACTAGAAAACCAAATTAGGAGTTCCCCGGATTCGGGGCTGGGAAGGCACTTCAAAGTAGAATGTGAATGAAACAACCAAGAACAGGAGACCTGCAGGAAGTCAGGGCCCCTGGGTGCAGCGGGGGTGAGGCTGCATGTGGAGGCAAGGCTGGGATCACAGGGCCAGAAAGGAGAGTGAACTTGTTAGCCAAAATATATATATATATATATATATATATATTTTTTTTTTTTTTTTTTTTAAGAAATAGATGGTACTGGCACAAAGACAGAAATACAGATCAATGGAACAAAATAGAAAGCCCAGAGATAAATCCACGCACATATGGACACCTTATCTTTGACAAAGGAGGCAAGAATATACAATGGATTAAAGACAATCTCTTTAACAAGTGGTGCTGGGAAATCTGGTCAACCACTTGTAAAAGAATGAAACTAGAACACTTTCTAACACCATACACAAAAATAAACTCAAAATGGATTAAAGATCTAAACGTAAGACCAGAAACTATAAAACTCCTAGAGGAGAACATAGGCAAAACACTCTCTGACATACATCACAGCAGGATCCTCTATGACCCACCTCCCAGAATACTGGAAATAAAAGCAAAAATAAACAAATGGGACCTAATTAACCTTAAAAGCTTCTGCACATCAAAGGAAACTATTAGCAAGGTGAAAAGACAGCCTTCAGAACGGGAGAAAATAATAGCAAATGAAGCAACTGACAAACAACTAATCTCAAAAATATACAAGCAACTCCTACAGCTCAATTCCAGAAAAATAAATGACCCAATCAAAAAATGGGCCAAAGAACTAAATAGACATTTCTCCAAAGAAGACATACAGATGGCTAACAAACACATGAAAAGATGCTCAACATCACTCATTATCAGAGAAATGCAAATCAAAACCACTATGAGGTACCATTTCACACCAGTCAGAATGGCTGCGATCCAAAAGTCTACAAATAATAAATGCTGGAGAGGGTGTGGAGAAAAGGGAACCCTCTTACACTGTTGCTGGGAATGCAAACTAGTACAACCACTATGGAGAACAGTGTGGAGATTCCTTAAAAAACTGGAAATAGAACTGCCTTATGATCCAGCAATCCCACTGCTGGGCATACACACCGAGGAAACCAGAAGGGAAAGAGACACGTGTACCCCAATGTTCATCGCAGCACTGTTTATAATAGCCAGGACATGGAAACAATCTAGATGTCCATCAGCAGATGAATGGATAAGAAAGCTGTGGTACATATACGCAATGGAGTATTACTCAGCCATTAAAAAGAATACATTTGAATCAGTTCTAATGAGGTGGATGAAACTGGAGCCTATTATACGGAGTGAAGTAAGCCAGAAGGAAAAACATCAATACAGTATACTAATGCATATATATGGAATTTAGATGGTAACAATAACCCGGTGTACGAGACAGCAAAAGAGACACTGATGTATAGAACAGTCTTATGGACTCTGTGGGAGAGGGAGAGGGTGGGGAGATTTGGGAGAATGACATTGAAACACGTAAAATATCATGTAAGAAACGAAAAAAAAAAAAGAAATAGAGACATTTCATAAGGACACTGGAGGTGTTTGTTCAGGGAAATGAGTGGGTAGCCTTTCCCTTCTCCAGGGCATCTTCCCAACCCAGGTCTCCCATGTTGCAGGCGGATTCTTCACCAGCTGAGCCACATGGGAAGCCCAAGAATACTAAAGTGAGTAGCTTATCCCTTCTCCAGCAGATCTTCCCAACCTAGAAATTGAACTGGGGTCTCCTGCATCGGATTCGTTACCAACTGAGCTATCAGGGAAGCCAGGAAAATAACAGTCAGGCTGAAAAGAGCCCCTGTGATCATGTGGAACTCGACCAAGATGACAGGCAGTCCCAGGGGCCAGACCAAGGGGCGAAGGGCTCAGAGCTACTTAAGGAAACAGACCTGATAGGGCTCAATGACAGACAGGATGTGGGGAGAGAGAGAGAGTCACAGTGGCCCTCAGATCTGTGGCTGATCTAACAGGGTGGCTGGTGTCATGAACCAAGCTAGAGGTCACAGTGCGGACAGGCAGGGGATGGAAAGTCAGCTCTGAAGCTGTGCTGGAGGCACGAGCCAGACCTTCAAAGGTCCAAGCTCGGGGTTCAGCGGGTCGTGCGGATCTGGAGCTCAGGAGAGAAGGCCAGGCTGGGGTATAGATGTGAGAGTCAACGACCCACGGGAGGTAAGAGGAACCGGGGCCTGGGATGGTTCCAGGAGGGGTGCCGAGGGGGTGCCCTGGGAGAGAACCCCAGCTTCTCAGGGACGGGCAAAGGGCGACACTGCCCCAAGAGATAAGACAGCACCCACATGAGGGCGTGGCCCACAGGGCTGGATGCCAGAGAAGCCAAGCAGCACGTGCCCCCAAGAGAAGTAACTCAGCAACGAGGGCGGAGGGGACCTCGACAAGACCACGCATTACAGAGGTGGACTCACTAAAACATCACTGGGAAGAGAGCCCTTGGGAAGGGAAGGGCTGAGGATGTAGACAAGAAAGATGGGGAGAAGTGTCCATATAACCTGGGAGGGGGATCCAGAACACAGGTGGGTCACATGCGGGTCTGGCTTTGGTCAGGAGAAGGGGCTCCTCCATTCACCAAAAGGAGGGGGTTGGTGCTGCAGGGGGATGCTGGGCAGGTACAACGGCAAGGGGCTGAGGGCGCTCTCATGGTCTGAGGGTCTCTTTCTAGTTCTGGGATTTCTCCTGTACTCTGGTTATTTCTGATTGAGTGCTGAACACCACATGCAAAAACCGGAGCAAGGGTCTGAGGTTCTGGATAAAGCGACTTCCTCCAGTGAGGACTGCCTTAATTTTGCTTCTAACTGGCAGTAGACTAGCAACACTGACAATCCCAAATTCCCAAATTGGTGCTAAAATGCTTCAAACCAAGGTTCCAGACCCTATGAGGGCTTGATGAACTCTGCATTACCCCTCACTCCTCAGCAATGGCCTTTCAAGCCTAGGGCGTTGACCAGGGTCCTTCCAACTTGGCCTGTTCAATTTTCTGTCTCCAGTACTGTGAATCTGGAAAGACCTCTGCTCAGAGTTTCAGCCAAACTTCTACCAAAACAAGCCAGACTACCATCACCAGAAAAAGAGCTCCATCTTTCACTAACATCAAAAACTTACAGCTTGGCTACCCACACCATTCCAAAAGACTTCCCCAACCCTGCAGAGGCAAAAGGAGCCTAGAGACCTGATTTTCACCTTACAGCCAGCAACTAGTTCTGTGACTCCTGGGCGTGACCTCCCAAGATGCCCTTAGCCTCACATGTAAAATGCATCTGGATCAGAATCTTTGAACGTCTTCCTGCTCTAGAAGTTTCACAGTCTCTAATATCCCTGCCACCTCCTACACTGGACAATCCTAGAATATACATTCTTCTTCTGTGGATCTATCAGCGCCCAGCCCAGCCACTGATCACAACTTCTCATTCTCAGAAGACCATTAAAATAAATGGACTTAAACTACCACAGGAGAGCTTCCCTGATGGCTCAATATTAAAGAATCTGTCTGCCAATGCAGGAGATGTGGGTTCGATCCCTGGGTCAGGAAGATAATCCTGAAGAAAGAAATGGCAACCACTCTAGTATTCTTGCCTGGGAAATCCCATGGATAGAAGAGGCTGGTGGGCTAGAGTTCACGGGGTCATGAGAGTCAGACACGACATGGCAACTAAACCACCACCAAACTACAAGAGCATGCATTTAGATGTGCAAACAAAGACATTCAGTTTCTAGAACTGTGCCCATCCATGCAGAAGATCCTTATTATCTGCTGTCCCGGCTACTAAGGCATGCAAAGTTGATGAGGACCCAATCAACGCCAAGGCAGAAAGTCAAAGAGAAAGCCCAACCCCAAAGAAGAAGGGAGTCAGTGGAGAGCATCATTGTGCCAAATGGCACGTGATACACAGACATAAGGGGACAAGTCTGAGTCACAGCAAATGATTTACATTGTTCTTTTTTAAAAAAGAAGGATGCTATGTGCTCAAGGCAGGAGAGCCTCAAATGTTGGCCTCTGGCTTTTTAGCAGCTAACATACCATGATTTCCTTGGTGGATGAGAAGTCCCAAGATACCCATTCTACTTATTTTCATGATGGACAAAAAGACCAGTGGTTGACATAATGACAAGTTGAAACAAAGTCCCACTTTCACAAGCACAGAGAAGACCCAGTGGAGCCATTTCATTATGCAGAGAACATTCTCCTGCACAAACCTGGGGGCTCTGGCCCAAGCCCCACACTGCAAAGCCACTGTGTGCCCTGCCCCTGCGCTCCCGCGGCAGGCTCCTGGCCTGCTCCTCTTCTCTACAGGACACTGCTATCTCCCAGGCAGCAATCTCCCCTTCCCTGCAGCACGTGGACCCATCAGAAAGCAAAGGCGTGTATGCCAAAAGCTGTGCTGCAACCAACACCCCCAAATGAATTCATTCCTGGGCTTCTTGATGGTGGAGTAACACACAAACTGGAAGCTACTGACCTCTAGGCTTGTCCTTACTTTTTCCAAGAGGTCCTGCATGTGGTGGGATAGGAGCTGGTGGAAGCTCTGAGTCCCAGCTCTGCTGTTCTCTTAACAAAGCTCCTTGAGGCATGAAAAATGGCCTGAGAGCCTCCTATGGTTCAGAAATCCCTGGGCATCAAGGATAGAAAGGTGACTGAGACACATGAGGTGCCAACCACTACAGAGCTAAAATCAGAGGGCCTCAGTTTCCCATCTGCTAAAGGAAGGCGCTGGATCCAGTCATCTTAGAGGTTCCTTCCGATTTGAACATGCTATGGCTTTAAGATCTGAGTTACAGCCCTGGTTGGCCACAGGCAGCTGTGGACTGGCGCTGCCACTCCGGACCTCAGTTCCCATGCAGGCAAAGCAAAGACGTGAGATCTGCAATATCCCCCATTACCTTATGCAGACACAACGGAAGGTTTCCAGAATCGCCCTGCAAGGAGTCCTTCTGCTGGACGGCCGCCCAGCAATAAGAGTCCACAAAGGAAGCCTGACGCCACGAGAAAGAACTGGGGGAGAAGCAGCTTATCTGGGTACCTAAGAAGCAAGAACAGAGTGTTTCAAGTCAGTGTGAGTGCAGGTGTGTGGACCCTTCCTGCCACACCACCCCCTCCCCGCCAGCCTCAGGGTTGCAAGTGTTTACTAAGTCACCAAACACCGCGATAGGAGCGAGGCCAGCACTGAAACCAAACACCCGAGTCCATGGTAAAGCTGACTTTTGTGAGCTTTCTGGCCAGGGCTGGACATGACAGCAGCTTGGGCTCAGTTGAGGAAGAACTCTTGAAAGAAAAGACACCATCATAAAAAGAAAAAGTGAGGGCTTCCCTGGTAGTCCAGTGGCTGAGAAGCCTCCTGCCAATGAAGGAGACACAGGTTCGATCCCTGCTGCACAGGCCATGGAGCAGCTAAGCCCAGGCGCTGCCACTACTGAAGCGCATGGAGCCTAGAGCCTGTGCTCCACAGAAGTGGAGCCACCACAGTGGGAGGCCCACACACTGCAACTAGAGAGCCCACCCGGCCATCAGAGAGAATTTTTCAAGAAGGAAAAGTGAGCAGGAAAGGAAGCAGAGCCAAACATGCATTAAGGACACAGGCAGAGTTGGTTTAGTTTCGGGTAAGGACTGGTGGGGGTGGGGACGGTCCCAGGTGGTACTAGTGGTGAAGAACCCGCCTGCCGAATGCAGGAGATGTAGAGATGGGGATTCAGTCCCTGGGGTGGACAGATCCCCTAGAGAAGGGCACGAAACCCACTCCAGTATTCCTGCCTGGAGCACCCCATGGACAGAGGAGCCTGGCGGGCTACAGTCCATGGGGTTGCAGAGTCAGACACGACTGAAGCAACTTAGTCCGTGAAGGGTGGGGAATCGGGAAGGAGGAGAACTCAGTACAGAAAATTGAACAGGAAAAGGAGTCCTTTTTACAACAAAGAAACAGTGAACGTTCAGCCTGAGGAAGAGAAAGTTGGTGCAACATTTGGTAATACATCCCTGGATGGAAAATCGAGTTTTCCATCTCCTCTAAGGAAAAAGAAGGTTGAGGCCAGAATTACAGCCCAAGTGGTGTATGTTCAGAAGGCAGATGCTCTCAAGTGCCAACCCGCAGGCAGGGAGTGGGGCTCAGGGTGCGGACTCTCATAACTTGCTGCTCTTCTGTGAGGGGCTCCGGACCTCGTTCTCTCCTCTGCAAGCAGAGGCCCGCATCTCCACATAAATGCTGTCATCACTTACTGCCTGGTAGAGTCCTCCTCGGGGAAGGCAATGGCACCCCACTCCACCCCACTCTTGCCTGGAAAATCCCATGGACAGAGAAGCCTGGTGGGCTGCAGTCCATGGGGTCGCTAAGAGTCGGACACGACTGAGCGACTTCACTTTCACTTTTCACTTTCATGCACTGGAGAAGGAAATGGTAACCCACTCCAATGTTCTTGCCTGGAGAATCCCAGGGACAGGGGAGACTGGTGGGTTGCCGTGTATGGGGTCACACAGAGTCGAACACGACTGAAGCAATTTAGCAGCATCAGCAGGAGCAGCAGCAGACTCCTCCTGACTCACAGGGGCCACCGTGGAAAACAGGCCAATGAAGCTTTGGGTGCAGGGCTGACACCGCTCTCCCCTCCTCGGCAGCAGGCAGAGGGCTGGCGCTGAGGCTCCGTGGCGCGCCCAGCAGCACCACGGGCACCAGCCCTGGGGGCAGAGGCTCCCCCTCCCCGCCACACGGCTCTGACAACGCTGCAGGTAAACCTGCCGTCACACAGCCAGGGACCTCGCCACTGACTTACAACTCCTGGGACGTCCGAATGAGACCGACATTAGAGTCTGCATTCTGAGAAGAGGACCTGGTCCCCGATAGTCGAACACTGTGCGCTATCTCTTCCTGTACAAAGTGGCCAGCAGGTTGCATTACAGCTTTAAAGACGGGAGAGGGGTGCCCATCTTCTCCCTCCCCACCTTGCAGAGAGCACAGGACCACAGGAAGACACAGGCTGGACATCCCCGGTCCCTTTATGAGGGACACAAACACCCGCAAACGGTCACCGTCCTCGGGAGTAAAGAGTTACTCGCTGTTGTGTCTGACTCTGTGACCCCACGGAGTGCAGCCCGCAAGGCTCCTCTGTCCAGGGGATGTCCCGGGATACTGGGAATGGGCTGCATGCCCGACCCACGGGGAGGCCCTCATCCAGGGGATCTTCCCAACGCAGGGGACTGAACTTGGGTCTCCCGCATTGCAGGAGCCAGCGGGGAAGCCTCTGGGGAGGAGCTGGCCTTCACACACGTGGCAGGAGAAGGCAGTGAGGGTGGCCATGCTGGCTGCAGAGCAGATTCCTGGGGCAAAGGGGCTGCAACCCCCTTCTTCATTTGCTCAAAGAGGTCAAAGAAGGACTTCTCAGCAAGAGCCCTTGGAGATCACTGTGAAAAGTCACACACCATCTGAAAATGTCCTCTAATAGCATAAGTTCTTGCCAACCAGGAATGGCTTACACATAAGCTGGGGGTGGGAAAGAGTCAAGGTCCCTTCCAACTCTGACCCCGTTAAACCTGAGTTCTTACATTCTATCAACAAGAGAGGGCTCAGAACAGAACAGGCCCCCAGGCTAACCTCGCTTTGCTCCTGCATCAGTATTCCTTTGTCAAATGCTTCCAACAAGATCCCAGACACCAAGGCTTACATAAATCTGCAGATACAATGAGACTACAATGAGACAGACAGGCCCTGGGTTATAAATGGTTTCGGGCACTTTGCTTGCTTGGCAGAATCTGTTCAAACACATTCTCGTGAAAATGGACCATGCTGCTAGGATTTCATGGAAACCTGTCTGGCCCAGAAGTTCCTGTAGATACCAGTCCTCATGGTGCATGGAGCCAACATGTAGTAATCTTTCCAAAGGAAAATGCTGTGGGTTGTCCTGGGACCTCAGGGGCCTCCCCCAGGGCAGAGGTGGAAAGCACTGGAGCATAAATAACTAAACTTTTCACACCAAACCTTTTGCAAGCTTTGGCAGAAAAGAGGAAGAAAGGAAACCGAGTCTACAGATGGAGCTGGGGACGTGCTGAGCTCACAGTTATGTTCTTACAGTCGTAAGCATGTTGCTGCTGTTGTTTAGTCGCTCAGTCATGTCTGCCTCTTCTGCGACCCCAAGGACTGTAGCCCACCGGGCTCCCCACTCCACGGTGGGAAATGGAGTGTCTCCGGCCAAACAAGGACGTGACAGCCATCAGTGACTTCAAGCCTCCAAACGTGAACTAGAGCTCCCAAAAGGTAACACAGCGCCTGTGCTCCAGCAGACACTGCCACCCACTAGAGCTGGGGGGGAGGAGCGCAAGGGGAAAGGGATGAGAAATTAAAAAAAAAAGAATAGAATCAGCACAACAAAAGAAACTATAAGCAAGGTGAAAAGACAGCCTTCAGAACGGGAGAAAATAATAGCAAATGAAGCAACTGACAAACAACTAATCTCAAAAATATACAAGCAACTCCTACAGCTCAATTCCAGAAAAATAAATGACCCAATCAAAAAATGGGCCAAAGAACTAAATAGACATTTCTCCAAAGAAGACACACAGATGGCTAACAAACACATGAAAAGATGTTCAACATCACTCATTATCAGAGAAATGCAAATCAAAACCACTATGAGGTACCATTTCACACCAGTCAGAATGGCTGCGATCCAAAAGTCTACAAGCAATAAATGCTGGAGAGGGTGTGGAGAAAAGGGAACCCTCTTACACTGTTGCTGGGAATGCAAACTAGTACAGCCACTATGGAGAACATTGTGGAGATTCCTTAAAAAACTGGAAATACACCTGCCTTATGATCCAGCAATCCCACTGCTGGGCATACACACAGAGGAAACCAGAAGGGAAAGAGACACGTGTACCCCAATGTTCATCGCAGCACTGTTTATAATAGCCAGGACATGGAAGCAACCTAGATGTCCATCAGCAGATGAATGGATAAAAAAGCTGTGGTACATATACACAATGGAGTATTACTCAGCCATTAAAAAGAATACATTTGAATCAGTTCTAATGAGGTGGATGAAACTGGAGCCTATTATACAGAGTGAAGTAAGCCAGAAAGAAAAACACCAATACAGTATACTAATGCATATACATGGAATTTAGAAAGATGGTAATAATAACCCTGTATATGAGACAGCAAAAGAGACACTGATGTATAGAACAGTCTTTTGGACTCTGTGGGAGAGGGAGAGGGTGGGATGATTTTGGAGAATGGCATTGAAACATGTATAATATCATATATGAAACGAGTCGCCAGTCCAGGTTCGATGCACAATACTGGATGCTTGGGGCTGGTGCACTGGGACGACCCAGAGGGATGGTACGGGGAGGGAGGAGGGAGGAGGGCTCAGGATGGGGAACACATGTATACCTGTGGTGGATTCATTTTGATATATGGCAAAACCAATACAATATTGTAAAGTTAAAAAATAAAAACATAAAAACATCAAAAAAAATAAGAAAATAAAAATTAAAAAAGAATAGGATTGGCCCCAGATAGCTAAGGGGCATATAAAAGGAATGAATTCAGCGAGCCCAGAAGCTTGCATCTTCTCAGACACAGAAGAACGCTAAATCCCTTAATATCTTGTTTTCCTCTCCACTTAACAAGAATCTTTGATGTATAGATTGCCTGCTCCCCTAGTTGCAAACCTATATATAGCCTGACCTCCTCTCCTGCCTCCTCAGAGCAATTTTCTCAGAGCTATTGAGATGCTGCCTCCTGGAATAAAATAACTCTCTATTTACAGACTGTGACTAATATTTTTCAGTCAACAATGGGATTTACAAGGCAAGAATACTAGAGTGGGTCGCCATTTCCTTCTCCAGCAGATCTTCCCAACCCAAGGATTAAACCCATGTCTCCTGTATTGACAGGTGGATTCTTTACCACTGAGCCACCAGGGAAGCCTCATAAGTATTGTTGTTCAGTCTCTAACTCCTGTCCGACTCTTTGTGACCCCATGGACTATAGCACGCCAGGATCCTCTGTCCTCCACTATCTCCCAGAGTTTGCTCAAATTCATGTCCATTGAGTCAGTGAAGCCATCTAACCATTTCATCCTCTGCTGCCCCTTTCTCTTTTTGCCTTCAATCCTTCCCGCTCGTAAGTACAAGAATGTTCAAACGTTCTTCCCCTGAAATGGAAGATCAGAAGAAAAAGACTACTGATACTCACAGGACACCATGCCATCTTTAAATCATCACCTCATATAAACCTCACAACGAAATGTGGAAAAGGGATAGAGAGACCTTATCTTCATTTTACTCTGGAATAAACTGAAGCTCAAAGTAGTTCAGCAATCCCCCACCCAATGAAATCTGTGAAGTCAATGGGGTGCCAGAACTTGAATCTGTACTCAACTCTTAGGCTCTTAAAATGCTCCTATCTAGACCATTCCTTGGACTTCCCTGGTAGCTCAGCTGGTAAAGAATCCACCTGCAATGCGGGAGACCCTGGTTCAATCCCTGGGCTGGGAAGATCCCCTGGAAGAGGGCATGGCAAACCACTCCAGTATTCTTGCCTGGAGAATTCCCATGGATAGAGGAGCCTGGCAGGCTATGGTCCATAGAGTCACAAAGAGTCAGACATGACTGAGTGACGGGGCAGGGCGGAGACCAGTCCCTCCAAGGAGGCCAAGCTAGAGGCAGTCCTGGGAGCCAGGCCTCTGGCAGAGCAGGGGAAACAGGGAGGGGGCAGGTTTGAACACGTGGACACTCCAACTGACCAGAGAGGGCAGAGCTTTTTCCTAGGAACGGTCAGGGTCAAACCCAGGGAAAGGAACAAATGGAGCCCCAGGTACTGGATATTCCCAAGTCAGAAACAGGAAACAAAGGAAATCAAGAGCCAGACAAGGAAAAGAGCCAAACTGGGGGTGAAAGGCAGGAGAAAGAGAGGGGCAAAGCCAGAGGGTGCGGGATCCTATCCAAGAAGGGCTGTGCAGTCCTACACCTTCACCCAGGGCCGTCCGCCTGGCCTAAATCACCGTGTTGGGATGCTCAACTGTTGCCATGGGGCTAGGATGCTTGGTCCTGGCCCATCCTGATTCATCTTCAAATGGAACTCCACGTCTTCTGTCTTATTTACTCTTCAAACTAATATTGGGGGATGATCATTTTGTAAGGGAAGAAATATCAAATCACTATGTTGTGCAACAAGAACTAACAGTGTTGCAGATCAATTATACTTCAAAAACAAACACACAAAGCAACAAACACACAAAGCAACAAACTCATATACAAAAAGGGGTCAGATGTGCAGTTCCAGGAGTCAGGGGTGGGGGACAGGGGATTGGATGGAGGCAGTCAAATGCACAAACTTCCAACTATGAGGGTTAGGGCCATAACCATAACTACACACACACTTAACACTGCTGCATGTCATACATGAAAGCAGTTGAGAAAGCAAACCTCGAGAGTTCTTATCACAAGGAAAATTTTATTTTATTTTGCATCTTTATGAGACCATAGATGATCATTAAACTTACTGTGATAATCATTTCATGATGTATGTAAGTCAAATTATTACACCGTACACCTTTAACTTATACAGTCAATTATAACTCAATAAAACTGGAAAAAATAATACTGTTGGGAGGTGAACAAGTCTTTTATGTATTTTCCTAGCAGTCTTCCAGTTAAGACAGCTTCTGGTCTCTCTCTACCCCACCTTTGCAAACTGCTGCCAGATCATTTGCCCTCGAGCTCAGCTGTCATCTTGACACTCCTTCAGCTCAGTGTTTTTCACTGGTTCCCAACCACCCAGAGGACAAATCCAAACTGATGCTTCAACCCAACCCACTGCTGCCATGACATGTACAGGCCCCATTTGCTCCTAAATCTTTGCCTTTCATCACACCATTCCCTCCACCCAGGGGCCCTCTCTCTAGTTCTGTTAAAGTCAGTGCCCCTCCACGTCCATCTTTTAAAGACCAGCTCACCCTCTCCATAAAGCTTTGTCCCCACTGAGCTCCTGGAGCCCTTTAAAGCCATCAGAAATATGCAGATAATCACCTTCAACCAGGCTGTATAAATACTCATGCATTATCCCTCTAGTAATATCTCAGCTCTTGGCTGGCAGGGTGAACACAGTCACACACACAGAACACCCACACAGACACACACTCTCTCTTTCCTCTCTCCCTCTCTCTCAGCTCCATACAGCACCCCGTAGGAATAAACAATACCCATCTGGGTGCTTCTGTCATTGTTGTTTAGTCGCTAAACCATGTCTGACCCTTTTGCTACCCCATGAACTCGCAGCACGCCAGGCTCCTCTGTCCATGGGGTTTCCCAGGCAAGAATACTGAAGTGGGGTGCCATTTCCTTATCCAGGGGATCTCCCTGGCCCAGGGATTGAACCCACATCTCCTGCACTGGCAGGTGGAGACTTTACCACTGAGCCTCCTGGGAAGGCCCAAGATGTTCCCAAGTACTATGATAAATAGTATCTCAATTAATGGTAAGAAACTCTCACAGCTGAGGAAACAGAGTCCCTGACCGGCAGTGGCCCTCCAGCCTGGGTCCTGTGCTCTGCCTGCCTCACTTTGCCACACACTGGCTGAATGAAGACACTCTGATTCTAGGGGGTAGCTTCGTGAGATCTGCACTGTCTTTCACAACTGTACGGAAATCAAGAAATGCGTGTCCAGTTTACACCAGGAACAACACCACCATGTCCATCCGGCTGAGAGTGCACACAGCTGTGGGCTTTCCATCTGAGTCTGGCCAGAGAGGATGAAAGGTCACAGGCAGGAAATAGTCCCTCCCGGGCCCCGTGGCGGCAGGTTCAGCATCTGCTAACAAGAGACCCGCATCACGCCATCCCCGGCCCACATCCCAGACCCCTGACTGGAGCCCAAGGCGCAGCTCATGCCTTCTCCCTGAGGCAGCCCAGCCAAGGTTTGTTTCTGAGCTGCAGACTCAGCCGCTGCACAACCAGAGGGCTTCCCAGCCCGAGGGGAGCCAGGACGGGAGCAGGGAGGTGGGCCAGCCCGCACAGCTTCTCTGTAGGACCATCGCCAGTGAGCAACAGACCAGTGCAGCTTGCTCTGTAACAGGTCCACCCCCCTCAGAGGTGGGACTTCACTGTCCCTCTTTTTCTTGATAAGCTTTGTTTCCATTCTTCTCATTGCTAGCATCTGAAGGGCTGGGAGTCCTGGGAAAGCCCTCAGCATCTTCTGACAAAAACACATCCACCCTCCCTCCCCAGGTGCTGTGTGGGAATTCTTCTACGTTGCTTCCCCATTTAAAGGCTACATGCAACTGACAGTGACACAAGAACTGAGCTTCCTGAAAAGTCGATGAAACTCACCAAAACCACAGGTTAACAAAGCACCAAGGGAAAGAGCTAGCCAACTGCCTGGGAGGACTTTAGAGGAACTTGCAAACAGAAGAGACTCTAAGCTGGTCACCAGCACAGTGAGGAGACTCAGCGGCAGCAAAAAGCAAGGAAGGGAACGCTTCCCGTGCTGAGGACTTTGACCCTATTTTAAGGATCAGGAAAATTGAGCCCTGAGATCTCACAACTAGTGGGCTGTAGAGCTCGCATATCAACGGGGTTTCCATCTTTATCTTCCAAACATGAGAAAGAAAAGGCAAAAAGCACAGGTTATTGAAGAAACATGAGTCAGAGAAGGTCAAAACAGAGGCAGGGAGACAGGAGACTTTCTTTGAAGAAAAGAGTAAGTGCTGGGTTTGCTGTCCTGGGAAGCAGAAAAGGAAAACAGACTTTAATGATATCAACTACACACATTACTTTGATATAGTTCTTTAAAAGTTTGCAAAGTGTTTTAATTTTGCAAAACAAAAAAAACCAGTTCTAACTGACTTTAATGTAAATTATATACATACACACATCAATCTCTCTCTCTCTCACATACACACACACACACACACACACACACACACACACACGGAGTCCAGGTACGTCATAATACAACCTGTGAGGCACTGACTGGACTTGAAAGTTCTTGCTATATTTTAAGGTTGCCAAAAAAAGGAAACAATTCTATTATAAACTCTCAGGTTCAATGAGAATAACCATGTAGAAATGGACCCTGGTTGTGTGGTAGAGAAAGAGATGGGCAGTGGTCAGCACTGAAAAATAAACAGGAAATAGTAACAAGCACTCCTAAGAATGAAACAGGTCTAAATTGGTTTCAGTACCCTTGACACCAACATAAAACCAAAGGAAGTCTGCCCCAAAGGATCCTTTCTTGCCAAAAACTAAGAGATCCAACCATGATAAAAGAAAGTAAAATTCCAAGAATCTCAGGATTATTCGTCTCTCTAAAAAAGAACCAAATTCCTCCCCTTTACGGAGAAGGCAATGGTAACCCACTCCAGTACTCTTGCCTGGAAAATCCCATGGGCGGAGGAGCCTGGTAGGCTGCAGTCCATGGGGTCGCGAAGAGTCGGACATGACTGAGCAACTTCACTTTCACTTTTCACTTCCATGCACTGGAGAAGGAAATGGCAACCCACTCCAGTGTTCTTGCCTGGAGAATCCCAGGGACAGGGGAGCCTGGTGGGCTTCCGTCTATGGGGTTGCACAGAGTCGGACACGACTGAAGCGACTTAGCAGCAGCAGCAGCCTCCCCTTTAACCTCTCCAGCCAACTTCACCCCAAACCCAACTCTAGCCTCAAACAGAAGCAAATAAATGAATTCTACAAGTCCCACATGATTCATTTCTGCCTTTTGCTTTGCAGGAACTGACACTGGCACAGGAATTTTAAAACAGTGCGAAAATGTAAGTACTCTCTTGTAATCCAAACTGGAAGAAAAGAAATACTGAATTGGAATGACAGTTTCATTTTCCTTTAAACCAAACTGATTCACCAGTTCTCTTTTCTTTCCACAACTACAAGTAAGCCTGGCTTTTACAGAGAACCTAACCAGGGCTAACACCTGCTCCTTGATAAGACTGTTGCTGTTGTTGTTTATCACTGAGATGTGTCTGACTCTTTCATGACCCCATGGACTGTAGCGTACCAGGCTCCTCTGTCCATAGAATTCTCCAGGCAAGACTACTGGTGTGGGTAGCCATTCCCTTCTCCAAGGAATCTTCCCAACCCAGGGTTTGAACCTACATCTCCTGCATTGAAGGTGGATTCTTTTCCACTGAGCCACCTAGGAAGCCCCTTAACATAATCAAATGTTATTTTCTAAATGAGTTTAGATATTTCACTATCCATCCAAGGAATAAACTGCATGGCATTTCTGCATTGATAGTTTTCTGCTTCTGGGTCTACCAAATTAGACAAAGGCCCATCAGTGTACAATGCTCTCCTAACAGAGGGGAATAACAGCCCAGACCACATGGTCCAGGATTTGTGACTACAGAGTGGACAGCCAAGGAACAATACAATTAAGTTGGCGAGCCTCCAGTGAAAACGGCAGGGCTCCTTTAACCCAATCAAGAAAAATGTTGTGAACAATATAATATTATACAGTCTGCTAAGTGCAGGAGCAGAAGCGAGACCGAAGTCAGACAAAGACTGAAACTTGAAGGACCCATGAGGCCAGCATTATACCTGCAAGAACAGACTAGACAAATAAGCAGTGGTTTGAGGGCCTGCTTTCCTGTGGTGGAGAACCAAGTCCCTGAGCACACCCAGAACGTCTAGACCACACAGAAGAACTTGCATCAATCCAATGTAAAACCTGACGACTGTCCAGTGAATACAATTTCAATGACGTGTGCACCAGTGAAAAAAGATACAAGAACTAATGTTCTAGTTCAGCTCAGTCGCTCAGTCATTTCCAACTCTTTGCGACCCCATGAACCGCAGCACACCAGACCTCCCTGTCCATCACCAACCCTCGGAGTTTACCCAAACCCATGTCCATTGAGTCGGTGATGCCATCCAACCATCTCATCCTCTATTGTCCCCTTCTCCTCCTGCCCTCAGTCTTTCCCAACATCAGGGTCTTTTCCAATGAGTCAGCTCTTCACATCAGGTGGCCAAAGTATTGGAGTTTCAGCTTCAACATCAATCCTTCCAATGAACACCAGGATTGATCTTTAAGATGGATTGGTTGGATCTCTTTGCAGTCCAAGGGACTCTCAAGAGTCTTCTCCAACACCACAGCTCAAAAGCATCAATTCTTCGGCACTCAGCATTTTTTATAGTCCAACTCTCACATCCATCCATGACTACTGGAAAAACCACAGCCTTGAGTAGACAAGTAAATGTTCTAGTAAAGATGAAAAAAAAGTACTTAATGTATTTAAATATTATTTTTTTAATTTTTATCATAGAGATTAACTAGCTCAAATATACAAAAAATAATATAAGAGATACCTAGAGGTTTAAAGCAATACTGATATTTCGCTTCGTTTACCTCATTTCTTTTTTTTTTTTTTTTAAGATTCTTTGTGTTGTGCCATACACAAAAATAAACTCAAAATGGATTAAAGATCTAAACCTAAGACCAGAAACTATAAAACTCTTAGAGGAGAACATAGGCAAAACACTTTCCGACATATATCACAGCAGGATCCTCTATGACCCACGTCCCAGAATATTGGAAATAAAAGCAAAAATAAACAAATGGGACCTAATTAAAATTAAAAGCTTCTGCACAACCAAGGAAACTATACGCAAGGTGAAAAGACAGCCTTCAGAACGGGAGAAAATAATAGCAAATGAAGCAACTGACAAACAACTAATCTCAAAAATATATAAGCAACTCCTACAGCTCAATTCCAGAAAAATAAATGACCCAATCAAAAAATGGGCCAAAGAACTAAATAGACATTTCTCCAAAGAAGACACACAGATGGCTAACAAACACATGAAAAGATGCTCAACATCACTCATTATCAGAGAAATGCAAATCAAAACCACTATGAGGTACTATTTCACGCCAGTCAGAATGGCTGCAATCCAAAAGTCTACAAGCAATAAATGCTGGAGAGGGTGTGGAGAAAAGGGAACCCTCTTACACTGTTGCTGGGAATGCAAACTAGTACAGCCACTATGGAGAACAGTGTGGAGATTCCTTAAAAAACTGGAAATACACCTGCCTTATGATCCAGCAATCCCACTGCTGGGCATACACACCGAGGAAACCAGAAGGGAAAGAGACACGTGTACCCCAATGTTCATCGCAGCACTGTTTATAACAGCCAGGACATGTCCAGCCAGGACAGATGTCCATCAGCAGATGAATGGATAAGAAAGCTGTGGTACATATACACAATGGAGTATTACTCAGCCATTAAAAAGAATACATTTGAATCAATTCTAATGAGGTGGATGAAACTGGAGCCTATTATACAGAGTGAAGTAAGCCAGAAAGAAAAACACCAATACAGTATACTAATGCATATACATGGAATTTAGAAAGATGGTAACAATAACCCTGTGTACGAGACAGCAAAAGAGACACTGATGTATAGAACAGTTTTTTGGACTCTGTGGGAGAGGGAGAGGGTGGGATGATTTGGGAGAATGGCATTGAAACATGTATAGTATCATATATGAAACGAGTCGCCAGTCCAGGTTCGATGCACAATACTGGATGCTTGGGGCTGGTGCACTGGGACGACCCAGAAGGATGGTACGGGGAGGGAGGAGGGAGGAGGGCTCAGGATGGGGAGCGCGTGTATACCTGTGATGGATTCATTTTGATATATGGCAAAACCAATACAATATTTTAAAGTTAAAAAATAAAAAAAATTGTGTTGTGGATCATTTTTAAAGTCTTTATTGAACTTACAATGCTGCTTTTTGCTTTTTGCCTGTGAGGCATGTGGGATTTTTGTTCCCCGACCAGAGATCGAACCCTCCCCTCCTGCATTGGAAGGGGAAAAGTCTTAACCAGTGGACCACCAGGGAAGTACCTACTTCATATCTTTTTTAGAAATTAAACATTTTATTTTGAATTTTTTCAGATATGCAGAAGTTACACGAATATTACAATGACATTCAGCTATAAAAAAACAAGGAGATCCTGCCATTTGTGTCATCATGGAGGGGCCCTGAGGGCATTATGTTAAGTGAAATAAATTAGAGAAAGACAAACATGTCTGATCTAATAAAACGAAACTCACCTGAGACAGAAAACAGAGTGGCAGTTGACGGAGGCCAGGCAAGGGGAATGAGGAAAATGCGCCAAGGTGGTCAAAAGGCAAAAACACCCAGATACACGTTCTGGGAAGTAACGCACGATACAGTGACTACAGGTAACCACACCGTACTGTATATTTGAAAGCTAAGCAAGTAGATCTTCAAAATTCTCATCATGAGAAATAAATAACTATGTAAGATGATGATATTAGCAAAATTTACTGTCGTGATCATTTTGCAATACATGCATATATCAATTCATTGTGCTGCATACCTGAAACCTATACGATGTTATATGTCAATTACAGCTCAATAAAACTGGGGGGAAAAAGTAAAATTTGCAAACACATATACAACCCAGGAGAAGGAAATGGCGACCCACTCCAGTGTTCTTGCCTGGAGAATCCCAGGGACGGGGGAGCCTGGTGGCTGCCGTCTCAGGGCTCACAAAGAGTCGGACACAACTGAAGCGACTTAGCAGCGTACAACCCAGGCATCAAACCCAGGTCTCTCACATTGTAGGCAGACACTTTACTGTCTGAGCCACCAGGGAAGTCCTATAAAATACAGTATCACCATAAAAAATATTACTGACATATCACACTGTCAACATTCTGCCACACCCTCCCTTTATATGTATAATACGTACATTTTCTTCCCTGAACCTCTTGAGAGTAAGTTGCTGAGATTATGACCCTTTCCTCTGAAGAGTGCATATCTTCAAAGACAAGATATTCTTTTACATTGTGTGCATCCGTGTGTGCTAAGGTGCTTCAGTCAGGTTTGACTCTTTACATCCCTATGGACTGTGTAGCCCACGAGGCTCCTCTGTCCATGAGCTTCTCTAGGAAAAGAATACTGGAGTGGGCTGCCATGCCCTTCTCCAGGGGATCTTCCCAACCCAGGGATGGAACCAGCGTCTCTTACATCTCCTGCACTTGCAGGCAGGTTCTCTACCACTAGCGCCACCTGGAACATTACCCAGTGCGATCACTAAATGAAAACACAACAGCAGGAAAGCCAAATACAACTATCCTTTATGGCAATTTTCCCTCCACTCAGGGTCCAACCCTGCACCATACACTGTGCGTTTAGATGTCACATCTCCCTAGCCACTTTATCCTGGTTCCACAGCCCTCCTCTGTCGATGAAGACCCTAACATGTGTCAAGAGCTCAGGCCCCCTGTTCTGTGCGACACGCCTTCATCTGTGTTTGTTGGCAGGGATCCCATGAAAGGGTTGTGGGCCCTCCACAGGACACTCCTGGAGATACCTGTGACAGCTTCCCCATGACAGGTGATGTCACCTATGATAATCACTTGGTCAAGGTGCCATCCTCCAGGGCTCTGCTGTAAAAGTGCCTTTTTCCCTGAGAAATAAGTGATCTATGGGGGACGCTCCTAGACTGTGTAAGTATTCTATTCCCCAACTAACTTCTACTCAGTGGTGAATCCAATACTTCCACTGTGGCTGCAACATGAAGGTTTTCCAACTTGATCCTTCCTTCTAATTTATTAGTGGCACTTTACTATAAAAAGGAGCTTCCCCTTTCCCCCTCCCTCATTTTTTAAGCACCAACATAATCAACATAGACTCATGTAGTCTTGTTTTTCAATATTTTATAATCCATTACTTTTATTTCTTCTTTTTTAATATAAATTTATTTATTTTAATTGGAGGCTTACTTTACAATATTGTATTGGTTTTGCCATACATCAACATGAATCCACCACAGGTGTACACGTGTTCCCCATCCTGAATGATCCTTCCACCTCCCTCCCCATACCATCCCTCTGGGTCATCCCAATGCACTAGCCCCGAGCATCCTGTATCATGCATCGAACCTGGACTGGTGATTCGTTTCACATATGATATTAAACATGTTTCAATGCCATTCTCCCAAATCATCCCACCCTCACCCTCTCCCATAGAGTCCAAAAGACCCTTTTATTTCTTTTGAGGCTTAAATTGTTCCAAACTAGATCCTGTACCTAACATGCTCCCTGGGGTTTTGAGCACTTCTGCACTCCCTGGCACAAGTTGTTCTGGGCTTACCTTGTGCTTTGCCTGCCCCAGCCCTGCAATTGGCCATTTCTCCAAGGAGCCCTCCATTCCTTTCAGTAGGTGATAAAATTTTAAACCAAGATTTGGACGCTTGCTATGCTCATTGCTCCTGGGACATCATAGCTTCCAAGCCCTTACAAGAGACCTAGCTAAGAATCTAATTTGTGAGTATGTGTGTAAGAGAGAGAAAGAGTTTATGCTGAGATTTTTAATTCTGACCCAACATCACTAGGCCCTTCCTTGCTTTCCTCTATTCCATGTTTGTATCTGCTTTCTTTCATTTAGACCCTTACCCCCCAATACATCAACATACTGATAATTCACAGAAAATAACTTAAGAATTTTTAAAGCAACAACATCTGATTTTCACTTTGGATTATATGTCAAAATTGGCCGTTCGGGGTCAAGAACCGAAGTAGAGACCAGACAGGGATCTAATGCAATAGTCCAGGTGAGAGAGTGTGAACAGACACCTGCCTGAAGTCCCTCCCATCACCTCTAGGTCCTAGCTTGGTCCAGGCCAAAGGTTTTGCTTCCATGAAATGATCAATACAAAATGTAGATGAAGGTAAAAAGGGAAATCAATGCAAACATAAAACAACTTGTATATTAAAAAAAAATGTGTTCTGCAAAATCACTGAAATAACAGAGATTATGAAACATACAGGATTGAGGCACGTCACTCAAATTCTTCGCAGATTTTGTACCTAGAGCAGTAACCAAACAGCAACAATCCTGATAAAAACACATTCACTAGTGTGATAAAGGGGTGTGTAAGGAAGGCTGCTGAGTTATGCACCCAAGTACAAAATCAAAAGACCAGAGAGAACCACCAGAGAACACTTCTAAAACAGGACATGTGACCAAATGGAGCCAAGGGGAGCGAGGGGTGAACAGGCATCGTGTGTGCCATACTCCTCTGAAGCTTACTGCATCCCGGTCTTCTTCCTTGGTGGCACAAATCATTCATGTGCTGGAGAAATGGCATATGAACCAATGCGACTCACATACTTTGCTGGTATTCCCTATGTCTGATCCCATATAAGCTACTTCCCATCACAGAATCACTGAGAGGAACAAATGTCATTTACTAAATAGGATGATTAGATAGGAATTAGACGCTCTCACTCAATTGAAAAAAAGAATCTGGTTATCATTTAGTTTCATTTGTCAGATGAGGAAAAAGTTCAGAGAGGTCAGACAACTTCCAGACGTAGAGAGAGAACACTTGTGTCGGTTCCAGGGAACGGCCCTCCTCTTTCCCCAACGAGATGACACCCTGAGAAGCAGTGATCACGGAAGAGACAGCAGATGCGAGTGGAATGAAGAAGGAGTGGTGCTGTGGGATGCAAGGCCAGCCAATAACACAGGAAGAGCAGAAAAAGGGCCCACCTCAGTCTCCCCATCAGCCTGGTCCTGAGCTCCAGGCCCACATTCACAAAGGGAAGTGTCATCAAAAAGTTCAGCACCGGACTTCCTGGTGGCACAGTAGACAGGAATCCGCCTGCAATGCAGGGGACACGGGTTTGATCCAAGGTCTGGGAAGACTCCACAAGCTGCGGAGCAACTGAGGCTGTGTGCCACAACTACTGAGCCCGTGTTCTGCAACAAGAAGGGACACGACAATGAGAAGCCCACATTGCAGCGAAGAGTTGCCCCACTTGCTGCACCTAGAAAGCCCACAGGCAGCAACAAAGACCCAGTCAGTGCGACCAAAAATAAGTATTTTTTTTAAAAAGCCACAGGGCGAAGAACAGTAATGGCTAGTGTGTGAAAACCTAACACAAAGTACCTAATGCTACTTCATGTGGAGTCCGATTTGTGGCAGAAAGATTGTTGGCAGGGTGAAGGGGACCAACTGAAAAGGATGTTCCCTGCTAGCGATGGAGGCTGGGCCCACGGCGGGAGGGAAGGGCCAGATCAGACAAACTGCATCACCAGGAACATCACAGCAGGAAGGACATGTAAGAGCCAGGCATGGATCGCTGCATCAGCCCCAGCTGGGTCCCACCTCCTCCACAGGAAACGTGGGCTCGGTTTTTGCCTTGTAAGAGGGCAGTGGGGATACCAGACACCGTGCCAAAATGAACCGGATAAATGGATACTGCCCCCAAAGCAGGGGAAGGGGCCTTAAGAAAACACATTTAAGGAACAGCTCATTTAAGGCCAGGGGGCAAGTTAATAGATCCTTTTAAGTATAAAAAGGGTTAGAAGAAAATTATCGTACAACCGGTCCTCACTGACACAGAGGCCAAAACTGTGTAAACACGGAAGTCCACTTAGGTGTGGAGAAGGGGTTTTAGTCTAAAGGGAAAAAATTAGGTTCTAAAGTATTTCCTGAATATGGCTTTAAGGTCCCATTATAGCCAACAGTCATTAGGTTTTCTCCTTTACTTGCTAGCAAATTACTTAACCTCTCTGAACCTCATTTTTCTCATCTGCAAAACCTCACAGAATTCCTATAAGGATTAAATGAAATGTATGCCACAGTGCAAGCAGACAGTAAGAACTCAATAAATGGTAGCTGTTTTTATCTCTATGTACTAGGCACCACGGTAAGCACTGGAAATACAAAGATGTATGGGTCATTTATATGTCATATCCTTTATTCTTTTCTTCAGTACCTTTATAATTACTTGAATTTCACGGCCCTTACTGGTATACTTGCTTATCTTCTATAAATCTTAGAGCACATGCATTGTGAAAGCATGCCTCGGACAACTGGGATCTGAGATCTAATGGGGTCATGGCTTGAAACTAGATTCAACTCTGTTAAGTCCTTTTGTATCTGCCCTCCCTCAAAGACGCCTTTTAAAAGCGAGATTTTATAGTTTCTGCAACAAAGCAAGCCTACTGTATCAGAGAAGGCCTTGAGTGTCTAAATTTGGTACAAATCAACGATTAGTGACTCCAGGAAAATGAGAAGAACAGAGACTACTACCATAATTTAGACAATGGGTCAAGAGGTGGCCAGTTCTTTGCAGACACAAGGACATTCTGAACAGACCATGGAGGATTTCATGGACAGATGCAGATGCTGAAGCAGCAAATGTTCTTCTCAAGGAACCTCAGAAAAGACAGGGACTTCCCTGGCAGTACCATGGTTAAGAAACCACGCTGCCAATCAGGGGCACGGACTCCATCCCTAGTCGGGGAACTGAGATCCCACATGCCTCATGGTGCAGCCAAAAAACTAAAAGAAGAGAGACATCTTAGTTTCTCTGAGCTGGGTATTTAAGGCCACAGAGTCTTCGTGCCAGCAGCCTTGTGCCAAGGACCCTGTTCTCCCCAAGGGCAGTTCTTTCTGTTTCTCTTTGGCACAACAGAGCACAGCTGCACTCCATAAGGTACTCAGACCTCGATGGTATTGAGCTCAACCCCAAAAGCATTTATCGGGCATGGGACCACAGAGGAGTCAGAGACAAAGAAAGCATGGACCCTGTCCTTGAAGAGACTATAGTCCAGCGGAGGAGGCCAAGAATATGAACCACTAATGATTAACAGACAAAAAGACTGCATGAAGGCTGAGCCATGGCAGATAATCATACTCAAAGGGAGGAAAGGAGAAAACCCAGGCTGCGAAAAAGCATGAGAAAGGATCTGAGTCTTTGATTATTTATTTTAAAGTATCTATTTATCTATTTACTTGGCAGCACGGGGTCTTAGCTGCATCACGCGGGATCTTCAGTTGTGGCATGCAAACTCAGCTGCAGCATGTGGGATCTAGCTCCCCGATCAGGGATCAAACCCGGGCTCCCCAAGCTGGGAGCCAAGTCTTAGCTACCGGACCACCAGGGAAGTCCCAGGCTTGGTCTCTGAAGTTCAGCACATGTTACAAAGGGAAGCAGACCACTGTGCCTGGAACAGAGTTCAGGTGGGGATCAGATAAAGGACACCATGGGGTGACATGCTGGGAAGTCTAGACTTGATGCTCTGATAATCACCAGGAGGTCTGGCAGGATGGGTGGTGGGAGGTGTGCTGTGTTTTATTAACAAGATCCTTGGGGCTGTCATTCACACACCCATGGTCTTGATGCCCCACTGAAGCTGCAGGGCTAAATTGAGGATGGGGCTGGTTGTGACTCAACAGAACAGGCACCCTCCCCAGCAAGAGGTGAGGAAGATGGTCTCGGGAGTGGGAAGATGGTCCCAAGAGTGGGGAACAGGGTCGAGATCCAGAACAAACTAGCAGCGTCTGTGCTGGGTACAAGCTCACTCTGCTTTCAGTGTGCTGCTCCGGCAAAGTACACAGCAATGTCCGAAAACTCAGGCTGCAGAATCAAAGCTGCGCTACAGCCCTGCCCTGCGCACCCCTGAGTGTGTTAATCTGGCCCCTACTGACGGCAGGCCCTCATCTGTCAGTCATACAGTGCTGGAGGGCGCTGGGCAGCCAACCGCGACTGAATGGTTATTATGTCCCAGACATGGTTCTAGGGCCCATGGTGTGAACATTTAATTCTCACCATCCTGTGAGACAGGTTCGCTAGTATTACCCCATTTATTGAGGAGGAAACCAGGACACAGAGAAATCACGTAACTTGCCCAACATCTCACAGTGAATGTGTCTGTGATGTGCCAGGACTGGAACCAACGAAGTCTATCTCCAAACTCATAACTTAACCAATATTCCAAAGTCTCCCCAAAATGAAAATACGAACTTTTTTGAAGAATTTCTGCTGAGAAAAATATCACGCTTTATGGACCTAGCACACAGGCGGTGCCAATACCCAATGGCTTCATGTAATAAAGGACTGCTACTGAACATACGCAAAGAATTCCTTAGATGTGGAAGATGTGGTGTATATACATGCAATGAACCATTGCTCAGCCATAAAAAAGAATGAAACAATGTCATGTGCAGCAACATGGATGGACCTAGAGATTATCATACACAATGAAGTCAGTCAGACAAAGACAAATATATAATAACACTTACGTGTGAAATATAAAAAAGTGATACAAGTGACTTAATTACAAAACAGAAACAGACTCACAGATGTAGAAAACAAATTAATGGTTACCAAAGAAAAAGTCAAGATGGGGTGAGGAGGATAAATTTAGAAGTTTGGGATGAGCAGATTAGGGTTGGGAAGATCCCCTGGAGAGACAGTGAAAGTTGCTCAGTCATGTCTGACTCTTCACAATACTATGCACTATACAGTCCATGGAATTCTCCAGGCCAGAAGACTATAATGGGTAGCCATTCCCTTCTCCAGGGCATCTTCCCAACCCAGGGATCGAACCCAGGTCTCCCACATTGCAGGCGGATTCTTTACCAGCTGAGCCACAAGGGAAGCCCAAGAATACTGGAGTGGGTAGCCTATCCCTTCTCCAGCGGATCTTCCCAACCCAGAATCTAACCGGGGTCTCCTCCCTTGCAGGTGGAGTCTTTACCAACTGAGCTATGAGGGAAGAAGGGAATGGCTACCCACTCCAGTATCCTGGCCTGGAGAATTCCATGGACTATATAGTCCATGGGGTTACAAAGAGTCGGACACAACTGAGCGACTTTCACTTTTACATATAAACTACTATATATAAAATAGGTAAACAACAAGGTCCTCCTGTATATTCAAGATCTTATAATAACCTAAAATGGAAAAGAATTTGAAAAATGTATATACACATGGCTGAATCACTTTACCGTGCACCAGAAACACCACACTATAAACCAAATAGTACTTCAGTTAAAATATTTATATACACACAAAGAATTCTTAAAACTCAACAATAAGAAACAACTCAAAAAATGGGCTAAAGACCTAAACAGACACCTCCCCCAAGAAGATATGCAGATAGAAAATAAGCATATGATACGATGTTCCGTATCATATGTCATCAGAGAAATAAACACTAAAACGACAAGATGCCAGTGCACACCATTAGAATGGCCACAGTCTGGAGCACAGACAGCACCGAACACTGGTGAGGGCTGGCGCCACAGGGACTCTCGTTAGGTGCCGGTCAGAATGCAGAAGAGGACAATCACTTTGGAAAGCAGTTTGGCCGCTTTGCACAAAGCTGAACATACTGTATAGCAATCATGGTCCTTGGTATTTACCCAAAGGACCTGAAAACTCATGTCCACACAAAAATTCACATGTGGATGTTCATTATAGCTTTGTTCGTAACTGCCAAGACTCAGAATCTACTAAGATGTCCTTCAGCAGGTAATGGCATAAACAGTGCTATGTCCAAATGATGGAATATTATTCAGTGTTAAAAAGAAATGGTTATCAAGCCATGAGAAGACATGGAGAAACCCTGACTGCATATCACTGAGTGAGAGAAGCCAGTCTGAACATGCTACATAGACTGTGTGATTCCAAGTCTATGACACTGAGGAAAAGACCAGACTATGGACCCTAAAAAAAAAACGTCAGTAGTTGCCAAGGGTTATATGGTAGAGGCTGAATAGGCAGAGTACAGAGGAATTTGAGGGCAGTGAAAAAATACTCCGTGTAATACCATAATGATGGATATACAATATTATACATTTTTCCAAATCCACAGAATGTACTATGAGGGAAATGTTGGTAGCAGAGAAGGTTGTGCATGTGTAGGGGCAGAGAGTATATGGCAAATCTTTGTACATTCCCCTCAGTTTCGCTGCAAAACTAGCACTGTTCTGAAAAAGTAAAGTCTTCAAGCTTCCCTGGTGTCTCAAATGGTGGTAAGGCATCTGCCAGCAATGCAGGAGACCAGGGTTCAATTCCTGGGTTGGGAAGATCCCCTGGAGAAGGAAATGGCAACCCATTGCAGTACTCTTGCCTGGAAAATTCCATGGACAGAGGAGCCTGGTGGGCTACAGTCCAAGGGGTTGCAAAGAGTCGGAGATGACTAAGCGACTTCACTTTCACTTAAGACTTCCCATGGTCCAGTAAAGACTCCACGCTTTCAACGCAGGGGCCACAAGTTCAATCCTGGGTTGGGGAAGTAAGATCTCACATGCCGGGTGGCATAGCCAAATTTAAAAACTAAATTAAAAATAAAAATACTAATATGTGTGTGTGTGTGTATACGCACAGCAGCTATTAATACCGGTCTTCAGGACAGCAGGGGAGGGAAGAGATTGGGAGCAGCTGCCTTGGTGCAGAGCCGAGAAGCAGCGTTTCCCTCCGCACCCTAGCCCTGCTGGCTGTTCGCCTGCAGGACCTAGGCCAGAGCCTCCCAGAGCTGCAGCATCTCCCAGGCCCCGGCAGACAGAGCTTCCTGTCGGAGAGGCTCCTGGGGCCCACCTGGGGCCAGGCTTCAAAGACACCATGGAGCCCAGAGCAGAGCCTCTGAATGTGGCCAACTCGGGGCCTTCCCCAACTAGCTTCAGCATCCCAGCACAACCAGAGGCGTCCAGTGTGCCCACAGAGCTCCCAGCAACGGCTCCTGAGAAACGTTGGTGACCCATGTGCCCCTACATGAAGCCTCACAGTGAGTCCAAGACACATGTGACAATCCCCGTCCTCCAAGGGCACAGTCAGTGATCCTGAACTTAACCGTTACAGCCCCTGACTAGTCTCTCCATGTCTCCATTCCAGTCTCCACAAAGTATCTGGGGTGAGATTTTCAAATGCATATCTGACTATGTCATTTATAACAAAAAGCCCTCCAATCACTCTGGATAAACTCCAAAATCCAAATCCCAAGAGGCCGTCCTCGAGGAGCCCTGCTTGCCTCTCTAACCAACCACTCGCCCTTTCCTCCCACTCAGCAGGCCCCAGGGACACTGAGCCTCTCCCATTCTCCAAGAAACCATGTCCTTTCTCCCCTCAAAGCCTCACACGTGCACTCACCGACAACTCGGCCACGTGTCTCGGCCACGTGTCACTTCCTTAGAAGGCCCTCTCCAATGTCCGTGGGTGGGCGACGCATCTCCAACAGCACTTGTTCCAAAGCACATATCACAGCCAGAAGCCTGCAATTATTAGGAAAGCATCTTCTCTGCCAAGCTGCAAGCGCCAGGACACGTCTGCCTCCTTCACTGACAGGTCCCAAATGCAGAGCAGCACTCAGCGAGTAAGTGAGGCATGTGAAGGAGGATGTGAGTGAACGGACACCAAGGTGAGAAGGTGAGAAAGAGTAAGATGGTAAGACGAGGCGTGAACTCTAGTGCCAGAACCAGAAGGGAACCGGAGGGCGTGTAACAGCTAATTTTAGTCCAGCGTCTTCATGTCACAAGGGGTGAAACTGAGTCAAGGTGGCAGGGCTTCTGGTCACTTACACATCCACAGCTGCTCCTTTCTGGTAAGCAAGAAGGGCTGGAAGGGGGTTCCCTCAGTTCTTCTGTGCTCAGTCGTGCTCCACTCTTTGCAGCCCCCTGGACTGTAGCCCAGGCTCCTCTGTCCATGGAATTTTCCAGACAAGAATTCTGGAGTGAGATGCCACTTCCTACTCCAGGGGATCTTCCAAACCTAGGATCGAACCCATGTCTCTTGTGTCTCAATTCTTTACCACTAGTGCAGTGGCCACCCACTCCAGTACTCTTGCCTGGAAAATCCCATGGACAGAGGAGCCTGGTAGGCTGCAGTCCATGGGGTCGCAAAGGGTCGGACACGACTGAGTGACTTCTTTCACTTTTCACTTTCATGCATTGGAGAAGGAAATGGCAACCCACTCCAGTGTTCTTGCCTGGAGAATCCCAGGGACAGGGGAGCCTAATGGGCTGCCGTCTATGGGGTCGCACAGAGTCGGACACGACTGAAGCGACTTAGCAGTAGCAGTGCCAACTGGGAAGCCCCTCAGCTGTTCAAAGTGTATCATTTTTCTATTCTGGAACTCACTTCAGTTCAGTTCAGTTGGTCAGCCGTGTCTGACTCTTTGCGACCCCGTGAACCACAGCATACCAGGCCTCCTTGTCCATCACCAACTGCCGGAGTCTACCTAAACCCATGTCCACTGAGTTGGTGATGCCATCCAACCATCTCATCCTGTGTCGTCCCCTTCTCCTCCTGCCCTCAATCTTTCCCAGCATCCAGGTCTTTTCAAATGAGTCAGCTCTTCACATCAGGTGGCCAAAGTATTGGAGTTTCAGCTTCAACATCAGTCCTTCCAATGAACACCCAGGACTGATTTCCTTTAGGATGGACTGGTTGAACCTCCTTGTAGTCCAAGGGACTCTCAAGAATCTTCTCCAACACCACAGTTCAAAACCATCAATTCTTTGGCACTCAGCTTTCTTTATAGTCCAACTCTCACATCCATACATGACTACAGGAAAAACCATAGCCTTGACTAGATGGACCTTTGTTGACAAAGTAATGTCTCTGCTTTTTAATATGCTGTCTAGGTTGGTCATAACTTTCCTTCCAAGGAGTAAGCATCTTTTAATTTCATGGCTGCAGTCACCATCTGCAGTGAATTCACTTCAATATGTGCAAAAAAAAAAAAAAAGGAGAACATAAAGGCTTAGTGTTTACAGACACTCAAAAGGAACAAAGCCTTATTAAGAAGAATATCAAGACCATCAGCTCCTGGATTCTCCTCTCACCAAGGAACTCGGGAACGGAAGGCAGGAAAGTCACAGGTACCATCACCCAAACTCATGTGAGCTGAGCCTCCAGCACCTGTCTGAATAGCGCCCAAATCTGTGTGATTGCTGAAGAGAAGCATGAAGCCTCTGTCTCTGCTTTGCTGGCTGCTCACAGCACTGGAAAGTATGTTCAGATTGTAGAAGCTTATGTCACTAGTTTTAGAGTCAACCAACATGTACTGAATACAAACCAATACAGGTGTATGTGCCAGGCTCTCTCCATAAATTACCTCATTTGATAGCCTGGCTATCTGTTTTGCAAAATAAACCTGGTCAGAGAAGAGAGGTGAAACTTGCCAAGAAAGGGTACAGCAAATAAGCATACCCTGCTCCGAAAAGTTACCCTTCCATACTGCAGTTATAAAAACTTTGAGCATCCATATTTGATCATCAATGATGGAGTAGATGTTAAACAATAAAAAAAGATTTTTGTATGTAGACAAAAAAAGACCCTGAATAGCCAAAGAAGTCTTGAGAAAGAAGAATGAAGCTGGAGGAAGCAACCTTCCTAACTTCAGACTATACTACAAAGCTACAGTCATCAGAACAGTATGGTACTGGCACAAAAACAGAAATACAGACCAATAGAGCAAGAAAGAAAGCCTAGAGATAAATCCATGCACCTATGGGCACTTTATTTTTGACAAAGGAGGCAAAAATATACAATACAGAAAAGACAGTCTCTTCAGTAAATAGTGTTAGGAAAACACGTAAAAGAATGAAATTAGGACACTTCCTAATACCATACACAAAAATAAACTCAAAATATATTACAGACCTAAATTTAAGACCAGAAACTATAAAACTCTTAGAGAATATAGGCAGAACACTCTTTGACATAAATCACAGCAAGATCCTCTATGACCCACCTCCTAGAGTAATGGAAATAAAAACAAAAATAAACAAATGGGACCTAATTAAACTTAAAAATCTTTGCACAATGAAGGAAACCATGTTGTTGTTCAGCTGCTAAGTCATGTCCAATCTTTGTGACTTCGTGGACTGCAGCATGCCAGGCTTCCCCGTCCTTCACTATCACCCTGAGTTTACTCAAGTTCACCACTGAGTCAGTGATGCTATCTCACCATCTCATCCTCTGCCACCCTCTTCTCCTTTTGCCTTCAGTCTTTCCCAGCATCAGGGTCTTTTCCAATGAGTCAGCTCTTCACATCAGGTGGCCAAAGTACTGGAATTTCAGCTTTAGCATCAGTCCTTTCAATGAATATTCAGGGTTGATTTCCTTTAGAATTGACTGGTTTGATCTCCTTGCAGTCAAAGGGACTCTCAAGAGTGTTCTAAAGCACCACAATTCAAAAGCATCAATTCTTAGGTGCTCAGCCTTTTTTTACGGTCCAACTCTCACATGTGTATATGACAACAGGAAAAACCATAGCTCTGACTATATGGACCTTTGTTGACAAAGTGATGTCTTTGCTTTTTAATACACTGTTTAGGTTTGTCACAGCTTTCCTTCCAAGAAGCAAGTATCTTCTAATTTCACAGCTACAGTCACCATCTACTTACAGGGAACTATAAGCAAGGTGCAAAGACAACCCTCAGAATGGGAGAAAACAGCAAATGAAACAACCGACAAAGGATTAATTTTCAAAATATACAAGCAGCTCATGCAACTCAATACCAAAAATCAAACATCCCAATTAAAAAGTGGGCAGAAGACCTAATCAGACATTTCTCCAAAGAGGACACACAGATGGCTAATAAACACTGCTCATTAAGAGAGAAATGAAAATCAAAACTATGATGAGGTAACATCTCATACCCGTCAGAATGGCCATCATCAAAAAGTCTACAAACAATAAATGCTGGAGTGGGCGTGAAGAAAAGGGAACACTCTTACACTGCTAGTGGGAACGCAAACTGATACAGCCACTGTGGAGAACAGTGTGGAGATTCCTTTAAAAAAACTAGGAATAAAACTACCATGCTGCTGCTGCTGCTGCTGCTGCTCAGTTGCTTCAGTCGTGTCTGACTCTTTGAGACCCTATGGACTGCAGCCCGTCAGGCTCTTCTGTCCATGGAATTCTGCAGGCAAGAATACTGGAGTGGGTTGCCATGACCTCCTCCAAGGGATCTTCCCAATCTAGGGATCAAATCCAGTTCTCCTGTATTGCAGGCAGATTCTTTACAATGAGCCACCTGGGAAGCCCATTAAAACTACCATATAACCCAGCAATCCCACTACTGGGCAACAGCCTGGGGAAACCATACACACATACCACAATGTTCATTGCAGCACTATGTACAATAGCTAGGAAATGGAAGCAACCTAGATGCCCACTGATAGATGAAAGGACAAACAAGTTATGGTATGTATACATAATGGAATATTACTCAGCTGTAAAAAGGAATGCATTTGAGTCAGTTCTAACGGACAGGGAGGGCTGGTGTGCTACAGTCCATGGGGTCGCAAAGAGTTAGACATGACTGAGCGAATGAACTGAACTGAACTGATTGGGGGTGGATGAACCTAGAGCCTATTATACACAGTGAAGTAAGTCAGAAAGAGAAAGACAAATATCGTATATTAAGGCATATGTAAAGTACTGATGATCCCACTTGCAGGGCAGTAGACATAACAGACTTTTGGACACAAAGGAGGGGGTGGGATGATTTGAGAGAGCAGCATTGAAACATATAATTACCATATGTAAAAGAGATAGCCAGTGGGAATTTGCTGTATGACGCTGGGAACCCAAAGCTCCTGCTTTGTGACAACCCAGAGAAGTGGGATGGGGAGGGAAGAGGGAGGGAGGGCATCTATATATGCCTATGGCTGATTCATGCTGATGTATGGCAGAATTGTAAAGAAATTATCCTCTAATTCAAAATTAAAAGAAGATTTCTTAAAGACATCTTTATATTTCCTAAAAAATTATACTTGCTCACTTTGCTACTTAGTTAAGCAGGAAACAGGGCTCAGAAGGGAAACAGCTTATTTTTTAACTTTTTAGCTTTGGGAAAAAAAAAAAGATAAAAAGAGACTGTAGAAGGAAATATTTCATAAGCTAATAATAACAAACTGAGACCTGATAGTCTCTAGGACCAAGCACTCCAGACCAGAGGGCAATGGAGAATCGCCTGGAGACAGAGCAGCCTCTGGACACTGCCAAGAGTCAGAGGACAGCCCCGAGCTGCGCGTTATGAAATCCCAGGACACGCCGGGAACCAGAGACTGGAACAGTGAGGTGCCGTTTTGTCTGTTTTTGTTTCTTTTTATTTTTAATTCTAACAAAGCAGACTTTGTGTGTACTTTTTTAGCAATTTTTTTTTTAATTTTAAAAAACTTATTTATTCTTGGCTGACCTGGGTCTTGCTTTGCGTGGGCTTTTTCTACATCAGTGGCCAGGCTGCTTCTCCCGCGGTCGCCGCGGCCCCTCCTGCTGCGGTGCCCAGGCTCTCAGCCCCGGACTCTCAGCTGAAGCGCTCGGGCTGCCCCGCAGGGTGTGAGCTCTGACCGAACCAGGAATGGAGCTGGCATCCCCCTGCACTGGCAGGAGGATTCCCAACCACTGGATCACCAGGAAAATCCCGTGTTGTTTTTTTTTTAATTGAAGTAGAGTTGATGTGTCCGAGAAGGCAATGGCAACCCACTCCAGTACTCTTGCCTGGAAAATTCCTTGGACGGATAAGCCTGGTGGGCTGCAGTCCATGGGGTTGCACAGAGTCAGACATGACTGAGCAACTTCACTTTCATTTTTCACTTTCATGCATTGGAGAAGGAAGTGGCAACCCACTCCAGTGTTCTTGCCTGGAGAATCCCAGAGATGGCGGAGCCTGGTGGGCTGCCATCTATGGGGTCACACAGAGTCAGACACAACTGAAGCGACAGCAGCAGCAGCAGAGTTGATGTGTGAGATGAGATTTCCATCAAGAGAATGAGAAACTGAAAGCTTAGCAGGAAGGAAGTGGAGAAGGGGCTGCTCCCTACATCCTGACGGGTGTAGACCGAGCCCTGAAGGGCAACTGGAAGTGCCTTGTGAACACGTAACGTGCACACCTCATGTGGAGCTAGCCGCAAACACAACTCTTTGACCCCAGAGAATGTTTCTCAAAGTGGGGTCCAGAACCTCAGACTCTTGAAGCCAGTTCGTGATGTGAACCCTCTTCTCATAATATAACTAAGTTGTTACCTACCTTCTTAATCTCATTCTCTCGTATGTTCGATAGAGCTTCCAGAAGCTACTGACTTGGTGTATCACTGTGCAATGAATGAGGAGCAGGCAGTGGTCTGTGGTCTTCAAATGAGCCAGACATTAAGGAGACTTGCAAAACTTGGAACCAATGCCACTCTTCTTGCTAAGCTTTTGTTTTTAAACTTATTTTTTCGCAAAATACATGTTAACATGTAATGGGCTTGTATTTTATATTAACGAATATTTTAAAAATCTCTCAGTTTTAATTGCTAATGTGATACTGATGGATATAACCTACAAACAAAAGCTCTTTGGAAATCCTCAATAAAATTTAGTAAGAGTATAAAAGTGTCCTGAGACCAAAAAGTTTGAGAACCACTGCCCTAGAGAAACACATTTTGCATGAGGAAGCACATCCAAGGATGCTCATTGAACCACTATTTGCAGTAGAAAAAAGTGGAATGAACCTATAAGTCCCTTAACAGAAAGGTTAAGTGAACTAAGGTATAGTCATACAATGGAAAATTATAGGCAACTAAAAAGAATGAGGCAGACCTACACATAGACACCAAAATATCTCTGGGACACATTATACACAAACGAGCAAATGTTAATACATGACATAATATTTTGTTACAAATTTAACTCTGATAAAATGCTAAATATCATCAGATTTTTCCATAGGAACATTGAGCAGTGTAAAAGGATACACGTTAAACAGTAATAGTAGTTACCTCTAGTAAAGAGACCAAGATTGGGGTATGCTTTTTTTTTAAAAAAAAAAGGGGGGGGGCAGGGTATTAATTTCCTCTTACTCTGAACTTTAACACAAACATACAGACACATAGCAAATTAAAACTATCTGGAAAGTCCCCTCCACCAGCACAGCAGCAGAATGGTGGGGTATCTACTCAAGAGCATCTCAGGGCAGACGCACTGCTCCCAGTCTATCTCATCAGCATGAGTCCATGGAGAACCTCTTTATCCTTCATACTGAATATTCACCATGTTCTGAGCCTATTTGGAAGCTGTAATTTTCTCAAAGCATTTCCACTTTGTTTATCCCATCCTTAACCGCCCACCTTCTCTCAATCACAAAGATAGTAGTAATAGCAATCATCAAAATATGAAATGAGGGACTTCCCTGGTGGTCCAGTGGTTAAGAATCTGCCTTGCAATGCAAGGGACCCAGGTTCAATCCCTGTTTGGGAAACTAAGATCCCGCATGCCACGGGGCAACCAAGTCCCCCATTGCAAGATATGCTGCAACTAAGATTTGATGCAGCCAAATAAATAAATTAGTCAAAAGGCAAAAAACAATGAAGTGAAAGTAAATTTAATGAGCCCCGAAATGTAGAAGTTTGTCAGATAACTTGACAAATTCCCAGTAATGATCCCCTTCCTATAATTCTGTAGCAGTATATTTTGAGGAATTTATCTACTAAAGATGTAACAAGCTGTGCAGGCAAGTCAGTCACTTTGTCTGTTGCTTGTCAACTTCCCGGTTTATTTCTAGATGTAAGAAGATACCTGGGTAAATGAGATACATAAAATCATACACTCTGGAAACCAAGAGCAAGGGGACCCTCCTAAACTGCTGGAAGATTCAACAACAAATGATCTTTCCAGAGAGCAACCAGCCATTTAAGTCTAGAATCCTGAAAATGTTCCCACACTTTGTAATTAGATTTATACACAATTTGTTGAAATACTGAGACCTTTAGTTTAGAGGTTTATGTTCAGGAGTGTTTCTCACATTGCTATTTGTATTAGCAAAAAATTGCAACAGGGTCAATTTCCACACACCTTTTCGATGTTTCCTTTGGTAGCCAACAAAAGGCAAGTTTGTCAGATTTAAGAATGAGGTAAAATCACCCGAAATGAAGTTTGGTTTTTCAAAAGCAGAATACAAGTTGTCAGCTATGTACATACAATAAAGAGTTCGGGGAAACACACAAAGATTTGACAGTGGTTACCTCAGTGTTGTAACAGTGCTGGAATTACTGCTCTGTTCTACACTGCCCATGTTTTCTACAGGAAGTTATATCTTTATAATCAGATAAATATACACATACGTAAACAGCCTTTGAGAAAAAGAAGTGCAAGCTTTAGAGAGGATGAATAAGTGGGAAGAATCCCCCCCTGTGCTAACACATACCCTGTGCCCTACATGGAGCCAGGCTCACCTCAGTGCTTTCTCTCCTGGAAACCAATGTCCCAGCTGCCCCCAGGCAGCCCCAAGGGACACGGCTGCGTCCAGCTCACTCAGCTGGGGCACGGTGCTCCCAAACTGCACCCCCGCTCTGGACCAAACTCACTGCCCCAGGTAGGGGTTTGAGAAGAAAGCACTCCAAGGAAACAACCTGCAGAGGAAGGGTGGGTGTTCGAATGGTTTCTAAAAGGATGTTGCTAATCTAAGTCTAGACTCTGCAAAGATTTCAAGACATATGTTCAGCTTTTGCTAAGGACAGGACTTTCATCTGTTTCGAAATAATAGAGTTTCCCCCCCACACACAACTTCATCTTCTTTTCGAATTTTCATTTCTCTTTGGAAAAGAGAAAGGGATTTGAAAATACTTAAATATAGATCTAAGTCATTGAGTTCTTTAAAGTCAGGGAACAATGGGCATTGAAACAGAACAAATGCTATTGGGGTAAATTCTGTTAATTTTTAAAATCAATCTCATCATGACTAAATGTTTGCTTATTATCCATCAGTTCACATTCTTTGGTCTATTACTGTTACTCCAGTTCTCTCCAATGACATTATACAGAGTTTTCAAATATTTTTGATGGTGATTTTTTTTTTAAGACAAACTCTTTCAAGATACATAAAATCCTGTCTTACAGACAATAGAATAACACTCAGGATCCCAAAATGCTAAAATCCTACTGACATCTTTAATGATTCCATTCCTTTACAAACTCCACTGAATGCCTACTACGTATCAAGTTTTGTGCTGGACGCTAGGGATAGAGCAGTCAACCCCACAGAGGATAAATGATCCCTGACCCCAGTAAACTTATAGTCTGGTGGGGAGACAGCATTAAACACAAATTATGGAAATAATTAACAAATTGGAACTTGGGGTAAGTGCTTAAAAGGAAACACTGTGCTTTGAGAACACATCAGAAAAGTCCATGGAAACTTGCAACCTTACTCCTGAAAGAGGCAATTTCTTTCTTAAAACAAGGAACACATCAAAATTCCTCTTCCCCTCTTCTGAGTCACATTTAGAGGGAGCTGGAGCCGGAGGGTACACAGGCGCATTGACTTTTACTTGAAATAGTAACTCAGGAATGTAGAACTATCCTAGAGAATGGCTCCATCTTTCTGGGAACTTTTGTTTTTCTTTCAATGATGGGAGGAGGGCAGCTGTTACAGAGATTATGTACCAATAAGCCTGGTGTGTAATCATGGAAAATTAGGAAGAACCTACACGCACATCCCTAGGAAAATGACTGGGTGAACTATGGAAAGAACACTTCACCCTATGGAGTATCTCTGTCTGCTAAGTCGCTTCAGTCGTGTCCGACTCTGTGCAACCGCATAGACAGCAGCCCACCAGGCTCCACCATCCCTGGGATTCTCCAGGCAAGAACACTGGAGTGGGCTGCCATTTCCTTCTCTAATGCATGAAAGTGAAAAGTGAAAGTGAAGTTGTTCAGTCGTGTCTGACTCTTCGAGACCCCATGGACTGCAGCCCACCAGGCTCCTCCTTCCATGGGATTTTCCAGGCAAAAGTACTGGAATGGGGTGCCATTGCCTTCTCCCATCTCTGTCTGCCTGTCTGTTAAAAAACAGTGAGGTGACACTTCAGTACTAACACAGAAGGCTCTCCATATCATACTCAGTGGGAAAGTGCAAACCACCATGACGTGACTCAGTTTGGTTTAAAAAAGTGTCTAAACTTTGTATTAATGCAAAGAAAGGGGACTTTTCAGCTGTACAGTGTCCACGGTGGTCACTGTGGACACACACAGTGGAAGGCTTATAAATCCTAACACACGAGGAAGGCTTATAAATCCTTCACCCTGAGAAGGTATGTAGGTACTATCTGAACAATAAAAATACAAAAAAAAAAAAATTTAACAAAGAAAAACATGTATCAGTATGTATGTACCCTCTCTGGACAGCAGGCATCCTTCTGGAAGGGGACCAGGATGCACCCCTGGTGTTTTGGCTTAAACTGTGAGTTGAGGATGTGCTGTTTTGGGACCTTTGCCCTGAGACCCTATATTAGCCCATTCTTAGAGACACGCCTGAAAAGAACAATCAGCTGTGCCACCCACTGTACGCTGAAGGCAGCCTGAACACATTCCCAAAGGTGTGCCTACGCACAGCCACAGAAGAGCAGATGACAGAGCTGCGGACTCAGCTGGAGGAAACATGAGGGGAGCAGGGCACTAACAGCTCTGCAAGAGGCTGCAGCTCCCTGTCCCCCGGCCCCCTGGGGCTGGCCCAGCACCGGCCCGGGAATGACAGCAGCAGAGAAGGCTAACCCTGAGAGACCACGTCCCTCCATCCAGAACCACAGCAGCCCACCGGTAGGGCAGCGGAGGAGCAGGCTCCCTGGGCGGACCAGATGCCCTTCCCTGGGGTCTAGCGGTTGCCCTGCTGCTCATCTGGTCCGGCCAGACTGGGACCAGGCAGCCAGCATACTGGAGGGACACAGGGACTCCACCCTCCCAGCATCTCCCAAGGTGCCAGACGGGGGCTCAAGAGTCAAAGCAGACCCCAAGGGAGGATACCTCGGCCTCGGGTCACGTACAGCCCTAGGCCAATGGCACTGCAGATCCAGAAAAAGACCCCAAGACCACAAATCTCATTCAGGGTTTGGTCTGTTGAAAAATAACATGCTTAGGGAATCAGTTTCTTCAATGCTTGAGATAAATACTAGAATTTCAGAGCGTGAAGGCCATGTGGCCCAATTATGCTTGTATTCTACACAGAGCTGTCACTCTGCTATTTCCTAAACTCTCTCTAGATACAGAAATATATAGAGATAGGGAGATAATCAGGGTGACAGATGCTGTACCTCTAGAGGCATCTGCAAAGGTGTGTTAGAAATGAAGGTCCTTTTGTGGCACAGAACTCTGACCCCCTGCACCTGCCATATGGTGACAGTCGTGTGTTCTCCAAGCCACACAGAATGACACTCAACAGCCTGAGCCATACAGAACAACACTCAACCGCCTTCCACAGAGCCTTCAACATTTCAAACAGATTCTCCCTTGCCCCAAAAGTGCTGTAAAAGGGAATTTGAGGCGTTTGCAACACACCCTATGCTTGTAAATCAGGTGGGGCAACTGGTGCCTCCACTCTGACCGTATCCTGCAGTACTGTCATCAGAGCGGGACCTCAGGGAGGGAACCAGGACTGACCTCACCAGAGCAGCCCTTGTGTTATTAAATGACACGGGGACCCAGCAACAAGGAAGTCTCCCCGTACCAGGGACCCCTCACCTCGAGCTGGTGAATTCCAGGTTGGGACCTGGCTGCTGCAACCTCAATCCTGACATGGGCTTCTGACCTGGACACGGAGGCCTGGCCTCCCTCCCTGGATGCCCCTCCCCGCCTCAGCCCAGCCATTCTCCAAGGGCAGACCCAGGAGAGCTCTCTCACATGCTCCTGCATTTCTTTCACCGCATCTTAATTGAGCACTTGTTGTATACAAGACATGATGCAAGGCAAGCAGAGAGAAAAAGTGAGAGCTGAAAAAACGTGGTCAGTGCTGAGTGCCTCTTCTCTGGCTCCCATCGCACAGTCTTACCAGCCAAGAGTCACAGTCAAATTTAAACTGTCCTCTGCTGTGCATCAGATAGTGTGGAATCAGGGTTTTTTTTGTCCCCCTACCCAGCTTACCCTCTTGGGGAGCCAGGCACGCAATGCTTTAGAAGAGCTGAGCAAAGTATCAGGCTTAACCAGACCAGGGGCCTATTTTAATTCTTACATCAATCCAACATCAGCAGCTCACTTTGCAGAAGTCTTTAAAACTCTCCAGCCACAACTCAGAAATTAAATGATTCTCCTAGCAACTCCCTCCAGAATGGCTGTGCTTGTAATTCCGGCCGTCACAGGGCAGTCAGGACCAATAAGCAGTGACAGCTCCAGGTTGCTGCAAAGGCCGCCAGTGTGCCCTCCACCGTGCCCATGAGCACCACCCTGCTCTGCCCTTCCACAGCACATCACCTCTGTGATGACCCACAAAGGCTGGACGGACGGCTAGGCAGAGCCCCTTCTGCTCCCACCTCCCAGAGCATGCAGGACCCCACCAGACCAGTTCCACGCACTCTTTCCTGTACCTCTTCGCTCCTCTCTGAAGTCTGTCTTCTGGCTTTGTCTAACGTCATCCCTGGTCCTGCCTTCCTCCTGTCAAATGTCCTGAAGCTCTCAGTATACAGGAGTCTGCTGACAGCTTCACCCAAGCTCCTGCCACCTGGTGCTCAGAGCTTAACACTGCCTTGTCATTGAATCACACACTGCTGAACCACGTTACCTCCAGCAAGTCTGTTCCTGTGCCCAGCTGGATGGTAAACTCCTACAGGGCGGGGAGAGGACCACACCTCAAACTCCTTCAACACCCTCCAACAAAAAAACAGCAAAAGCTCAGCCTCCCACTGGGTAAACCTACCCAAAGTAAATGCCTTTCAGACAGCCCATCAGTTAGAAAGGGCTGACAGCACTCTTAAGAGTCCCTGGAATACGTGGGCTAGAGGTAAGGTTTGATCACAGAGGGTATCCAGCTCCTGGCATTAGATGGCTGCTCCCCCATGGCAGAGCCCACGTCTCCCCAACTCCTGGGTCCTCAGCGCCCAGCACTGGGTCCTCAGGAAACATTCAATGAAGGGGCAGATCATCTCCAGGATCCATGCTACTTTGTGGTTTTCCTTTCTCCTGGAAGCCTCAACTCACAGGAAGGCAGAGGGAAAGCTTTGACTATCAATGCCTGTCCAATGACAAGGAAAACTGAAGACTACTTTTCAAAATGAATTTGATGACTTCCTGCCAAGTTGAACAATTCTGTGGTGCAGATCACAAAATCAAGCTCACTGTAACCTTTTTCTAACCAACTATTCCCTCAACTTCACTACTTTTGTCAATATCACTCCCCAATCACTAGGCCTGCAGCCTTTCAGGTATCTCTGATCAGTTCGGCCCTTAGGGGCCTCTGGAAAGCTATATGCCCAAAAGCGTGTCTCCCTGCTCCTGGAAACCTCCCATCCTTTCCCTTCTAGTCGTGGGGCCCACACTCACACAAGACCTCAACTGATTCTGAATCTTTATGGCATCCTTCCTAACTCTAACCTCCTCCCCTTCACAGACCTTACACACTGCTGCTGCTGCTGCTGGGGCTGCTAAGTCGCTTCAGTCGTGTCCGATTCTGTGAAACCCCATAGACGGCAGCCCACCAGGCTCCTCCATCCTTGGGATTCTCCAGGCAAGAACACTGGAGTGGGTTGCCATTTCCTTCTCCAATGCATGAAAGTGAAAAGTGAAAGTGAAGTTGTTCAGTCCTGTCAGACTCTTAGCGACCCCATGGACAGCAGCCCACCAGGCTCCTCCGTCCTTGGGATTTTCCAGGCAAGAGTACTGGAGTGGGGTGCCATTGCCTTCTCCAGACCTTGCACAGTACCCTCAGCCTATTACTTATTAAGTGCTGTTTTCAGCTAGTCCAGCCTCTACTCAAATCATAACTTTTCACTTTTTAAACCAAGTCTTCTGTTCTGTTCTCACTGACTCAGGCCCATATTCATTCTCATATGCCAGAAACCCTGACCAATCCTTCTGCCTCAGTGAGGATACTCGCTCGCAGTGTCTGTCCTTCCAGGAACTGGGCCTTCTCCACCATCTCAAAATCTTGGCAGAAGTGTCAATTCTGCTTATCCACATCCCACCCACGGGCAGGGGCTTCTCACCCAGGCCAGCCCAGCTTCTCACACAAGCTTTCCCCATCCTTCAGCCCACTGGCCACCTCCGCTCCACAGAGCTGTGTATAGCCTCACACACTGCCTTCCTGTTGACTCACTCTCCCCCGGCAACCCAACCCCCCCACCCCGCCCCCGCCAAAATCAGAACAGCTGGTAAGGAAGACCAGCCGCTTGGTGGCCACGTGATCCTACCCAGGCCACCAGACTTTCAGAATCTCACAGAACTGTTGCTATAACACATGAGAATTTACACGGAGGCGATTCATTTATCTCACATTCAAAAAAAGACCATCCAGGTAGAGGATCTGGATATCCTTCTAATACTGGCCAAGAGCAGTTATTTCCCATCATTCACAACCCTGCAGCTGCTAAGTCTCAGTACACGTTAATTTAATGTAAGACAAGGGAGAAAGCACTTTGATTGGGGTACTTTTACTCATATGCTCCATTTAGACACTAAGGAGCTTCTCTGATACAAATTCTAGGTGACTGCAGAAATGTGGGGGTGGAGGGGAGAGGAGACAGTTGTTCCAGGCAAATCTAGTGACAACGGCGCCGGTCTTAGGAGTGAGGCTTGAACACTAAGCCACAGTCAGCAGTAGGCACTGACTGGGCACATTGCCAGTAAGCCATCAGTGGGCAGCAGGCAACTGGCGAACTGGGGAGTGGGATACGAGCAGAGTCCACGTTTGGGGGTGGGGGCGGGAAGCACGTGGACAAAGACTGCTTCAGACCATCAAATCTGGCTACCTTCCTTCCCAACGTGCATATGCCCATGACAACGGCCGAGCACCGCCCGGAGCGCGCGGTAAATCACTTCCAGCCAGAGACTAGGGCACCTCTGATAACGCCGGCCCAGCCCGCCCAGATCCCGCCAGCCCCGGACCTCACCAATGGAGATTTCTTGCGCGAAAGCCAGCGAGACGAGCAGGAGAGGCAGCCCCACAGCGATGCACGTGACCATCTTGTCCACGGCCAGCTCCAGCCGCAGCCCCTTAAACTTGGCCTCCGAGGGCTCCTTCAGCAGGAAGTCCGAGAAGACATACTCGGTGGCAAGGTGCGCAATGGCCATAGCTGCGGCGCGCCGGGCTGGGCCGGGCCGGTTTGCGAGGCAGGCCTGCGGACTGCCGGCGTCGGGAGGGCGGTGCGGCGCCTTCGACCGTCACCAGCCCAGCCCGCGGGTTTCGCTTTCCCTTTGCCGGCTCCCCGGTGGCTCCCACATTCCGCCGGTCTTTGTACCGTGATGCGCCGCAGCCATTTTCTCCCGGTGCCTGGCCTGGCGTGTCCCTGGGCTGCTCCGCGGGCACGGGAGCCCGGGTTGCGCCCGCTCCTCCACCGCAGGCCCGGGCGCAGCCACCCCGGCAGGTCCCCGGGCTCCGCGCCGCCGCCGCGCGCCCGAGGGCGAGTCCGCGGCCAAACAAAGCACGAGCCCCGCCGCGAGGCCCCGGCTGCGGCTGCCGCCGCCCCGCGCGCTCTCCCGGAACCTCGGAGGAGGGCGAGCGCCGAGGGAGCGCGGTGTTTCCGGGAGCCGGAGGGCGCGGTGAGCGCGGCAGCGCCCGCAACCCTGGGATCCACCCCTGAAGGGGGCGTCCGGGCGAGAGGCACCTCGGCTAGTCCTCGCGCCCCTCCCACCCTCATCCCCTCCTCTTCCGGGCGCCGGGAAGTTTGAAGTCCCTTCCGAAAGTGACCTGCCGCCCTGCAGACCGGACGGACCCTTACGCCTCACCCCCAGCATTTCTACATGGCGGGATCGGGTCAGAAGGTGGTGCAAAGGCCTCAGAGAGCAACGGGCGCCATAAAAGGCGATCGAGCGGGTTAGACCGAGCAAACGTGGGAGAGGGGGCGCTTAACTCTTGCAGGTACACTGTGGGCCAGGGATGTGCGGGCTCGGAGTGGTGAGCCTGCACCTGACTCGGTCTCAGGGGTCTGTGCTTCGTCTCTCGCTTTGCCCGCGAGAGCCTCGGTCTGGGATGCTGAGAGACAGTCAAAAGATGCTGTGATCAGCAACACTTGGAGCTGGCAGGACCTTTGAAGAGGAGGGCTCCTTGGGCCGGGGCTGCCGTCTCTGCTCTTTGTACACGGGCAGGTCCGTGCAGGCAAGCCTCTTCTGTGTGCGCTCACCTGCCCTGTGTACATCTCCACCCCGCCCTGCCCTCGGAGTCCTCGTCCCATGGCCTGTACGACCCTCCGCTTAGGGGACTCATGGGACCAGGACCACACAATGGCCAGGAACACAACCCGCATCTCCTCTTGGCCTGAACTCCAGTCTTCCCCATCTTGCTCAAAGCAGTGCCATCCGACCATGCGCCCAAACCAGACACCTGGACTGCCCTGTGTAACAGTGCCGTCTCTCCCAGATCCCTTAGGCAATTTCCAGATTCTCTGGCTTCTCGCTCCTGAACATTGAACATCTAATCATTTTCCTCCACCTGTGCTGCCATCCTCTCTCCTAACCACGTACAGGTAGGCCCTGCAGGCCCCCAAGCCCTTCTCCCAAGCAGCTGCCAAAGGGAGCTTGTAACAGCTCCAGTCTTATCCTATCACTACCCTTCTTAAAGTGTACCTTGTTTTTAGGATAAAATTCAAATTGTTTAGTATGGCCACTGCCTGCCTTACCAGTTTCACTACTTTCCCTTCAGTTCTTCAACTTAGCCTCCTCCAGACCTTCACCTGCCCCAAAACACATCCACAGTAGCCTCTTTGCCTGGACTGTTCTGCTGGATGTCACTTACCCTGGAGAGTCTTCCTTGCGAACACTAAACAGGATTAATTTTTGTTAACTTTTGTTAAATATTCTTGTGATACCAGCTGCAGGCCTTGGCAAAGTTACATGCCCCCTCTGTACCTCAGTGTTTTCATCTGTAAGGTGATTATACTGCTTAGGATTGAGGTAAACATCGAAAGAGTTAATATACATAAGGTGCCTAGGACATTGCCTGGCGACTGACGAGTGCTGTGTACATGTTATCTATTACTGTTCCCCTCAATTTTTCCTTCTTTATGAAAATCACAATTCAGTTCAGTTCAGTCGCTCAGTCATGTCTGACTCTTTGCGACCCCGTGAATTGCAGCACGCCAGGCCTCCCTGTCCATCACCAACTCCCAGAGTTTACTCAGACTCATGTCCATCAAGTCGGTGATGCCATCCGGCCATCTCAACCTCTATCGTCCCCTTCTCCTCCTGCCCCCAATCCCTCCCAGCATCAGAGTCTTTTCCAATGAATCAACTCTTCGCATGAGGTGGCCAAAGTATTGGAGCTTCAGCATCAGTCCTTCCAATGAACACCCAGGACTGATCTCCTTTAGGATGGACTGGTTGGATCTCCTTGCAGTCCAAGGGACTCTCAAGAGTCTTCTCCAACACCACAGTTCAAAACCATCAATTCTTTGGTGCTGAGTTTTCTTCACAGTCCAACTCTCACATCCATACATGACCACTGGAACTAGACGGACTCTTGTTGGGAAAGTAATGTCTCTGCTTTTCAATATACTATCTAGGTTGGTCATAACTTTCCTTCCAAGGAGTAAGTGTCTTTTAATTTCATGGCTTCAATCACCATCTGCAGTGATTTTGGAACCCAAAAAATAAAGTCTGACACTGTTTCCACTGTTTCCCCTTCTATTTCCCATGAAGTGATGGGACCAAATGCCATGATCTTAGTTTTCTGAATTCTGAGCTTTAAGCCAACTTTTTCACTCTCCTCTTTCACTTTCATCAGGCTTTTCAGTTCCTCTTCACTTTCTGCCATAAGGGTGGTGTCATCTGCCTATCTGAGGTTATTGATATTTTTCCCAGCAATCTTGATTCCAGCTTGTGCTTCATCCAGGCCAATGTTTCTCATGATGTACTCTGTGTATAAGTTAAATAAGCAGGATGACAATATACAGCCTTGATGTACTCCTTTTCCTATTTGGAACCAGTCTGTTGTTCCATGTCCAGTTCTAACTGTTGCTTCCTGACCTGCATAGAGATTTCTCAAGAGGCAGGTCAGGTGGTCTTGTATTCCCATCTCTTTCAGAATTTTCCACAGTTTATTGTGATCCACACAGTCAAAGGCTTTGGCATAGTCAATAAAGCAGAAATAGATGTTTTTCTGGAACTCTCTTGCTTTGTCGATGATCCAGTGGATGTTGGCAATTTGATCTCTGGTTCCTCTGCCTTTTCTAAAACCAGCTTGAACATCTGGAAGTTCACGGTTCACGTTTTGCTGAAGCCTGGCTTGGAGAATTTTGAGCATTACTTTATTAGCATGTGAGATGAGTGCAGTTGTGCAGTAGTTTGAGCATTCTTTGGCATTGCCTTTCTTTAGGATTGGAATGAAAACTGACCTTTTCCAGTCCTGTGGTCACTGCTGAGTTTTCCAAATTCGCTGGCATATTGAGTGCAACACTTTCACAGCATCATCTTTCAGGATTTGAAATAGCTCAACTGGAATTCCATCACCTCCACTAGCTTTGTTCATAGTGATGCTTTCTAAGGCCCACTTAACTTCACATTCCAGGATGTCTGGCTCTAGGTGAATGATCACACCATCGTGATTATCTGGGTTGTGAAGATCTTTTTTGTACAGCTCTTCTGTGTATTCTTGCTACCTCTTCTTAATATCTTCTGTTTCAATTACAGTTCAACAAGTATGTGTTTAACTGTCCATTGATTTAGTGTTTGTCTCCCCCTTTATTGCTATAAGGTGCATTTAGGGATTAAATAACACATCCTCCTCTGGAGAAGGAAATGGCAACCCACTCCAGTACTCTTACCTGGAAAATCCCATGGATGGAAGAGCCTGGTAGGCTATAGTCCTTGGGGTTGCAAAGAGTCAGACATGACTGAGCGACTTCACCTCTTCTAAAGCCTCCCTTCCCCCTCTCCTTACTCCAGTGTCATTTGTTAGAAGGAAGCCAAAGCAGCTGTGGGCCTCATAGCTATGGTCCCAAAACCATTGTTTTGTTTGTTAGAGACCCTTGACATTTGGATATGAAATCTTCTGTGACCAAAATAGTCAAAGTCAAGAGAGTTAAGCCCACTACATGGTCTGTTCTGTTTATATATTCATTTATTTCTGTAAGTAATATTTGCTGAGCAACTATTGTGTATCTGCACTGTGGTCCGTGCTGGGGTGCAGCAGTGAGCAAACAGGTCTGAGGTCCTTGTTTCCATGGAGCCTAGATTTCAAGGAGACAGACAAAAGCCAAACTAACAGGTAAGATGGATATGTCCCAGGATTAGGGCAACTAAAGAAAATAATGGAAATTAGAAATAACTTGGGAGGGGTCCACTTTAGAGAGGGCAGTCTGGGAAGCTTACATCTGAACTAGGAAAGAGGATGAGGGTGCTGGAAAGAAAGAGCACTCCAGGCACAGAAAGCAGTGTGTGCAAAGGTCCTGAGGCAAGAAGGAACTAGCAGGGCACAGGAAAGCTGAAACAGAGAGGAGTCAGAGGTAAAGCTGGAGATGTGGCCATCAGGGGCAGCCAAATCAGTCTGAGTTTTATAGATGAAGGTAAGGAGTTTGGATATTGTTAAAAGTGAAACCAAAAGACAGTAAAGGAAATTTACCAGGTTAAGTGATCTGATTGGATTTGGAGGAGCACTGTTGCAGCTGTGTGGACTGTGCTTAGAGGGACAGAAGTGACAGGGACTACCTCCATGATCTGCTCAAGCAGGGTTTGGAGTCTGCAGCCTAGGAAGAAATACATTTTGAATTTATTAGCATAAAGATGATTTTCAGATCCGGGAAGATGAGTGAAATAACCTATGGAGGGGGTATAACAAACTACCGCTGACTTGGTGGCACACGTTTATCTTTCATCTCTTTGTCTGCTCTGGGTCCTCACAGCAGCGCAGCAGGCTTCTCTAGTTGCATGTTTCAGGCTTAGTTACCCCTCAGCATGTAGGATCGTAGTTCCCCAGTCAGGGATCAAACCTGAGTCCCCTGCATTGGAAGGCAGATTCTTAGCCACCGGACCACCAGGGTTATTTATTTTTCAACAGTCCCACATTTATTTTTCAACAGTTCTGGAAATCTGAAGTTCAAAATCAGTTTCACTGCAATAAAGTCAAGGTGCCAGCAGGCCTCCAGAGGCTCGAGGGGAGAATCCGGTCCTTTGCCTTTTCCAAACTTGAGAAAGCATTCCTGCATCTCCAAAGCCAGCAGCATAGCACCTTCCTTCATGTGTCCCATAGCTCCCTCATCTTTTTTTATACAAACACCGTGCTTGCATGCATACTCAGTCACTCTTTTGTGTCCAACTCTTCCCACCATGGACTGTAGCCCATCAGGCTCCTCTGTCCATGGAATTTCCCAGCCAAGAATACTGGAGTGAGTTGCCACATTTTCTCTTTCAGGGGATCTTCCTGATCCCAAGGATCAAACCCATGTCTCTTGCATCAGCAGGCAGATTATTTACCACTGTGCCACCTGGGAAGCCCCGTAAGAACACTGTGGTTACATTTAGGGCCAATCTGGGTAATCCGATATAAACTTCCTATCTCAAGATTTGTAACAATCATAGCTGCAGTCTTTTTGCTATACAGGATAACATTCACAGGTTCAGGGAGTGGGACCTGGAATCTTTGGCTATACTATTCGGCCCGCCCCGGAGGGCCGAACGAAGAAAAGGGCCCAGTTCAAGTTGGGAGGCATGCTAAGATGTAAGTCAGAGGGAGGAGAAGGAACTCGCAAGAGACTGAAAGGAAATAGCTGCTGCGGAAGAAGGAAGATTGGCAGGTCATGTTATGGAGCCAGGGAGCTAGAGGGTATCCAGAAGGAAGGAGCTGCCAAGTGTTACTGAGAGGTTAAGTAAGATAAAGACTGGGAAGAGGCCACAGAACGTGGAATCATTTCCATTATCATTATAGTCGTGAAGGTTTTGATAACAGCAGACTGGGGTGCAGAGTTGGGCAGGGCCCTCTGGAAGGGAAACCTTTGGAACAGGTGGAGGCATGCATCTGGTGAGGAGACAGAGACAAGTGTGGACAGCACTTTCAGTTCTGCTATCAAGGGAACAGAGGACCTGTGTTGGAGCAGGTTATGGAGTTAAAGACAGTGATTGTTTGTTTGCTGTCTGTTTTTAATGGAAGGTATTGCTGATAACTTTGTGCAAGAGGGAAAACAGATGACTAAAGGAATTAAGTTCTTGAGAAAGCAAGAAGGGATGCAATCTCCAGAGTCCAGAGAGACTGGCCCTGCCAGGAGCAGGCACACATCTTCTGTTGTAACAAGAGGAAAAGACATGTATAAATGTGATTCATTTTCTCAGCAGAGTGAGGCTGAGCATGAAGAAGTGTGGTACCTCTGAGAAAACAATACTTGGTGAGAGTCGTGTTATCTGTGGGCTTCCCAGGTGGCTCAATGGTACAGATTCTGCCTGTCAATGCAGGAGAAATGGGTTTAATCCCTGGGTTGGGAAGATCCCTTGCAGTAGGAAATGGCAACCCACTCCAGTATTTTTGCTTGAAATTCCATGGACAGAGGAGGCTGGCGGGCAACATTCCATGCAGTTGTAAAAGAGTCAGACACAACCTAACAACTAAACAACAACAACATTATCTGTATATATATATATTGTCACTTTTCATTTCCTCTAATGAGTATAACTAGGATAGTTGCTAAATATCTAAAAAATAATTCTCTTTTAACTAATCGCCTGCTCCAGGTAAAAAATTTACCTATTACTAGACCTCAGGTTGGAGAAGGCAATGGCACCCCACTCCAGTCCTCTTGCCTGGAAAATCCTATGGACCAAGGAGCCTGGTAGGCTGCAGTCCATGGGGTCGCTAGGAGTTGGACACGACTGAGCGACTTCACTTTCACTTTCCACTTTCATGCATTGGAGAAGGAAATGGCAACCCACTCCAGTGTTCTTGCCTGGAGAATCCTGGGGACAGGGAAGCCTGGTGGGCTGCCATCTATGGGGTCGCACAGAGTCAGACACGACTGAAGCGACTTAGCAATAGCAGCAACAAATATTTGATAGGCAATGGCAACCCACTCCAGTACTCTTGCCTGGAAAATCCCATGGACGGAGGAGCCTGGTAGGCTGCAGTCCTTGGGGTCGAGAAAAGTCAGACACGACTGAGCGACTTCACTTTCACTTTTCACTTTCATGCATTGGAGAAGGAAATGGCAACCCACTCCAGTGTCCTTGCCTGGAGAATCCCAGGGACGGCGGAGCCTGGTGGGCTGCCATCTGTGGGGTCGCACAGAGTCGGACACAACTGAAGCGACTTAGCAGTAGCAGCAGACCTCAGGTAGGGTGTTGAAAAAAAAACTGTAAATAGCTATCTTTATGATACATGAAACTTTATTAAAAAGAGAAATGGTATAATCAAACTACTTTGTGGTTTCATTTTCATTAAAAAAAATAAGCTAAGAGAAAAGGAAAAGACTTACAACTAAATAATTTGTTTTCTAGGTCAGTTATAAATAAGGCATTTATCAGGATTAATATTATGAAATTATATAGCCTACACATGTCTGAAAACTGTAAGCACATACTAAAAATCACATTATCAGTGGTTAGCAGTCTGGAATTCAGATCCTTGGGTATCATGTTTGATATGACATTCAAGCAAACTATGAACAGAACTATTAGCATTTGCATCCTGTTTATGTAAGACTATAGCTTCTATCAAATTACTCATTTCCCTTCACCAAGATGAAGATAAGACAGTATGAAAGGTCCCTCCACCAATATTTATTAGGTCCTACTTGTTCACTTGGACAGCCCTGTAACCCACTGCTAAGGCAGATGTACTAACAGCCCCCATCTCACAGCAGCATGGGCTAAGGGCAATTTCTCAGTCTAGTAATAAACAATGTTACTTTTATCAATCTTACACCTAGAGCTGAGGCATATATATACAGAGTATGGATTGCCTCTTAATGGGTTGAGCTTAGTTGTTCAATATTTTATTTGGCATTTGAGACTTGAAAATTATAAAAATATATCTCAAAGTTGATTTATTGGTTTAAAAATTTGCTACCGGGACTCTCTTTTATTAGCCTTTTCTTTCCTCTTCCCATCAAAGACTATGTCTTTCTCCTCCCAGCCAGTCAGCTGCATTGATGAATTCCTTCTGGTGTTTTTCACATGATGACACTGTCTTTATTTCATAAAAGATGGAGCCTGAGAAAGATCCTCCTAACAGTGAAAAATCAGACTCAAGAATCAAGGCCAGGCTTGCTTCCTGCAAAGTTTCCCTCCCGCCAAGTTTCCCTCCCCTTGGAAGCTTCCACTAAACTCTCAGGGAGTGTCTTGACTCACAGTGGGAGAATCTAGCCTGCTATCAGATTCCAGCCCTCCACATTCTGAAATACAAATTCTTTGATTGATCTTTGAAAATACAAACATTGCCACAGAAACATATTGTAAAAAATGTATAAATGAAGTGAGTTGTAAACATTCAACTCAATGTAAACATTCAAATATCTCTACAGGTTTGCATAAAAACAGTATTTTTTAAAAATGCATATAACTTTGCTTCTTGTAGCAAACAGTGCACAGGCTATTTATATTAAAAGGGAAAGGGCCAGGGGAGCTGGCTAAAGCCTCCAAAAAAGTCATTTGATCAAATTTTATCAGCAGATACTGATTTAGACATTTTCAGGGACACCCCAGAAAGTTATTTTTCCTGGAACCTCTAAAGGAAGCATCTTGCATAACAGAGATGAAAAATCAGTGCCATTCCAGTTAGATGTCTGAGGCAGTGTAACTCTTTCCCGAAACTGTCCATATATAGAGACTTTGATGGTAAGGAAGCACTGTTTAAGAATTATGAAAGATGGAAAACAAAGGTATCTTTCAGAGGGTCTTCGCACTTCGACGAGCTCATTCAGAGAACAGACTGGGTCTGCTTTCTCAGTCACGCCCACTCTTCTATTTCTATTTTATACCTGAGGATTATTCACAGCCCCTTTAAAAATAAATAAAGAAAAGCACATTGCTTTGACTGTGTTCCAGAGGATCGGAGCCTAACCCGGGAAGCGGCGGCAGGGTCCTCGGGGAGCGGTGCCCTGTTCCGTCTCCCTGCCGAGGACGCGGGGGTCACAGGGCGTCGGTGGGGAGCGCGCAGGACTGGACCTCCTGGTACGCCGCCCGCGGCCTCGCGGAGCACAGCTTGAGCGAGAGGACCACCGAGAGGACCAGAAGGAGGAGGCCGAGGACGAAGAGAATGACCAAGGCTGCTCGTGCTCCTCTGGGATCCAGACTCTGGCCAAAGAAGTAGAGCTGCTCCTCGCCGGATTCTGTGCAAAAGAAACGCGAGCTGTCAGAGCACTTTCCCTGCGGAGTGAATCCCGACCATTGACTACAGGGTCGGGGCGGGCATCGTTACCGTTAGAGGGCGCGGATCCGGATGCACCTCCAGAAGGAGACTTGGTGGAGTATGGAATCCTGTTGTCTGGACAAAGAAGACAATGTGATGGTTTATAAACAATAGAAGCAGATTCTTTTCACTACCTGAGTTGTTTCCAGAGTTAAGTCATTTCACCAACAAAGACTTGATCCTATCAGTATCTGTAAGCCTTTATTGGATAGTCACTGTGCCTATTTCGTGCCAGCATACCCCATCCACCCTGCAAACTTCTGCTCACCTATTAAGATATCCACCCGTGGAACCTGGGTTCATGTCCCCCAGCCTGTTAATCATTGCCCCCTGCTGCTGTCACTGAACCCTGTACCCTGCACTTTATCTTGGCATATACCATAGTCTACTACAGTTACAGGTCTGTCTCTCTTACTTGACTCTGAGCTCCTTGGAGGCCCTCATGCTTCCTGTTTTCAAAGTCTGCAAGAAGCCTGGTACTATCAGCTGGCATTACAGACAGAAAACAGTACCTATGTTTCGAAGGACTGTGTAGGTTGTCTCCATGCCAGCATGAATATGGTCAGACACATGACAATGTAACAACCACGTCCCTGGGTGATCTGCAAACAGTTCAATGGTTTGGAATGTCCCGGGAAAGAGGTCATGTACATCTTCTCGGTAAGATTTACCTATCTGCAGGTAGAAGGAAATAATAAAGATAAGAGCAGAAATCAATTAAATGAAGAATAGAAACATAATAAAGATAAAGAAACCAAAAGCTGGTTCTTTGAACAAATCAGTAACATTGATGAACTGTATGGAAACCAACCTGTGCTGGTCCCCAGTGATCCCTGTCTCCTGGTACTCAGTACCTTGGTAGTCCCCTCTCACACTACTATCTGACGGTTGGTCCTTGAAGCCACCAGCATATGGCAGAAGCAAATGGCATTCTGCTTCCCTTTCTCTCCCACTGGATCGCTCACTCTAGGGAAGCCAGCTCCCATGTCATGGTAAAGAACTGAAGCCTCTGGCCCATAGTCCTGTGAGTGAGCTTGGAAATGGATCCTCCAGCTGCTGTCAAACCTAATGACTGTAACTCCAGTTGTCATCTTGATTGTACCCTCACAAGAGATGCTGAATCAGAATCAATGAGCTAAACTCTTTCCAGCCTAACCCAGAGAGATTGTGAGATAATAAGAGTGTGTTGCTTTAGGGCACTACATCTTAGGGTGAATTTGTTATGCAGCAAAACTTTAGACAAACTGACAGAGGAAAAAAAAAACCCCACAGATTACAAATATCAGAGATGAAAGGAGGTCTATCACTAAGACTTTATAGACATTAAAAAGGATAGTAAAGGAATGTTATGAACAACTATCCATGAATTCTACAACTTTGGAGATTTACAGATGGCAGATGATAGAAAAGCATATGAAAAGATACTCAATATCATTAGCCATTAGGAAAATGCAAATGAAAAACAATGAGATACCAATATATATATTGGGTTAGCCAAAAAGTTCATTCAGGTTTCATAAGATCGTATTGAAAAATGTGAACGAACTTTGTGGTCAACCCAATGCTTAAATGGCTGGCTAAGAAACAATAAGAATGAAAGATAGCCAGTGTTCATGTGGATGTGGAACCCTCATACATGTCTGATAGGAGAGAAAAGTGTACTGTCTCTCTGGAACATAGTTTGGAAGTTTTATTGAAGTTAATCATATATGTACCGGGGCTCAGTGGTAAAGAATCCACCGGCCAACCCAGGAGACATGAGTTCGATCCCTGGGTCAGGAAGATCCCCTGGAGAAAGAAATAGCAACCCACTCAAGTATTCTTGCCTGGATAATTCCATGGACAGAGGAGTCTTGCAGGATACAGTCCACAGGGTTGCAAAGACTGAAATACAACTTAGCAACTTAACAACAACAACTAGTAATCTACCCCCTAGGTATTTTCTCAAGGGAAAGGAAAAACTTATGTTCACATGAAACCACGTTCACAAATGTTTATAATGACTTTATTTTTAATAACCCCAAACTGGAAACAACCCAAATGTCTCTCAATAGGGGAACAAATAAACAAACTGCAATACATTCATACAATGGAATACTGTTCAACAACGGGATGGAACACACTGCTTATACAATGTGGTGGATGCACTTTAAATGCCAATACAAAATTAAACAAGCCAGATTAATAATGCTATAGGCTGTATGATTTAATTTATAAGACACTTCAGAAAAGGCAAAATTATAGAGACAAAAACAAATCAGTGGTTGCCAGGGGTTAAACATGGGAAAGGAGCTGACTCTAGAAGGTGCAAAGGGGACATTTTAGGGGTTGATGGAGGTGTTCTATATTTTGATTAGGGTTAGTTACACCACTGTATGTGCTTATCACAACAGAAGTGTATGCTAAACAGAGTGAATTTTGTTGTTGTCATTTAGTCACTAAGTTACGTTCAGCTCTTTGCAACCCCATTGACTGTAGCCAGCTAGGCTCCTCTGTCCATGGGATTTCCCAGGCAAGAATATTGTTGAGGGTTACCATTTCTTTCTCCAGGGTATCTTCCCCACCCAGGGGTCAAACCCATGTCTCCTGCATTGGCAGCTGGGTTCTTTACTGCTGAGGCACCAGGGAAGCCCCAGGGTGCATTATACTCAGTGTAAATTATACCTTAGTTGGAAATATTTAGGTATATAATAATTTTATATGCATATAAAATAATTTTGTTTTTATAAATTTTATATATTTTAATATAATTTTTAAATGTGGATTAAAACAGCCAAATTCTGAAAAGTATCATAGACATTTAATATATGAAACTTAATATAATCACTGTTAGGTTAGTACTTTCTATCTTAAACTGTGTTGAATAAATATACTGAGGGGAGAGGATATTAAATGTTTCATTAGTTACTATTTATTTCTGTGTGACTGGAAAAGGAGCAGTGCAAGTTTTCCTTGCAGATTAGACATGATTATTCATTTCTATCTACTTCCTTGTAGACTGCACAGCACCTGAGATGACAGACATTTGGACCTTATCCCAGGGATTCTGATTCATCAGGTCTGGAGTGGAGCCTGGCAATCTGTTTCTTAAACTGCTCCACAGGTGATTCACCAGTCAGATAGCACAGCTTGATGCTTGAAAGGCAGGAAGCCATACGTGGTAGAGCCCAGTCCACTAGGGCAAAAGTCAAGGTAACATTTCGGACCCAAGACAAAGCTTGAAATATCTCATTTACTAGAGAGAGCTATTCTGTTGGTGAAGCACATAGAAAAGAAACAGGAGAGGAAAAAGAAAAGAAAAAAAGGAAAAGGGACAAAATACTATGGATGCCTTCATTTGCGATATTAATAGCATACTCCAGAGTGGTTGGAATTATCCCCATGTGGGCTGCCATCTATGGGGTCGCACAGAGTCAGACACGAATGAAGCGACTTAGCAGCAGCAGCAGCAACTGATAACAAAACTCTCATTTGAAGCTCAGAGAGTTTTTTTTCTTTTTAAAGCACAAAAAAATACATATTAAGAAATATTTGTCAGGGGAAGGACATAATCATATTTCTCTGTTCCATTCTCTAGCATTCACTACCACCCCTTGTGGCTTGTGAAAGCCTTATTGTCAAATAACTCTAATTTCACAATGGAAATATATTGAATCTGTTAATTCAATGTCTTCCCCAAAGCATTTCTCTTACACGAACCTTGAAAAGAAAGCTCTCAGCATGATAATGAATGGTGTGTATGTCCACTTCATCTCCTACTCCTAACAGGTACCAGTTGGTCATTGTGTCTTCATTCATGACGAGTCCATGAAGGTTCCCATAAATCTTCCCATTAATAGCTAAGAAGGTAAAAAAAAAGCAGCCTCTTGTTAGTGATGATTACTTAATCTGGTTTTAGAAACAATTCAAGAAGATCTTTATGTCACCAACATTTTCATTTGCCTGATAAACATGTAACCATCCCACTCACACTTACCAATGTCCCCACCATTTTAGACCCAAAATTCAGAGTAGTAAGAAATCTTTATAAAAGAGAGCCAGAAAAGAGAAATAGAGGTTTGTTTTTAAAAGCTCTCTCTTGGGTAGCAGTACATGTTGGTTGGTTGGTTGTTTATTTGAAATATTCTTTTTATAGAGTGGATTACAGACTCATGTGTGGGGTCACCAGATTTACACCATTCTACAGCTGAGTGAACACAAGCATGGAGAATCAAGTTTATATAAATCAAAATTGAACCAATTAAAAGGTTCAATTAATATTTCATTTTCTGAGAACTAGCTTAGGGCAAGTTGCTAAACTTGGCTCAATCTCCAAGAGAAGGAAAGGTTCCAAGAGAAGGAAAGGTTCCCACAGGCCTGAGCCCATGATCTAACAATGACTAAAGCAAGCTCAAGCTATGCTGACATGGTAGATAGGGATTTCATTCCTCTGTTTTCTACAAACTTTTTATTCTGTGTGTCATGACACAACCAAATGAGTTACATTCACTAAAAGGAGAGAGCCTAAGAAACTTTGCATAGAGGGAGGCAAAATTGTAGGGGAGAGAGTAGCTGAATCAGAAATCAGGTTGCTATATTCTAATCAATGTTAGCAATTAACTAGCTTTCTTATCTTGGGCAGGACCTATCTTTTTGCACACTGTTGGTCAAAAGTAGATCTTGGTGATAGAGTGTAGATATGTCAATTAAAACACATTACTTCCACTTAAAAAACAAGAAGTACCTTAAATTTCAAAGAATTACATAACAGACACATTAAAACAGAAATTTGGTGATAGTGTTTCATGTTCCAGAGACAGTTAAACCAGGCCCTTAAATTTGATCAAGTACAGGTTATCCTGTATTCTTATACAAATATACCAATAAGTGATCATTCATTTCCTAGGAATTACTTTACAGTCTTATAGTTTAGGGATCCCAGCATTCAGAGACACAGCTGCCTAAACAGATGGTCCGGAACGTCACTGGACCTTGCTGGCAGCCAGTCAGTGGTTTGGCTGGTTCCCTCTGAAGGAAAGCTTTGGAGGATTTTGTTCTATCAAGGTGCGCATGGGAATGGAGAAGGGCTCAGAGAAGGAGGCTGGGACCTTCCACAGATTTCTATGGACTTATCTCAACAAGGGTCTCCTTTTTAAACCTCTGATATACCATGCATTTTGTTGCTCTCCTCAAAATCATCAGAGGGCTTAAAATCTCGTGGATCTTTATTAAGATACTTCTTAATATTGTCATCCAGATACCAGGATTCATTCTCATTAAATACCAAAAACAAGAGAGCAAATTCATAATCAACGTCGCTTCTTCTTCCCTTTTCATTCAACACTCCTTCTCTGCATGTAATCAGAGGACCCACCAAACCACTGTATGTATCCTGAAAGAAAAATAAACTGAATTAGAAAAGCTTTAAATAATTTAATAACACAGATTAGTTGCTTGTAAGAGTCAATACAAAAAGACTAAAAGACAATTGACCATGAAATAAGTACTAAGAAACCCTGAAGAATCAGGGCGATCTTTGCTAAAATTTAAGATTATTTCTAAAAATTTGCTGAGAGTGAGCTTTATGAGGGCTGAGGCTGTGTTCTTTACTCACTGTTGAGTCTCCAGAGCTGGGCTGTCTACTACATAGAAGGTGTGCAATAAATATTTGTTGAATAAATGAATGCTTATTTCTATTTTCCTGTGTGTTTTTCAAGTGAGACTATATTTTTTTATTGAAGTATAGTGGATTTACAATGTTGTATTAGTTTCAGATGTACAACAAAGTGATTCAGTTATGCGTATATATATATATGTATATGTATTACTTTACAGATTCTTTCCCATTATCAGTTACTACAAGATATTGAATATAGTTCCCTGTATACAGTAAGTCCTTGTTGTTTATCTATTTTGTATGTGGTGGTGGTGTGTGCTCAGTCGTGTCTGACTCTGTGACCCCACGGACTGTAGTCCACCAGCCTCCTGTATCCATGGGATTTTCCAGACAAGAATACTGGAGTGGGTTGCCAATTCCTTCTCCAATTTTGTATGCTGTGTGTATCTATTAATCCCAAACTCCTAATTTATCCCCCACCCCTTGTTTTCTTCTTTGGTAACCATAAATTTTTTTCTATGTCTGTAAGCATATTTCTGTTTGGTAAGTAAGTTCATTTGTATCATTTTTTTAGATTCCACACATAAGTGATTTCATACAATATTTGTCTTTGACTGACTGACTTAGTGTAATCATCTCTAGTTCCATCTATTTTGCTCCAAATGGTTTTATTTCATTTTTTAATGGCTGAGTAATATTCAGACATTGAGTGTGTATGTGTGTGTATATATATACACACAACATGTTCTTTACCCATTCATCTGTCACTGGACGTTTAGGTTCCTTCCCTGTTTTGTTTATTGTAAATAGTGCTGCTATGAACATTGCACATATCTTTTTGAATTATGGTTTTCTCTGGGTTATATGCCCAGAAATAAGATTGCTGGATCATATGCTAACTCTGTTTTTAGTTTTCTGAGAAACCTCCATCCTATTCTCCAAAGTGGCTGTACCAATTCACATTCCCACCAACAATGTAGGAGGGTTTCCTTTTCTCCACACCCTCTCCAGCATTTATTATTTGTAGACTTTTTAATGATGGCCATTCTGTCCAGTGTGAGGTGATACTCAAGTGGGATTGTATTTATAACTATATACAAATGCTTATATTCCATTTTCTATCCCCCAAAGATGATAAATTCCTTCAAGACAAGAATATTTTCAGCCCTCATAGTACTTGGTGAGGTCATTTGCACATCACAACGGCTCAATAAATATTTGTTGGGATGCACAAAGCAATCGGCAAAAAATTGATATGAGCCCATGAATGATTTTCATATTGAGTTATTCAGCCCTGAGCTTTCTTTTGAACTCCCACATTTCCATCTGCCTATTTAAATATTCCAGCTGGATGCCTCCTGCAATAATTCAATCTGCTCATAAGCCTTTCTAAGGTGAATTTTAGTATTTCCCTCAAACCATTTCCTTCTCCTGAATTCTCTATTTCTGTTAGTAGCACTACGATATTCCCTGTCACTTAAGTCAGAAAACTTGATTATCAGTGTTTAATTCCTCATTTTCCTCACTTTGTCCCACGTTGTGCGTGTGTGTGTACTCAGTTGCTAAATGATGCTGGACTCTTTGCAGCCCTATGGACTGTAGCCACCAGGCTCCTCTGTCCATGGAATTTTCCAGGCAAGAATGCTGGAGTGGCTCGCCATTTCCTCTGCCAGGGGTCGTCCCATCTCATTTGCTATCAAATCTTACATTTTTTTCCCCTTCACAGAGTCTGTTCTGTGACTTTCTCTTCATTCTATCCACCATCCTTCTAGTGTAAGATCGTTTTGTTTTTTGGCCCCACCCTGCAGCCTATGGGATATTATCTCTCAGACCAGGGATCGAACATGTCCTATAAAAGTCACCAGATTCAGAATTGTGATATAATTATGGATGTACACATGTATTATTTCCCCCAAAGATGATAAATTCCTTCAAGACAAGAATATTTTCAACCCTCATAGTACTTGGTGAGGTCATTTGCACATCACAACGACTCAATAAATATTTGTTGGGATGAACAAAGCAATCAGCAAAAAAAGTGGACTTCCCATGATTCTACTTTGGTTTTTGTTGTTTTTTTCAAGTGTCTGGTATGTTTCCCCTGAACTCTTGTGCTTTCCAGTACAAAGACACTAATTATATCAAATATGACCTTAGTTTGGACTTCAATTATGATACATAATTCAAGACTAGATGTTTTATACATACATATCTGACTCAAGTTCAATATTGAATCCTTGCCTTTAATTTCTAAGTAAAGTTAGCCTATTTATCATTCAAATAGTTTGTGATTTCAGTTACTAAGTTTTTATGGAGTGTGTTTTCTTTCCTGAGCCCTGATGGTACTGGTAAGGATTTTAAAACTGGGTAACATCATAAACCATGTTAAAAATTAAAATATATATTTATTTTTTGTTTATCTAATTTACATATCTTCTCTTGCTTCAAACTTCCTTATAAGTTCTAAATTTAGTAATTTGAGATCTCATTTTTTTCCCCTACACTTTAGATCAAGGGGCAGCAAACTTTGTTTTTGTAAAGTGCCATATAGCAAGTGGCTCCCTTTGTGACTCAGATGGTAAAGAAACCACCTGCAATGAGGGAGATCTGGGTTGAGACGATCCACTGGAGAAGGGAAAGGCTAACCACTCCAGTTTCTGGCCTGGAGAATTCCATAGACTGCATAGTCCATGGGGTCGCAAAGAGTCAGACACGACTGAGCAACTTTCACTTCACTTCACTTCACAAAGCAAGAATTTTTTACTTTGTGAATCATACCATTTCCATCACAGATACTCAACTTCATTATCAATAATGCAAACAAATAGGCATGGCCATAGTTTGAGACCCCTGCTTAAAACCAATATACCTCTTCATATATACCCACTGTAATTGTGATAACTTGAACAGTCAACTGAAAACCATATCACTTTGAGCATTTTGGCGGCTCTTTCCACCTTACCTTCACAAAGTTTACTGTTGAATAGTAAAGCCATGGAATACAATTTGGGTCAGATGGCCCTGGACCGGACCTTTTAGGGACATTCCATCTGTAGGTTTTTATTTCTCCTGAAACAAATAGGAAGAAATAGAAAAAAAAAATTAATTATGTGATCTCTGTTCCAGACAATTTACCTGAAGAAATACAAACAGATTCTTTGTATATTTTGATTAAAGTTACTGCTGGGGAGAATTACCCATTCAATAGAAATATTCCTGTTAAACTCATACCTTGACTTTTTGCAGGTTCACCATGACAGATTTTCATTTCAGCCTATATTACAGCCTTCCATCCTAGTTTGATGGTTTTTCTCCTCAAATTTTGTATCTCCTTCCCAAGAGTTATGCTTGAGCACACTAGAGTTGTCGTGGGCCTCAGCCTTGGCTTCCTGTGGAGCCACCAGGGAGCTTTGTAAACCCTCACTGCTCAGACCTCATCCCAAACCAATGAAATTAGAATATCTGCAATGTATTATTGGTGTACAAATATATTCCTTAAGCTTCTCAGGCAATTCTAATCTGCAGGCAAGTGAGATCTAGCTGGAACCAGAGAGACTCAGAGAGGCCTAGTTTCAAATCTCAACCCTAATGACTTGTTTCCACTCAACCTTTGATAAGCTACCTTACCTGACTGACCTTTGAAAGGTGACAGCTTCCCTGGTAGCTCAGATGGTAATGAATCTGCCTGCAAATCAGGAGACCTGGGTTTGGTCCCTGGATAGGAAAGATGCCCTGGAAAAAGGAATGGCTACCCACTCCAGACCAATGCCTGGATTTCACTTAGCTTTTGACAAGCTACTTAACCTTCACAGAACTTTAGTTTCCTTATTTGTAAAGTGGATTAGTCAACCCAGTTTTCAAACTGTTGTGAGGATTAAATGAAATAAAATATCTAGGAAAGTGCCTCACATTGAGGTCAGTCAATAATTGTTAATTTGTATATATGTGTGCATGCTAAGTCGCTTCAGTTGTGTCCAACTCTGTGCAACCCAATGGACTATAGCCCACTAGGTTCCTCTGTCCATGGGAATTCTCTAGGCAAGAATACTGGAGTGGGTTTCCATGCCCTCCTCCAAGGGATCTTCCTGACCCTGGGATCAAATCTATGTCTCTTATGTCTCCCACATTGGCAGGCAGGTTCTTTACTGCTAGTGCCACCTGGGAAAGCCCTAAATGTTAGTTGCTCAGTCATGTCTGACTCTTTGCAACCCATGGACTGTAGTCCACCAGGCTCCTTTGTCCATGGAATTCTCCAGGCAAGAACACCAAAGTAGATTGTCATGCCCTTCTCCAGGGGATCTTTCCAACCCAGGGATTGAACCTAAGTCTCCCATGTTTCAGGCAGATTCTTTACCATCTGAGCCACCGTGCAAGAGTTAGTTTGTATGTATACTAGCAACAAATGCGTGCACTCCCTCTGGTCAGGCCCCATATCTGTGAATCCCCTGTGACTGGCCCAGAGCCTTGCAGAGGAACCATATATTACTCATGAGTTATCAAGATAATCACACTGTAAAAGGCTCATTTAAATTATCTCCTTTTGAACTATCTGAGTCCCATCCTCACCCTATAAGGACAAACAATTTACAGCTGAATCTGAGTCACAAAGCAAAACAAAAGACTTGCATGAAACTTTGGTCTGTATTTGTTCATGAAGCAGTTGGTTTAGCAATATCAACTTAGGTCTAGTTTCCATGATTTACCCCATGCCTTGGTAATCACAAGATAAATAGCTAAATGCAAGTGACTATTGGTGCGGGGTTATTAAAGTTGAAACAATCCATTGTCCACCCACCTGGAAGCCAAGTTCTCAACAAAAAGAGGATGCTCAGTAAATGTTTGTTGAGTGATATAATGAAAAGAAGATGAAGAAAATGGAGGAAGGGGAGAAGAAGGAGAGGGGAAATCTGAGGGGGCTTCAGTTCAATTGTGTCCAACTCTTTGTGAACCATGGACTGCAGCAAGCCAGGCCTCCCTGTCTATCACCAACTCCATGAGTTTACTCAAACTCATGTCCATCTAGTCGGTGATGCCATCCAACCATCTCATCCTCCGTCATCTCCTTCTCCTCCCGCCTTCAATCTTTCCCAGCATCAGGGTCTTTTCAAATGAGTCAGCTCTTCGCATCAAGTGGCCAAAGTATTGGAGTTTCAGCTTCAGCATCAGTCCTTCCAATGAATATTCAGGACTGATTTCCTTTAGGACGGACTGGTTGGATCTCCTTGCAGTCCAGGGGACTCTCAAGAGTCTTCTCCGACACCACAGTTCAAAAGCATCAATTGTTCAGCACTCAGGTTTCTTAATGATCCAACGCTCACATCCATACATGACTACTGGAAAAACCATAGCTTTGACTAGATGGACCTTTGTCGGCAGAGTAATGTCTCTGCTTTTTAATGTGCTGTCTAAGTTGGTCATGGTTTTTCTTCCAAAGAGCAAGTATCTTTTAATTTCATGGCTGCAGTCACCATCTACAGTGATTCTAGAGCACAAACAAATAAAGTTTTTCACTATTTCCATTGTTCCCCATCTATTTGCCATGAAATGACGGGACCAGATGCCATGATCTTCGTTTTCTGAATGTTGAGTTTTAAGCCAACTTTTTCACTCTCTTCTTTCACTTTCATCCAGAGGCTCTTTAGTTCCTCTTCACTTTCTGCCATAAGGGTGGTGCCATCTGCATATCTGAAGTTGTTGATATTTCTCCTGGCAATCTTGATTCCAGCTTGTGCTTCATCCAGCCCAGCATTTTGCATGATACACTCTGCATATAAGTTAAATAATCAGGGTGACAATACACAGCCTTGGCATATACCTTTATCAATTTGGAGCCAGTCAGGTGTTCCATGTTCAGTTCTAACTGTTGTTTCTTAACCTGAATATAGATTTCTCAGGAGGCAGGTAAGGTGGTCTGGTATTCCCATCTCTTTAAGAATTTTCCATAGTTTGGTGTGAGCTGCACAGTCAAAGGCTTTAGCATAGTCAATAGAACAGAAGCAGATGGTTTTTTGAATTCTCTTGCTTCTTCTATAACCCAACAGATGTTGGCAATTTGATCTCCAGTTCCTCTGCCTTTTCTAAATCCAGCTTGAACATCTGGAAGTTCATGGTTCACATATTTCTGAAGCCTGGCTTGGAGAATTTTGAGCATTACTTTCCTAGTGTGTGAGATGAGTACAATTGCGTGGCAGTTTGAACATTCTTTGGGATTGGAATGAAAACTGACCTTTTCCAGTCTTGTGGCCACTGCTGAGTTTTCCAAATTTGCTGGCATACTGAGTGCAGCACTTGAATTCCATCACCTCCACTAGCTTTGTTTGTAGTGACGCTTCCTAAGGCCCACTTGACTTTGCATTCCATGATGTCTGGCTCTAGGTGAGTGATCACACCATCATGGTCATCTGGGTCATAAAGATCTTTTTTGTATAGTTCTTTTGTGTATTCTTGCCACCTCTTCTTAATATCTTCTGCTTCTGTTAGGTCCATACCATTTCTGTCTTTTATTGGATACCTTTAAAAAAAGGTATCCTTTAAAAAAGGATACCTAAAAAAATGGGTATCCTTTTTTGGTTGGATCCAACATTCTCCTGTCAATGGTTGTTCAGAAGTGAGTTGCAATTTTGGAGTTCTTGCAGGAGATAAGGGCAATCCAATCCAAGATGACAGAGTCCTGAGGGAGCTTACTTTTCTTAAAATGCTAACTTGCACTCTTCATCACATGCATGCCCTGATTAAACTTTCTTATCCAACTTGCCTGAACTAAGTTAGTCTCTTGCTCCTACCCCCAATCTTTGGGTTCTCCCAAAACTTTCAGACTTATTTGAGACTCCTGTGGGGACTGAATACCTCTGGCTCTAATTTAAAAAAGAAAAAATGCTCCATTGCCACAATCTATAATAATTTTTCTTCCTACTCTGACAGCCTTCCTACCTAGGACTCTTAGGAGTCCAGTCAGCCTAGAGAAGTGGAGCTGTGTCCCTTGTCAGTCTTCACCAAGAGGGTACATCCACCAGGAGGGGTCACGCCAGCTTTCCCAAAGCCCTACCAGAGCCCCCTCAACCCTCAGGCCTGATAGGCATCTTTCTTCCTCCCTCTGAAGCTGCTTCAACCATCAAAAATAAATATATTTAATAGTTTTTTTTTTTTTATCCATTTTAAACCATTTCCCTCTTCATCGAAGCAAGAAGGGAAGAAGAAAGTACAAAACATGTGAAGTAGAAAAGATGATCACGTTGCTGTTTAAAATACCACCATGAAGATAAAACCATTATTAACATTTTGGCTTATTTCCCTTCTAGTCTGTCTTATATACTTGTATGTTGCTTAACAAGTCTTTACCATGTAATTTAAAACTTTTTTTTCATTAAAACTTGTTCGTTAAATCTTTCTTAAATGTCATTTTATGGCTACACAATGGTCCACTATAAAAAGATTCCAAAATTTACTTGTTTCTCTGTATATAGACATTTAGATGTTCATGAAAAGTTTCTTGAAGCAGGTTGAAGCAGCTTTTGATACCGGGAATAGGAAGTGGCAGAAATTGGAATAGTAACCAGTAAAGATTTTCCTTCCCACAACCCCATCCTTGAACAGGTACCTTGCTAACTTTTTGATTCATTATATTGTTTTCTTTTCTTATTTTTTACATCTTTAAATTTTTGATTTAATGATCTTTATTGAAATTGCTATAGCATTGTTATAGTTGTTCTGTTCTTCTGTGTATTCTTGCCACCTCTTCTTAATATCTTCTGTTTCTGTTAGGTCCACACCATTTCTGGAAAAGATCAGTTTTCATTCCAATCCCAAGGAAAGGCAATGCCAAAGAATGCTCAAACTACAACACAATTGTACTCATCTCACACACTAGCAAAGTAATGCTCAAAATTCTCTAAGCCAGGCTTCAACAGTACATGAACTGAGAACTTCCAGAAGTTCAAGCTGGATTTAGAAAAGGCAGAGGAATCAGAGATCAAATTGCCAACATCCGTTGGATCATCAAAAAAGCAAGAGAGTTCCAGAAAAACATCTACTTCTGCTTTATTGACTCTGCCAAAGCCTTTGACTGTGTGGATCACACCAAACTGTGGAAAATTCTTAAAGAGATGGGAATACCAGACCACCTTACCTGCCTCCTGAGAAATCTGTATGCAGGTCAGGAAGCAACAGTTGGAACAGGACATGAAACAAGACTGGTTCCAAATCAGGAAAGGAGTACATCAAGGCTGTGTACTGTCACCCTGCTTATTTAACTTATATGCAGAGTATATCATGCAAAATTCCAGGCTGGGTGAAGCACAAGCTAGAATCAAGATTGCCAGGAGAAATATCAGTAACATCAGATATGCAGATGACACCACCCTATGACAGAAAGTGAAGAAGGACTAAAGAGCCTCTTAATGAAAGTGAAAGAGCAGAGTGAAAAAGTTGGCTTAAAACTCAACATTCAGAAAACAAAGATCATGGCATCTGGTCCCATCACTTCATGGCAAATAGATGGGAACAATGGAAATAGTTAAAGACTTTATTTGTTTGGGCTCCAAAATCACTGCAGATGGTGAATGCAGCCATGAAATTAAAAGACACTTGCTCCTTGGAAGAAAAAGTGACCAAACTAGATAGCGTCAACGCACGATGCTGGATGCTTGGGGCTGGTGCACTGGGACGACCCAGAGGGATGGTATGGGGAGGGAGGAGGGAGGAGGGTTCAGGATGGGGAACACATGAGAAATAAAGGAATAAAAAATTATTTAAAAAAATTAAAAAATTAAAAAAAAAAAAAAGCAGTGACATTACTATGCCGACAAAGGTCCATCTAGCCAAAGCTATGGTTTTTCCAGTAGTCATGTATGGATGTCAAAGTTGGACTATAAAGAAAGCTTAGCACTGAAGAACTGATGCTTTTGAATTGTGGTGTTGGAGAAGACTCTTGAGAGTCCCTGGACTGCAAGGAGATCCAACTAGTCCATCCTAAAGGAAATCAGTCCTGAATATTCATTGGAAGGACTGATGCTGAAGCTGAAACTCCAACACTTTGGCCACCTGATGCAAAGAACTGACTTATTGGAAAAGACCTTGATGCAGGGAAAGATTGAGGGCAAGAGGAGAAGGGGACGACAGAGGATGAGATGGTTAGATGGCATCACCAACTCGATGGACATAAGTTTGAGCAAGCTCCGGGAGTTGGTGATGGACAGGGAAGCCTGGCGTGCTGCAGTCCAGGGGGTCGCAAAGAATCGGACGTGACTGAGCAACTGAACTGATAGTATTATTATAGTGTTGTTATGTAGTCATAAGAGGTAAAAGGGAATATAACTCCCCCATAATTATACCTATGGGGTTGCTATCAGTTTTGTAACAGGGGCTCTTAACACTTATTACAACCACATTTCAACTGTGTAAAATTTATGGAAGCTCATTATATTATGAAATCTTCTCACCTTTCAATGCATCTTTTAAACACATCAAAGCTGTATATAATCACTCTGCTTATTTAACTTATATGCAGAGTACATCATGAGAAACGCTGGGCTGGATGAAGCACAGCTGGAATCAAGATTGCCAGGAGAAATATCAATAACCTCAGATATGCAGAAGACACCACCCTTATGGCAGAAAGCGAAGAAGAACAAAAGAGCCTCTTGATGAAAGTGAAAGAGGAGAGTGAAAAAGTTGGCTTAAAGCTCAACATTCAAAAAACTAAGATCATGGCATCTGGTCCCATCACTTCATGGAAAATAGATGGAGAAACAGTGGAAACAGTGGCTGATTTTATTTTTTTGGCCTCCAAAATCACTGCAGATGGTGATTTCAGCCATGAAATTAAAAGACACTTGCTCCTTATAAGAAAAGCCATGAGAAACCTAGACAGCATATTAAAAAGCTGACATTACTTTGCCTACAAAGGTCCATCTAGTCAAAGCTCTGATTTTTCCAGTAGTCATATATGGATGTGAGAGTTAGACCATAAAGAAAGCTGCACACTGGAGAATTGACGCTTTTGAACTGTGGTGTTGGAGAAAACTCTTGAGAGTCCCTTGGACTGCAAGGAGTTCTAACTAGTCAATCCTAGAGGAAATCAGTCCTGAATATTCATTGGAAGGACTGATGCTGAAGCTGAAACTCCAATACTTTGGCCACTTGATGCGAAGAGCTGACTCATTTGAAAAGACCCTGATGTTGGGAAAGATTGAGGGCAGGAGGAGAAGGGGACGACAGAGGATGAGATGGTTAGATGGCATCACTGACTCAATGGACATGAGTTTGGGTAAACTCTGGGAATTGGTGATGGACAGGGAGGCCTGGCGTGCTATGGTTCATGGGGTCGCAAAGAGTCAGACATGACTGAGCAGCTGAACTGAACTAACCCCAGACTCCCAGTCCATCCCTCTCCCGCCCTGTGCCTTGGCAACCACAAGTCTGTTCTCTATGCTATGAGTCTGTTTCTGTTTTGTAGATAGATTCCCTTGCACAATATTTTGGATTCCACATGTGAGTGATATCATGTGTATAACTGAGTCAGTATGTTATACTTTGGAGTTTGGCACAACATTGTAAATCAACTATATACTTCAATTAAAAAAACGATTAGAGTTCTATCTCTTTTATAAAGCTTTTCTTAACTGTTCCTAATTAAATGAGTCTTCATGGATTTTCTTTCTCTGAAATTTTATCAACCTTCTCAGATATATTCTTGAAAATCTTCACCACTTAGAATTTCAACATGTATAATCTGTATTATTGCTGAAATGATTCATCTTGTCTTTTTTTTTCTTCCAAACTCATTTTAAGCATCTTGAGAGAAATGCATGGTTAAGAGCTCAGGTCCTGAGGTCAAACAGGCTCCACCATTACTAATGTCTGTCCTGGTTGACCTCTTTACTCCTCTTTGCCTCAGTCACCTGTTAAATGAATGTAACACCACCAGATTTCATCAATAACAGGATGTGCATTTTCACAATTTAGCATATCTGATGCCAAGATGTATCTTTCCATCAGTGGCATGTTAAAGTTTAATTGGCAGCATTTAAAAAATATATTTATTTATTTATTTGGCCACTTTGGGTCTTAGTTGCAACACACAGGATCTTGCAGTGTGTGGGCTCCAGAGCTCAAGGGCTCAGTAGTGGCAGTTGCAGGCTTAGTTACACGTGGGGTCTTAGCTCCGTGGTCAGGGATTGAACCGGGTCCCCCACATTGGGAGGCAGATTCTTAACCACTCAACCACCAGGGAGGTCCTGACAGCACTTTTTTTTTCTTTAATAACAAAGTAATGATGGCCATTATAATCAGTGGTATCAGGCTCAATGAAATATGTTAGTGTCTACCTCCCTGAGTTATTATAAGTAAGTTTTTAAATTTTTTTCTAAATTTAAAAGCTGGCACAAGGTTAACATTCAATATGTACTAGCTGTTATTATGTCTTAATACCCTTTAAGGACTCTAATTGAGCCCTAGAAACTCCATAAACAGTCATTGGCTGAATAGTAATTTCGTATCAGGGTAATGGATGGAACGTAATGGAGTAATAATGTTACAATGAGCTTTCCAAGACCTGTCAGAGATCAGACAAGAAAGAAGTTGAGCCTGGAGTACTCATCAGCATGGAGCAGACCTCTGGGGTAAGTTACCTGGCTTTGTGACAGGCACTTGGAGCCGCTTCCCACTATCCACGTCCTCCACACCCTGGGCTGAGATGGAGTAGGGCCGACTGGCCTTGTTCATAAATATGATCAGGATGGAGTCCCCAACCTCGGCGTGAATCATCGGGCCTAAAGGCAAAACACAGGTCTGTGTGCATTATCGTTGCTCTTTTCAACATTGGTGTGATTCACATGTGGGTAGTATTTGACAAAATAAACAAAGGTTACCTTGTTATTAGTGTATTTCCTCTAGCAGGTGACATTGGTTAGCATTAAATATCATGTCATGTTTTGCAGTTGGATCAATCAGGTTTCAAATCCTGCCTCCTTCTCTTACTTATTAGAGAGGCTTTGAGTAAGTCAAGTAACCTACCTGAGTCAAATTCCTCATCTGTAACATGGTCTTACCTTTCTCAAAGGGTTACAGTAAGGATTAGATAAAGTAACATATGTAAAGTGCTAATTTCAGTAAATTGAGACATAGTACTCAATAAATGCTTAAATTTTTACTACTGCTAAGACGTACTCTTCAGGAAAAACTATATCCACAACACGTGGTGACTTTCCATTGTAATCCCCCTGTGTGTAACCTTTGGTTAGCTTAAAATTGCTCATTATCTGGTAAATAGATAAAATAATAGTGAGGATGCAATGAAATAATGAGTATAAAAGGAATTTCTAAGACAACAAAATTAAAACATAAACATATTGATTTATGATCAATATGGTGATTTCACTAATGTATGTCCAAATATCCAATGCTATTTCTCGGTATTTGGATACCTGCATGAGACGTGCACTCTTCAGAAAGTTGTGTGTACACATTTCTGTTAGAAGCAACCAGCATGAGTGCCAATGGAAATCGGCACACACATCCCTGGAGAGGTCTACCCTCATTGCCGTGGGATGCCCTCATCCAGCACAGGTGCCCGTTGGTCCCCAAAACAAGGCACAAATGCAGTTTGCTCAGCCACACTGACAGAGCATCACTCACACAGGGATCACTTGAGAGAGGTGGAAACAAACTTCCAGTGGAAGCACCTCAGATCTGATCCGTGAGGTTCTTGGAATGTATCTGCACACTATGTTCACAGGGAAATACACTCAGAGTTGAGTCTGACCACGCACATCCACTGTTCACTGGTTCAACCGTGGTTTTAATGCTTTCCTGAGAAATGCAGTTGGCTGTCGGTATTCATGGATGCAGACATAGAGGGACAACAGTACTAAGCCATTTACTGCAAGAGACTTGAGCATTTTGGTGCCCGTGAAGTTCCCGGAACCAATCTCCTGGAACCAGTCTTGGACTGTACTGATAAAGGCCTAAATAAATCTTAAATTTGTTGGACTATTATTATCTTTAAAACAAATATTTAGTATGAATCAGACAGTGTCTGTAAAGCACACTGTATTTTTTAAATGATAAAGCTAGAAAAGAAAAATTTAGGCATGTTTTTAAAAGTAGTTTTGGGGTAGAGTTACAGATGGGCCATGTGCATACATGTAATAAAATCAACATATTTTCATTACCACTTAAATTGCACATGCTTTGCTGTTTTGGTGAGAAGGGGTGAAGCATTGATGACCAGTGTGCTATCCTGGGGTCTTGGCAGTTTCTGGGGTTAAGGCCTCTCCCTGATCTGCAGCAAACGAACAGATGGGCCTTCTGCTCCCCTGACTAACGTGGTGCAGAGCTTGCCTCTGATGTAGTCACTGGTCTTTTTCCTTTTCCTGAGCAGACCAAATTGAGCCCAGCCCCCTCTGCAGAATCAGCACCCATTCTTCAGAGATCTGTTCTCTGACTTAGAGACTCAAAAGAAGGAATGTTCCCATGGGAGATGACTCATTGGTATGAAAAACAAGCTTGGGAGCTGATGTTAGCAGATGGTGAAGATGGATGGGCCAGTTAATAATTTATGAATCTAATAATCATGTGGTGCATTATTTTGATAATAAGAAACATATTAAAGCCTTAGTATTTATATAAGTTGCCTTGTACATTTAAAAACGGAAAAGTCATCTAGATTAGCCCTCTGCTTTAAGATCTCTTCTTCACGATGGGGTGACACTCAGGTGACGACAAGTAGGGAAGGTTAGCAAGAAGAGCTTATCCTATCTCTTGGGAAGCCCAGGGCGTCAGACAGATGGAGTCAGTTCTGAGAAGGCCAGGAAGTCAGGGCCCCCGGAACTGAATCCATGCTGTTCACCCAAGCACTGCTTCTTGAGTAAAAGGTTTCTCTTTTGTCAGAATGATTTTCATGGTATGTTGTGAAGGCACTGGCCATGGATGACCTTGGAGAAGCTATGTGAACACTATGCCTGCTGTTCTGAGGCATCGGTGTTTCATATGAAAGTTTCCTGGCTCAGCAGAGGGGTGGCCAAGGACCTTCATGGCAGCAGGTGCTGTTTAGACTGCCTGGATGACAGGGATTCCTGTTTGTGTGTCATCTGCCGGTCTTCTTATGCTACTGTTTGTGCGAGCTGAGCACGCAGCATGCTCCCTGATGATGAGAGAGCAGAAAGCTGTCTCCCTTGGATGAATGCAGTCAGGCTACTCTGTTGCTTCTACTCCTTCTTGGGCAGATGTCTAACCGGGTGTCTGTGTGTGTGTGTGTGTGTGTGCTGGCAGTGCACAGCTGTGATCTGTGCCATACCCAGGAGTGCCAAATGCTCCTCTCGTGGCGGTCGAGCTTTGATCTCTACAAATTCTCCATTGGTGTATTCCCTGTAAACCACTTTCTTGTACTGAGAGCCGATCCAGTTTTCAGTGTGGTTCATGAATATATCTCCGTGTCTGCAAATCAGAAGCAACAGGAATTAAAGTCGTTAGAGGGTAGAAAAACCTTGAGTGCTTCTGCATGATTTGGAGGTGCGGGCACTGGAGCAGTGCTTCCAAAACCTGGCTATGATCAGGATCTCCCTGGGGAGCTGGCCCTTTACATCAGACTTTATGGAAGTGGGGCCAGGAATCTGCATTTGAAAGCATCTCTGGGGCTTTACATGTGGCAGTCCAGCATCAGCCTGCCTTCCACTCTTGGGAACCACTGCTCTAGAGCCCTGCTGGGACACAGAGAACAGACTCGTGGATGCAGTGGGGGAAGGAGAGGGCAGGACGAATTGAGAGAGTGTCACTGACACACATGCACACCACCATGTGTCAAATAGAGAGCTGCTGCTGCATAGATAGCCAGCTGGCTGCTCTATAACACAGGGGGTTCAGTTTGATGTTCTGTGATAGCCTGGAGGGACCAATGATGAGGAAAGAGTGGTGAGTGGTGAGGGAGACTTGAGAGGGAGGCGATATATGCAGACTTACAGCCGATTCATGTTGTGCGGCAGAAACCAACACAACATTGTAAAGCAATTAGTCTCAATTAAAACAAAAAAAAACAAATAAACCCTGCTGGGTGCTGCATAGTGCCAGACTTAGTCAGAGACTCCCAAAGGCACTTTGAGATTACATTAGCTTCCTGGGACCAACCAGCCTCACGCAAATATTCATCCATGCACATGTGCACACCCCACCACCCTGCATTCCTTCAGATTTCATATGTTGTTCTGTAACCTGCTATGTTTTTCCACTGTAAAGATCTCAAGAAAGTCTGTGGGTTGTGTATTGCGCATATGCATGTGTGCAAAGTCTCTTCAGTTAGGTCTGACTCTTTTTGACCCTATGGACTGTAACTCACCAGGCTCCTCTGTCCATGGGATTCTCCAGGCAAGAACACCGGAGTGGGTTGCCATGCCCTCCTCCAGGGGATCTTCCAACCCAGGGATCGAACCCATGCTTCCTGTGGCTCCTGAATTGCAGGCGGATTCTTTACCACTGGGCCACCAGGGAAGCCCCATATTCTGCATATACTTATATACAAATATAAATACAGTTGATTCTTGTTATTCACAATAGTGTGCTCTATTCAGTATTTGGAGAGTCACTCCAAATACTGAACCATTGTTCCTAAGGGAAATACAGGGTTAAGTTCCTTCGAATCTCTGGTTACAATATATTTATCAACAGATCAATATATAAATTCGATAGATGTGTGTTTCTGTTTAAAGACATATCATGTGATATATATTACTGATCCATAATCACTGAACTCATGACCAATAATACACTGACTCATGCCTGAATGAAGCTTATCTAAAACCTGTTTTTCCTCTGTTAGGTATATTACAGCACTACCTTCCGTGCTTGGGAATCCTAGACAGCATTTCAGCCTTACTCTGGGTGGGGAGGGACATTTTAAACAGCTAAGTCACCAACAAAAAGCACAAAGAAGAAAAAAGTGACACTAAATAGATGACTAAAAGGACAGTTGGAAGAGCTAAAACAAGGAAACAGAGAGATGCCTTGTTGGTTTGACCTCTGCTGGGAATGTGAACATCAGGTGACACAAATTTTTCACTGTTCTATTCATATCTGCAAGTGACCATGAAAGCACCACAAGAATTGATTTGAGGGTTACAGATAAATTTCAGCAAGTGGGCAATTTTGCAAATATGAAATCTGCAAATAATGAGGATCAACTCTATATTTTATCTAGTAACAACATAGATCACTACAAGAGACAGAAACAAATCTATCAACTTCATCTCCAAAATATATTGTGTCTCACATCCTTCCATTTCCCATGGTCAAACTCCCCACACTATAACCTAAGTCACCGACTTCATCTGTTGACTCACCCGTATTAACTGAAACTGTTCCTAACCATGTTCTCTGCTCCCGATTCTCCTCCCTTCCCTCTCCTCTCTACACTACAGGCAGAGAGATCCTAAACTACACATTTGAATACGTCAGTCCTTGTCGAAAAGATTTTTATGGCTTCCCACTGGCAGACTCCTTGATTTAGCTTTCATACCCCTTTCCCTGATGCGAAGAGCCGACATATTGGAAAAGACCCTGATGCTGGGAAAGACAAAGCAAAAGAGGAAGGAGGCGGCAGAGGATGAGATGGTTAGGTAGCATCACCGACTCAATGGACAAGAATTTGAGCAAACTTTGGGAGACAGTGGAGGACAGAGGAGCCTGGAGGGCTGCAGTCCATGGGGTCGAAATGAATCGGACATGACCTAGCGGCTGAACAACAAAACTTCCCCACTTGTCTCTGCCAAGCTCCCAAACCTGGTTTCCATCACCGCCACCCAAACGCTCTGTGCTCACGCAGTTCTACACACTCCCTCTCGTGAACCCTGCAGGCCCTCCACACCTGCAGGGCTTTCCCATGCTGCCTTCCTGTGCTGTTCACCTCTTCAACAGGCCCTCCCTTCAAAGACCACCTCCTCCCAGAAGCCTTCCCTGACCACCCACCCTCTCCCTCTCCCACAGTGCCTGTATGACTCAGCGTGTTTGCTCTAATGTCTTCCCCCACCGGAACATGAAATCTGTGTGGAAAGGACCTTGTGTGCCCTTCTCAGCACTTTGCACAGTCCCGAGCACACAGTAGGTATTTTACAAATGCATGTATATACCTTCTACCCTGCACTGTGTGCTTTCCAAGGAAGAAAATTTTCTTCTACTTTTATTTTCCAGGAGTCCTAGAAGCATGTGTGGTGGTGACAAGCCCAGACTCTTGAGCTACCTGTGCTGTTTTCTAGCTTCCCTTCTCTGCAAAATGAGGTGATAATAATTCACCCAACTCTCAGGAGTGATGTGAGGATCAGAGGAGTTGGGACATATAAAGCTATGTCAGCCTCAGACACCTGTTAAGAACCACCTGAGCGCTTACTCTATCGTCATCTCACTGGGAGGTCATGTAACAGTGCTGGGCCAGAGCTGATGGAGTGGGAAATGCTCAGCAAAAGGCCTGGCTTACGAGAGGTGGTGCTCAATAGATGCTGAGTCTTACCTCAAATTCCAGGTTAGTTAAATTACATGTGCATCAGTCCACAAGTTCAAGAGTGCTAGGAAGTGAAGTGAAAGTCGCTCAGTCACGTCCAACTCTTTGCGGCCCCATGGACTATACAGTCCATGGAATTCTCCAGGCCAGAATACTGGAGTGGGTAGCCTTTCCCTTCCCCAGGGGATCTTCCCCACCCAGAGATCAAACTGGGGTCTCTTGCATTGCAGGCAGATTATTTACCAGATGAGCTATGAGGGAATTCTCTGTAGCAACCTACTCTTTGTTTTCAAATTGCCTCCCACTGCATAGATGCTGGCATTGTGCTGACAGTCCCATTTGTTGCCTTTCTGGGATCCTGAGTTCTCCCCACTATGTTCTTAGGAAGCCACAGGGAAAGACTTCCAGGTTCCAAGGTGAGGCAGAGGGTCTGTGCTGACCAGGACAATAAATGTTTCAGGGAAAACCCATACTGAGGGGTGGTTTGAAACCTGGAGATGTCCTAAGATATGGCCTCGGGTCAGATGGCAGATGCATAGTAACTGGGGTAGGAGGGCATTTGCTCCTGGGCTCTGATCTATCGGGGTGCCACAGACTGCCACTGGGACAACCTGTCACTGCAACTCTGTCCTGCATTTTTATCTACAGAGCTGTTGCTTTTTAAACAGGCGAAATCAATTTTAACAATTTCAGTTAACCCAACACAACCAAAATTTTATCATTTCATCATGTGATAATTGTAAGATATTTGTTAGTTATATAGTTTATGTTTTTGTTCATACCGATTCTATGAAATTCAATGTATGTTTTATACTTATGGTTCATCTCAATTTGGACTACCACATTTCAAGTGTTCTATAGCCAAGTATGGATACAGTCTACTATATTAGTGCTGATCTAGAAGACTGCGGTTGTGGCTCTTCTGTTATATTTTTAATAGGTGAAAATGCTCTCATTTCACTTTGTTGTCATTTATTTATGGGCAAGACCAGAATGGCAGGGACAGGGTGCAGACACACCCACCGCCCTCTATCTCTCTAAGAAGCTTGAAAGACAATCCCAGAAGATTAAAGCTAGCTCTTTCTGCCAGCCTGGATGGATGGGGCTGAAACAGAAATTACACTGAGTTTCAAGAAAATAATGAAGGATATATTTCTTACATACTCATGGGCTAGGACTGTACATATGACAATTATTATACAATAATGTCTTCAGAGATAGCAGCCTGTTAATGAAATAATTATTTTAGAAAAGACCAAATTAGTATTCATTTCACTTTATACTGAATTATCCATTTTTAACTTGTATAAGCAGCACTACTTTGGCAGGGGGCGTGTCTGGTTTAACAAAATGTGTTGGTGAATAATTGAAGTGAAGTGAAGTGAAAGTCACTCAGTCATGTCCAACTCTTTGTGACGCCATAGACCGTAGCCTGCCAGGCTCCTCTGTCCACAGGATTCTCCAGGCAAAAATACTGGAGTGGGTTGACATTTCCTTCTCCCTGGGAAGGGCTACCCATCCAGGCAACCCACTCCAGTATTCTTGCCTGGAGAATCCTGTGGACAGAGGAGCCTGGAGGGCTGCTGTCCATGGGGTCGCACAGAGTCGGACACGACTGAAGCAACTTAGCATGCATGCATGCGTGCACTGGAGAAGGAAATGGCAACCCACTCTAGTGTTCTTGCCTGGAGAATCCCAGGGACAGAGGAGCCTGGTGGGCTGCCGTCTATGGGGTCACACAGAGCTGGACACGACTGAAGCGACTTAGCAGTAGCAGCACTTCCCAAGGGATGTTCGCAACCAAGGGATCAAACCCAGGTCTCACATTGCAGGCCTATTCTTTACTGTCTGAGCCACCAGGGAAGCCCAAGAATACTGGAGTGGGTAGCCTACCCCTTCTCCAGCGGATCTTCCCAATCCAGGGATTGAACCAGAGTGTCCTGCATTGCAGGTGGGTTCTTTACCAGCTGAGCTACCAGGGAAACCTGGTGAATCTTGGAATGAATTTTAAAGCATCCTACCCTTGAGGCAAATCTTTTACAACTGAGTGATTTTGTTTCTTCATTTATCCACAAGGTGGCACCATTATATTCTTTCCATGAGCCTGAACCCTCAAAACAGGCCGAGTAAGAAAAACAGAACAGGCTATGATTCCTAAAAGCTGATGTAGAGGAGTTGGTGGGGATCATAACCACAGAAGGTGCATGAAGGCTGGGCAAGAGAGGGCAAGGGAAGTGTGATAATAAATATCAAAGAGGAACACGGCATGAACGTCAGCATGGCATGGTGATGAGAACACGGATTTGTCCTTCAAAAAGGTCAGTGTTCAACTCCACTTCTGCCAGTGACTGAGTGAACCAGTCCTCACCTGCATACATGGGGCGGTGCCACCAGGCAGAAGGCGCTAACCCCGGGGAGGAGGCCTGCAGGCCCGCCCCCCAGACAGTTCAGCCCTGAAGGCCGGGCCGGAGGGCACCCGTGCTCAGCAGTGCGCAAGGTCCTCGAGCCCGCGGATTCCTCTGTGCTCTGCAAGGGCAGCGCCTCCACAGGAGGGCAAGCCTCATGGAAGCTCTGGGGACCCGGCCAACGAGGGGACCTGCCCTTCCTGCCCCAGCCCGGTAATCTCCACCTCCCCCGCCCCTCGGGTGTCCCCGCGGCCAGTGACTGCCGGCGGCCCCCACCCCGCCCATCTACAGCGCCACACCCACCCCAGCTCTGCGCAGAGGCCCTGCGTCTCCGCACCACGTCCCTCGGGGTTCCCGGGAGGCGAGTCCCTGTACTGACCCCTTCCCGCAGCCCATCTACAGCGCCTCCCCCACCTCTGCGCAGCGGGCCTGCCTCTCTCTGCACCGCATCCCCTGGGTCCCTGGGAGGCGAGCCCCTGCCCTGACCTGCCCCGCGCTCGCTCAGACCCACGTGCGTGGCCCGCCAGCCTCCCGAGGACCAGACTGGCTTCAGACCACTCCCTCGGAGGGGGACGGCGACTTCCCTAGGCTTTCGTGTTCCTGAGTGACATGTCTGTGTGCCAGGACTGGGCAGACAGCACCCGGGGCCCTTTTAGGTTCCGCGTTTGCCGAACGTCCACGCACGTGTGCGAACCCACCCCAGACACGGCGGCGGCTCGGCCTGTGGTACCTTTCCCCTCTTGCGTCCAAGTGCTGCTTTTCGAACTCCCAGTTTTTGTTAGGGGCATAATCCCATTCTACCTCTTCAGCGGCGATGTAAAAGGTTCTTATCATCCCATAGGGCTGCTCAGGAGGGTCCTTGTTGCCGCAGCTGCTGACCTCATATATCTGATGCATGCCTCTTGCCAAGTGGTGCAGGGTGGAGCAAAAGACCCTGAAGATTCCTGGAAGAGACATGGCTTGGCGTTCAGAGCGATGCTCGAGCGCTTGCTTTTGATTTGCTAGCAAACCTCCGTAATTATTAAAAAATAACCCGTCAGGTGGGTTTTTAAGATATCAACTTTCTATAGCATTTAAAAATCAGACCCTAAGAGGAATAAATTACTTGTAAATATATTTACGTATGGGGGGAAATACCATCTGAAATTCATCTGTCATGTCCAAAAACAAATAAAGAAAAAACCTGTAAAGTTGCTGCCAAGAAATTATTTCTCTGGGTCTCCCCTATTGTACACACCTATTAGAGGATAGTCACTCCTGGAAAAAAATCATTGATAGGTATCTTCTCCCAGCCCAGTTTAAAAGGAACTAATTACCTGTCTAGACAAAGTTCAAATTAGGTCAGGCTTCTGAAGTCATGGCTTTTGCCCTAAAAGGTTTTATAAGCTATAAGGTGCAATATACAAATAAGCTATTACTCTTAAAGATAAATGTATTTTTTCATTAAGCCCTTGAGCAGAGGAGGGTCTCATTTCCAGTGGTAGGTCTACATTAAGCCAGATGAAAAGGAAAAAGAAATAGCAACCATCCTATCTGACTGAGAACTATATGATTTTTTAAGCTGAATTTTCTAGATGCCTTGGCATCAATATACATATTTTAATTAAATTCACAATAAAATCATACAAAATCAAATTATTGGAAGATGTTAACTCAGGGAAATTATTGGATCAACAAATCTCTGTTCTCAGAGGTGAATGAGAGTGTGGGCCTCATTAACTATCTACAAGGCACAGAGATAGCATCTATCATGTCTAAATATTGCCAAATTATCCCTTCAGGATGAGCCAAAACCATTGGTTCATAGGGTACCCTAGCACACCCAGGCACAAATGGAGACCCTCTGTAAAAACAAAGAGAAGACCCTTCTGACAACAGAGGTGGCCAGAGCTTCCTCTGCCTGTGCTGGTCTCCAGGCAGCCCACTATTTGTATGCTAATCATCCCTTCAACAGAGGAGGAATTTTCTTTTCTAAGAACAAAGAGGAGCTTAAAGTCTTGATTATGGTGATATTTTCACAGATGCATACTATTTCCACACTCATCAATTTACATGTATAAAATATACAGCTTTTTGTGTTTCAGTCATACATCAATAAAGTGGTTTAAAAAAAAAAAAAGATCAAAGAGGAAATGTTTGACTTTCAGCTGACAGGCTACTCTACCCATGTTTGGGTACTCCTTTTAGCTTAGAAGATGGGGCGGCAACAGGTGAAATGACTCAGCTTTTCAGCAGTCACTGATTTATACTCACCGCCAAACATAAGCTGGAAAGCACTGTCATGTAGCTCTTTAGAAGCCTGGAGGGCCTGTGAGTAAGTAACCATGTCCCTAAAATTATTCCAGCCATCTCTAGCTTTGAATGCTGTTTCTATGAAGTAAAACTATTTGGCTGTTTCCCTCTTGTCCCCTCTTTGGTCTTGAAGAGTGAATTTTAAAAAAGTAATTGTTCCAAAGGCATCCCTTGGGGTGATTCATAATTGATCAATCAATTAATATAGAAAGGTTGAATACTAGAAGCTTACAAGGCAAGGATTAATGGAGCCCCTAGTCTGAGGCAGTACTTTGGCAAAAGTTTTGAAGCTCAAGGCTCTTTTTCTTTTTTTTTTTTTTCTATAAAAATCCATGTATTTTATTTGGTAGGTAAGTCATGGAGACTTTTCCTCTCTCAACCAGATAACTGAATGTAAAATCATGGAGAAAATATGCATTTACACTCACAGCAGCCAGAAGTGAACGTTGAGGCGGGAACTCACAGCAGCCAGAAGTGAATGTTGAGGCAGGGTTAGGTGGCTCCCAGGGTCCATATGTTTTCTATATATTTCTCTGATGACTTAAAATTTTAGATTTGTCTCAGGTAGAAATGTTTAACGTGTAAAGAGGTGACGTAAGTCATATTTACTACTTGTTAATAGAAAAGAGTAGCTTTGAAGAGCTCTATCTTCTTTTCTCTTTGAATTTTTTTTTCCCTCAAATCTCAAATTCTTAACCAGTGACAGAGAGTAGCATCTAAAATGCAGTTCCAGTGTGAAGGAAAGAAGTAAATACCTATTTATAAAGGAAACAGAGCAGGCAAGTACTTATCTTGAGTAGCATATTGGTTTCATTTTTAGACTAATGAAAAAGTTGGTTTGGAGAAACATGTTGAATATCCACAGCATTTACTATTCTTATTTTTCATGAGAGTATATGTTGCCAAATATTACCCTTTATCTTTTATTAAAATGCCCCAGTGACCTAATTAACTTATTAATCTCTAAGAGAAGGTATGGGTACTGGCACTTCAATGGGCTCTCCATGGACTCCGGATCCAACACAGCTTACTTTCTGGGTACCCGAGAGAATGACAATAGGCAAGTCCCTGTTTGGACTCATCAAGAGACCACTATCAATCTCTAGAGAAGGGAGATAAGTTCACATCTACAACCTGGAAGCAACCACCAGTCTGCTCATGTCTGGTTGATGCTTCCAAGCAGCAACTAAAATGAAGTCTGTGTTTAAAGAGAATAAACAAGCAAACAAAAATACTCTTTCTTGGGGCTGAATTGTTCATGGATATAAATAAAGAGCATTCTCCTAGGATTTGTGAGGCCAGGTCACTTAGAGGACTCCTACTTTTGCTTTATGGATGTTATTAGATGCTTTTCCTCTGTTCTTCACATTATGTGTTTGAACTCAAGGCTATATTTCCTTCTGCACACGCAGAAGTGCCCAAATTCAACCAATTTCTTCTGGGGAAAGACCCTAAGTGTACTTGCCTGAAGATAGGAATCTGGTCACCTGAGCTGGCCCTGCCAAGTTTACCTGCACGGTCTGGCTGCATGAATGCCGTTGTGGAGACGTGGGGAAACAGCGCCAGGGAGTCCCGGTGAGTCCCTCGTAGGTGGATGGTGTTCCCTTGAAAATAAACTCCATGCATGTCCGTGTCAGTGCCCATGCCAATCAGATGCCAGGAGACTCTATCCTTTTTGCACATGGTTAGGCCTGGCTGGTTGCCATACATGTAGCCATTAATAGCTAAATGGAAGGAAAAGGAGAGCAGAGTGCACTATTATTTTGTAGATGTGCTGAAAACACATCACCTTAGTGAAAGATTATCAGTGCATATGGAGGCAGTGGTGTTCAAGTTCAAAATTTACAGAAGATCCTATTATCAGAGAATAAAGAGTACTGGGAAAAAGTCAGGTGTTGTATCAAATTTAAATGGAGACTGAACTTAATAACGAATAATGAAAATACACTAAAACAGTGAAACTGTTCTATTTAACAATGTATACACAGGACATGAATTCTAAGAAGTAATAAAAAATAAACAGGTTGTTTTCTTAAGCAATTTTTTTCTGACAAAATTATTTGATAGCATTATATAATATCCTTCATTTCACATTTTAGTTTTGCAGATTATAAAAAGCATCATCCTTGAAAAAATATTTACAGATTTCATGAATTTCCCCAAAGTCTTTTTTTTAAAACTCTTTATATGGAAGTCATTTTCTTTTAAGGTTCTTATCCTGTCATCTCCCTTGTTAAGTGTCTTTTTCTCAGTTATTCATTTAATTCTGTCAGATCCTCATTTGCCAATGGCTTTGCATTTCATTCTAGAAGTTATCAGACATCCCTTCACTGATTTTATGGATCTTGCATCACTTGAAAGATTTGCAGTTGATTGACATTATATTTGCATGTCTGGTCAGTGAAGAGGGATTTGAGAAGTAGGGAAGGGACACTAAGTTTTAAGAGGTTAGCCCTTGAATAAATAGTTTTGCCTTATGATAATTTTGATTTTCCAACTTCAGTAAAATAACTGACAAGACATTGAATAATGATCACTTAGATATGAAAAGTCTTTGTACCTCCAGAAATGCAAATTGCTTTTCTCTTTGACATCAACCTCAATCCACTGACAGCAGCTACACGCGCCCCCTCTGGGGGATGACCACTATGACTGAGTACACTGAGGCGTGACTGTGCCTAACTGAGTCTCAGGCTTGATGTCCTGGAGAGAGACACCCCCCACTCCACTCCTTCTACAGCCTGTCCACCACACACGTAAATGGTCTCCTGTTAGAATCTCATTGTCAAATAAAATTACCTTTTGTTTCTTTATCTGTGAATGAGTGGTGTTTGGTAATTTTACTCAAATATCTGGAATTATTAGCAGAAATTCCAAGAAGCCCTGGAGCTGCTAAGAAGAATATCACACTTTCTGAAGAAAATCTTTGATCATGATGTTGCAAATAAACTGTCTTGTCCATTGAATGTTAAAGAGATATCATTTTAAATTTTTTTCATTTTATTTATTTTAATTGGAGGCTAATTACTTTACAATATTGTAGTGGGTTTTGCCATACATTGACATGAATCAGCCATGGGTGTACATGTGTTCCCCATCCCAAATCCCCTTCCCACCTCCCTCCCCATCCCATTGTAAATTGTAGTGCTAACAGTTTAGTCCTTGGCTAGCTGGTAGAGAATTCTCTGTTGCCTAGGAACTCCAGTTTAACACTTCTCTTTCCTAGGAATTCCCTGGTGATCCAGTAGTTAGGATTCCACATTCTCACTGCTGGAGGCCCAGGTCAGGGAATTAAGATACCACAAAGCTGTGTGGCATGCCCTCACCCACTCCGGAACCTCTTTTTCTGGAACATTCATTCATTCATTTATATATTCAACAAGCAGATTGGAACATAGACTGTATAACACGAGCAATGCAAACATTGTATGCCATGTAAGGCATTTTCTCTTTGGTATTGTAGCCAACTTTCTCCTACTCATGCAAGCAAGACTGGAGACAAAATTTAATTTATAATTAATGTGAAGCTTAAACTAAATACATAATTTCCTTGAATTTTGCCTTAAACATTACATATTCTGCAGGTTTAAAATATACAAATACATCAAATTGCCAAAGCAGGAAGGGACTGGATTTGACATGATCCATGAGGTTGTTTTCATTTTCTATACATAGGCTTCTCTGTATATAGATCCCTTTTGCAGCCCAGCTTTTCCATTAAGCGATTGCTATGTTTCCTAATTTATAGCTTAGTTTACCTTTTTATTGGCTATTATAAAGGTTGGGAACAAATTTTGTCTTCAGTTACAACAAATTTTTTTTTATAAGATGATGTTGAAAGGGCATTATTCCTTGTTTTCCATTGGTCCAAGAAGGGGTTCAGTTGGAACAGAGCATCTGAGACCACAAAAGTCTGAGCCAGTGCTGTGGGTCACTTGGAGCCTTGAACATTTTTGGACTTCCATGGGAGAAAGAGAGACTTTTTTGCACTTCTTTGGGAGAGAAGGGGAAGGCTATTTCACTATTTTCTCATAATGTTTTAAAGGCAATAAATAGATGCTATGCTTGGTCCTAAAACAAGGTCTGTTATCTTGCCATGTTTGCTTTAGGTATTGAAAGAAATTTTTATTGAAACATATTTGATTTATAATATTATATTAGTTTTAAGTATACAACATGGTGATTCAATATGTTTATAGATTATACTCCATTTAAAGTTAATATAAAATAATGGCAATATTTCCATATGTTGTATAATATACCCTTGTAGCTTATTTATTTTATTCATAGTAGTATTTTTTTCTTAATCCCATAGCCCTATCTTACCCCTTCACCCTTCCCTCTCCCCACCGATAACCATTAGTTTGTTCTCTATATCTATGAATCTGTTTTTTCATTGTTGTTGTATATATTCATTTGTTCTATTTTTTAGATTCCACATATAAGTGAAAGCATACAATATTTGCCTTTCTCTGTCTGATTTATTTCACTAAGCATAGTATTCTCTAGTTCCATCCATGTTGTTGCAAATGGCAGAATTTCATTCCTTTTTTATGTCTTAGCTTTATTCCTTATATATGTGTGTGTGTGTATATGTATATATATATATATATATATATATATACATACACATGAACATTGGGCTGCATGCATCATTTTGAATTAGTGGTTTTGGGGTATTTTGTTTCCAGAACTGAAATTGTTGGGTCATATGGTAGTTCTATTTTTATTTTTTTGAGACACTTCCATACTGTTTTCCACAATGGCTGCACCAATTTACATTTCCATCAATTGTGTATAATGGTTCCCTTTTCTCCACATCCTGTCTAACATTTGCTGTTTGTGTTCTTTTTGATGATAGCTATTCTGACGTGAGCCGATACCTCATTGTGGTTTCGATTTGCATTTCTCTGATGTAGCAATGCTGTTGAGCATCTTTTCAGGTGTCTGTTGGTTGGCCATCTGCATTTCCTCTTTGGAAAAATGTCTATTCAATTCTTATGCCCCATTTTTAATCATATTGTTTGTTTCTTTGATTTGGGGTTGTACAAGTTGTTTCTATTTGTTGACTATTAATCTCTTGTCAGGCATATCATTTGCAAACATTTTCTTCCATTCAGTAGGTTGTCTTTTCATTTTGTTGATGGTTTCCTTTGCTGTGCACAAGCTTTTCAATTTAATTAGATCTCATTTGCTTATTTTTACTTTTTTTTTCTTTACTTTAGGAGACAGATCCAAAAAACTATTGCTAGGATTTATGTCAAAGAGTGTTCTGCCTCTGTTTTTCTCTGGGAGTTTCATAGTATCCAGTCTTACATTTAGATCTTTAATTCATTTTATTTTTGTATATTGGTGTTAGAGAATCTTCTAATTTCATTCTATAGTTGTCCAGTTTTCCCTGAAACACTTATTGTAGAGACTGTCTCCTCCATTCTATATTCTTGCCTCCTTTGTCATAGAGTGATTGACAGAAGCACATGGGTTTATTTTTAGCCTCTCTATTCTATTCCATTGATCTGTGTCTGGTTTTGTGCTTGTGCCAAACTATTTTGATTACTATGCTAAGCCACTTCAGTCGTGTCCAACTCTTTGCAACCCTATGAACTGTAGCCCTCCAGGCTCCTCTATCCATGGGATTCTCCAGGCAAGAATACTGGAGTGAGTTGCTTTACCCTCCTCCAGGGATCTTCCCAACCCAGGGATCAAATGCTGTGTCCGTTATGTCTGCTGCATTGGCAGGCAGATTCTTTACCACTAGCACCACCCAGGAAGCCCCTTGATTGTCTGAAGTCAGGCAGCATTGAGTCCTTCAGCTCTGTTCTTTTTCAAGATTCATTTGGCTTTTTGGGGTCTTTTGTGTTTCTACACAAATTTTAAAATTATTTGTTTTAGTTCTGTGGAAAATGCCCTTGATATTTTGATAGAGATTGCATTGAATCCATAGGTTGCCTTGAGCAGAATGGTCATTTAAAAATATTGATTCCTTCAATATAGTGAAAATGAGTATACTACCCAAAGCAATCTATAGCTTCAATGCAATCCCTATCAAGCCACCAATAGTATTTTTCAGAGAACTAGAACAAATAATTTCACAATTTGTATGGAAATACAAAAAACCTCAAATAGCCAAGGCAATCTTGAGAAAGAAGAATGGAACTGGAGTAATCAACCTGCCTGACTTCAGGCTCTACTACAAAGCCACAGTCATCAAGACAGTACGATACTGGCACAAAGACAGAAATATAGATCAATGGAACAAAACAGAAAGCCCAGAGATAAATCCATGCACCTATAGACACCTTATCTTTGACAAAGGAGGCAAGAATATACAATGGAGAAAAGACAATCTCTTTAACAGGTGATGCTGAGAAAACTGGTCAACCACTTGTAAAAGAATGAAACTAGAACACTTTCTAACACCATACACAAAAATAAACTCAAAATGGATTAAAGATCTAAATGTAAGACCAGAAACTATAAAACTCTTAGAGGAAAACATAGGCAAAACACTCTCTGACATAAACCACAGCAGGATCCTCTATGACCCACTTCCCAAGAATATTGGAAATAAAAGCAAAAATAAACAAATGGGACCTAATTAAAATTAAAAGCTTCTGCACAACAAAGGAAACTATTAGCAAGGTGAAAAGACAGCCTTCAGAATGGGAGAAAATAATAGCAAATGAAGCAACTGACAAAGAATTAATCTCAAAAATATACAAGCAACTCCTACAGCTCAATTCCAGAAAAATAAACGACTCAATCAAAAAGTGGGCCAAAGAACTAAATAGACATTTCTCCAAAGAAGACATACAGATGGCTAACAAACACATGAAAAGATGCTCAACATCACTCATTATCGAGAAATGCAAATCAAAACCACAATGAGGTACCATTTCACGCCAGTCAGAATGGCTGCTATCCAGAAGTCTACAAGCAATAAATGCTGGAGAGGGTGTGGAGAAAAGGGAACTCTCTTACACTGTTGGTGGGAATGCAAACTAGTACAGCCACTATGGAGAACAGTGTGGAGATTCCTTAAAAACTGGACATAGAACTGCCATATGACCCAGCAATCCCACTGCTCAGCATGCACACCAAGGAAACCAGAATTGAAAGAGACACGTGTACCCCAATGTTCATCACAGCACTGTTTATAATAACCAGGACATGGAAGCAACCTCAGCAGACAAATGGATAAGAAAGCTGTGGTACATATACACAATGGAGTATTACTCAGCCATTAAAAAGAATACATTTGAATCAGTTCTAATGAGGTGGATGAAACTGGAGCCTGTTATACAGAGTGAAGTAAGCCAGAAAGAAAAACACCAATACAGTATACTAACGCATATATATGGAATTTAGAAAGATGGTAACAATAAACCTGTATGTGAGACAGCAAAAGAGACACAGATGTAAAGAACAGTCTTTTGGACTCTGTGGGAGAGGGCGAGGGCAGGATGATATGGGAGAATGGCATTGAAACATGTAAATTATCACATGTGAAATGAATCGCCAGTCCAGGTTCAATGCATGATACAGGGTGCTCAGGACTGGTGCACTGGGATGACCCAGAGGGATGGGATGGGGAGGGAGGTGGGAGGATGGGAAACACATGTACACCCGTGGTGGACTCAAGTCAATGTATGGCAAAACCAATACAATATTGTAAAGTAAAAAGATAAATAAATAAAACTTAAAAACAAACAAGCAAAAAATATTGATTCTTACTATCCAAGATCACAGTATATCTTTGCCATCTGTTTTTGTCTTTTCCATCTTCAGTTTCTTTCATCAATGTCATATAGTTTTCTGAGTACAAGTCCTTTGCCTCTCAAGATAAATTTACTCCTAGGTATTTTATTCTTTTTGATGAGATGGTAAGTGAGATTTTTTCTTAATTTCTTTTTTTTATAATGCATTGTTAGTGTGAATAAATGCAACAGATTTCTGTATATTAATTTTGTATTCTGCAACCTTACTAAATTCATTGATGAGCCCTAGTAGTTTTCTGGTAACTTCGTTAGGATTTTCTATGTATTGTATGCCACCTGAAAACAGTAATAGCTTTACTTCTTCTTTCCAATTTGGATGACTTATTTCCTTTTCTTTGGATTACTGTGACTTAGACTTCTATTATTATGTTGAATAAAATTGGCAAGAGTGGGTATCCTTGTCTTGTTCCTAATCTTAGAGGACATGCTTTCAGCTTTTCACCATTGAGTATAATGTTAGCTGTGGATTTGTCACATGACTTTTATTATATTAAGGTATGTTCCCCTCTATGCCCACTTTCTGGAGAATTTTTTATCAAAAATGGGTGGTGAATTTTGTCAAAAGCTTTTTCTGCATCTATTGAAAGGACCATACTCTTTTTACTCTTCAGTTTGTTAATGTGTATATCACATTGATTGTTTTGTGGGTATTAAAAAGTCCTTGCATCCCTGAGATGAATTCTACTTGATCATAGTGCATTATCCTTTAAACGTGTTATTAGATTCAGTTGGCTAATATTTTGTTGAGGATTTTTGAATCTATGATCACTGGTGATATTGGCCTATAATTTTCCTTTTTTTGTGTGATACTTTTGTCTGGTTTTGGTATCAGGGTGATGGTGGACTCATAGAATGAGTTTGGAAGCATTCTTTCCTCTGCAATTATTTGGAATAGTTTTAAAATGTAGGTGTTAACTCTTCTCTAAATATTTGGTAGAATTCCAATTCTACCATATGGTGAAGACTGGATTTTTGTTTGCTTGGAGTTTTTAAATTACTGACTCAATTTCTTTACTGATAAGTGGTCTATTTGTATTTTCTATTTTTTCCTGATTCAGTCTTAGTAGATTGTACATTTCTAAAGATTTGTCCATTTCTTCCAGGTTGTCCATTTTATTGGCAAATAGATGCTTTTACTAGTCTTTTATGATCCTTTATATTTCTGTGGTGTCCGTTGTAACCTCTCCTTTTTCATTTCTGATTTTATTGATCTGGGTCCTTCCATTTTTCTCTTGATGAGTCTGGTTTATCAGTTTTATTTAACTTTTCAAAGAACCAGCTTTTAATTTCATTGATCCTTGCTATTTTTGTCTCTATTCACTTATTTCTGCTCTTATCCTTATGACTTCTTATCTTTCACTAACATTAGGTTTTATTTGCTCTTTCTCTAGCTCTTTTAGGTGTAAAGTTAGGTTTTTATTTGAAATTTTTCTTTTTTCCTGAAGTAAGCTTTTAAATTGTTGTAGAACTGTTTTTGCTATCTCATAAGTTTTGGATTGTCATGTTTTCATTTTCATTTATCTCTAGGTATTTTTTTGTTCCTCTTTGATTTCTTCAGTGATGTATTGGTTGTGTAGTAGTATATTGTTCAGCCTTCACCTGTTGTGTTTTTTTGTAGTTTTTTTCCTCAAAGTTAATTTCCAGTCTTATATAGTATTGTTTTCAAAAAAGGTGCTTGATGTGTTTTCAATTTTCTTAAATTTACAGAGGCTTGTTTAGTGGCTTAGCATATAATTTATCCTGGAGAATGTTCTGTTTGCACTTGAAAAGAATGTGTATTCTGTTGCTCTTGGATGAAAAAATATATATATATATGTCTGTATATACACACACAGATATATATATATATATATATATATATATATGAAACAGTAATTTTCTACATTTATTATGTACTGTGACCTTTGCTAGTTCAAATTCTGTATTATTTTATCTAAAGCTGATGAAGTGCTTTAGAAGTATTAAGCTTCATATCTCTTGAGATGGAGAAGTTTCACCATACCTTGTGAGGCTGAAGCCACAAAATATTTTAGTCATGACCAAGGACAATACCCAAGAAACCAAGCTTAAGATAACTAAAGCATTCCAAATATTTTCACTTCAAATGTGATTATGACTTGACTTTACAAGAGGAAAAGATTTTTCATACCATGCATTCGGTTGGACTTCACAAACTCTTTGTCCTCCTTGTCAACGCTGAAGGGATGCCAGGTAAACTTCTGAATATTTTCATCAAGATACCTGCTCAGATTCTCATCAAAGACTGTAACTAGTAGGTAAAATTCCTTGTCTATTCCTTTCTACAGAGAAGAAAGAAATGAATGTATTAAAGTATAGCTTGGGAGACTTCTTAGCTCTACTTCACTTTGAAAGTTAACACAAAGTAACAGAAAGTAAATTAGGATCAACATCAGCCATAGATTTACTGGATCATTTTGTAAATCAAGATTCTGATAAATTCATTCTACACCCTATATATTCATCTTCCTCATTACATCCTTTCCTTCCCCATGTGACCTCCTCAGAGGAAGTAAGTCCCTGTTCAGAAGCTTTCCTAATCTGCAGTACTCCTGTTCTCAGGCTGGGCATCACCATGTTATTTTTGTCACTCTATACTCCATGTCCTGGCCTCGGCCTCTCTGACCTCATCTCCTTGTATTCACCCCCTAGCTCACTCCAGCCACCCTGGTCTTTTGTTCTTTTTTGAACACACCTAATTCATTCCTGCCTCAAGACCTTTTCACATGCTGTTCCCATTGTCTAGAAGGTTCTCCTAGGTCTTGCCTGGCTCCCTCCCTTATTCTGTTCCATTCCCTGCACCAATATCACCTCCCTGGAGCATCCTCGCCCCACCCTAGCTAAAAGTCCCTCATCTTCCTTCCTGCCTGCAAACTCACTCACTTTTCTGCACTCTACTCTTCTTCATAGCACTTATCTCCACCTAAAATATTTCCTGTATGCACTTAAAATTTTGACTGTTGTCCCACTGTAATGTAGGCTTTGATACAGTAGGAAAGTTTTGGGTGTCTCTCTGTATTCCCAGCTCCAACAAAAATGCCTGGAAAACTAGACACTTAATACATGTTTTTGAGTGAGATAATGAATACATGTAATTCATGGCTTTGCTAAATTACATTAATTTGAGTTGATAATGGAATAATTCCCATGTGGATATTCCTAAACCATCTATTTGAATATTACTGACCACACAGCATACTGAATTGTCAAAATCTGCGTTTCTTTAAAGCTGAACCAGAGAGGTAACTGTGTTTTCTGTCTCTCAACCATCTTCCCACCTCTAACGGACTCCCTCCCAATCTACCCTTCATCCTGTCATCTACTCCAGAGGGACCCTCACCAGTGCCATCTGATCACATCTCTCTCCTTCTCAATCTGGACAATACAATGTAATTCACAGTGATAGGTCCCTGCCTACCTTTTCAGTCTCATCTCTTGGCTCTTCCCTCCTGACACCTGAACCAAAGCAAGCCCAAGATCCTTGTAGCAATCTGAACTTGCTGTGTTCAGCAGGCCTCTGTCCTTTATACGCATTCTCCCTCAACTTTGATGGTCTGCCACCCTAATCCAACTTTAAGGGGACCTTAGCTGTCCCAGCTCTGTGATGCTTTCTTAACTTCTCATTGAAGGTAAGGTTATTCTTTGCTTTACGTTCTTACTATACCTTATATAACTGACTGCTTTTATCACATGGTGTTTTAGATCATGGGCTATGGAAAGAAACAATGTAGGCTTAAGATTTTTGAAAATAAAATATTAAAACTGGAGGGGGAATAAGGGATCAAATATATTTGGAAAGATATCAGGTTCTAGTGCCATTCTGCTTACATGTTATGACAACTGAGACAAATGACTTGTCTTCTCTAAGTCCTAATTCCCTCATTTGCAAAATGAGGATATGAGTTGTCCCTACTTCATATTTTTGGAGGGTTAAATTTGATACTATAGGCAAAGCACTTGGTGCACCCTCTAGCAAATACTAAGTACCTTGTGTTAACTGTTATTAACTGTGGTTGTGTTTGTACACAGGATGAGAAGGAACCACTGAGAGGAATTCGGTTGGAGAGCCTCATCATCTGAGAGTCATTTGTAAGGTAACTGGGTCTATGAAAGGGAAAATTAGCCCAGGAGGAGGTTAGAAGGTAGGTATAGGACCCTGTGTTGTAATTAATTTTGAGTCAACTTGTTTGGGTGCCCAGATATTTGGTCAAACTTTTTTCTAGCTATTTCCATGAGGGTGTGCTTGGATTTGATTCAGCGACTAAGTGAAGAAGATCACCCCCCCTAATGTGGGTGAGCCTCATCCAATCATTTGAAGGCCTTAACAGAACAACAAAAAATCTGACCCTCTCACAAGTAAAAGGGGATTCTTCTTGCCTTTGAACTGGAACATCAGCTTTTGCTTGCCTTTGAACTCAAACTCAAACACAGGCTCTTCCTTTCAAGACTGTTGGACTTTTGGGTCTCCCGAGTCTCTTTCTGTGACGTACCCTGCATATCTTGAAACTTGTCATCCTCCATAGTCATGTGAGCCTACTCCTTATCATAATTTTCTATCTATATATACATCCTAATGGTTCTTCTCTTCTACAGAACTAGGATTAATGCCGAATATAAAATATACCATTTAAACAAATAGCCTGCTATTTCTGATTAGTAAAGTAATTCAAAATGATTAAGTAGCTGACTTTCTCTCTTTCCATAAGTGTGTTTAATATTATGTAGATATAGCTTGAAATGCTATGCTTTGCCACACTAATCAGTGTTGCTTAATAAAAGCCTCTAAGTTGGGACTTGCAAGAAAATATCTACTTGTTTTCTTGTTTCTTTGGTCTTAGTGATTAACTCCTGGATTATAGTGATGAGCTACAGTGATTCTCAAACTTGGTTGCACATTGGAATCACCTAGAGATTCTGACCGGAGAAGGCAATGGCACCCCACTCCAGTACTCTTGCCTGGAAAATCCCATGGACGGAGGGGCCTGGTGGGCTGCAGTCCATGGGGTCGCTAAGAGTCGGACACAACTGAGAGACTTCACTTTCACTTTTCACTTTCATGCATCGGTGAAGGAAATGGCAACCCACTCTAGTGTTCTTGCCTGGAGAATCCCAGGGACGGGGAAGCCTGGTGGACGACTGACGCGACTTAGCAGCAGCAGCAGAGATTCTGACGTAATTGGTCTGAAACACCTGAATAAAGGATGTTTAAAAGGGCCCCAGGTTTGTTTTTTTTTTTTTTTTTTTTTTGAAGGTAGGGGGTGGGCAGGTAAGTCTAATGTGTAGACAAATTTGAGAAAATTGCATGCACACTAAGTTGCATCAGTCTTGTCCGACTCTGTGCAGCCATATGGACTGCAGCCTGCCAGGCTTCTCTGTCTATGGGATTTTGCAGGCAAGAATAGTGGAGTGGGTTACCATGCCCTCCTCCGGGGGATCTTCCTGACTCAGGGATCTAACCTGCAACTCTTATAGTCTACCTGCATTAGCAGGCAGATTCTTTACCACTAGCACCACCTGGGAAGCCCTTGAGAAAATTTTCCCCCTGCCCCCCAAAATACCCCAATTTATATTCTATATAGGTCTCTGGAGATTCTAGAATCAAAGCAATGCCCAGGGAAAGAGAGTCACCAAATTCCAGCCAAACAAGCAGAGTTCCTGGCTTTCTGCATAGGCATCAGTACATTTCAGATCTTAAATTTACACTAAAATTACCTTAAATTAAAATTTGCATCTTAAATTTATGAAAAATAAAATAAAATCCTCATGTAGAACTCGATTTCGAGAGCACTGAGGAAAAAATTCACCTTTTTGTAATGGAGATTTACTGTTTACTCTCTAGCCACATTCCTGATCTCTCTCACATACAACCCTGTGAGCCCGGTGACCTCTGAGGCCTACCTGTGTCGCATCAGCATTGAGAACGCCCCTTTTACAGACTAGCAAAGGCCCTACAAGGCCAGAGCTCGTGTCCTTGATTGGTTCAACGGCTGAGAAGTAAAGATAAGTCAGACAGGGTGGGTCATCAGCTGTTGGGCTGACACTTTCAGGTACCGTCCATCTGTATGTGAAGATCTCACCTGGCTTAACATGTGCCCCTGGCTTCAGAAATCCTGTGGAGACAAGTAAAACAGCGACTCAAAGCAACAGCCAGGAATGAGAAACTTGTCAGACTGGGTCTTCCAGCTCAGGGTGCGTCTCTGTCTGATGATGTGCTTTGTGGAAGGACAGGTGTTTCCACTGTATCCTATCAGAGAGGTCAGTGCCACCATCTGCTGTTTTATGAGATAGATGCTTATATCAAAGGACTATCTTCTTCACAGTTTATACTTAATATCTTCATAGATTCTACTTCTTACTCAAATCTCAAGTTTAGCAAATATTAAAAGAATGATAATTGTCTTTAAATTATCTTAAAGACTGATAATTGCCCATTTATATATAAATGTAAATCCATAAAATATCATTTAATACCTTCTATGATGTGGAATTTATTATATTTGGGCCTTTAGAGGATACCCCAAGAAGTTAAACAAGAGACCTACATTTAAAGAGTTTTAAATCTAGAAGGTTAAACTAGGAAATAACCCAAATAACTACAAGTTAGAGGAGGTAAGCAAAGGCACAAGGTAACAAAGCTGGTAAAAGGCAGATCTGGTATACATGTGTACCTGTGGCGGATTCATTTTGATATTTGGCAAAACTAATACAATTATGTAAAGTTTAAAAATAAAATAAAATTAGAAAAAAAAATAATAAAAGGCAGATCTGGGATTAAACCTAGGGCTGATCCCAAAGACTTTTTACTTGACCCTCACACTGTATTGTCAAATGAACACATTGAATCTCTTCAACTAGACTGAGGCCAGAGACTTCCTGCATTTTGTTTGTCCAGGGTTTGCAAACAGGTACACCGAAAGTTTTCTGAGATAAACAATAGAAATGTAGACATTTCAGCTGTCTTTAAGGTTCTTTCTGCAAAAGTCATCGTGAGCATTTTGACCAAGGAAGAGAATGTGGGCACAGGAGACATTGCTGCAGTGGGCAGGGGGTGCGGGGTGGGGGAGACTAGGGAATGGGGAATACTGCCTCCACCCTTTCCTTCTCTGTTCCCTCCCCAGCACCACAAAGCCTGCTCTGGACTGGGACCAGCCTCATACTTGGGAATAAAGAAGTATCTCAGGAGTCATGGTATCTGCTATAGCGATGAGAAAGGCTTCCCACACAGCCAGGATTTCCCAAGAACAGTATCATGAATGGAAGGATAGTTCCTGTAGCCAATGGGTAGAAGCTGCTTTTCTTACATGTAGACAGCCTGTGTTACATACTCTGTGATTGGGGGATACATATATGATGGTAAGCCCACAAAAGTTTTAAATAAATATTTGCCCATAGAGACAAAGCAAAGCCCATGTGTAAGAGTTTCATTTCAATAAAACGTTGGAAATCAGATTTTCCCCTTAGCCTTACCCAGAGAATCCCATGCAACTACAGCAGAAAACTCTCCATCTTAGAGAAGTGGGTGAGGCTGTGAAAGTTGCCCACTTTGAGATTTATTATGTTACTGAGAGTAAAGGAATGGCATTAACGTTTCCTAAATATCTATTGTGCGCCAGATCCTGTCCTGAATTCTATCTGAAGTGAAGTGATAGTCTCTCAGTTGTGTCCTACTCTTTGTGACCCCATTGACTGTATGTAGCCCCCAGGCTCCTCTATCTATGGAATTCTCCACAAAAGAATATTGGAGTGGATAGCCATTCTCTTCCCCAGGGGATCTTCCTGACCCAGGGATTGAACCCAGGTCTCCGGCATTGCAGGCAGATTCTTTACTGTCTGAGCCACCAAGGAAGCCCATCTATCCCTTCCCAAAGCCGTGTGAGGTGAGCATAATTCCCTGCACTTGATAGAGGAGAAATGTAAGGTTCAGAAAGTTGAAATAGCTGCTCAAGCTCACAGTACTGGCAAGTAAAGGGCCCAGTATCCTCCCCAGTCACAGACTAGGACTTACCATCTACATTTGGGGCTGCATCAGAAGCTTTGTCATAGATCACACCATGGGGCAAAATACTGTAGACCTTGTCAGCTTTGTTGGCAAATGTCACTAATAGAGTGTCACCTACCTCTGCCTTGATGACGGGACCTGAGAAATGTTGAGAGAAGAAGGGAGAAGAGATGAAAAGAGACAGAGAAGTGAATGGGAGCAGAAGAGTCATTCCCTGTTAGATTACATGCCCCACTGAAACATCTCCCTTGTTCCAAACGTGACAGATGATTTCACTGTACCCAGAATTCCAAGGTGGGCTTCTGCCTCAGAGAATCGCTTTCTTCGAGTAAAAGTTGCATCAACATACTCTGTGTACCGAGCCTTCCAGTATTTCCCTCCTATTCTGTTGTTGCCTTGTGTGAAGTAGAGCTCAGAGTCACTGTGGGAAAAGAAGGGAGTTGACTGGGAATATACCTCTGCACATCCATAATTAAGTGCCTTAATTATGAAGCTTTATTGTATTGTCTCTAGGCCATTCATCCACCCATCTCCCCAGAAAAGATAGCACAGTCTTCAGCCAAGTTCCCAGAAATAGTCGACCAGCCTTAAAATTCTTCAGAAGCTGTTTGGTGCTCAAGCTCATTTCTCTCTTAGCCATTGTACTTTCTTCCCCAGAGGTCCAGCAACCGAAGGAGGCATAGGTAAACTCCTTACTTACCAATACTGGAGTCCCAGATGGTGTCCTACAAAGTAACAAAGAGCTAACTGTTTTCTTTGCAGAATGAGCATCCCTCTATCTCTTGCTGATGTCAATATGAATAGTCTCTGCAAATAGTAAGCTCTGATATCTGGCATGATTAAGGAATGGAGTATCTAGTTAATCAAGTAGTTTAATCAGTGGAGTTACCATATAAACTATATATACAAAATACCAAATTTCAAACTTGTGAAATACAATAATGTAACTTCCAACTAGTACTATCCCTCCTCTGCTTCTGTCAGTGGTACCACCACTCTTGCAGACATGCCAGCTGTGTCTTCTTTTTCTGCCTCTTCCTCTTTTCTTGTTCATTCTGACTTTGTAACCTTTTATTTTGCACCCTTCCTTTTCTTCACCTTTATTTCGTCTTTTCCTTTCCTTTCTTCCCACAACCCACTCTACATGTGTGTGCTCCTCGCCTTGTATTTAGACCATAGTATGAACCTCCTATCTATCCATGCAGCATCCTCTATCTTACATTGGCTCCCTTGAGTTTTTTCCTAAGCATACGCACTGATATTCCAAAACCTTTAAAATAGCCATTTTCATTGTCATTTTTTCTGCTCCAAAATCTTCAGTTGCTTCCAGTTGCCAATCAAGTAAAGTTCAAACAGACTGGAGGACCTCTGCAAAGGATATCTGGTTTGCTCCAGGCCTCTCTCCACTGCTCTGTGTAAGTGCTCATGCCCCATGCAAATCCCTCACATGTCATTCACTCTGATCTAATCACTCTGCTTTATTTATGGCAGATGCTTTGAATTAACCCCTGCATCTAAAATTTCCCTGTCTTTGCAATTCACTTACATAAATTCTATCATTCAAAAGACCTACTTAAGTTTCACTTCCTTTGTGACGTATTTCTGGCTATCTTAGCTCTCTCTAAATGCCCAGACAACTTACTGTCTGGACAGCTTATCTTAATCTTATTTGTAACTTGCAAAGTCACTTCTCTTCTCCTGTATATTCAGCTTATTTCTGTACCTGAGATCGGGAACATTATCTTAGACCTTCCTGCATCTCTCATGTCACTTAGTACATTGTGTTTTCACATATTACATTAAATATCCATTGAATATAGCTTAATATTTCATATTTTATATGGTGCTTTCTAATTTTGGAAGGCTTCTAAGACATAATTCTCAATGTTAATTTTCACTATTCTGTTTATGGGAAAATACTAGTCAATAGGGAATGTTGATATCAAAGAGTTTTTCACAGGTGGTCCACACAAATTCTTCAGGCAAGGTTAAAGGTTGTCACTTTGATGGAAGAATGAATGAAATTTATAATGAAAGAAACAAAAGGAATCTTATTCATCACAAAGACAATTTTTTAAACATTCCCTCAAACATGAAAAGGATTACAGGGTAAGAGCAATACTTGTTGATATCATACTGTATATTTTGTAATGCTTCCCTAGACATATTTGTATATGATCCTACAATTAAAGCTACAGGGGTCTTCATCCACTTAATAAATTGTTAGATTCGATTTGAAAAATATTACATGCTATGGAAGCCCAGAGAAAATTACTCAGATGTCAGGGAGACTTTACTTAAGAAGTTACAGCAGAGTTAGATTTTGAAGGGGGAAAGTGGCATTGTACTGGACAGGGAAGAATATGAAGTCTGAGCAGAAGGGGCTTCACTTATATCAGGCTGTCCTTGAACCAAAAAGGGTAACCTTCCTTGGCTATTTCATCTCCACTGAGAGTCCTGACTTAGTCCCTTTTCAAAGTCGTCTGCTTAATATGTGTAAGACCTTAGTCTGTTCTCTGTCAGCTTAGTACTTCTCACGGCACTTAATGCTGCAGCTTGCACATAGTAGATGCTCCTGAAGTGTTTGATGGATGAATAGATGAATCTAGTGCTTTGATTTGGCCAGCAAATCATAAAGCAATAAATAGTTCAGTTCAGTTCAGTCACTCAGTCGTATCCAACTCTTTGTGACCCCATGGACGGCAGCACGCCAGGCCTCCCTGTCCATCACCAACTCCCGGAGTTTACCCAAACTCAAGTCCATTGAGTCGGTGATGCCATCCAACCATCTCATCCTCTGTTGTCTCCTTCTCCTCCTGCCCTCAATCTTTCCCAACATCAGGGTCTTTTCCAATGAGTCAGCTCTTCATATCAGGTGGCCAAAGTACTGGAGTTTCAGCTTCAGCATCAGTCTTTCCAATGAATATTCAGGACTGATTTCTTCTAGGATTGACTGTTTAGAACTCCTTGCAGTCCAAGGGACTCTCAAGAGTCTTCTCCAACACCACAGTTCAAAAGCATCAATTCTTCAGAGCTCAGCTTTCTTTATAGTCCAACTCTCACATCCATACATGACTACTGGAAAAACCATAGCTCTGAGATACTCTGCATTTATCTGCAGTATATACAATTGTATATACAATTCTAAGCAGGATATACATTATGGGACTCAGAGCTTCTTAAATGATGCCATTATGCCATCTATGCAGTATGTACTCATAAGAACAGTGCCTGGAACACAAATGAGATTGCAGCAAAAAGTCTAACAGATGTCTCTCTTATCAGAGGCTTAGAAACATCAGCAAAGAGAGCTTACCTGCCAGAGGCATTTAGGGGAAGACCACTGAATTTGTCATAACCTTGAGGACCATAATCCCAAAGAATTTTTTCAGCTGCTATGAAGTAGTGCCTCTGTTGACCCTTCATCTTGGGGTGAGAAATACCACTTTTGCAGTTACCAACATTGTATTGCCCCAGCATGCCAGCTATAAAACAGAGGAAAACCAAGAGCCAATGTATAAATGCTCCAAAAGCAATCAGAGAGGAAGAATAGACTGATTTATTTGAATTCATGAACATTTAAAACTTTTGTACAGAAAGTAGGACCGTAAACAAAATTAAAAGTAAAAATAAACAGTGGGAATAGGAGTGTTTTAACATATATGACAAAAGATTAATATGTAACTATCTTTGATAAATAAGAAAGAAAAAAGTAAATATTTCAATAGAAAATGAGCAAAACATTTATAGGTTATTCACAAAAGAAATACTATTGGCCCAAGAACAAACAAAAAAAAAGTTAAACCTAATAGTAATCAAGTGATACTGTTGTCAGTTATCAAATGGTGAAGTTTGGAAAGAATATACATTTGTATATGAAGGTCTAGAAAATAGGGAAGATATTCACTAAAATGTGACACCATTATCTCTAGAGGTGATTGCTAATTTTAAAATTGAATTATACATATCTTCCAATTTTAAACATTTTTCCCAAGAGTATGGACAATTCAGTAAATGTATTTCAGTAATGTATTCCACCTTATGTCTACAACTACTGGCCAAATTTAAGAATCTAATTTCAAATGGCTGCTGATGCCTTGATTTTAAAACTAATTTCTTCTCAAATTTAAGGATCTTCTGTGGAGAACACTTACAATCTACCCTTTTAGGGAATTTCAAGTATACAACACAGTATTTTTGATAGTAGTCACCATTAGATCTCGAGGACCATTTGTCTTGCATAACTGAAACTTTGTATTCTTTGAGATCTCAAGTGTTCTCAACATCACCAGCTTCACAAAGTTTAACTATGTGAGGTAATTGATATATTAATTAGCTTGTGTGTAGTTTAAGAAGTTTATACCTTATATCAAAACATCAAGAAATTTATATACAATTCCTATTTGTCAATTATACCTCAATGAAGTCTGGAGTGGGGGTGGAGAATAGTAACTGTCATGTTCATCTTTGTCTTTTCAGGAGAGTGTCTGATACATATTAACTGAGCAACTCAACATTTGCTGAATTGAATTTACCTGGAATAACCCAGTGGACAAATGTGAGGTTTGCTTTAAGGTTGAGGGGAATAAAAAATGTGTTATGAAAGCAGCCCTGAAGTGCTGCACAGCTGTCCTTGTGGTGACTGTGTGTAGTTAGGATCCAAACTGAATCGTACATTATTTACTCCATGTTTATCCAACTGATAACATTTTCTTTTTCTCTTCTTAGGCCAAACCTTTAATATATCATAACTTTAATGTTGCCAATGTTTCTTAACTGGCATCCAGTAGCCAGAATCTCTCCATTGAGTCTTCTCTGCATAAAGACATATTTAGCTCCCTAAATCTTCCTAAATCACTTGTGTCTAATGATCTAAAAGGGCTCACTATTACCTTCCAGGGGCTTCCCAGGTAGTGTTAATGGTCAAGAACCTGCCTGCCAATGCAGGAGAAGTAATATAGTGAGTTCAGTCCCTGGGTTGGGAAGATCCCCCTGGAGGAGGGCATGGCAACCCACTCCAGTATTCTTGCCTGGAGAATCCCACAGACAGAGGAACCTGATGGACTGTAGTCCATAGCGTCGCCAAGAGTCGACACAACTGAAGGGACTCAGCATGTACGCACGCATCACCTTCCAGATGTTCCTTAGCCTTGCCATTCAAAACTGCTCCCCTGAGGCCCAAACTGCCTCTCTAAAACTTCTGCTTCATCACTCCTCTGCCTTGAACCTAAGGCCAGCTAAGTAGACTTATTCCATGTGGTCCCAAGGAACCTGGACCGAATCATTCAACAGGTATTTAAATCAACAAATGCTTATATTTCACCTTTCAAAGGATTTTGCACCTGTCATTGGATTCTGTCTCAATATAAAGAACTCTCATGGAGCAGCCCAGAGATGAAACAGGCTGCTACAATTACTAGGCTGGGGTTATACACACCACTCTATATAAAATAGATCATCAACAAGGACCTACTATAGAGCACAGGTAACTATACTCAGTACTCTGTAATATGGGAAACTTACATGGGAAAAGAATCTGAAAAAGAATGGATATTTGAATACGTATAACTCATTTTTCTGTACACCTGAAACTAACACATCATACATAAATCAATTATACTCCAATATAAAATTTTTAAAAACATTTTAAAGAGATGTCCAAAAGGGAATTCAAGAATTGGATAGGGAGGTGGCCCAGATTATCTAGAAATCCCTTTCTGGTTGGACCAGATTATCTGTAAATTCTAACTTCTGATTGTAAATTTTATTCTATTTATAATTGCCCATGTGTTTTTCCCAGTTTTTGTTGCTTCCCCTACTTGGAAAGCCTTTTTCTTCTTCCTCATCTATCAAATTCTTACCCATATTTCTAGGCTCAGATTAGGGACCCCCTCATTAGGTAGCCTTTCTGACTGTTCCAGTAAAGTGAGAAAGCTCAAGAACATTTATCATTCTGCCTCAAATTTTATTCATTTTGTAAATGTATAACTATGTTTAACTACTAGATTCCAGGTTCCAGGAAGGTCTTATCAATTTTTTCAATCACCTCTTACCTGGTTCATAAGGAGTTAATTAATTAATAAATATCTGTCAATAAGATGCCAAATAGGCATTACACATTTTCCTATGTTTAATATTAATTGTAATAAATATAACACAGACAAGAATCCATCCAATAGCATGTACTGAATGAACACCGTTGACTGTGTGGTTTAATTGTGCCATTGTAACCATTTCCACACTGGCCTCATCATTTTTACCTTGGAGGTGATCACTGACTTGGCAGGTTATCATCCACTTTCCAGGATTCTCAACTATCATTTCTATTGTCAGGAAGGTGGCTGGGAACAGGTTGACGACATCAGTCCGATGCCCTCTGCTGATGAAGGTGTTACCATAAAAATAGATGGAATGGATGTCTATCTCATTCCCCATCCCAAATAGGTGCCAGGACACTGATTCACCAACGCACATATCAGGTTCAGGGAAGTTTCCAAAGAGGTATCCATTGAGCGCTGAAAAACAGAAACACCGGTGAAAGACACTCCCCTGCAGAGCCCAGCAGAACCAGAAACAATGGTAATACATACTCTAGCACAGCTGAACAACTAGCACAGATCACTGGGTTGTAATATTTTTGTGCAGAAAAAAACGTGGCTTCTTTGATAAAATGCAGTCCCCAAAGGAATGAAAAGCATTAGTCTTTTTAAGAGAAAAGCACTGAATAAAAGTGATCAGCAATCGGAACACAGCCTGAGCTGCTCTGTGAACACAATGAGATCAGGAGTAAACCAAAGTGCTGTTTATAATTCAGGACAGCTTGGCCACCTCCTACTTTCACCTCTATTTGCATATTTACCATCCCCACTGGATCTGTTCTGTATAACTAGAAACCCTGTCTTACCTCACGTTGGGAAAGCTGACATATAGTAGCTATTTAAGTGACAAAAGCATTCAGCAAGAAGAAAAAGAAATGATTAAAAGGGAGGAATGAGGCAGTTCAGTTCAGTTCAGTCACTCAGTTGTGCCCAATTCTTTGCGAACCCATGGACTGCACCACGCCAGGCTTCCCTGTCCATCACCAACTACTGGAGCTTGCTCAAACTCATGTCCATCCAGTAGGTGATGCCATCAACCATCTCATCCTCTGTCATCCCCTTCTCCTCCTTCCCTCAATCTTTCCCAGCATCAGGGTCTTTTCAAATGAATCAGCTCTTCACATTAGGTGGCCAGAGTATTGGAGTTTCAGCTTCAGCATCAGTCCTTCCAACGAATATATTCAGGACTGGTCTCCTTTAGGATGGACTGGATCTCCTTGCAGTCCAGGGACTCTCAAGAGTCTTCTCCAGCACTACAGTTCAAAAGCATCAATTCTTCAGTGGTCAGCTTTCTTTATGGTCTAACTCTCACATTCATACATGACTACTGGAAAAACCATAGCTTTGACTAGATGGACCTTTGTTGGCAAAGTAATGTCTCTTCTTTTTAATACGCTGTCTATGTTGGTCAAAACTTTTCTTCCAAGGAGCAAGCGTCTTTTAATTTCATGGCTACAGTCACCATCTGCAGTGATTTTGGAGCCCGAAAAAATAAAGTCTGACATTGTTTCCACTGTTTCCCCATCTATCTGCCCTGAAGTGATGGGACCAGATGCCTTGATCTTAGTTTTCTGAATGTTGAATTTTAAGCCAGCTTAAAGGAATGATGCACGTTACTTTTTTTTTTTTTTGCCATTTCTCCCATCCCCATCCCCTGCCTGTTGTAACCACCGGTTTGATCTCTGAATCTATGAGCTTGGTTTTGAGGAGTTTGCTTGTTTGTTAGATTCCACATATAAAAAAGATAATACAGCATTTGCCTTCCGTGTCTGACTTATTTCACTTAGCATAATGCCCTAAAAGTCCATCATGCTGTTGCAAATGGAGAGATCATTCTTTTTTTATGGCTGAATATTCCACTTAATATTCCTTATTATAGGCCACAATTTCTTTATCCATTCATCCATGAGTGGACACAGGCTGTTTCTGTATATTGGCCATTGTAAAAAAAAAAAAAATGCTGCAGTGAACATGGAGGGGAGTGTATGTCCTTTTGAATCAGTGTTTTCATTTTCTTCAGATAAATACCCACGAGTAGAATTGCTGGATCATATGTTAGGTTTTTATTTTTAGTCTTATCAGGCAACTCTATACTGATTTTCATAGTGGTTACACCAATTTACATTAGTTATTTCTTGATAATCGCCATTCTAACAGGTATGAGATGATATTTCATTGTGGTTTTGGTTTGCATTTCCCTGATGAGTAATGATGTTGAGCATCTTTTCACGTACCTATTGGCCATCTGTATTTCTTATTTAGAAAAGTATCTATTCAGATATTCTGTTCATTTTTTAAATAGGGTTGTATGGTTTTTTGCTACTGAATTGTATGAGTTCTTTATATATTTTGGATATTATTTCCTTAGCAGATATATGATTTGCAAATATTTTCTCCCATTCAGTTGGTTGCTTTTCCTCAGTGATGGTTTCCTTTGCTGTGTAGAAGTTTTTAGTTTGAAATAGTTCTACTTGTTTATTTTTGGTTTTATTGCTTTTGCTTTGGTGTCAGATTCAAAAAAATCACTACCAAGACCTATGTCAAGCAGCTTACCATCTATGTTTTCTTATAGGAGTTCTATACTTTCAGATCTTACTTTCAAGTCTTTAATCCAACTTGAGTTAATTTTTGCATATATGTAAGATAGTGGTCTAGTTTCACTCTTTTGCCTGTGGCTGTTCAATTTTCCCAACACCATTTATTGAAGAGACTGTCCTTTTCCTCCTATATATACTTGCACAGGCTTATTTCATGGCTCTCTATTCTGTTCCATTGATCTCTGTGTCTGTTTTTATGCCAATATCGAATTAGTATCAGTTTAGTTCGGTTCAGTCGCTCAGTCACGTTCAACTCTTTGCAACCCCATGAACCGCAGCATGCCAGGCCTCCCTGTCCATCACTAACTCCCAGAGTCCACCCAAACCCATGTCCATCGAGTCGGTGATGCCATCCAACCATCTCATCCTCTGTCATCCCCTTCTCCTCCTGCCCTCAATCTTTCCCAACATCAGGGTCTTTTCAAATGAGTCAGCTCTTTGCATCAGCTCTTTCCATCAGCCCTTCGCATTCAGCTTCAGCATCAGTCCTTCCAATGAATATTCAGGACTGATTTCCTTTAGGATGGACTGGTTGGATCTCCTTGCAGGCTAAGGGACTCTCAAGAGTCTTCTCCAACACCACAGTTCAAAAGCATCAATTCTTCAGCCCTCAGCTTTCTTTATAGTCCAAATCTCACATCCATACATGACCACTGGAAAAACCATAGCCTTGACTGCTGCTGCTGCTGCTAAGTCGCTTCAGTCATGTCCGACTCTATGCGACCCAATGGACGGCAGCCCACCAGGCTCCACCGTCCCTGGGATTCTCCAGGCAAGAACACTGGAGTGGGTTGCCATTTCCTTCTCCAATGCATGAAAGTGAAAAGTGAAAGTGAAGTCGCTCAGTCGTATTCCATGGATACGACTGAGACCCCTACCAGGCTCCTCCGTCCATGGGCTTTTCCAGGCAAGTACTGGAGTGGGGTGCCATTGCCTTCTCCGATAGCCTTGACTAGATGGACCTTTTTTGACAAAGTAACGTCTCTGTTTTTAATATGCTGTCTAGGTTGGTCATAACTTTCCTTCCAAGGAGTAAGCGTCTTTTAATTTCATGGCTGCAATCAACATCTGCAGTGATTTGGGAGCGTAGAAAAATAAAGTCAGCCACTGTTTCCACTGTTTCCCCATCTATTTCCCATGAAGTGATGGGACCAGATGCCATGATCTTTGTTTTCTGAATGTTAAGTTTTAAGCCAACTTTTTCACTCTCCTCTTTCACTTTCATCAAGAGGCTCTTTAGTTCTTCTTCACTTTCTGCCATAAGGGTGGTGTCATCTACATATCTGAGGTTATTGATATTTCTCCCAGTACTCTTGATTCCAGCTTGTGCTTCCTCCAGCCCAGCGTTTCTCATGATGTACTCTGCATAGAAGTTAAATAAGCAGGGTGACAATATACAGCCTTGACGTACTCCTTTTCCTATTTGGAACCAGTCTGTTGTTCCATGTCCAGTTCTAAATGTTACTTCCTGACCTGCACACAGATTTCTCAAGAGGCAGGTCAGGTGGTCTGGTATTCCCATCTCTTTAAGAATTTTCCACAATTTATTGTGATCCACACAGTCAAAGGCTTTGGCATAGTCAATAGAGCAGAAATAGATGTTTAAATTAGTATAGTTTTGTAATAAAATCAAGGAGCATGATGCCTCTAGCTTTGTTCTTTTTCAAGATTGTTTTGGCTATTCAGGGTCTTTAGTGGTTCCATACAAATTTTAGGTTGTTTTTTCTATTTTTGTAAAAATGATATACCATTGAGATTGAAATAGGGATTGCACTGTGTCTGTAGACTGCCTTGAATATTTTAACAATGAGTATTTTAACAATATTAATTCATCTAATTCATGGACACAAAATATCTTTCCATTTATTTGTGTCTTCTTAAATTTTTTTATTAATATCATAGTTTTCAATATATGGGGTTTTCACCTCTTTGGTTAAATTTATTCCTAGATATTTTATTCCTTTTGATGAAATTGTAAATGAGACTGCTTTCTTAACTTCTCTTTCAGATAATTCATTATTAATGTAAAGAAATGCAACAGATTTTTGTGTATTGATTTTATATCCCTCTAATTTACTGGAGTCTTTAGCTTTTCTATATGTAATATGTCATCTGCAAATAGAAACAGTTACTTCTTTGTTTCAGATTTGGATGATTTTTATTTCTTTTCCTTGCCTAACTGCTCTGGCTAGGACTTCCAACACCATGTTGAATCAAAGTGGCAACAGTGTGCATCCTTCCCTTGTTCCTGACCTTAGAGGATTAGCTTTCAGCTTTTGCCATTGAGTATAACCTTAGCTGTGTGATTGTCATATATGGTCTTTATTATGTTAAGGTGTGTTCCATTTATACTGTGTTAAGGGTTTTTATCCTAGATAGGTGTTGAATTTTGTCAGATGCTTTTTCTATGTCTATTGTGATAATCATATATTTATATGCTTAATTTTATTATTGTGGCATACAACTTTAATGGATTTGTGGAAGCTGAATTATCCTTTCATACTTGGAATAAATCTCACTTAATCATGGTTATGAAACTTTTAATGTATTGCTGAATCTGGCTTGCTGATATTTTGTCCAGAATTTTTACATCTATGTTCATCAGGAATATTAGCCTGTATTTTTTCTATTTTTGTGTGGCATCCTTGTCTGGTTTTGGTATCAACACAATGCTGGCTTCATAAAACATGTTTGGAAGAGTTTCTCCCTCTTCTGTTTTTTGGAAGATTCTGAGAAGAATTGGTATTAATTCTTCTTTGAATGCTTGATGGAATTAACTAAAGAAGCCATCTGTTCCTGGACTTTTCTTACTTGGAAGGTTTTTGATTACTGATTACTACTTTCTATTAATCAGTCTGTTAAAAGCCTATTCCATCATGATTCAGTCTTGGTGGGCTGTATGTTTCTAGGAACGTATGCATTTCTTATATGTTATCCAACATGTTGGCATATATTTGTTCATGGTAATTTCTTATGATCCTTTGTGTTTCTCATCTTTCATTTCTGATTTTGTTTATTTGAGTTCTTTCTCTTTTTTCTTAGTGAGTCTAATTAAATATTTTAGTGTCTATTTCATTTTTGTTTTGCCCTTTCTGCTCTGCTGCTACTGCTAAGTCGCTTCAGTCGTGTCCAACTCTGTGCGACCCCATAGACGGCAGCCCACCAGGCTCCTCTGTCCCTGGGATTCTCCAGGCAAGAATACTGGAGTGGGTTGCCATTTCCTTCTCCAATGCATGAAAGTGAAAAGTGAAAGTGAAGTCGCTCAGTCGTGCCCGACTCTTAGCGACCCCATGGACTGCAGCCTACCAGGCTCCTCCATCCATGGGATTTTCCAGGCAAGAGTACTGGAGTGGAGTGCCATTGCTTTCTGCTCTAATTTTCTTTATTTCCTTTCTTCTAGTAATTTTGGGCCCAACTTGTTCTTTTTCTAGTTCTTGAGGTGTAAAGTTAGCTTGCTTACTTGAAATTTTTCTTGTTTTCTGAGATAGGCATTTATTAATATGAACTTCCCCCTTAGAATTCTTTTTGCTGTATCCCATAAAATTTTATATATTACATTTCCATTTTCATTTGTTTCAAGCTTTTTAAAAATTTCTTTTTAGAGTTCTTATTCAACCTATTGACTGTTCAGTAACATGCTGTTTAATTCCACATGTTTGTAAATTTTCTAGTTTTATTCATATAATTAATTTCTAGCCCATTGTGGTCAGAAAAGATGCTTGATGTGATTTCAGTTCTCTTAAGTGTATTAAGACTTATCTGTGGCCTAACACGGATAAGGCAATGGCACCCCACTCCAGTACTCTTGCCTGGAAAATCCCATGGACAGAGGAGCCTGGTAGGCTGCAGTCCACGGGGTCGCTAAGAGTCGGATAAGACTGAGCAACTTCACTTTCACTTTTCACTTTCATGCATTGGAGAAGGAAATGGCAACCCACTCCAGTGTTCTTGCCTGGAGAATCCCAGGGATGAGGGAGCCTGGTGGGCTGCCGTCTATGGCGTCACACAGAGTCAGACACGACTGAAGTGACTTAGCAGTAGCAGTGGCCTAACATATGATCTGTCTTAAAAAATGTTCCATGTGCTCTTGAGAACGATGAGTATCCTATTGGTTTTGGATGGAATGTTCTATAAATATCTGTTAAGTCCATCTGATCTAACATGTTGTTTAACACCAGTATTTCTTAATTGATTTTCTTTCTGGACACCTACATTGCTATAAGTAGGGTATTAAAGTAGTTTGCCATTATGTATTGCTGTCTGTTTTGCCCTTTAATGTCTGTTAATATTTGCCATATATATATATAAGTTCTCCTATGTTGGGTGCATGAATATTTTAAATGTTATCTATTCTTGTTGAATTTACCACTTTATAATTATGTAGACTATTCTTGGTATCCTATTATAGCCTTTGTTTTAAAGTCAATTTAAACTCTGATATAAGTGTAGCTACTCCACCTTTCATTTGGTTTCTATTTGCATGGAATACTTTTTTCCATCCATTCAGTGTCCATCTATATGTGTCCTTAAAATTAAAGTGTGTCTCCTGTAGGTAATGTAATAGATAGGTCTTGGCTTGGTTGTTGTTGCTGTTTAATCTATTTAGTCCGTCTGTGTCTTTTGATTTGAGAATGTAGTCTATTTACATTTAATTGTTGATAAGTGTGTGCTTATTACCATTTTGTTCATTGCTCTCCGTTCTTGTGTCTCCTCTCTGTTCCTTTCTTCTTCTTTGCTCTCTTTCTTTGCTTTAGATTCTGACTGGTATTATGTTTCATCACTTTCTTATTATTCTCATCACTAAGTTATAAATCTTGGAAAGCTCGGTTTGCTATTTCTGTGTGTTTTGTATCCCTTGTAGTGCCAGATACACAAACAACAGTTGGTATGTACTTGATAACATGGGAGACACTCACCATGCATTTTATTACTTCTCTGGAAAACAGCATCTTTTTTGTCAACTGAATCAGGATCAGTGCAGAATTGTCTGATATTGTCATCGAGGTACCAGCTTTGATTCTCATCCACAAGAGTAAACATTATAACAAACTCCCGGTCTACATCAGTCCTTGTTCCTGAATAGCTGTGCAGGATACCTATCAGGAACATTAAAGGAGTAGGAAAAGTTCAAAGTGAACTAAACCAAGATGAGCTTTTCTTTCTGTCAATAGTATCAGATAAATGTGAAGATTTTTAAAGACCTATATCTACAAGAGTAACCCACAACATAAAAGCAGGGAAGGGCTTTGATGGAAATGACAGAACCATGTAAAAGTCATGAAACAGAAATTCTCACAACCACAGACTTGGAAACCTGGCTATCCTTAAAAGAAATATACTTTATTGATAAAAATAGATATATTAAATCAGTTAATAGGGTACAAAGTAGCAAGGTGATTATGTGGGTGAAATAATAAAGCAAAGCATCCCTGGTTATTTGAGTACATTTTACACTTTCCTGTGTGTGGTGTCCGTGTCCGTGTGTAGTTTTTGCATATAGGTTTCAGAATGCGATGATGGTTTTAGGCAGAAGTCTGAGTTATTGTCCCTGCTATGGATCTTCTATGTTAGGAGAATTTCTTTACTCTTACAGAAAGTTAGGAAGAAGAGACACACTTTGTGTGATGCAAGGCGGGTGGGCAAGACAAGACCTGAAGACTATATTCACTTTTCAGCACACTTGGGAAGAGGTTTCTAGGCATCTTACCTTCTTTGCATACCAGCAGTGGGCCAATTAGCCCAGAACAGATGTCCTTAGGGGCATCAATATGTGAATGGTACACCCAAGTCAGGCAGTTTGCATCTGCTGGGGCAGGAGCATATTCTTCTCTCACTGGCCAGACGTAGGTATAGTTTTTGCCAGGAGGAACCATGTCATCATCCTTGTTCCTTCCAGATGTTCCATCTGGATACAGGGCTCCTTTCAAGAAAAATGAAACAGTTAAAACACAGAGATCGCACATTATAGTGGAAAGAGCTAGAGCTTTGAAATCAAACATATATCAGCTAAAATTTATTTGCTACGGGATTTAAGACTTGTTACTTAAATTCTCACTGCCTTGTTTTTCTACCAATAAATCTGGAATCCACCCCACAGAGATGTAAGAACTATATGAGGCACTGTATATTGTGTCCTGCAGAGTCAGATACTTAGTAAATTTTTAAGAGAAGATTAAGAAAAGGTATGCAAGAATACACAGAAGAATTATACCAAAAAGATCTTAATGACTTAGATAACCACAATGGTGTGGTCACCTAGAGCCAGACATCTTGGTCTATGAAGTCAAGTGGGCCTCAGGAAACATTACTGCAAACGAAGCTAGTGGAGGTTATAGAATTCTAACTGAGCTATTTAAAATCCTAAAAGATGATGCTGTTAATTAAAGTGCTGCACTCAATACGCCAGCAAATTTGAAAACTCAGCAATGGCTACAAGTCTGGAAAAGACTGGTTTTCATTCTAATCCCGAAGAAGAGCAATACCAAAGAATATTCACAGTAACAGACAATTGTGCTCATTTCACATGTTAGTAAGATTGTGCTCAAAATTCTTCAAGCTAGGCTTCAGCAGTATGTGAACTGAGAGCTTCTAGATGTACAAGCTGGGCTTAGAAAAGGCAGAGGAACCAGAGATCAAATTGCCAACATAAATTAAATCATAGAGAAAGCAAGGGAATTCCAGAAAAACATCTACTTCTGCTTCATTGACTACATGAAAGCCTTTGACTTGACTGTGGGGATCACAACAAACTGAAGAAAATTCTTAAAGAGATGCGAATATCAAATTTACCTGTCTCCTGAGAAACCTGTGTGTGGGCCAAGAAGCAACAGTTAGAACATTACACTGATCAATGGACTGATTCAAAATGGGGAAAGGAGTACATCAAGGCTGTATATTGTCACCTTGTGTATTTGTGCAGAGAATATCAAGTCAAAGGCTGGGCTGGATGAAGCACAAGCTGGAATCAAGATTGCCAGGAGAAATATCAACAGCCTCAGATATGCAGATAACACCACCCTAATGGCAGAAAGCAAAGAGGAACTAAAGAACCTCTAATGAAAGTGAAAGACAAAAGTAAAACACTTGGCTTAAAACTCAATTTTCAAAAAACTAACGTCATGCCATTTGTGCTTATCACTTTACGGCAAACAGATGGGGAAAAAATGGAAATAGTGGCAGATTTTCTTTTCTTGGGCTCCAAAATCACTGTAGACAGTGACTGTAGCCATGAAATTAAAAGACATCAGCTCCTTGGAAGGAAAGCTATGACAAACCTGGACAGCGTATTAAAAAGCAGAGTTATCATTCTTCCCACAAAGGTCCATCTAGTCAAAGCAATGTTTTTTTTCAGTCATTATGTACACAAGTGAGAGTTGGACGATAAAGAAGGCTGAGCATTGAGGAACTGATGCTTTCAAACTGTGGTGCTGGAGAAGATTCTTGAGAGTCCCTTGGACGGCAAAGAGATCAAACCAGTCCATTCTAATGGAAATCAACCCTGAATATTCACTGGAAGGACTGATGGTAAAGCTGAAGCTCCAATACTTTGTCCACCTGATGTGAAGAGCTGACTCATTGGAAAAGATCCTGATGCTGGGAAAGACTGAAGGCAAGAGGAGAAGGGGACGATGGAGGATGAGATGGTGGATGGCATGACCGACTCAATGGACATGAGTCTGAGCAAGATCCAGGAGATAGTGAAGAACAGGGAATACTGGCATGCTGCAGTTCATGGGGTCACGAGAGTCAGACACTACTTAGTGACTGAACAACAGCAACAACAACAGGTTAAATAGAAGCCAATTCCAGGCGTATTCAAGTCCTTAAGGTAAAAGGCAAAACTGTAAAGCTTTAAGAAAGTAAAATGGGAGAATATCTTCATGGTTTTAGAGTAGGAAGCTTTTTAAAATAATTATAAAATGTACTGATTGTTAAAGAAAGCACTGATAAATTTTAACCACAATTACACTTATGAGCTTTTGCACAATGAAGGAAACTTAAGCAAGGTGAAAAGACAGCCTTCAGAATGGGAGAAAATAATAGCAAATGAAGCAACGGACAAAGAATTAATCTCAAAAATATACAAGCAACACCTGCAGCTCAATTCCAGAAAAATAAATGACCCAATCAAAAAAATGGGCCAAAGAACTAAACAGACATTTCTCCAAAGAAGACATACAGATGGCTAACAAACACATGAAAAGATGCTCAACATCACTCATTATCAGAGACATGCAAATCAAAACCACAATGAGGTGCCATCTCATGCCGATCAGAATGGCTGCTATCCAAAAATCTACAAGCAATAAATGCTGGAAAGGGGGTGGAGAAAAGGGAATCCTCTTACACTGTTGGTGGGAATGCAAACTAGTACAGCCACTATGGAGAACAGTGTGGAGATTCCTTCAAAAACTGGAAATTGCTTGGGGCTGGTGCACTGGGATGACCTGGAAGGATGGTATGGGGAGGGAGGTTAAGGATGGGGAACACGTGTATGCCCATGGCAGATTCATGTCGATGTGTGGCAGAACCAATACAATATTGTAAAGTAATTAGCCTCCAATTAAAATAAATAAATTTAAATTAAAAAAAAAAAACACTGGAAATAGAACTGCTGTATGACCTAGCAATCCCACTGCTGGGCATACACACCAAAGAAACCAGAATTGAAAGAGACACATGTACCCCAACATTCATCACAGCACTGTTTACAATAGCCAGGACATGGACACAACCTAGATGTCCATCAGCAGATGAATGGATAAGAAAGCTGTGGTATATATACACAGCGGAATATTACTCAGCTATTAAAAAGAATGCATTTAAGTCAGTTCTAATGAGGTGGATGAAACTGAAGCTTATTATACAAAGTGAAGTAAGTCAGAAAGAAAAACACCAATACAGTATATTAACGCGTATATATGGAATTTAGAAAGATGGTAATGATGACCCTATATTTGAGACAGCAAAAGAGACACAGATATAAAGAACAGACTTTTGGACTCTGTAGGAGAAGGTGAGGGTGGAATGATTTGAGAGAATAGCATTGAAACATGTATTCAATTATTTCAATTGAAATATGATTTCAATTATCATATGTGAAATAGATCACCAGTCCAAGTTTGATGCATGAAAGCAGGGCACTCAAAGCCAGTGCACTGGGACAACCCTGAGGGATGGGATGGGGAGGGAAGAGGGAGGGGGGTTCAGGATGGGAGACACATGTACACCCATGGCTGATTCATGTATCAGCCATGGCAAAAACCACTACAATATTGTAAAGTAATTAGCCTCCAATTATAATAAATAAATTAATTTTAAAAAGAAAACAAACAAAAAAGAAAGTTAAGAAGTTCTGTTCATTAAAAGATACCTTAAAAGAATGAAAAAGCAAGTCACATATTCACGACATACATAACTGATGAAAGGATTCATATTCAAAATAAAGTACTCCGTCAACTAAGTGACAAAAAAAACCAGAAAATCCCATAGGAAAATAGTAAAGGTATTGGTATGGGATCAGTATTTAGAAAAAAAAAACACTTAATTTAATAAATTTCATTACAGGGAAACCCTAGATTACAATGACAATGATATAGCACTACGGACCTAACAAATAGGCAAACATTTCTAAAGTTGGTAGTGTTCAGTGTTGTTGGGAATGTACAGCAACTGGAATTTTCATACACTGCTGTTAAGAATATAATTGGTACAACCACTTTGGAAAACCAGAGTTATCTACTAAATTTGAACGTAGGTATGTATATTTTCACTCTTAGATATGTTTCTTAGAGAAGCATATGCAACTGGAGCAGAAAGCATGTAAGAATGTTCACAGCAGTATTTCTCAGGAGTCAAAAAACAGCAGAGCACTCAAATACCTATCAAGAATGTAATAGAAAAGTAAACGATAGTATATTCATATACAGCTGGGTTCAGAAAACATTTCCTGTGAAGAGTCTGAGTATAAATATTTTAGGCTTTGCAGATTTCTGTCTCAAAATCTTAGTTTTTCCCCCAACTTCATATATATATAAAGCATTCTTAACTCATGGGCTATATAAAAACATGTCCCGTGGACCATAGGTTGCCAATCCCTGATGTAGAGGAAAACTGTGGGCGTGCATTCTAAATCACTTCAGTTTGACTCTTTGAGACCCTATGGACTGTAGCCCACCAGGCTCTCGTGTCCATGAAATTCTCAGCAAGAATACTGGAGTGCGTTGCCATGCCCTCCTCCCTGGATCTTCCCAACCAAGGGATTGAACCCGAGTCTCTAATGTCTCCTGCACTGGCAGGCAAGTTCTTTACCACTAGTGCCACGTGGGAAGCACAAGATGAAAATCACACAGCATCGAAAGTGGTCTACAGATGGGAATGACTATCCACTCCAGTTCTTCCCTGGAGAATTCCATGGACAGAGGAGCTTGGTAGGCTACAACCAAAGGGTCGGACATGTCTGAGCAACTAACACACACACATAAATTTTGGAGCAGAAATCAGTGAAGGAGGAAATAGAAAACTGTAAAATAGATGAATCCAGAAGTTAGTTAGTTCCTTGCAAAAGATCAACAAAATTGAGAAAACTTTATATAGACTGCCAAGAAAGAGAGAGGGCCCCAGTTACCAAAACCAGGAATGAAAAATGGGGTGTCATTTTAGAGACTTAGAGAAATTAAAAAGACTATGAAGGGACTATTACAAATAATTTTATGCCAAAATATTAGACAACTTAGATAAAACTGAAAAATTTCTGGAGAGAAACAAATTACTAAAACTGACTTAAGAATAAATAAAGAATTGGAATAGACCTAATACACAAAGAAACTGTTTAACAATTAAGATTCTCCCCTCAAACAAAACCCAGGCTCAGATGGTTTCACTTATAAATTCTATGAAATACTGAGAAGAAATGATACCAGTCCATTACAGAATCTTTCAGGGAATAGAGAAAGGAATAGTTCCAAATTCACCCTGTGAAGCAAACAGTACCTTGACACCAAAACCAGATTAAAAATACCATAAGAAAGGAAAACTATAGACCAGTATTCCTCATAAGGGTACACCAAAAAAGTCTAACAAAATACTAGCAAACCCCAGCAATATAGAAAAAGAATTACATACCATGTCCAAATGGAATTTATCCTATGACTGCAAAGTTGGTTTAACATTCAAAAATAAACTAAGGTAACAAAATATATTAATAAAATAAAGGACAAAAACTACACCCTCGTCTCAAAAGAGGCAGAAAACAAACAAAATCTAGTGCTTATCAAGTTAAAAACTTTTAACAGTCTAGGAGTAGATGGGAATTTCCTTAACCTGATAAAGTATATCTAAGAAAAATCCATGGCTAGCCTCTTGCTTAACGGGAGGGAGACAACATGCTTTCTTCGTAATGAGAACAAGGCAAGAATGTCTGCTCTCACCACTATTATTAAATATTGTCCTGAAGGTTCTAGCCAGTGCAATAAGGCAAAAGAAAAAATTAAAGGTTTACCAATTGGTAAGGAAGAAATAAAACTCTGTTTATTCATAGTGGCATGATTCAGTATTTAGAAAATTCTAAGGAACCCTTTAAGCATCTATTAAAAAACAAGTTTAACGAGATAATAAGATTCAAGATAAACATATAAAAACCAAGTGTATTTATTTACACTAGCAACAACCAAAAATGAAATTAAGAACACTATTCCATATATAATAGTATCAGAAAGAATAAAATACTAATTCTGAATAAATTGAGCAAAAGAATGCAAATCTTGTGCGCTAAAATCTAAGACATTGTTTAGAGACATTTATGATCTAAATTTTATGCTCATATTGGAAGAGTCAATATTTCCCAGATGGTAATTCATCTTTCAATGCAGACAACAGTTTTTCCCCAACTGATCAATAGACTCAATGCAACCCTCATCAAAATCAATTAACTTTTTTGGTAAAAATTAACAAGCTGATCTGATATTTATTGATATGAAAATGCAAAGAACCTAGAAAAGCTTAAAAGTCTTTTTTTAAAAAGCAAGGTTGGAGATCTTATACTTACCAATTTCAAAACTTACTATAAATTTATAGTAAGCAAAATAACACAGCATTGGTGAAAGGATAAGCAGATAGAATCAGTAGAATGGTATTGAGAACCTTGAAATAAACCTTTATAGTTATAGTCATTGATTTTCTACTATAGCCTATGATTCATTTATCTTTTTCCCAATACCTAGAGTCAGTCTCTGATATCTGGTGGGCACCCAGTGGAAGGTCCATGAAGGTAAAGAATTTTTTGTGCTCACTTTCAACTATTCAGAACTAACCAGATCAGTGACCAGGAGCTTTGCTGCACTTCAGGCGGAGGAAAATGGCCAAGAACAAAGGGGGCTCCGCATCTCGTGTCCTTCATCAGTGGTGCCTGCTCTGGCTACTTAGACAGACCTGGTCGTGGCAACTGCCAAGCCAGTCTGGCTGCCTTAGGACATTCACCACAATCCAGAAGCTTCCCTTTATGATAAAGTGAACTGCATCCAAGGTAAGGTTACTGTTCCCGGCGTATTCCTCAGAGTCAGGGTGTAGCACGTTTAGTACCATTTAACCCATTCCAACTGATCACGAGCAAGAATGCAGTGAGGGATGAGAAAAATATTTCTGAAGATTGAGAAATGGTTCCCATTTCAAAAGTCCAAGAGTGCCCTTATACTTTTTTTTAACCTTAGGGAGAACTCAGGGAATTGCACTATTGAAACTCTTGAAGTGCAAACAAGAAGACAGGGCAGCTTCAGAAAGGAAGCACCACAGACAGTAGCTTTAAGCAGGCAAGTTGAGGCCCACGAGCACAGTGACACTCTCTCCACAGCCGAGGCTGTTACTGGACAGGACATGGGAACCCATCACGCATGCTGGTCTTTATCCAGTGTGAGACCCGGTCATGACTGATTGACAAGGAAGGTTAGTGTGCCTCGGGGCTGTGCTGGAGCACGTGCCAAGGGACCTCAGCACCTACCCCTGTAGCAACATAGAGGAAGAAAGGAGGGAGGGAGGAAATAAGGGAAAGAAAAAGGAAGAAGAGGAAGAGAAGGTAGGGACAGAGGCAGGTGGGGTGAGGAGGAGGCAGGGAGAAGTTAAAAGAACACATGTTACCACTGTGCTTTTAGAATCCTGCTCACCATAGCTGACAATTGCGTTACTTAGGAAGGAGAGACAAGACACCTATAATATGATTGATATTTACCTTCTGAGTCCTTGTTGTAGAAAACGCCATGTGGATGCAAAGAGTAAGGGCGGGACGCAAAGTTCTTTAAATGGATGACAATCACATCACCCACTTCAGCCTTCAAGATGGGACCCAAGAATCCAAGCCAGGGAGGCTTGGGGATCTCCTTGGAATAGGTCTCATCTGTGTAATGTCTGTAAACAGCCTTTTTGTAAAGACTTCCTATTCTGTTGGGCCCTCTTTCCAGATATAAGGTTGCAAGCCTGAAAGTAAGAAGGAAAATATTTTATAATTAAAGCTAAAAGAGAAATCCTAATAGCTTACCTTAATAGTTCATCAAGTGCTTACAAGTATGATTTCTCATTTGGTGTTCACCATAGCACTTCAGCCTCTGTAGAGTTGGTAAGATTATCCTCAATTTATTAGAGAGGAAATGGAGGCCAAGAGTTAAGTGACAAGCTGAAAGGCACAAATAGTATTCACAACCAAACTAAAACAGAACCAAGATATTTGCAGTCCATTTGCCCCTTTTCATTCAATACAATCCCATTCACTTTTTCATTTAACACTATGCTAAAGCTGAAACTCCAGTACTCTGGCCACCTCATGCGAAGAGTTGACTCATTGGAAAAGACTCTGATGCTGGGAGGGATTGGGGACAAGAGAAGGGGACGACAGAGGATGAGATGGCTGGATGGCATCACTGACTCGATGGACGTGAGTCTGAGTGAACTCCGGGAGTTGGTGTTGGACAGGGAGGCCTGGCATGCTGCGATTCATGGGATCTCAAAGAGTCGGACACAACTGAACGACTGATCTGATCTGATGCACTTACTGCATTCTAAGTAAGAGTTTATGATCCAATATTGAAAAAATTAAGTAACTGCACAGAGAAATTTATGATTAAGTGCCAACTGACTGGTTGATGCAATGGATATAGGCTCCATTTTTCTAGGGATATATTTATTCACAGAAGGAAAAGATTGCTGTGGATCAAAGAGGTCAGAAACACCTCATGAAAAATGCAGAGATTAAGGAGAAGTAAGATTGGGTAAAAAAATGGAAAACTTGAAGATACTAAGCAGGGGTGGAGCTTGAGCAACAAGGAGGAAGAAGTATGGGTGATCTGGGGGAGAGTGGTTTATAAGCTGGGGCTCAGGGGTGAATTGGAGAAGGCAATGGCACCCACTCCAGTACTCTTGCCTGGAAAATCCCATGGACAGAGGAGCCTGGCAGGCTGTAGTCCATGGGGTCGTGAAGAGTCGGACACGACTGAGAGACTTCACTTTCACTTTTCACTTTCATGCATTGGAGAAGGAAATGACAACCCACTCCAGTGTTCTTGCCTGGAGAACCCCAGGGATGGGGGAGCCTGGTGGGCTGCCGTCTATGGGGTCGCACAGACTCGGACACGACTGAAGCAACTTAGCAGCAGCAGCAGTAGGGGTGGATGGTGAGGAGTGAGCAGTATGGCTGCATGAAAAATCTGGGGAAAGACTGGTAATGAACTTTATCATATGGTTATCATAGGTTGAAGCATTTAGAATTTATCCTGGAAGCTCTGAAGACTCACTGAGGTTTCTCATAAAATGGGTGACATGATAATCAGTATTTAAGGATGGTGCAATAAGTATTATTGCAGTGGTGTGTAAGTTTTAAAGGAGTCAGGCAAAGAGAATACCAAAGATGGGGGGCAGGGAGGCTGTTTGGAGACCAGGAGGGTGTGGTGCAACAGAAAAGACATGGATGTGAAAAAAATAAGATTCTAGGACGTGAAGTGTCCAGATACCCTCCTGGAACCCCAGAGTAAAAGGGAGACTCAGTCCCAGAGTCTGGGAGCCTGAGACAATAGCAGTGCTAATGACACTACTTTGGAGGTGGCCATACCATCTTCTCCTGGGGGTGGAACCCCCTTCCTCACTCTCAATCTATGTGCTTAGTGTGGGACTCCAATCCCAGAAGTACTAGCTTCTGCTTGAACAAAACTCCTGGGTACAGCCATCCCAGTGTAGCTGTGTCTAATCAGGTGATGAGAGGCAAGTCCCACTGTCGCACACACTCCTGCCTGTGTGCATGCATTCCCTCTCAGTCACTCAACAGACTGTGAGTATCTCAAGCCCTGTACTCGAGAAAAAGGGCAAAGAGTTGAAGGAGCTCTCATTCTAGAAGGAAGAGTTATTGAAACCAAGCAGGACCTTGTGGGGCCTTCCCAGTGACAGATCCCTGGTGTCCCCTGCCTCTTGTTTGTAGAAAAGTTTTAGTCTCCTAGGTATTCCCCAAGATCCAAAGAGCAAGTTTAACCAGAGAAGTGAGAAAATGCAGAAACAAAGACAAGACAAAGTAATAGTTTAGCTGTAAAACAAAGTCAAAGGCCTTTAGTTCCTCCTCAAGAGCTACAGACAATATTCTGCATCACAACCTTGAGTTGTTTTGCAGATACTAAATCCTGCACCAAGAGGAAAAAGTTAACTACGTGCTGACCACCAGCATGTCAACCCCAGATGAGTAGGAAACAGGTTGATGGTGTTGACTCCCAAACACCACCATCACCTCACCACCAGTCCGTCAGAAGGATCACATGAACTGATCACATACCCTCGATCTCACTTTAAAAAACCCTCCCTGAAAACCACTGGGGCATTTGGGTCTTTTGAGCATGAGCTGCCTGTTATCTTTGCTTGGCCCCACGTTGAGTGCCTTGCAACAAATGCTGTACTCTCCTTCACCACAGCCTGGTATCGGTAAACATGCTTTGCTACGCACTGGGTAAGTGGATCCATGTTTGCTTCAGTAACATTATGAGAACACAGGCATCTAATCTGGGGCATAAAATGTATCAGGTGAGGTTTCCTAGATGAAGTTGGGCCTAAATATGGTCTCAAAGAGCAGAGACAAGTTACCCAAGCAAAGAAGATGGAAAGAGCTGATATGGCAGACACTTTGCCAACTTAGCACCCACACCACATTCTTTGGTCTAAGGGCAAGCCTTCCGCATTCTCATTCTGTGTGCATGGGTGGGGCTCTGCACCCACCTCCCGCAATGGAAAAAGTGACTCAACCTGACCGATCAGCACACCGACCACGTCGTTGGTGGAGCACTCTGTGACTGGTGGAGGGGTGGCTCATGGCCCACACTTGGACAACTCCAACCAACCAAGCCACCCTGGACCACAGTGATTGCTTCAGGGACAGCCATAGCGTGGCTGGTTGGTTAAATCCGAGGAAATCCAGGAACTTGTGAAGGATAGCATTTTGTGTACTCAGAACTGGGAACGTGAGTCTAGAGCTTTTGGCAACCATATGGCCAGCCCAAGGAGAGAATCTGCTGGGGACTTGTACGTTCCTCTCATCTCTTAAATTTTGCTATTTGCTTCTCCTCTCTAACAACTCCAACTTGCTTTCATCATGATATAACTTTTCACTTTTCTCTTTCTCATTTACTGTATCTTCCATTCTCTTTTATTCATGTCCAACTCGTCATGGCCCCATGGACTGTACCCCACCATGCTCCTTTGTCCACAGGATTTTCCAGGCTAGAACACTGGAGTGGGTAGCCATTTCCTCCTCCAGGGGATCTTCCCAACCCAGGGATCAAACCTGAGTCTCCTACATCGGAAGGCGGGTTCTTTACCACTAGCACCACCTGGGAAGCCCAGGATATAATTACATCTATAATTAACAGTCATTGAAGATTCTTGAGCAGGGAAATCTGACCATATATCTTTGTTTCAGGAAGACAATTTTCCCATATCTAACGTCTCTTCATCTGATTTCAACCCACCTGCTTCTGCTCACTTGAGCAAATTTTCTGAGCTTGCACCTCTGAATACAAGGCCTGCCTGGCTGACAGAGACTATTTACCTTCATGCTTGATTTGCAGGATTTTATTCCTTGGTATCTGACCACAGCTTGGCTGAAACACCCTCTCCCAGTGGCCTGAATATGGCTTCTGCTTGCCTTGTCAGATCTGGTTCTTTCTTTAGCCAACTGGAGAAGATTCACTGTCTCTCTTTACTTCTACATCATCTTTCCCCAATTCTTCTCCTCTCTTCTTCCCTCTTTCTGCGTCCTATTCAAGTAGATAACTCTCTCTCTCTCTCTCTCTTTTTTTTTTTTTTTGGCTGCACACTGTGAGACTTTCAGGATCTTAGTTGTCCAAACAGGGATTGAGCCCAGGCCAAAACAGTAAAAGGGCCAAGTCCTAAATACTGAACTATCAGGAATCTCCCTAGAATTTCTTGGTAGATGGATCCATAGCAGGTCTGATAGTCTCTGTATTAGCTAATGGGTTTCTGTTAACCTCATTAAGATTAGCACTTAATTAAACACTACTTTTCCAGTAGTCATGTATGGATGTGAGAGTTGGACTATAAAGAAAGCTGAGCTCTGAAGAATTGATGCTTTTGAACTGTGGTGTTGGAGAAGACTCTTGAGAGTCCCTTGGACTGCAAGGAGATCCAATCGGTCCATCCTAAAGGAAATCAGTCCTGAATATTCATTGGAAGGACTGATACTGAAGCTGAAACTCCAATACTTCGGCCACCTGATGTGAAGAGCTGACTCATTTGAAAAGACCCTGATACTGGGACAGACTGAAGGCAGGAGGAGAAGGGGATGACAGAGGATGAGATGGTTGGGTGGCATCACCGACTCAATGGACATGAGTTTGAGTAAACCCCAGGAGTTGGTGATGGACAGGGAGGCCTGGCGTGCTGCAGTCCATGGAATTGCAAAGAGTCAGACATGACTGAGCAATTGCACTGAACTGAACTGAAAAACTATAGGCCAAAAGGTTAAATAACAGGTATTTTCAAGGCTTCATGTTCATTTTCTTGAAGAGATCAACAAATGATCAGATACAAGTGGCTCAAATCCAAGCTCCCAAGCAGTCCCTTTGGCAAAGATCCCAGCAGTCTCTAGTGTGAATAGTAGTTTTGCCCATCCCGTAGACTTTTCAGGATGATGCAACCAGAGATCTATGTACTCTATGTACACACTTCAGTACTCAGCCTTTCCTTCAAATTAGAGTTGAATAAATGTTTTAGCAAGTATCAGTTGAAAGAGCCTAATATTGTTTATCTGCCCAGAGGACCAGATTACTAGCCTTCCCAGGCGCCCACATGTGCCAACCTTCCCTGCCCTTGTTGTAGAGTCAGTATGGGGGGAGGTTCCTATGACAAAGGAGAAAGCCAAGGGTTCAGGCCCCCCAAAGAAAAGCCGGAGGTGAGCCTGACCTGAGAAAGGCCAGCACTCCAGAAATCATAGGGCCAGTCCTGCCAGAGGAAGCAAAGCTCTCTCTCACCCAGATGCCAGCTTCAACTTCCAATCCAGATAATGGAGACAATGAGACAGGAATCCTGACAAAAGGACTGGAGAATTATAACAATGATTTTCGTATCAAAAGCCTTGACATATCAATATTTCTTCAGCTGCTGACTAAATAATAATAATAACTGGGTAAATAAATTATGGCACAGTCATACCACTTCAGAGAAGGCAATGGCAACCCACTCCAGTACTCTTGCCTGAAAATCCCATGGATGGAGAAGCCTGGTAGGCTGCAGTCCATGGGGATGCTTCGTCCAACATGACTGAACGACTTCACTTTCACTTTCACGCATTGGAGAAGGAAATGGCAACCCACTCCAGTGTTCTTGCCTGGAGAATCCCAGGGATGGCGGAGCCTGGTGGGCTGCCATCTGTGGGGTCGCACAGAGTCGGATACGACTGAAGCGACTTAGCAGCAGCAGCAGCATACCACTTGGTTTCCCAGGTGGCTCAGTGGTAAAGAATCAGCCTCCAATGCAGGAGACACAGGTTCAATCCCTGAGCTGGGAAGATTCCCTGGAGGAAGAAACTGCAACCCACTCCAGTATTCTTGCCTGGGAAATCCCATGGACAGAGAAGCCTAGCAGGCTGCAGTCCAAGGGGTCTTAAAGAGTTGGATATGATTTAGCAACTGCAATGGCACCCCACTCCAGTACTCTTGCCTGGAAAATCCCATGGACGGAGGAGCCTGGTGGGCTGCAGTCCATGGGGTAGCTAAGAGTCGAACATGACTAAGCTACTTCCCTTTCACTTTTCACTTTCATGCATTGGAGAAGGAAATGGCAACCCACTCCAGTGTTCTTGCTTGGAGAATCCCGGGACGGCGGAGCCTGGTGGGCTGCCATCTATGGGGTCGCACAGAGTTGGACACGACTGAAGCGACTTAGCAGCAACACACACACCCACATACCACTTAGCCATACATAAGAATTAGATGTTTTTACAGGTAGAAGGATGGTGTGATTATCAAATACTAAATGGTAAAAGCAAATTTCAGCATGTAAAGTGTGTAAAGTATGCTGTTTGTGTATTTTTAAAACAGTGTATATACACACATATGCAAAGAAAACATTTGAAAAGTGGCCAGGGAAACCATAAAGTGTAGCTTCTGGGACTTGGGACTGAGGCCACAGACAGGAGCAAGAAGGGAAGAGAACTTTACTTTTTTTACATTTAATTCTATGTATTTCCATTTATTTCTCCATGCTACTTTTTAAAATTAAGATGTAACTCATACATACAATGGAATATTACTAAACTATGAAAATGAACGAAATCGAGCCATTTGCAGAGATGTGGCTGGACCTAGAGACTGTCATACAGAGTGAAGCAAATCAGAAAGAGAAAAACAAATATTTTATATTACCACACATATGTGGAACCTAAAAAAATTGTACAGATGAACCTATTTGCAAAGCAGAAATACAGACGCAGAAGTAGAGAGCAAACATATGCACATCAAGGAGGGAAAGGGATGGTGGGATGAATTGGGAAATTGGGATTGACATATTTACATTATTATGTATAAAATAGTTAACTTCAGTTCAGTTCAGTTCAGTTCAGTCTCTCAGTCGTGTCTGACTCTTCGTGACCCCATGAATCGCAGCACGCCAGGCCTCCCTGTTCATCACCAACTCCCGGAGTTCACTCAGACTCACGTCCATCGAGTCAGTGATGCCATCCAGCCATCTCATCCTTTGTCGTCCCCTTCTCCTCCTGCCCCCAATACCCCCAGCATCAGAGTCTTTTCCAATGAGTTGACTCTTCGCATGAGGTGGCCAAAGTACTGGAGTTTCACCTTCAATATCATTCCCTCCAAAGAAATCCCAGGGTTGATCTCCTTTAGAATGGACTGGTTGGATCTCCTTGCAGTCCAAGGGACTCTCAAGAGTCTTCTCCAACACCACAGTTCAAAAGCATCAATTCTTCAGCGCTCAGCCTTCTTCACAGTCCAACTCTCACATCCATACATGACCACAGGAAAAACCATAGCCTTGACTAGATGGACCTTTGTTGGCAAAGTAATATCTCTGCTTTTCAATATGCTATCTAGGTTAGTCATAACTTTCCTTCCAAGGAGTAAGTGTCTTTTAATTTCATGGCTGCAATCACCATCTGCAATGATTTTGAAGCCCAAAAAATAAAGTCTGACACTGTTTCCACTGTTTCCCCATCTATTTCCCATGAAATGATGGGACCGGATGCCATGATCTTTGTTTTCTGAATGTTGAGCTTAAGCCAACTTTTCCACTCTCCACTTTCTCTTTCATCAAGAGGCTTTTTAGTTCCTCTTCACTTTCTGCCATAAGGATGGTAACTAATGAGGACTTACTCTATAGAACAGGGAACTCTACTCAATACTCTATGGTGACCTAAAGGGAAGAAAATCTAAAAGGGGGGGACATATGAATACATATAGCTGATTTACTTTGCTGTACAGCAGAAATTAACACAGCATTGTAAAGCTACTATACTCCAACAAAAAATTTTAAAGAGTTTACTTTTACTCACCCTCTTCCCTACTGTGGGAATGTTTTACTTTGTACCAGTGTACTTACTTTCATAATAAAAACAAGCCTACATTTTATTTAGACAAGAGAGTACAGCCTGTTTGGCTACTGAGGGGTCAAACTTTCCTCCTATGTGACTTCTACCTCTGAAAACCCAGCTGGCACCATGAAGTGTGCTGTGAGGATGAGCTCTCCTTCCCTGCAGGGAAGACTTAGCATCCTGATCCGGGAGCACAACACCTGCTCAGCCTCTGGACTGACAAGTCTAAGTCCACTCTCTCAGCCTCAGGACTCAGGTCTTGGGGACACTTCGATCTGTGCACACTTGGTCTTCCTCCTCCACTGAGCCTACATGTGCCTGCCCAGCTGCAAGCCTTCACCTCTGCTGGTCCGTAGGGCCAAAGCCTACATTTCCCTGTGCAAGGGAATGGGATCAAAAGTCTGGATGCCTGATAGTGGGGCTCTATTATAGAGGCTCTTGTGTTTCTCAGCTTCACTTGCAACTTGGATGGTCATGTGACACAGTTCTAGCCAAAAAGATGTGAACACATATCATTCCTTGGTGCATCTCTGAACTCAGCTGGTAGAGACGCTTTCTGTCCTTTGATTTCGCATTATCCAGGCCTAAAATGAAGACATGAACAATGGATCTTTGGCAGCCTTCCTGAGAGACTGAAGAAGAGGGTAAGTCAAGTGGAAAGCCAAAAGAACCTGGGACCCTAACGATTGCCAACCTCTGGTTCTCTTTTGTGTAAGTCAGTAAATACACTTAAGCCAGTGTTTCGGGGGCTTCTGTTAACTAGAAACTGAGCATAAATCCTAACTGGGGAGGCTGCTCAGAAGGAGAAGGAGGAGGAAGGGTAGAGGAGAACTGAGTCATCCTCACTAACTGGTCCTGGAGCAGGCGGAGTTGCCTGGCTTTATACTGGTCACCAAGTAAGCCAACATCTGAGCAAGGGTTAGATTCAGAATTTCTGGTGTCCGCTCTAAGCTCAGCTTGATGGGTAAAAAGTTATAATGAGTTATTTGTAGGAGCTTGCAGGCTTTGCAGGGAGAGACGCACCTCTGCCCTCCTCACTTCTCTGCTCTGGGTTCGTAGTGTGGGCATACATGCACACGTACATATGCTGCTGCTGCGTCGCTTCAGTCGTGTCCGACTCTGTGCGACCCCATAGACGGCAGCCCACCAAACTTCCCATCCCTGGGATTCTCCAGGCAAGAACACTAGAGTGGGTTGCCATTTCCTTCTCCAATGCATGAAAGTGAAAAGTGAAAGTGAAGTCGCTCGGTCGTGTCCGACTGTAGCGACCCCGTGGACTGCAGCCTACCAGGCTCCTCAGTCCATGGGATTTTCCAGGCAAGAGTACTGGAGTGGGGTATATACCCATGTGCAAATGTCTGCTGAGCAAGAGTTCCTCACTGTGAGTTGTCTGCAGAGCCACCCAGACAGAAGGTGAGGATATCAGAGGGATGGGAAGTGCATATACTGCGTATTTCAGCAGTGAGTTATATATTGACTTGTGTTGCACATTCCTGGATGGGTATCAGTCTTATCACCTTGTGAAATGGAGTATTTCCTGCCATATCAATAAACAAGGATGTCACAACCATCAGCGATTTCAGCCTTTCAAATGTAAATTTCTGAGACCTGGAAGAACAGTGTCATCTGTCCGCAGCCATTAGCCATCCCGCCCCCCACCCCCATAAGTGTTGAGCAGCTGGTGGGTGGTGGGTGGGGCACGTGAGAAAGTGGCAGCCTGGCCATGTCCGCCCCTCCCTGCAGTGAGCAGCGAGTCAAGGATACAGAGCAGGTTGCTGGTCCCAGACAGCTGAGACGCAAATGAAAGGAATGATTTCAGTGAGCCCAGACACTTATACATCTTCTGATACATAGAAGAGTGCTAAATTCCATAATTTGAGATATCTGGTTTTCCTTAATTAACAATAATCTTTTGATATTCAAATTACCTGACCCTTGCTGCAAACTTCTATGTAGTCTGACTCCTCACCCACCCACCTTCTTGGAAACAGTTCTCTCAGGGTCACTTGAGATGCTGTATCTTGGGTTTAAAGTCCTAACAATTCCCACTGAATAAACATAATTCTTAACTTTTAGATTGCATTTTTTTTAGATTGTATTTTTTCAGTTGACAACCTAAGCAGCCAGTGGTCACTCCAAGGTCCATATAATCAAAGCCATGGTCTGTTCCAGTAGTCATGTATGGATGTGAGAGCTGGACCATAAAGAAGGCTAAGTGTTAAACATTTGATGCTTTTGAACTGTGGTGCTTGAGAAGACTCTTGAGAGTCCCTTGGACTGCAAGGAGATTGAACCAGTTGATTCTAAAGGAAATCAACCCTGAATATTCATTGGAAGGACTGATGCTGAAGCTGAAGCTCCAATATTTTGGCCACCTGATGCAAAGAGCCAACTCAATGGAAAAGACCCTGATGCTGGGAAAGACTGAGGGCAGAAAAAGAAGGGGATGACAGAGGATGGGATGATTGGATGGCATCATCAACTCAATGGACATGAGTTTGAGCAAATTCCAGGAGACAGTGAAGGACAAGGAAGCCTGGTGTGCTAGTCCATGGCGTCACAAAGAGTCTGATACAACTGAGCAACTGAACAACAACAACAATAGTGCTTGGCATAAAAACCACAGTAGCTATTTGAAACCATAGGAGCTACTTAAATCCATAGGATCTATCTACACTGGAAAAAGTAAAGGAGGGGTGGAAATAAGAGAAAGTCTTTTCAACGTCTATTCAGCAAACCACCCCTAACAATACATCTTGCATTTGTGACAGAAGCTCCAGCTCCCATGAGCTCTAGAAAATGCAAATCTGGCCCAAGTAACAAAGCAAGTGGGCGACTTCAAAGAGCCATCCATAGGAAGCAGCCTCCAGTTTAGCTTGAGTACACTCATTAGAATGCCCATGTGGAAGGGTTGTATATTATATTTACAGTGCAGTCACAGGATAATCCCACTGTGAGCAAGTGAGTAATCACCAACCTTGAAATTCATCCCCAATCTACATTCTCACATTGTGACTCAAGCTGGGGAGGTGTCTTATCTCCTGCTGTGAAGGAATCCAGTGGGGTGGGAAGTTTCAGACTTTCTACTGTTTTAAAGACAAGATGCTCACATTGCCAAGGCTAAGGGCAATACCATGAAGGGAGACACCTTCCAAAGGCAGGCCAGATCAACCACTGTCAGAATGAACCTGTCTGTGGGAACATCTAGCCAGAGCAGAGATGGGCTGCGAGGTTAAATTCCAAGGGCTCTGTAGCTCACAGGAGCTGTGCAGCTCACCAGCATCACCATTGCCCCATAACCTGGATCTTTTAGTGGAAATTTTTCCTTATCCATTCAACTATCAAGCAATTGTTGAACCTGTACTGTATATGAGACTTCAAATTAAAAACTGGAGCCAAGATGTATAATTATCAGTCCCTGTATTCAAGATATGTCCCACCTGGCTATGAAGACAAAACAGATGCTTTGGTAAATATATAGCAACAAAAAGTTTTCTATATTAAGGGACAACTAATGCCTGGAGACGAACCTTTGTTGGCAAAGTAATGTCTCTGCTTTTGAATATGCTATCTAGGTTGGTCATAACTTTCCTTCCAAGGAGTAAGCGTCTTTTAATTTCATGGCTGCAGTCACCATCTTCAGTGATTTTGGAGCCCAGAAAAATAAAGTCTGACACTGTTTCCACTGTTTCCCCATCTATTTCCCATAAAGTGATGGGGCTGGATGCCATGATCTTCGTTTTCTGAGTGTTGAGCTTTAAGCCAACTTTTTCACTCTCCACTTTCACTTTCATCAAGAGGCTTTTTAGTTCCTCTTCACTTTCTGCCATAAGGGTGGTGTGATCTGCATATCTGAGGTTATTGATATTTCTCCCGGCAATCTTGATTCCAGCTTGTGTTTCATGGATGTGAGAGTTGGACTGTGAAGAAGGCTGAGCACCAAAGAATTGATGCTTTTGAACTGTGGTGTTGGAGAAGACTCTTGAGAGTCCCTTGGACTGCAAGGAGATCCAACCAGTCCATTCTGAAGGAGATCAGCCCTGGGATTTCTTTGGCAGGAATGATGCTAAAGCTGAAACTCCAGTACTTTGGCCACCTCATGCGAAGAGTTGACTCATTGGAAAAGACTCTGATGCTGGGAGGGATTGGGGGCAAGAGGAGAAGGGGATGACAGAGGATGAGATGGCTGGATGGCATCACTGACTTGATGGACGTGAGTCTGAGTGAGCTCTGGGAGTTGATGATGGACAGGGAGGCCTGGCATGCTGCGATTCATGGGGTCGCAAAGAGTCGGACACGACTGAGCGACTGATCTGATCTGAATGCCTGGAGAATCCTAGGGACGGGGGAGCCTGGTGGGCTGCCATCTATGGGGTCGCATAGAGTCGGACATGACTGAAGCGACTTAGCAGCAGCAGCAGCAATCATATAGTGGGCTTCCCCAATGACTCAGTGGGTAAAGAATTCATATGCGATGCAGGAGACACAGATTCAATCCCTGGGTTGAGAAGATTCCCTGGAGGAGGAAATGGCAACCCACGCCAGTATTCTTGCCTGAAAAATCGCATGGACAGAGGAGCCTGGTCCAAGGCTACAGTCCAAAGGTTGCAGACAGTAGGACATGACTGAGCAGCTAAGCATGCATGCAACCATATAGAGCCCAGATGTCCGAGTGAGTGTTGGGGGATACAGGACAAGCGAAGAGGAGCTAAGGAGCCTCTTGATGAAAGTGAAAGAGGAGAGTGAAAAAGCTGGCTTAAAACTCAACATTTAAAAAATTGAGGTCATGGCATCTGGTCCCATCACTTCATGGCAAATAGATGGGGAAACAGTGGAAACAGTGACAGATTTTATTTTCTTGGGCTCCAAAATCACTGCAGATGGTGACTGCAGCCATGAAATGAAAAGACACTTGCTCCTTGAAAGAAAAGCTATGACAAACCTAGACAGCATATTAAAAAGCAGAGACATTACTTTGCCAACAAAGGTCCATCTAGTAAAAGTTATGGTTTTTCCAGTAGTCATGTACAGATGTGAGAGTTGGACTATAAAGAAAGCTGAGCACTGAAGAATTGATGCTTTTGAACTGTAGTGTTGGAGAAGACTCTTGAGAGTCCCTTGGACAGCAAGAAGATCCAACCAGTCTATCCTAAAGGAAATCAGTCCTGAATATTCATTGGAAGGACTGATGCTGAAGCTGAAGCTCCAATGCTTGGCAACCTGACACAAAGAGCTGACTCATTTGAAAAGACCCTGATACTGGGAAAGACTGAAGGCAGGAGGAGAAGGGGACAACAAAGGATGAGATGGTTGGGTGGCATCACTGACTGGATGGACATGAGTTTGAGCAGGCTCTGGGAGTTGATGATGGACAGGGAGGCCTGGTGTGCTGCAGTCCATGGGGTCACAAAGAGTCGGACACGACTAAGCAACTGAACTGAACTGAGGATGAGGATGAGCGGCAAAGTAACATCAGCAGAGGGTGTGGTCAGGGCAAACATGTAAGATCATACACGTGAGATACAAACATGTAAGATCAACTTGTCACAATAAGGACAAGTTGTGTTGTCTGAGCTTGAGATGGGATGCAGTTCACCAAGGAGAAAACGCGCTCACCAAGACTAGACTGAGATGAGTGCTACTTGGCAAAAGGAAGGGTGGAGATGGTGGTTTCAAGCTGCATTTGGGGGGCAGCCACACCCTTCCTAATTAGATGAATAGTTTTTGAAGTATTAATTCAGGGAGAACTCACCCTGGTTCCTCCAACATCACCTAAGTCTTGAGTTCCCCCTTCTCCCACCTTATTCCACAGAAGCCCCCCAGGCACCAAATCTAAACAGTAAAGGGAAAAGAGAAGGAGCCTGAGTCCCAGTGCCCCACTTAACAACTGTGAGATCTTGGGGAAGTTACTTGACTTCTCTGAACCCCAGTTTCCTTGGCTGTAAACCGCTGAGCATGGCAGAGCCAACACAAGGGGTGAATGAGATGTGGAGCCCCACACATGCCCTCTGGGAGAGTGAGCACTAGATCAGGGGGAGTCTGGGGAGTTTTGATTGCTTCTGGCAAAGCTCTAATTAGAAAAGAGGAAAATGCGAGACTTCCCTGAAAGTCCAGTGGTTAAGACTTCCCCTTCCAAAGCAGGGGGTGTGGGTTTGATCCCTGGTTGGGGAGCTAGGATCCCACATGCCTTGTGGCCAAAAAACCAAAACATAAAACAGATGCAGTATTGTAACAAATTCAGTAGAGACTTTAAAAATGGTCCACCTCAAAAGGAAAGAAGAAAATGTGATCATCTGAGGTATCACTGGCACAGGTATCTTGCTCTCCAGAGAACCCCTCGAGACAGGTGAGCAATATGATGACAAACATTTCCTGAGTGCTAACCCAGTGCCGGCACCACACCTGAGCACTGACAAATCTCCTGATACCCACTGTGGTAGCTGATGATGACTCTCAAAGATAAGTCCACATCCTAATCCCTTTCTTTGGAGAAAGAGTCCTTGCAGGTGTAATTAAGTTAAGGATTATGAGATGAGAAGATGGTCTGAGATAATCCAATCCTTGTGGTCCAAGGGACTCTCAAGAGTCTTCTCCAGCACCACAATTCAAAAACATCAATTCTTTGGTGCTCAGCTTTCTTTATGGTCCAACTCTCACATCCGTATATGACTACTGGAAACCATAGCTTTGACTAGGTAGACCTTTGTTGGTAAAGTGATGTCTCTGCTTTTTAGTTCTGTCTAGGTTTGTCATAGCTTTATTTCCAAGAAGCAAGCGTCTTGGTTGCTCCAAAAATGTTCTCATAGGAAGGGGATTAGACACACACAGGGGAGATGATATGAAGATGGAGGCAAAGGGTGGAATGATGCAACCACAAGCCAAGGATTATTAGCAGCCCCCAGAAACTGAGGCAATGGGTGGATTCTCCTTAGCGCCTCCAGAGGAATTGCGGAGGAAGTCCTGCCAACAGCTTCATTTCAGACATTCTGCCTCCAGGACAGGGTGAGAACAGACTTCTGTTGTTTGTGGTAATTTGTCACAATAGCTACAGGAAATGAATATATCCCTTCCCCATGCAAGTACTGTCATTATCCCCATATCACTGATGAGAAAATTAAGGGGGAAAAAAAAGACTCAACTGGGACTCCCCTGGTGGTACAGTGAATAAGAGTCCACCTCGAATGCAGGGGACACAGGTTTGATTCCTGGTTCTGGAAGATTCCATGTGTGGTGGAGTAGCTAAGCCAGTGCGTCATGACTACTTAAGCCTGAGTGGCTAGGGCCCGCAAGCCACAACAAGAGAAGTCACCACAATGAGATGCACTCACTTTAACAAAGAGTAGATCCTGCTCAACGAAAGTAGAGAAAGCTCGCACAGCAATGAAGACCCAACGTGACAAAAAATTACTTTTTTCAAAAAGACTCAATTACTTACTGAGTAAACAGAGCAAGAATCCTAGGCCTCTCAGTTAATGCCAGAGCCCCACACTCACCAGCAGGCCAGGCTACTCTGGCATCTTGTTAAATTTCTTTCATAAGAGTATCAAATCCTCATTTATTTAAGCCACTCTAGATAAGCGAATGGCAACCCGCTCCAGTGTTCTTGCCTGGAGAATCCCAGGGACTGGGGGAGCCTGGTGGGCTGCCATCTATGGGGTCTCACAGAGTCAGACACGACTGAAGTGACTTAGCAGCAGCAGCATTCTTATCTTTACTGGCAGCCAAAAGCAACCACTAACTGATATAGAAAATAACAGCAACTCCAAGAGATTCACAAGGCCTCAGGCCGAACACATAATTATTTTCTGCTGACAAGATAGAAGCCAAAATTTGAAAGTGAGCATCTGTTGGTTGGTTTCATTTTTGACCAAGGGTAAACTGGTCTGAGTTTGACTTGTGCACTCAGAAAGAGGTCCTTCTGCAAACATTTGAAGACACTATAGACTGATCCCTAAAGTTCTAGAATAGATCTAGAATAGATCTTTTGATTTCCAGTTTAGTTGGAAATTTTCCTGCTGCTGCTGCTGCTGCTAAGTCACCTCAGTCGTGTCCAACTCTGCATGACCCCATAGACGGCAGCCCACCAGGCTCCCCCATCCCTGGGATTCTCCAGGCAAGAACACTGGAGTGGGGTGCCATTTCCTTTTCCAGTACATGAAAGTGAAAAGTGAAAGTGAAGTCACTCAGTCGTGTCTGATTCTTAGCGGCCCCATGGACTGCAGCCTACCAGGCTCCTCTGTCCATGCGATTTTCCAGGCAAGAGTACTGGAGTGGGGTGCCATTGCCTTCTCCTACTGATATAAAAAAACAAAATTGTAAAAAAGGCAGTTGGTCAAATCAATCTTTTGATATCATTTAGGTAGCAGCCCAGTTCTTCGGGGGATTGAAAGCAACTGTGTTTGTCTTGCAAATGTCCACATATCAGGGGACTTCCCTGGTGGTCCAGTTGTTAGGAATCTGCCTTCCAGTGCAGTGAAGGCAGTTCAATCCCTGGTCAAGGAATTAAGATCCCATATGTCCTGGGGCAACTAAGCCCGCACACCACAACTACTGAGCCCATGTGCTCTGGAGCCCACGCACCACAAGTAGAAGAAGCCTGAGTATCACAGTGGAAGATCCCACATGACACAACTAACACCCAATGTAGCCCCAAAAAGTACAAAAAAATTAAAATAAAACGAAGTACTAATGAGGTGATATCCTTCTCTTTATTTCAAAATTTACCAAAGCCTTTCTCTTCCCCCTCCTGCTTCCCTTCATTGGCTCTTCTTTAAGATAAACATACAAGAACGTCCTCACTCCCATCATAGGACCTGCTCATAGGTGATGCTCAAAACCCTTTGCCATTGGCTGGGCTGCCACGGTGATGATGGAGGTGGGTAAACTCCCTTCACACACCCTAAGTGGAGTTTGAGCAGTGATCAGTTTCACTTGTGTCCAAGAATGATTCTGCTTATGAGTCAGCACCCACGAAAACCCCTATATTTCACTGGGAAGAAAAAAAGCCTGCCTGAGTGTTGGTGGCCTAAGGAGAGCTTGGTGAGAATTGTAGCTTAAGTAAGGTGATCCTCTCTGGCTCCACTAAAGACCAGGCTCCACCACGGAAGCACAGTCACATCTTCATTAAGCATTTTAGGAGCAGCACCGGCAGGAGTGCATCAAATGCTGACATTATCCCCAGGCCAATTAAAGGAGCCTTGTGTCCTCATTACACCCAGTGGGGAAGAGGAGGAATACATTCATCAGGAGGAAAAATTTTATTTTATTTTATTTTTTAACTTTACAGTATTGTATTGGTTTTGCCATATATCAAAATGAATCCGCCACAGGTATACGTGTGTTCCCCATCCTGAACCCTCCTCTCTCTTCCCTCCCCATTCCATTCCTCTGGGTCATCTCAGTGCACCAGCCCCAAGCATCCAGTATCGTGCATTGAACCTGGATTGGTGACTCGTTTCATATATGATATTATACATGTTTCAAAGCCATTCTCCCAAATTTTAAATAGACTATGACTCCTAAATCTTATACCTTCTAGGAGACACTAGTTCTTATAGCCTCAATTACATTTTTGACCCCTATGATCAAGCAAAGGTACCAACTTGGGAAGTTAAATTGCACCATCTGACTGCTGTCATATCTTCATGAAAGAATTTCAGTTTATTTCCTATCTCATCCCTGTGAACCAGAATTTATTAGGCTCTTGGCCCTGCCTAATTTTGGTTTCCAAGCTTTTTTATATCACTGAAACTTTGGCATTCACCTTCCTTTCCCCTTAATTTTTGCCCATTCCCCTTATTTAAACACAAAGCAACCAGAACAACTAAACTGACAGTGATTAGTTCTTACTGTAAGGATCCCAAGTGAGTGACCTGGCTTAGTTCTCCATGGGTCATTGTCACTGACAGAGCTCTGTGTAGGGTTGGGGAGTTTATTATACATACTCTGGACCTTTTCCACCATCCTCCTTCTCCAGGTAAGGAGGTGGCTGGAGTACACCAAACCCCTAAACAGCAAAGCAGGGTGGGGTACATGCCGTGTTCAAGGCCAGATAAAGTCACCAGGCTGCATGAGGGGTTAGGAAGGAATGTTATGAGAATAAGCCAGGACTCTGGGGAATAAAATATTTTGTGAGTGAACAATTGGAGATCATTCTTAAAAGGCGGGGGACAATGAATGGATAAATAAAAGTATAGAATACTTTAAAAACTGTCACTTATCCCCACTCTTAGGACTTCTCCAACTCTTTTTTTTCCATTTATTTATTTTTTAATTGAAGGATAATTGCTTTAAGAATTTTGTAGTTTTCTGTCAAACCTCAACTTCTCCAATTCTTGATTTCTAGGGTGAACATTTGTAAAGCATCTTTCTCCTTGCATTGCAAAAAATTTTCTCCAACCAGAAAGTCAGATAACATATTTTTCATTTAGTTTTTTTTAATTATTTATTTAATTGGAGGCTAATTACTTTACAACATTGTGGTGGGTTTTGCCATACATCAACATGAATCAGCCACGGGTGCACATGTGTCCCCTGCTCCCATCCTAAACCCCACTCCCCCTCCCTCCCCACCCCATCCCTCTGGGTTGTCCCAGAGCACAGTCTTTGAGTGTCCTGTTTCATGTATCAAACTTGCACTGGTCATCTATTTTACATATGGTAATATACACGTTTCAGTGTGTAGCCCATCTTATCTCATTTTGTATCCCTACCTAATTCCTTCTTTGAAATTATTTTGAAACAAATTATATCACTTTTATATAAATACCCTAGCACATGCATGCATGTGTGTTAAGTCACTTCATTCATGTCTGACTCTTTGCCACTCTATGGACTGTAGCCCACTAGGTTCTTCTGTCCATGGGATTCTCCAGACAATACTGGAGAGGGTTGCCATGCCCCCTCCAAGGGATCTTCCTTACCCAGAGATGGAACTCAGGGATAAAACCCACATCTCTTATATCTCCTGCATTGGCAGGTGGGTTCTTTACCAGTAGAGCCACCTGGGAAGCCCACATACCCTAGTAACTACCTCTAAATATAAGCTCTTAAAATATAACTAGTATATCATTATCACACCTAAAAAATGAAAAATAGTTCTTTAATATCATCATACATTCAATTAATGTTTGGTGTTGTTCTTTAGTTGATAAGTCATGTGCGACTCTTATGAGGCTCCAAAGACTACACCCCATCTCTCTGACCATGGAATTCTCCAGGCAAGAATACTGGAGTGGGTAACCATTCCCTTCTCAAGTGGATTTTCCTGACCCAGGGATCAAACCCATGTCTCCTGCATTGGCAGGATTCTATGCACTGAGCCACCAGTTAGTCAGTCAGTTCAGTTCAGTTGCTTAGTTGTGTCCAATTCTTTGCAATCCCATGAACCGCAGCAAGCCAGGCCTCCCTGTCCTTCACCCTCTCCCAGAGTTTACCCAAACTCATGTCCATTGAGTCAGTGATGCCACCTAACCATCTCATCCTCTTTCGTCCCTTTATCTTGCCTTCAATCTTTCCCAGCATCAAGGTCTTTTCAAATGAGTCAGCTCTTGGCATCAGATGGCCAAAATACTGGAGTTTCACCTTCAACATCAGTCCTTCCAATGAACACCCAGGACTGATCACCTTTAGGATGGACTGGTTGGATCTCCTGGCAGTCCAAGGGACTCTCAAGAGTCTTCTCCAACACCACAGTTCAAAGCACCAATTCTTTGGCGCTCAGCTTTCTTTATAGTCCAATTCTCACATCCATACATGACTACTGGAAAAACCATAGCCTTGACTAGAAGGATCTTTATTGGCAAAGTAATGTCTCTGCTTTTTAATATGTTGTCTAGGTTGGTCATAACTTTCCTTCCAAGGAGCAAGCGTCTTTTAATTTCATGGCTGCAGTCACCATCTGACGTGATTTTGGAGCCCAAAAAAATAAAGTCTGACACTATTTCCCCATCTGCTTGCCATGAAGTGATGGGACCAGATGCCATGATCTTAGTTTTCTGAATGTTGAGCTTTAAGCCAACTTTTTCACTCTCCTCTTTCACTTTCATCAAGAGGCTCTTTAGTTCTTCTTCGCTTTCTGCCATAATGGTGGTGTCATCTGCATATCTGAGGTTATTGATATTTCTCCCGGCAATCTTGATTCCACCTTGTGCTTCTTCCAGCCCAGCGTTTCTCATGATGTACTCTGCATATAAGTTAAATAAGCAGGGTGACAATATACAGCCTCTACCTACTCCTTTTCCTATTTGGAAAAGGAGTCTGTTGTTCCATGGCCAGTTCTAACTGTTGCTTCCTGACCTGCACACAGGTTTCTCAAGAGGCAGGTCAGGTGGTCTGGTATTCCCATCTCTTTCAGAATTTTGTGATCCACACAATCATAGGCTTTGGCATAGTTAATAAAGCAGAAATAGATGTTTTTTCTGGAACTCTCTTGCTTTTTTGATGATCCAGCGGATGTTGGCAATTTGATCTCTGGTTCCTCTGTCTTTTCTAAAACCAGCTTGAACACCTGGAAGTTCATGGTTCATGTATTGCTGAAGCCTGGCTTGGAGGATTTTGAGCATTACTTCACCAGCGTGTGAGATCAGTGCAATTGTGCAGTAGTTTGAGCATTCTTTAGCATTGCCTTTCTTTGGGATTGGAATGAAAACTGACCTTTTCCAGTCCTGTGGCCACTGCTGAGTTTTCCAAATTGGCTGGCATATTGAGTGCAGCACTTTCACAGCATCATCTTTTAGGATTTGAAATAGTTTAACTGGAATTCTATCACCTCCACTAGCTTTGTTTGTAGTGATGCTTCCTAAGGCCCACTTGACTTCACATTCCAGGATGTCTGGCTCTAGGTGAGTGATCACACCATCGTGATTATCTGGGTAATGAAGATCTTTTTTGTATAGTTCTTCTGTGTATTCTTGCCACCTCTTCTTAATCTCTTCTGCTTCTGTTAGGTCCATACCATTTCTGTCTTTTATTGAGCCCATCTTTGCATGAAATGTTCCCTTGGTATCTCTAATTTTCTTTCTTTTGTGTGTGTGTGTGTGTGTGTGTGTTCAGATATGATCTTTTTTTTCCTGTTTATTTATTTCTTAATTTTACTTTACAATATTGTATTGGTTTTGCCATACATAGACTTGAATCCACCATGGGTGTACATGTGTTCCCCATCCTGAACCCCCCTTCCACCTCCCTCCCCATCCCATCCCTCTGGGTCAACCCAGTGCACCAACCCCGAGGACCCTGTATCATGCATCGAACCTGGACTGGCGATTCATTTCACATATGATGATTTACATGTTTCAATGCCCTTCTCCCATTTTGAAAATTATTTCTGATGCCTGGGAATTATACTTCTCAGGTGACTTTAAGGATTATATTTCTGGACCTCGCAGGTGGTGCTATGGTAAAGAACCTGCTTCCCAGTGCAGGAGATGTAAGAGACGCAGGTTCAACCCCTAGATCTAAAAGATCCCCTAGAAGAGGGCATGGTAACCCACCCCAGTATTCTTGCCTGGAGAATCCCCACAGACAGAGGAGCCTGATGGGTTACAGTTGGTAGGGTCACAAAGAGTCAGACACAACTGAAGTGACTTAGCACACACATGCACATTATACAAAGTAAGGAAACTGATGTTCACAGAGATTATGCGACATGTTCAAGGTTACACAGCAAACTGGGGACAAAGCAAGGACTAGAAGTCAGGCCTCTTGTTTCCTGTTCTAGGCCTTTTCCTAGAAAGAGCCACGACAGTGGAAAGAGCAATGACAGAAATTCGGCTGTCATGGATTTCTAAACACTGGGCATTTTCTGGTTGTGAATATCTAAGTTGTGAAATTAAAAGACGCTTACTCCTTGAAAGGAAAGTTATGACCAACCTAGATAGCATATTTAAAAGCAGAGACATTACTTTGCCAACAAAGGTCTGTCTAGTCAAGGCTATGGTTTCTCCCATGGTCATGTATGGATGTGAGAGTTGGACTGTGAAGAAGGCTGAGTGCCAAAGAATTGATGCTTTTGAACTGTGGTGTTGGAGAAGACTCTTGAGAGTCCCTTGGACTGCAAGGAGATCCAACCAGTCCATTCTAAAGGAGATCGGCCCTGGGATTTCTTTGGAAGAAATGATGCTAAAGCTGAAACTCCAGTACTTTGGCTACATGATGCAAAGAGTTGACTCATTGGAAAAGACTCTGATGCTGGGAGGGATTGGGGGCAGGAGGAGAAGGGGGCAACAGAGGATGAGATGGCTGGATGGCATCACTGACTCAATGGACGTGAGTCTGGGTGAACTCCGGGAGTCGGTAATGGACAGGGAGGCCTGGTGTGCTGTGATTCATGGGGTCGCAAAGAGTCAGACATGACTGAGTGACTGAACTGAACTGAACTGAACTGAATATCTAAGGAGCAGAGTGTCCTAAGAAATGCTGTCTACTCATCCTGCCGAAGCCGAGTGAGAGGCATGGTTACATCACCCAAGATGACCCCTTGCTCCAGGGAAAGGTGTTGCAACGCAGAGTGCACATAGTGAACTCCATATTTTGTGACAATTTCATAGGTGTCACCTGTGGCACCATGACACTTGTGAATCATAGCCCCTGAGACATGTGTCCTGTGGTCTTCAAGCAAGAGTCAGCAGCCAACCACAACTGTGCCTTCTTAGAAACTTGCCCTGAACCACTAGCCACATGCGTGGCATGATTACTTCCTGGCATGATTACTACTAAAAGCCAGCACATGTCACAGCCTCACCCAGGCTCCCCTTTCGAGTCAAGAGTCTGCCCTGCATAAACACTGCCCCTCGACACACCAGAAGGAAACACGTGGGAACCTTGGCCTTCCAGGTATGATATCTAGCATGCCAGCTGCTCCTAAAGGGCAGGAATCCTCCTCCAGGGAACCACAACATTTGTTAAACAACCTCACTCTAATCTGATGCCAAACTGTGTTTTAGTCATGCCTGCTTTTTTTTTTCTTTTTCACCATAACTATTTTTGTACATTTTATTGTAATTTCTTCAAAGCCCCATCTGCTGGCTGAAATGATCAACAGAAAGCCCCTAACTTCTTGCACCCAGCCTTGTGAAAATGGTATCTTAGTATTTGATTATTTAAAGTACTTTGAGTCTTTAAATAAACTCACAGACATAGAAAACAAAGTTATGGTTACCAAAAGGGAAGTGGGTGGGGGGATAAACTGGGAGCTTGGGATTGACATATACACAGTACTACATTCGAAATAGATAACCAACAAGGTCTTACTGTGTAACACAGGGAATCCAGTATTCTATAATAACCTAAATGACAAAAGAATTTGAAAAAGAATAGATATATGTAAAACTGAATCAGTGCCATAAACTGACATAACACAACATTGTAAATCAACTGTCAGTTCAGTTCAGTTGCTCAGTCACGTCTGACTCTTTGCGACCCCATGAATTTCAGCACGCCAGGCTTCCCTGTCCATCACCAACTCCCGGAGTTCACTCAGACTCATGTCCATCGAGTAGTCCCATATAAAATAAAATTGTAAAAATAGATAAAGTACTTTGGGTGTTTGAATAAACCCAGGTGACTGGTTTGGTCACTGACACCAGTGATCATTTTCAATGTTTTTCTGAAAAGAGTGACAAGTGAGACTAAACCTGCCCTTGGTAAAGAATTTTACTGGAATTCCTACTTCCCTCAAAGTTGAGTTTAATTCAATGGGAAAGGATCACCTTTGCCAAGAAAAAGTTTCACAGTGAAAAAATATTAGCTCTGAAGCCAAAGGAACGTGAATTTGGTGATGCGTTTTACACTGTAAACTCTGGCACATACTTAACCTCAGAGCCTCAGTTCCTTGTTTGTAGAGTGGGAATAATAACAACTGTATGCAGTAATGAACTGAAAATTGCTTGTGGAATCCCTGGGTCAGAATCAATGCTACTGAACAGTGCTAATGACATGAGCATTTTAGGAGAAAGAATTCTGTGCCTATGGAAAGGCAGTCCAACATCCCATTGAGCTTAAAGCCTATGCTCAGTGCCCTCAAAGCATACGTCTTGAATAGTTTCCCATCCAATAGCAACTGACAATGATCAGTTTTTCTATTGAGCCCTTTTTGAGGATAACCGAGCTCTACTTTTAGGGAAGGCTGCTGGGAGTTAGGGGAACCTTAAAATCTCAGCTCCATTTGTTACAGTACAAACTACCACCGTCAACAGTCTGCAGATGTGAAATACAAAGAAGTCAAGAGTCTTTTCTGGAAATAGCCCCCTGGACAAAATTTCCTGGTACAAAGCTTAAGAAAAAGTCTTTCTCGGTAGCCTGGCATAAGCACCATCCTTTTTGAATAAGCAAAACATGACTATGCCCCTTTTGTGTTGTTAGAAAGCCTGGAAGCCATGGGTCCAAGCCAACTGGATCTTTGGTCTTCCCCCAGGGCGGGAGGACCTGACTCTTACGGATTTGACAGACCCCATGAATCTTAGCAGCTAGAAGATGAAACCTGGATGTTGAATGCGCTGGGCACTGCCTATCAGGAAAGAGAGATCAGAACTTCCCTGGTGGTCCAGTGGTTAAGACTCTCAGCTTCCAAGGCAGGCGGCCAGGGTTCGAACCCTGTTCGGGGAACTAAGATCCCACACACTGCAACAGAGAACTCGAGTGGCAACTACTGAGCCTCTGCTCTCTGGAGCCCATGTGCAACAAATAGAGAAGCCTGAACACCTCAGTGAAGACCCAGCACAATTTAAATAAATAAATGTCTTTTAAAAAAAAAGGAAAGGAACAAGTATGTGAATATACAACTATTTCCAAAATATCTTCAAAGATGTTCTAAGAACTACAATGTTGAAAATATGCCTGATGGGACTTCTGAAATCAGAAGCTGATTTCAGAGGGAGCTCAAGGGAACAAATTAAGATTATTTTTAAGTTAAGATTACTATCTTAGATTAAGATCTTAATAAATTAAGATTATTATTAAGATTATTCCTCCCCCTGGGAGGACAAAGGGGAGCAAGGGCTGCTTTGTGCAAAAATTAAAAAGTCAGGAACAAAGAATGTTGCAGCACCATCTCACCCAGCTATGCCCTGGGCTCTGAGGATAAATACTGCCCTCAGACTGACTGGATTGGGGCTGGAACAAATTTCTCACCAGCAAAATAAAGCCATTTTTAAGTGGGCTCAAGGAAACTCTTAAAATACCAGCCAAATCTACTACAACTGCCCCCATCTTTTAAATATTGCAAACCAAAACCAAAGTGTAACTACCTATGGCATATTTATCTCTAATGATTATGTTTCATTCCAAAAATTAAAACTAAGAAAACACTGTGTATTTTAACAGTCAAGAATTCTTGAAAATTCTCAAATTTTTATCCCAAAGTTTAACTTTTTTGGGCAAAGTGAGTCCAGAGTCCCTAGAAGTTCTTAGTGGTATCTAGGGAAAATTGCCCATATAAAAAAATAGGTCATTATTCAGAACACCTGGTTGTGTATATGACTCTTTACAGACAAAGTGAACAGATAGAACTAAGAATCTCTCTCCCAAATTATACACTTGCCCATGCAAGCACTCTCTAAGCAAACACAAAGCCTTCCTGTTGATCTAGATCAACTCATACCCATTGTACGGGCTTCCCAGGTGGCTCATTGATAAAGAACCTGCCTGCCAGTGCAGAAGACAGGAGTTTGACTCCTGGATGAGGAAGATCCCCTGGAGAAGGAAATGGAAACACACTCCAGTATTCTTGCCAAGAAAATCCCATGGACAGAGCAGCCTGGTGGGCTACAGTCCATGGAGTCCCAAAGAGTTGGACACCACTGAGTAAGTAAACACCACCACCACCACCATCCATTGTAGCAACCCAAGGAATACAAACTGGAGTCTCTGAGGACCCCAAGTTCACTCACTTGTCTTCTGCGAAGCTTTTCCCAGTAATGACATTCTTCCCTTGGGGCACATAGTTCCAGTATTCTTCCACAATCCCAATGTGGTATGTTCTGGTGACTGCGCCAACCAGCCCAGACAGACCCAGGAGTGTGAGAAGAAGGATGCTGTCAGCCTGCCACTTCCAAGGCATTTGTGGATGTAACTTGGGCCAGTAGCCTGCACAGGGACCAACCCTGCCTGTCCCTCCCCCTCACTCCCAGCCAGTTATAAATAAGGAATGGACAAGGCCCAGCTCCTCCTCCTCAAGGAGTTTGGGGTTGGAACAGAGGCTGACAACTTGTGTAAGCTCGATGAGGTAGTGGCTATGGTGACCAAACTTTTGCCAGCTGTCCAGGAAATGCATAACTGGCTTATTTACTTACTGTACAAACCAAACAGGTTTGGTTCTGTAAGTCTCGTTGCTCTGCTGTGACATTGGTCTTTTATCTTTGCCAGGAATTTGCAAGGACTGTGTGTAGCCAGTCAGGATCCACTGTCCATGGGTTTCTCTAGGCAAGAATACTGAAGTGGGTTGCTATCTCCTTCTCCAGGAAGAATGTCAGTGCAAAAAGTTAAGCTGATACCTTCCTCCTGCTTCCTCTGTTTCCTCTACACCTACTTAAAGGAATATATTAAGATTGGAAAACTAGGCTGGTCTGCATGGAGCACCAGGAAACAATCCCATGCACCAGGGAAAGCTTCATCTCTGTCCCACAGGCAAAGGGAGTGATGTAATCACCCCCCGCCATCTCCAGCTTGTTTTATGAGGCTACATGAAACAATCAACTCACATCATAAAGTTTATAACAACATTGTAAAACCTCACTAATTCTCCATTTGCTCATGCACCATCTCCCTCGGATTCTCTCAAATCCCGTCAACAAAAACGAGGCACCCAAACCCCCTAGTTCAGTCAAAATTTTACAGTCCATCACCCCCAAGGGCAGGGAGCTGCCTTTCTCAGGATGAAGAAAAATCATAAGGGAGAAGAAGGAGAATGCCCATTCACCTGTTTACTCGGATCTGTGACCTAGAATCTCCGTGTTGAAAGAGACCTCATCCAACCCTGGAAGACAGCCAGTCTGATTCCCCTGCAGAGTTGCTTTTGAGACAGCAGCCCTGGAAGGAAGGAGATGCCCTCCTGGCTGGGCTTTGAGGTTAAACAGACCTGTGTTTGAATCCAGTCCCACCATTTACTGATTGAGTGGCTCTGGATAATAACTCGATCTCTCTAAGTTTGTAAAATGGGGGCAGAGGGATTATTCAGAAAATTTAAAGGATGACCTAGGAGCAAATCTAGATGAGCTTGGGATTGATAACTTTCTAGATACAACACCTAAGACACAACCCATAAAAGAAATAATGGATAAGCTAAACTCCAAAAATAAATGTCTACTCTGTAAAAGACACTGTCAAAAGAATGAGAAGAAAAGCCACAGACTTAGAGAAAATACTTGCAAAAGACATGTCTGATAAAGAACTGTTATCCAAAAATATACAAATAACTCTTGCTAAGTCACTTGCTAAGTCGTGAAGATCCCCTGGAGGAAGGCATGGCAACCCACTCCAGTATTCTTTCCTGGAGAATTCCATGAATAGAGAAGTCTGGCAGGCTACTGTCCATGGGGTCATGAAGAGTAGGACATGACTGAGCATGCTTGGACATTTGGAAATATCCCAAACCAAATAGCCTTTTGTTTATACCACAAAGAAGCACACAGTCTTAGTATGCTATTAAAAACATCATTAGAAAAAATGCCACACAATTCTTTTAGACAGGAGAAGCAGAGGCATAAATAACATTGATCAAAAACGCACAAGTTAACTTTTCTGTCCAGGGTACCACCTGAGGCAGGTACCACCTAGCTTCTGATTCAAAACAAAGCCCCCAGAGAGGACCCAGTGCACGGGAGGTGCTGGAGCTGATGAGATTAGTGCACTCAAGCTATTTGAAGCAGAGAACATGGTTACTGAGGGGCACAAGGGCCCGGGAAAGAGTTTATTAAAAGCAATGAAATAAAGTTCTGAAAAGTTTGACATTCTTCCTTACTCTAGGACAATAAAGATGCTACTCAACAAGCACCTGAATTACATAAGAGCTCAGGAGTACAAAAGTGTGTGAGTGGATGCTGTGTTCCTATGACACTCATCTCTGAAAACCCATTGCTAAATACAAGGTGTTGGAACTTCCCTGATGGTCCAGTGAATAAGAATCCACCGTACAGTGCAGGGGATACCATTCGATCCTGGTCTGGGAACCAAGATCCCACATGCCATGGAGCAACTAAGCCCACGGGCCACAACTACTGAGCCCAAGTGCTCTGGAGTCCACGCGCCACAGCGAGAGTCCACGAGTGGTAACAAGGATCTTGGATGACACAGCGAAGACCCTGTGTGCCACAAGGAAGATCTGACACAGCCAAGTAAATGAATAAGTTTTCCAGTAACAAGTAAATAAATAAATACAAGATGTCATGGACAATGTCAAGAATTTGATTAGGAATTCTGTAAGTAACCACATGAACAAATACTTTCAATTCCATTGGACACTATTCAGACATACATAAAGCAGAGAAATGCAAGATTTGTAAAGCACCCACTATGTGAGATGGACAGTCCAGATATTCACTCCATGATTTCTTCAATATGCTCACCAGGTTTAAGATATGGTAAATCTTGATGTCAGGCATAGTAGAAGAGAAACATATTTTTGGATCAAATCATATTTCTCTGAAACATAGTATGGGCTATTTAGACAATAAAACTTTTAGTGTGAGAAGCCAATTCAGATAAATAGTATTCCTGCTAGCCTTAGCTGAGGTGTCATTTTAAATAAAAAATAAACTGTGAATGACCAAATTGACTGTCTTGTTCTTTAGCCTTTTTGCATTTTTTAAGAGAAATATTAAATACTCCTTAAGAGATTTTCAATATCCCAAACTCTGACCAAAAACTCTCACCAGTCCAGGCCTCTAACTGCCCTGCCACAGTAGATCTTGGCTCTTCAACCTCCTTGGGACCCCCAGTTTCTTGATGGGACCTCTTTATTGATATTTCTTACTCAGAGCCTTAGGGCTTCCTGGCTGCTCTCTCAGGGGCCAGGGTGACCTTCCTATACACAGATGGGATCAGGTCTCTCCACCACTTGAGACTTTTTGGCAGGTTCCTATGGCCTTCAGGATAAGGGCTGATGGCCTTGACTTGATTTTCAAGCCTGGCCCTAATCTGGCTCCTAGGAACTAGAGCCCTCTCCTCATTTGGCCCAGGCTCTGATCATCATCGCCACCATGGCCACCAGTGCGCCCTTCATTGTGCTGCCGTCATCACTTTGTAGATGCCTTTGCCATAGCACTTGTCACACTCACACAGCACAGTAATCATCTGTCTGCCCTCCCACACAAACACCCATCAGAGACTTCTTATGGGCAGGGACTAAACTTTATTAATCCCTGTGTTCCCAATGTCTGATATTAAATGGTGAACCAACACATGCATAAATGAATGAATGGATAAATAAATATGTTAGATGCTACCAATATGTACCAAGAGCATGTTATATATTGGTTTCTATGCAAAACTCTTTACATGCATTATCTCATTTAATTATAACAACATCCTTATCAGGTGTGCACCATTTTATCTGCTTTACAGATGAGGAAACCAGAGTTTAGAGGGGTTCTGGAACTTGCTCAATTCCCACAGTGGTAAGCAAAAGAGTTCTGTGAGACTCCAGTGTCAGATTTCTACCTGGTCCACTTAGACCAAGGAGAATGGGGAGCACCAGACATTACGGTTTCCTGCTTCATTCTATAGGAGGACTTGCTCACTTTAAAGAAATATGTCAGGACTGTTCAAGGACATGTCCATTGAAGAAGGTTCATCAAATGCCTTCTCCCAGCCCAATCCATGCACCCCTGACAGCCAGTTAAATTCAGTTCAGTTGCTCTGCTGCTGCTGCTGCTAAGTCACTTCAGTCGTGTTCGACTCTGTGCAACCCCATAGATGGCAGCCCACCAGGCTCCCCCGTCCCTGGGATTCTCCAGGCAAGAAAGAACACTGGAGTGGGTGTTCAGTCGGTTAGTCATGTCCAACTCTTTGCAACCCCATGGACTGTAGCACTCCAGGCTTCCCTGTCCATCACCAACTCCCAGAGCTTACTCAAACTCATGTCCATTGAGTCGGTGATGCCATCCAACCATCTTATCCTCTGTCGTCCCCTTCTCCTCCCGCCTTCAATCTTTCCAAGCATCAGGGGCTTTCCAAATGAGTCTGTTCTTCACATCAGGTGGCCAAAGTATTGGAGTTTCAGCTTCAGCAGCAGTCCTTCCAGTGAATATTCAGGACTGATTTCCTTTAGGATGGACTGGTTGGATCTCCTTGCAGTCCAAGGGACTCTCAAGAGTCTTCTCCAACACCACAGTTCAAATCCATCAATTCTTTGTTGCTCAGATCTCTTTATAGTCTATCTCTCACATTCATACATGACTACTGGAAAAATCATAGCTTTGACTAGAAGGACCTTTGTTGGCAAAGTAATGTCTCTGCTTTTTATTTTTTTTTATTATTTTATTTTATTTTTAACTTTACAATATTGTATTGGTTTTGCCATATATCAACATGAATCCACCACAGGTATACACATGTTCCCAATCCTGAACCCTCCTCCCTCCTCCCTCCCCGTACCATCCCTCTGGGGCCTCCCAGTGCACCACTGATGTATAGAACAGTCTTTTGGACTCTGTTTTTTAATATGCTGTCTAGGTTGGTTATAGCTTTTCTTCCAGGAGCAAGTGTCTTTTGATTTCATGGCTGCAATCACCATCTGCAATAATTTTGGAGCCCAAAAAAATAGTCTGTCACTATTTCCATTGTTTCTCCATCTATTTGCCATGAAGTGATGGGATCATGATCTTAGATTTTTGAATGTTGAGTTTTAAGCCAACTTTTTCACTCTCCTCTTTCACTTTCATCACGAGGCTCTTTAGTTCTTCTTCGCTTTCTGCCATAAGGGTGGTGTCATCTGCATATCTGAGGTTATTTATATTTCTCCTGGCAATCTTAATTCCAGCTTGTGCTTCATCCAGCTCAGCGTTTCTCATGATGTACTCTGCATATAAGTTAAATAAGCAGGGTGACAATATACAGACTTGATGTACTCCTTTCCCAATTTGCAGCCAGTCTGTTGTTCCATGTTCAATTCTAACTATTGCTTCTTGACCTGCATACAGATTTATCAGGAGACAGGTAAGGTGGTCTAGTATTCCCATCTCTTTAATAATTTTTCAGTTTGTTGTGATCCACATAGTCAAAGGCTTTGGCATAGTCAATAAAGCAGAAGTAGATGTTTTTCTGGAACTCTTTTGCTTTTTTGATGATCCAGTGAATGTTGGCAATTTGATCTGTGGTTCCTCTGCCTTTTCTAAAACCAGGTTGAACATCTGGAAGTTCATGATTCACACACTGTTGAAGCCTGGCTTGAAGAATTTTGAGCATGACTTTACTAGCGTGTGCGATAAGTGCAATTGTGTGGTAGTTTGAGCATTCTTTGGCATTGCCTTTCTTTGGGACTGGAATGAAAACTGACATTTTTCCAGTCCTATGGCTAGTGCTGAGTTTTCCAAATTTGCTGTTATGTTGAGTGCAACACTTTCACAGTATCATCTTTTAGGATTTGAAAGAGCTCAACTGGAATTCCATCATCTCCACTAGTTTTGTCCATAGTGATGCTTCCTAAGGCCCACTTGACTTCTCATTCCAGGATGTCTGGTGAGTGATCACACTATCATGGTTATCTGGGTCATGAAGATTTTTTCAATATAGTTCTTCTGTGTATTCTTGCCACCTCTTCTTAATATCTTCTGCTTCTGTTAGGTCTATACTATTTCTGTCCTTTATTGTGCCCGTCTTTGCATGAAATGTTCCCTTGGCATCACTAATTTTCTTGAAGAGATCTCTAGTTTCCCATTCTATTGTTTTCTACTGAATAGGATACTTTCCCATTCTATTGTTTTCCTCTATTTCTTTGCATTGACCACTGATAAAGGCTTTCTTATCTCTCCTTGATATTCTTTGGAGCTCTGCATTCAAATGGGTATCTTTCCTTTTCTCCTTTGCCTTTAGCTTCTCTTCTTTTCTCAGCTATTTTTAAGGCCTCCTCAGACAACCATTTTGCCTTTTTTGTGTTTCTTTTTCTGACAGTTAGAGAAAGCCCTGGTTATTATGGAACACCCAACCATGCCATTCTACTTCATTCCTCCTTTTAATGCTTTGACCCTCCACCCATTCTGCTTCTCAGTAAATTCCCTCCCATCCCCCTAAACCCTCCTAGGCCCTTTCTCTGGGAAGCCTGCCTTGGTTCCTCCCATCACACCCACCACGCAACTTCCCTCCCGTTTGTCCTTTCTTTGTGCTTCCTCTGGACTTTGCACACATGCTTATCCTTATTTATATTATTATTTGCTTATGTGTCAGCCTTCCTTGCTAGGCTCTAAACTCCTTGAGAACAATGTCTCACCAGCCTTCAACACCTCCTTCACACTCTGCCTGAAGTTTTACTAAGGCTTAGAAAAAGAATCGGAGAAGGCAATGTCAACCCATTCCAGTACTCTTGCCTGGAAAATCCCAAGGACAGAGGAGCCTGGTAGGCTGCAGTGCATGGGGTTGCAAAGAGTTGGACACGACCGAGCGCCTTCACTTTCACTTTTCACTTTCATGCATTGGAGAAGGAAATAGCAACCCACTCCAGTGTTCTTGCCTGGAGAATCCCAGGGATGGGGGAGCCTGATGGGCTGCCATCTATGGGGTCGCACAGAGTCGGACATAACTGAAGCAGCAGTAAAAGAATCCACCACACAGGGCCAGCTTCAACCTCCACTTGACACCTGTGTGGCCCCCATCCCTCACTCTTACTCTCCTAAGTCTCTCTTCTGTCCATCATTTTTTGGACCATGCACTCACCTGGGATGGGATTTTGTCCTCCCCTCTCCCCTCCCTGGGCTTCCCTGGTAGTTCATATGGTAAAGAATCTGCCTGCAATGCAAGAGACCCAGGTTTGATCCCTGGTTTGGGAAGATCCCCTGCAGAAGGGAATGGCTGCCCCTCCAGTGTTTTAGCCTGGAGAATTCCATGAACAAAGGGGCTTGGAAGTCTATAATCCATGGGGTTGCAAAGTGTTGAACATGACTGAGTGACTAGCACTTTCACTTTCTCTTTCCTCCCCTCCCTTCCTTCTTCCCACCACCCTATCTTCCACTCAGGCTTCTGGCCCAATCTCTGAGGTCTGAGAGCCAGTCCTGCCTCATCCCCATGTCCAGGTCTGTGCTCAGGTCCCTTCATATGTGGACTGGGAGATTTGAAAGGCATCCTGTTCATCTCTGTATCCTCAGGGTAAGCACAGAACCAGTGGTTAGCAGTAGACACTGAAGAAAAGGGCTTCCCAGTTAGCTCACCTGGTAAAGAATCCCCATGCAATGCAGGAAACCCCAGTTCAATTCCTGCGACCCCAGTTAAATTCTTAGCCAGGCTACCCAATCCAGTATTCTTGGGTTTCCCTGGTGGCTCAGATGGCAAAGAATCCTCCTGAAGTGTGGGAGACCTAGGTTTGATCCTTGGGTTGGGAAGATCCCCTGGAGGAGGGCATGGCAACCCACTCCAGTATTCTTGCCTGAAGAATACCATGGACAAAAGAACGTGATGGGCTACAGTCCATGGGGGTCACAAAGAGGCAGACACAACTGAGCGACTATGAACAGCAAGCACACAGCACTGAAGAAAAACCAAGATTAATGACTATAGTGTTTATAATATGTCAGCCAAGGTACAAACTGCTTTGCATACATCATCTCATACTCCTTGCCACCATAATACTCTTTGAGGTATAAATTTTTGTCCTTGTATTGCAGGTGGGAAAACTAAAGGTTAGAAAGATTAATAGCTTGCCCATGGTGACACAGCTAGAAAATAGTCCAGATCCAGGATTCAAATCCATGTCTATCTGATACAGAAGCCTATACTCTAGACCAGCACACTTGATCCATATTAGAGGAACTGGAAGTCAGTTCAGGAGACCATTCCAAGGAAGAAAACACTACCAGTATACAAGAAATTTCTCCAAACATGAACATGACCTAAGGTTTTTAAAGAAACAGAATGTAGAATGCACATGGACAATCACTCCACCAAATGCAAGTCCAGTGATTAAATCATTCAAGCCACTATTTGAAAGTATTTGCTGAACACCTGTTTTGTTAACTGAGAATGAGACATGCATGGTTCTTGCCCTCAAGAAGTTTATGCTCTAGTGAGGGAAACAGACTGTCAATACGAAACAAGTTTTAAAGTATAACTAAATATCATGGTGAGTTCAGTGAGGTTCAAGTTAAACCCTACGTGAATGGCGTGGGGAGAACGTTAGGGCTGCACCAGGTGTTTGAGGTGTTCGGGGAGATGGCCTGGCAGTGCGCTCTGAAGCATGTTGACTTTATAGAGTGGAATAAAACATGTGGAAATCCCATCCATAAACCGCCCCCCCCACACACACTGCCATGGGAGAGAAAGAAAAAGAGAGGGAGGAAAAGAGGAGGGAAGGAAGAAATGTAGGAAGGAAAGAAAAAAGGAAGGGAGGGAGGGAGAGAGGAGGGAAAAGTACAAGGTCCAACCTAAGAGGCATGTTGGTTGAGTTCTGAAAGGAAAGTTAATGATGAGCCACATCCCAACCCAGTGGGAGCTTCCGCTTTCAGGCATCTGTTTGTCCCTCTGCTGGGAAGTGTCTGATGATGCCTCAGAGCCCACATGCCTGAGGCAAACCTTGGTGCCAGACACTCCAGCAAGTCGGCCTTCAATCACAGATGTAGTAAAAAGAAGAGCAAACACTCTCTCCTCAAAGTCCTTTGTTTTTCCCTCCTTACACACAAGCCAACACAGCTGAGGGTGTGATTCGAATCCCTAATGCCTCTTTGAGGTATGGATTTTGAGGGGTTCAAGCAGGTCTGCCCCCTTGGGGTGTGTGGCAGGGTCAGGAGGAGGGCAATCTAAATATAATAGTAGTGTTAGCCCCTTTATGATGGCCAGCCTTACACAATCCCACAAAACAAGCATGCCTGCCAACAGCAGCAATTTGCCCACCAGGCCACCCTCCTAGAATTGAACTGACTACAGGTCCCTGGGACAACCACATGAACACAAGGGCTAGAGCCCCTAGAGGCAACTGGTCAACCCCTGCACACACTGAAGGATTGGAGAGTGCTGTGAAGAGGAGAAACAGGACCAGAGACCAAGGCCCATGTATGTTTCTGTCTGGGCCCAAGGCACCCTGTCCCTATGGCACTGCCCATCCAGATATTCCTGGACACCAGAAGGGAATCTTCTTTAAGAAATGCACTCCAGAATGAGGGACCTCCTCAGGACCAGGGCTCAGAGGAGGGTCCCACTGCTCAAGTCTAAGGACAGTACTGGGTTTAGCTCTTCTTCCAGCTCCACTGTGTGTGTGTGTGTGTGTGTGTGTACGTGTGTGTGTGTGGAGGGAGGGGAACAATCTGGCCTCTGTGGGCTCAACAAAGCGTTTTCCCATACCATCTCTTTGGTGACTCTTCTACACCCTTTAGGGTAATACTCTCTTTCTCATTAAAAGAGAAAAACCAAAGCAAAGAGCTGGAAAGCCCCCAGAGACCCATCAACTGCCCCTTTCCATGACTAAAGGGTCAGACATTCATTTACTCCTCCATAGGGCAGGGATCACCCTTCACAACCATTGTCACAGCCTAACTATGTCCTGCCATTCTCCATGCTCAAACCTCACAGTCAGCTGTGGTGTCACTTATATGTGATGGGTAGTCAAAACTTCTCCTAAACCCAGTCACTAAATGCTCCTGAGACTCTCCATGTGCTTGCAGCTTAGAAACAAAGAAGGCAAGAGTCTAACAATCTGGGTTGATTCCATTGCAATAGAACTTTCAGAATTCTGTTATGACCCTTGAATTTACTCTCAAAATAGGTGGGTCTTCCTGAGTCTTGCAGCTTGATTTATAATGATCTTGCATTGGTTGAGCTTGTGAAGAAAGTTTCATTTCCCTTCATCATTAGTGGCCAGGGAAGAAGTCGTAGAGGCAGAGAGAGTTCTGCTGTCTGAGGTCCCCAGGTTTTAGAGTGATGTCTATGTGAAAGTATTTGGCAAATCAGGGTACCATATAGGTTTGGCTGGAAGGCCAGTCCAGACTCTAGGTCCCCCACTTCTCAGGAGATGGAGGCTCCGCTCCCTTCTCCCACCCTACTGTTTCTTCCAGTAGTGGCTAAGTGAGACTGTCCTCAGTTCAAGCCCAGCGATCTGGGCCTATGGAATACAGAGGAGCAGGGTGCACACTCAGGAAGGAGTTTGCCAACTTCCTAACCTGTTTTCTGGGAAAATAACAAACTACTCTTTTCAACACTTCTTAAAAATGCTACCCGAGGAGCGAAGCTCTTCAGGAAGCCCTGTTATATGGCTCAAAGATGCTGGTTAACTATAGCAAATTTCTGAGTTTGGGTGGCTGTAGGAAGTAAATTCCTGTTAGAAAGGAGGAACTGGCTCCAGGTGGGGCCTGCCTTAGCTGAGACCTTCTTGAGACATAGATTCCCAGGAAAAATGCTTCTGACCATCAAAGAGCCTGTGGAGTGAATCTGTAGAAAAGGTCTTTATAGGCAGAGCTTCAACTCCCAGGTTTGGGCACGTAGGCACATGTGTTAGATTCTGGAGCACAACCAAAGCTCCCCATTCTTGCCTGATGACTATTGCCCAAATTCCACAATCAGAGCGTCCTGGTTTTGACTTGAGGTAAACCATGTAAAAATGGAAATATCTCATGATAATAGTCTCACTGATTGACGTTTCCTTCAATGAATGAGATAACTACATTCTTTCCCATAAATAGGTTTAGATTGGGAGGAGGAAGGGAAGAAGCACCACAAGGTACCTGGTCTTCCAGAAGAGGTTTAATAAGGCTCTGCTACAAGTCAAAAGGAATGTAAGTGACTGTCTGGCTCAGCAGTCCCAATTCAAGGCATTTCTCCAAAGAAGACATGCTGATGGCCAAAAATCACATGAAGAGATGTTCAACATCACTAGTTATCAGAGAAATGCCAATCAAAACTACCTCATACTGGTCAGAAGGGTCACCATCAAGGAATATACAAATAATAAATGCTGGAGAGGGTGTGAAGAGAAGGGCATCCCATTACACTGTCGGTGGGAATGTAAATCGGTGCAGCCACTGTGGAGAACAGTATGGATGTTCCTTAAAAAAAAAAAAAAAAAAACTAAAAAAAAAATCTACCATATGATCCAGCAATCTCATTCCTAGGCATATACCCAAAGAAAAATGTAATTCAAAAAGATACATACACCTCAATGTTCATTGCAGCACTATTTACAATAGCCAGGACATGAAAGCAACTTAAATGTCCATCAATAGAGGAATGGATAAAGAATATGTGGTACATAGATACAATGGAATATTAGTCAGTCATTGAAAAGAATGAAATCATGTCATTTGCAGAAACATGTATGAACCTAGAGATTGTCATACTGAGTCAGACATAGTCAGACAAAGACAGACATCATATGATATCACTTATATGTGGAATTCAAAAAAAATACAGTATAAATGAACTTATTTACAAAACAGAGTCACAAACATGGAAAACAAATTGTGGTTACCAAGGGATAACAAGGGAGGGAAAAATTGGGAGACTGGGACTGACATATATATAGATATATATACACTACTATATAAAAAATAGATAATTAACAAGATCCTGCTGTATAGCATAAGGAGCTCTACTCAGTACTCTGTAACAGCCTACATGCGAAAAGAACCTTAGAAAAAGAGTGGATATATGTATATGTATAACTGATACCCTTTGCCGTACATCTGAAACTAACACAACTTTGTAAATCAACTATACTCCAATTTTAAAAAAGCCCCAATTCACAGTCCGCAGGGCAAACTCAGACTGTGTTGCTTGTCTAGAGTGAAGTCTAATACAAGATCCAAACTTTCTGTCTTTTAAGTGGGATATGAGCTCCCCAGTCCATCACAGAGCCCACCACCCTCACCAGCCTGCATCTACTTCTATTCAAGACAGCTGGCCTAAAGCTGTGTGTGTTTTTGACCCTTGAATTCTAGTCCAATTTTTTACTCAATGCAAAAATCCTTCAACAACATCATACATTCTTTGCTCTTTCATTTTTCATATATTCCTTAAAAAATATGTACTGAGTACCTAGTATAGGTTAGCTTATAAATACATAGAATTTTGGAGCATGAAGAGCCCTTGGAGATACTCTCGCTCACCACTTCACAGGTAATATAAGTGAGGTGCAGGCAGTTGCATGACATGTAACACCACCAAGCTGCTCTGTAGTTGTGGCTGTCTCTCTTGAGACTGCAGGGACCTCTCTAAACCCAATTACACTATGACCACACCCCCCCCCCAATGCCTAGCTCAGTGATTCTCAAAGTGAAGCCCAGGGTCTCTGGGGTCCCTGTGACCCTTTCAGGGCAGCTATGAGGTCAAACTTGTCTCCACTCATGAATGTATGTTGAACTTTTCCAGAGGTACCAATAGCTAACATGGAAGTAACCTAGATGTCCATCAGCAGACGAATGGATAAGAAAGCTGTGGTACACAATGGAGTATTACTCAGCTATTAAAAAGAATGCATTTTAATCAGTTCTAATGAGGTAGATGAAACTGGAACCTATTATACAGAGTGAAGCAAGTCAGAAAGAAAAACACCAATAAGTATATTAACACATAAATGTGGAATTTAGAAAGATGGTAATGATGACCCTATATGCGAGACAGCAAAAGAGACACAGATGTAAAGAACAGACTTTTGGACTCTGTGAGAGAAGGTGAGGGTGGGATGATTTGAGAGAATAGCATTGAAACATGTATATTATCATATGTGAAATAGATCGCCAGTCCAGGTTCGATGCATGAGACAGGGTGCTCAGGGCTGGTGCACTGGGATGACCCTGAGTGATGGGATGGGGAGGGTGGTGGGAGTGGGGTTCAGGATGGGGGACACATGTACACCCATAGCTGATTCATGTCGATGTATGGCAAAAACCACTACAATATTGTAAAGTAATTAGCCTCCAAGTAAAATTAATTAAGTTTATGGGGAGGGAGGAGGGAGGAGGGTTCAGGATGGGGAACACATGTATACCTGTGGCGGATTCATTTTGATATTTGGCAAAACTAATACAATTATGTAAAATTTAAAAATAAAATAAAATTTTAAAAAAAATTAAGTTTAAAAAAAGAAAATCTGCCAACACAACACTGTAAATCAACTATACATCAATAAAAACAGAAAAGAAAGAAAAAAGATGTGTGATATTGCAACAGATTCAAGATAGAAATAGATACTAAGAATATTAGTAGATATGAGAATATTAAGTCTATAATTAAACAGGTTTGTCCAGGTATATGTTACTAAACTATGCTACTGTTCTCATTAAAATTTTTCAGAAAATATATTTTTATTTAAAAACATGCTATTTATATTAATATTTAATAAGCCTTCTGTTAACATTTATCCTTAGCCTTTAAAAATACACAGTTTTCAATTTCTCACTCAGTTTCTGATATGCTATAAATAAATATCAGCTTCTCTTGTGGCTCAGTTGATTATCAATATTAATAAATATCAGAAGATATAACCATCATAAACTACAGCTTTCTGGGGTCTTCAATAATTTTTAAGAGTATAAATAGATCTTGAATTCAAAAGTTTGATATCTGTTAATCTATTCTGATAAATCTAGCAAAGGCAAATTTGTATTACTTGAACTTTTCCACTAAGCATATATTCATATATAAGTTGCTTAATTTTTTAACAAGGAAAAAAGTGAATGGAGATCTGTTTTGGCTTCTTTGAGTTGAAAAATGGGGCCTTGCAAAAGACAGACTTATGTCCAGGCTCAGTCTGACTTGAGCCCTTCCACCACCAAAGACCAGGAGTTAGGCTGGACATGTGGTTATCAAAGGATGGAATTGGGTCTGGCATACCTAATTTGGACTTATGTCTCAGCCTCCAAATGTGGTCCTCTTGTTTCCATCTTAGAGACAAGTGCCACCATCCCAGGGGCCTAGGCCTGAGACTAGGCTCCTTTTTCAGTCTCTCCTCTTGCTTTCTGCCACACTCATCATTGCCACCTTCCCCAGCAGCTTTACTGCCTTTCCTTCACTGCAGCAGCCATAGGTGGGGCAGCCTTTATCTTGGGCTTGGAGTTGGGCCTTGTGTCTTCCCTAGGCGCAGGTCTCCTCTAGTCCCCCCATCCATGGCAGCTCCTCTATGTCCCCAGAGTAACCTTTGTATTGCCTGAATCCGATCATGAGCATCCATCCTGCTCAACTTTCTTTGTCATATTGAAGGTCTCCTGTAATCTGGCCCCTGAGCGCAAACTGGCCTCAACACTTGCACTTGTGTCTTACAACTCTGTCTTCAACCATGGAGAGCATCTCTAGGAGATGGTGAAGGACAGGGAAGCCTAGTGTGCTGCAGTCCACGGGGTCAGACACAACTTTGTGACTGAGCAACTACAGCACAGAGTTCTTTTTCTATCTCCAACCCACCAAAAGGCTCAGGGACTTTCCACTTAGGGTTTGGATTTCCCTTAGTCTAGAACGGGTTTCCCTGATAGCTCAGCTGATAAAGAATCCACCTGCAATGAAGGAGACCCCGGTTCAATTCCTGGGGCAGGAAGATCTGCTGGAGAAGGGATAGGCTACCCACTCCAGTATTCTTGGGCTTCACTTGTGACTCAGCTGGTAAAGAACCTGAGTTGATCCCTGGGTTGGGAAGATCCCCTGGAGAAGGGAAAGGCTACCCACTCCAGTATTCTGGCCTAGAGAATTCCATGGACTGAACTGTATAATCCATGGGGTCGCAAAGAGTCAGACACAACTGAGTGACTTTCACTTTCACTTAGTCTGGAACACACATCGTCCTACTTATCTACCTGGCAAACTCCATACATCAGGTCTTAGCTCTGGAACTCCCTTCTTCTGGAGGAAATTCCAGCTCCTGGAAAGGCCTGCTGCTGCTGCTACTGCTAAGTCACTTCAGTCGTGTCCGACTCTGTGCGACCCCATAGACGGCAGCCCACTAGTCTCCGCCATCCTGGGATTCTCCAGGCAAGAACACTGGAGTGGGTTGCCATTGTCTTCTCCAATGCATGAAAGTGAAAAGTGAAAGTGAAGTCACTCAGTCGTGTCCGACTCTTCGCAACCCCATGGACTGCAGCCTACCAGGCTCCTGCATCCATGGGATTTTCCAGGCAAGAGTACTGGAGTGGGGTGCCATTGCCTTCTCCACCTGGAAAGGCCTAGTACAAAGTTAAACAGACAATAAGCATTTGATAAAACGAATGAATCTTGGAAAACACCATTCTATATTGTCTGTTAAATTTCTGTGCTTTATTAATTGTAGCATTATGAACTGAACTGATAATTGCCATCCTGCAGAGGTAGTGGTCTTTGCTTTGGACACCAGACCTCATTGTACACTCTGTAGGTAGAGACAGTGAGCTGGAACAAGAGTTTATTGACCTCAGGACTTGACCTAGAAGTTGTTTTTCTCTTCATATATCTTTCATACCAACTGTTTTCTTGTTTCCTGTTTATCTCTCCTTAAAATGGAATCACAGGACAAGATGGAGATAATTTGTGGTTCCAATAAATTGGGTTCTGGCTAGTGGGTTCTGTCACTTTAAGGTTAATAATATGGTACTTACAAAGCTGTTATCTAGTATAAAGAATGCATGACTATTATTCTTATTACTTTCTCATTAAAAACAATTCTTCTTTGTGACATTAATTAATCTTTCTTACAGTGTCAAGAAGAAATGGGATGGTTTGCCACAGAGCCTTTGGTTTAGTTAAAATAATTTGTGATCCCTATTTCTTTTTTTTAATATAAATTTATTTATTTTAATTGGAGGCTAATTACTTTACAATATTGTATTGGTTTCTTAAGAGAGGAAATTTTATAGAAAAAAAGATTGAAATAATTTGCATCAAGCACCTAAGAGAGGGGTTTGTAACACGGTTCAGTTCAGTTCAGTCGCTCAGTCTTGTCCGACTCTTTGCAACCCCATGAATCGCAGCACGCCAGGCCTCCCCGTCCATCACCAACTCCTAGTGAACAATAAATGCTAGTTCTTCTCCCTTCTACCATTAAGGTAAAATTCAACAAACAAAGTCCAGAGTTTTCATGGGAATCCCCTGGTGGTCTGGTCATTAAGATTTGGTGCCTTCACTGCCACGAAGAAGAAGATCGCTCAGGCGTGTCCGACTCTTTGCAACCCCATGGACTGTAGCCTACCAGGCTCCTCTGTCCATGGGATTTTCTAGGCAATAGTACTGGATTGGATTGCCATTTCCTTCTCCAGGGAACTTCCCGACCCAGGGATTGAACCCAGGTCTCCCACGTTGTAGACAGACGCTTAACCGTCTGAGCCACCAGGGAAGTCCAGTAGTATGTAAGGTATGTACAAAGTATGCATGCCGGCAAGTCACTTCAGTCCTATCTGACTCTTTGTGACCCTATGGACCATAGCCTGTCAGGTTCCCCTGTCCACTGGTATTCTCCAGGCAAGAATACTGGAGTGGGCTTCATACACTTGTTCCACAGGATTGAACCCAATCTGCATTGGCAGGCGGGTTCTTTACCACTGAGCCACCTAAAGTATAGCAGATGCTATATACATTATGGTTAATACTATTTTCCATTTGCTAATTATAAATTTCAATGAGGTAGATCCATGCATCTTTAAGTAATCCCATAAAATTTTAAATCTCTATGACATGTACCTAAGAACTTAACTCATGTAAAAAGAAGATCTGAGTTCTCAACACAATTGGGATCTAAAAAAATGGTCTGATCAAAAAAAGAAAAAAAAATTATGGGAAAGATGGAGCCATAAGAATTATTACCTAAATTTTAAGAGTGCCCAGAAAATTCCACTGTCTCTCCCAATAGTGTGCTCATCTGAATTTATTGTCAGGCAGTTTCCTTGTGCTGTCCAAAGTACAGCATCACTGCCATGGGACCAGTTCAATTCCTGGTCAGGAAACCAATATCCTGCAAGCCACATGGTGAAGCAAAAAAAAGAAGAGGGGGCAGAGTTTTTAGCATGGCATGCAAAGCCCTACTGATTTGACCCATGCTCATATCAGAAACCTGCTAGGCTCCCCATGAAATTCTGTATTTCAGCAATATATCCTGCTGATGGTCCCTGAATACATCATGTCTGTCATCTTTTCTTTCACTCACTTAAATCATCTCCTAATGGCCTTTGCCTCACCTAACTCCTTCCTGTCCTGCCAGACTCAGAGCAGGTACCACCTTCTCTGGAAATGCCTCTGGTCCTCCCCAGTTTGGGTTAGCTGATCCATCTTGAATCTCTCACGGAGTCTTGGGCTGATCTCTATCAGAGTCACATGACCTTGGGCCAGGACCTGACCTCTCTCACCTCAGTTTTTTAATCAGTAAAATAGGATAATAATAGTTTCAACCCCACAAGTTTATTGAGATGATTACTTGAGATTTATGTAAAGCACTTAGAATAGTGCCTGGGACATATTAGTCAATATTTACATAATAGCTATTATATTTAATTTGGTTGAACGTACCACATTGAAAATATCTGTGCACTTATCTGGGTATATAGCTCTTTTTTAAATTAATTTTTTTTATGAAGGATAATTGCTTTACAGAATCTTGCTGTTTTCTGTCAAACTTCAACATGAATCGGCCATAGGTATACATATATCTCCTCTGTTTTGAAACTCCCTCCTGTCTCCCTTCCCATCCCACCCCTCTAGGTTGATACAGAGCCCCTATTTGAGGTTCCTGATCCATATGGCAAATTACCATTGGCTATCTATTTTACATATGATCATGTAAAAGTTATGACCAACCTAGACAGCATGTTAAAAAGCAGAGATATTACTTTGCCAACAAAGATCCGTCTAGTCAAGGGTATGGTTTTTCCAGTAATTGTGTATGGATGTGAGAGTTGGACCATAAAGAAGGCTTAGCACTGAAGAACTGATGCTTTTTTTTTTAATTTAATTTAATTTTATTTTTTAACTTTACAATATTGTATTGGTTTTGCCATATATCAAAATGAGTCCACCACAGGTATACATGTGTTCCCCATCCTGAACCCTCCTCCCTCCTCCCTCCCCATACCATCCCTCTGGGTCGTCCCAGTGCACCAGCCCCAAGCATTCGGTATCGTGCATTGAACCTGGACTGGCGACTCATTTCATATATGATATTATACATGTTTCAATGCCATTCTCCAGAATCATCCCACCCTCTCCCTCTCCCACAGAGTCCAATAGACTGTTCTATACATCAGTGTCTCTTTTGCTGTCTCGTATACAGGGTTATTGTTACCATCTTTCTAAATTCCATATATATGCGTTAGTATACTGTATTGGTGTTTTTCTTTCTGGCTTACTTCACTCTGTATAATCGGCTCCAGTTTCATCCACCTCATTAGAACTGATTCAAATGTGTTCTTTTTAATGGCTGAGTAATACTCCATTGTGTATATGTACCATAGCTTTCTTATCCATTCATCTGCTGATGGACATCTAGGTTGTTTCCATGTCCTGGCTATTATAATTTTGAACTGTGGTGTTGGAGAATACAGTCTTGTGAGTCCCTTGGACTGCAAGGATATCCAACCAGTCCATCCTAAAGGAAATCAGTCCTGAATATTCATTGGAAGGACTGATGCTGAAGCTAAAACTACAATACTTTGGCCACCCGATGTGAAGAACTAACTCATTGGAAAAGACCCTGATTCTGGGAAAGATTGAAGGCAGGAGGAGAAGGGGATGACAGACGATAAGATGGTTGGATGGCATCTCTGAATCAATGGACATGAGTTTGAGTAAACTCTGGAAGTTAGCGATGGACAGGGAGGCCTGGCGTGCTGCAGTCCATGGGGTTGCAAAGAGTCAGACATGACTGAGTGACTGAACTGAACTGAACATAAGTATTAAAAAAAATAGGTTCAAGGTTCATCCATCTCATTCAAACTGATTCAAATGTGTTCCTTTTTGTGGCTGAGTAATATTCCATTGTGTATATGTACCACAACTTCTTTATCCGTTCATCTGTTGATGGACATCTAGGTTGCTTCCATGTTCTAGCTATTGTAAATAGTGCTGCAATGAACAATGGGATACATGGGTCTCTTTCAGTTTTGGTTTCCTCAGGGTATATGTCGAGGAGCGGGATTGCTGGGTCATATGGTGGTTTTATTCCCTGTTTTTTAAGGAATCTCCATACCATCTTCCCTCATGGCTGCATTAATTTACATCCCCACCAACAGTGCAAGAGCGTTCCCTTTTCTCCACGCCCTCTCCAGCATTTATTGTTTGTAGACTTTTTGATAAGGTTCATTCTGACTGGTGTAATGTGATATCTCATTGTAATTTTGATTTGCATTTCTCTAACAATAAGTGATGTTGAGCATCTTTTCATGTGTTTGTTAGCCATCTGTATGTTTTCTTTGGAGAAATGTCTGTTTAGGTCTTTTTCCCACTTTTTTTATTGGGTTGTTTGTTTTTCTGGTATGGAGTTGTATGAGCTGCTTGCATATTTTGGAAATTAATCCTTTGCCAGTTGTTTCATTTGCTATTATTTTCTCCCATTCTGAGGGTTGCTTTCTGCCTTGCTTATAGTTTCCTTTGCTGTGCAAAAGCTTCCAAGTTTAGTCAGGTCCCACTTGTTCACTTTTGTTTTTATTTCTGCTACTCTAAAATGTGGGTCATAGAGGATCTTGCTTTGATTTATGTTCCTGAGTGTTCTGCCTATGTTTTCCTCTAAGAGTTTTATAATTTCTGGTCTTACATTTAGATCTTTAATCCATTTTGAGTTTATCTTTTTGTATGGTGTTAGGAACTGTTCTAATTTCATTCTTTCACATGTAGCTGTCCAGTTTTCCCAGCACCATTTATTGAGGAGGTTGTCTTTGCCCCATTGTATATTCTTACTTCCTTTGTCAAAAATAAGCTACCCATAGGTGCATGGGTTTATGTCTGGGCTTTCTATTTTGTTCCATTGGTCTATATTTCTGTTTTTGTGCCTGTACCATACTGTCTTGATGACTGTAGCTTTGTAGCATAATCTGAAGTCAGGGAGCTTGATTCCTCCAGCTCCATTCTTCTTTCTCAAGACTGCTTTGGCTATTCACAGTCTTTTGTGTTTCTATATGAATTGTGAAATTTTTGTTCTAGTTCTGTGAAAAATGCCATTGGTAATTTGATAGGGATCACATTGAATCTGTAGATTGAGTTTGGTAATATAATCATTTTCACAATATTGGTTCTTTCTACCCAGGAACATGGAATATCCCTTCATCTATTTATGTCATCTTAGATTTCTTTCATTGGTATATTATAATTTTCTGTGTACATTTCTTTTGTCTCCTTAGGTAGGTTTATTCCTAGATATTTAATTATTTTTGTTGCAATGGTGAATGTGATTGATTCCTTAATTTCTCTTTCTGATTCTTCATTGTTAGTATGTAGAAATGCAAGTGATTTCTGTGTATTGATTTTGTATCCTGCAACTTTGCTAAATCACTGAGTAGCTCTAGTAATTTTCTGATACTATCTTTAGGGTTTTCTATGTACAATATCATATCATCTGCAAACAATGAGAGTTTTTCTTCTTCTTTTCTGATCTGGATTCCTTTTATTTCTTTTTCTTCTCTGATTGCTTTATCTAGGACTTCCAGAACTATGTTGAACACTAGGGGTGAAAGTGGACACCCTTGTCTTGTTCCTGATCTTAGGGGGAATGCTTTCAGTTTTTCACTATTGAGAATAATATTTGCTGTACACTTATCATATATGGCCTTTACTATGTTGAGGTAGGTTCCTTCTATGGCCATTTTTTGAAGAGCTTTAACCATAAATGGGTGCTGAATTTTGTCAAAGGCTTTTTCTTCATCTATTGAGATGATCATATGGTTTGTATCTTTCAATTTGTTAATATGGTGTATCACTTTGATTGATACTGAAGCATATACTGAAGCATCCTTCAAGTTGAATAAACCCAACTTGATCATGGTGTATAAGCTTTCTGTTGTGTTGCTGAATTCTGTTTGCTAAAATTTTCCTGAGGGTTTTTGCATCTATGTTCATCAGTGATATTGGCCTGTAGTTTTCTTTTCGTGTGTTGTCTTTGTCTGGTTTTGGTATCAGGGTTATGGTGGCCTCGTAGAATGAGTTTGGAACTGTTCCCTCCTCTGCAATTTTTTTGAAAGAGTTTTAGATGGATAGACATTAGCTCTTCTCTAAATGTTTGATAGAATTCAGCTGTGAAGCCATCTGCTCCTGGGCTTTTGTTTTTTGGGAGGTTTTTTACCACAGCTTCAATTTCAGTGCTTGTAACTGGGTTGTTAATAATTTGTATTTCTTCCTGTTTCCATCTTGGAAGATTGAACGTTTCTAAGAATCTGTCCATTTCTTCCAGGCTATCTATTTTATTGCCATATAGTAGTTCATAATAGTCTCTTATAATCCTTTGTATTTCTGCATTGTCTGTTGTAACCTCTCCTTTTTCATTTCTAATTTGTTGATTAGATTCTTCTCTATTTTTTTCTTGATGAATCTGGCTAAAGGTTTGTCAATTTTGTTTATCTTCTCAAAGAACCAGGTTTTAGTTTTATTAATCTTTACTATTGTTTCTTTCATTTCTTTTTCATTTATTTCTGCTCAGATCTTTATAATTTCTTTCCTCCTATTAATTTTGTTTTTTTTTTTTATCCTTCTTTTTCCAGTTGTTTTAGGTGTAAAGTTAAGTTGTCTGTTTCATGTCTTTCTTGTTTCTTGAGGTAGGGGTGTATTGCTATAAACTTCCCTCTTATAACTGCTTTTGCTGCATCCCATAGGTTTTGAGTTGTCGTGTTCTCATTGTCATTTGTTTCTAGAAATTTTTAAATTTCCCTTTTGATTTCTTCAGTAATCTGTTGGTGCTTTAGAAATGTGTTATTTAATCTCCATGTGTGTGTGTTTCTTACACTTTTTTTCTTGTAATAGATATCTAGTCTCATAGCATTGTGGCCGGAGAAGATGCCTGATACAATGTCAATTTTCTTAAATTTACTGAGGTTTGATTTGTGACCCAAGATGTGGTCTATCCTGGAGAATGTTCCATGTGCACTTGAGAAGAAGGTGTATTCTTCTGCATTTGGATGGAATGTCCTGAAGATATCAATGAGATCCATCTCATCTAACATATCATTTAAGACTTGTGTTTCCTTATTAATTTTCTGTTTCGATGATCTGTCCATTGGTGTGAGTGGGGTGGTAAAGTCTCCTACTCTTATCGTGTTACTGTCAATTTCTCCTTTTATGTCTGTTAGTGTTTGCCTTATGTACTGAGGTGCTCCTATGTTGGGTGCATAGATATTTATAATTGTTACGTCTTTCTCTTGGATTGATCCCTTGATCATTATGTACTGTCTTTCCTTATCTCTTGTAATCTTCTTTATTTTAAGGTCTATTTTGTCTGATATGAATATTGCTAATCCAGCTTTCTTTTGCTTCCCATTTGCATGGAATATATTTTTCCATCCTCTCACTTTCAGTCTATATGTGTCTTAAAGTCTGAAGTGGGTTTCTTGTAGACAGAATATATATGGGTCTTGTTTTTGTATCCATTCAGCCAGTCTGTGTCTTTTGGTTGGAGCATTTACTCCATTTACTTTTAAAGTAATTACTGATATCAATGTTCCTATTGCCATTTTCTTGATTGTTTGGGGTTGACTTTGTAGATCTTTTTTCTTCTCTTGTATTTCTTGACTATATAAGTCCCTTTAACATTTGTTGTAAACCTTGTTTGGTGGTACCGAATTCTCTTAACTTTTGCTTGTCTGAAAGCTTTTTATTTCTCCATCAATTTTGAATGAGATCCTTGCCAGGTACAGAAGTCTTGGTTGTAGAGTTTTCCCTTTCAGTACTTTAAATATAGCCTGCCATTCCCTTCTGGCCTGTAAAATTTCTGCTGAAAGATCAGCTGTTAAGTGTATGGGGTTTCCCTTGTATGTTACTTGTTGCTTCTCCCTTGCTGTTTTTAATACTCTTTGTTTATGTATAGTCTTTGTTAATTTGATTAATATGTGTCTTGGCATGTTTCTCTTTGGGTTTATCCTGTATGGGACTCTTTGTGCTTCTTGTACTTGACTGACTATTTCCTTTTCCATGTTGGGGAAATTTTCAACTATAATCACTTCAAAAATTTTCTCATACTATTTCTTTTTCTCTTCTTCTTTTGAGACCCCTATGATTCGAATGTTGATGTGTTTGATATGGTCCCAGAGGTCTCTGAGACTGTCCTCAGCTCTTTTCATTTTTTTTACTTTATTCTGCTCTTTAGAAGTTATTTCCACGATTTTATCTTCCAGCTCACTGATTCATTCTTCTGCTTTAGATATTCTGCTATTGATTCCTTCTAGAGTATTTTTAATTTCATTAATTGTGTTGTTTTTCTCTGTATGTTTATTCTTTTTTTTAATTTTTTAAATATAAATTTATTTATTTTAATTGAAGGCTAATTACTTTACAATATTGTATTGGTTTTGCCTTCGATGCATGATACAGGATGCTTGGGGCTAGTGCACTGGGGTAACCCAGAGGGATGGTATGGGGAGGGAGGTGGGAGGGGGTTTCAGGATGGGGAACACGTGTATGTTTATTCTTTAATTCTTCTAGGTCTTTGTTAATTGATTCTTACATTTTTTCCATGTTATTTTCAAGGTTGTTTATCATCTTTACTACCATTATTCTGAATTCTTTTTCAGGTGGTTTGCCTATTTCCTCTTCATTTATTTGGACTTCTGTGTTTCTGGTTTGTTCCTTCATTTGTGCAGTATTCCTCTGCCTTTTCATTTTTTTTTTTTAAGTTAATGTGTTTGAGGTCTCCTTTCCCAGGCTTCAGGAAAGTTGAATTCTTTCCTTGAAGAAAGTTGAGTTCTTTCTTCCTTTCGGTTTCTGTCCTCCTAAGATTGGTCCAGCAGTTTGTATGTGTGTGAACTTCCTACAGGGTGAGATTTGTGTGAAGTTTTTGTTTGTTTGTTTGTTTATTTTTCCTCTGATTGGCAAGGCTGAGTGAGGTGGTAATCCTGTCTGCTGATGACTGGGTTTGTAGTTTTGTTTGTTTGTTTGTTGTTTAGATGAGGCATCCTGCACAGGGTGCTACTGGTGGTTGGGTGATGCAGAGTGTTGTAGTCCAGTGGTTTCCTTCGTGTGAGTTATCACTATTTGATACTTCCTAGAGTTAGTTCTCTGGTAGTCTAGGGTCTTGGAGTCAGTGCTCGCACTCCAAAAACTCACAGCTTGATCTCTGGTCAGGAACAAAGATTCCACAGGTGGTTTGTTATGGCATTAAGTGAGATTAAAACAAATGTCCAAAACTGAGAAATCAAAGATGAACCTCAGACAAATGGCAGTTACAAAATCAGTCAAATAATAATTAAAATAATGGAATATGCACATATACATATACACCCATGAGCACAGTGAAAACAGTCCAACAAAAATAAAGTACAGTAGATTGACCTGGAGCACAAAGGAAATCACAAATTGTATTTACCAGTTAAGAACAAAACTAACTTAGCACTAACTGGAAAACAAAACTAAAGCAAGGCACCAAGTGGGGAATAAATCAATGAAAACAAAACTAATAAATATGTTGAGAGGAAAGGAAAGAAAGAAAATAAAGAATAGATAGGCAAAGTTAAATAGAGGTAGATGGAGAAGATTTATATACATCAAAGATTAGCTGCAAGGGAAAAAGAACAGTAGGAAAAGTAAACAAAGGAGTAAATGTAGAAAAAATAATGATAGGTTTTTTTTTTTAATTAAAATTTAAAAAATGGAAAAGAAAAAAAGAGGAAAACTCCACAGAAATGCAAAAGCCCATTGTAGAGGCAGATGTTTATGACAACAATAAAAAATGTGAGTGGGGGGAAAAAAATAAGTTCAAAAGCTTAACTGGATTTCTTACTGTCAATAAAATCGACAACTACAACAGAAAGGAGAGTGGGGAGGCAAAGAAAAAAAAGAAAAAAAAATCCAAAAGAATCTACAGAGCAAGTCAAAAAATAAGATTAATGCTTTTCTTGAGTCACTGCTGTCAGAGTCCTTTCCTACACTGGGAGTTACAGTCCACCTCACCTCCCTGGGATGCCCTCCAACGCTGTGCTGATCTCTCTGGACCTGCTGTGGGGGCAGCTCAGATTTTAATCTGGTCCTAGTCCTGTGTGTTCTTGCCTCCAATGTCCACAGCTATCAGAGCTAGTGAGTTTTCTTCTGTGGGAGCTCTCAATGTCCTTTCATATATTCCATAGACACAGCGTCTACCTAGTTGGTCTTGTAGATTTAATCTGCAGCTTGAACTGCTAGTGGGAAAGTTTTGGATCTTCTTCCTTAGTCACACTGCCCCTGGATTTCAGTTGTGGTTTTATTTCCATCTCTATATGTGGGTCATCCACTGGAGTTTGCTCCTGAGGCTGCCCTGGAGGGGTTGGGTTTGCTCCAGTGAGGGCCAGGTGTGGAGGTGGTGCAGCTGTTTGGGTCTCAGGGGTTCTGGCAGCACCAGGTCCTCAAGGGAGTTGGCGGCTAGGGCAGCAGGAAGTATAGTGCTCTAAAAGGGTATGGCAACAAGTAATGGCCAATACACTCCAGTGTTCTTGCCTGGAGAACTCTCATCCCTGACAAAGAAACCTGGCAAGCCACAGTCCACATGGTTGCAAAGAGTCTGACATGACCAAAGCGACCCTGCGTGCATAGACACAAGACTTTTTTGCCTGTGGCTGCTCTGCCCCAGTGAGGGTTGAGTGTGAAGGTGGTGCATCTGCTTGACTTGTGGGGACCCTGATGGTGCCAAGTGTGCAGGGACACAGACTGCTTCCACTGCAGGAGTTATGGCCGGATCAGTGTTTTTTCCAGCCTCTTGTAGCTGGAGATCAGAAGGTCTCTTTGGCCAGTCTTTCTCTGTAGCTCTGCCCATTCAGGCACTTAGAGGGCTCCCTTGCCTGGGGTCCTTCTCTCTTGTTTGGTGCATCAGTCGCTTCAAGGGGCCCCGTGGCTAGGGTCCTACTCTGTAGATCGGTGTATCAGTCACTTAAAGGAGCACCCTGGGTGGGGTCTTGCTCTGTAGTTCAGTGTGTCAGGTGTTTGATGGGCCAGCCTCTCTATTGTTCAGCTGCTGATGCTGGCATGTTGGGGGAGAGAGGCTATGGTGATGGCTCCACCCGCTACGCATGACTCAGCCATATCACCTTGCTTCCATGGTCATTTCCACAGTCATTTCCCACCACGATCTCCTCCCTCACATCCCCTGGATCCGTCTCTCTGCAGTCGACAGCAGCCCTCGCCCTGGGATTGCTCCACAATCCCTAAACTCAAGCTCCCAGCCGCTGTGCCTTCCAGGGGACCTGCATCCCTGTTCAGGGTATGCATGGCTGCAGCAAGGACTGTCTGATTCTCATTCCATTTAGGCTGCCATAGATCAGCTGTTTCACTCTCAGCCTTAAAGGTTTTTCCTCTGACTCAGACAGTTTCCCTGCTGTGGGGATCGGACCCCTGCTTCTGTTCCCCCACCTGCTGAAGGTAGGTCGGGCCCTACTAACACTCCTGTTTTTCTCCCTAGTTCCTTCATCCTACCGAATTTTACGTGGTTCTGCATATTCTTTTCTGGTGGTCAGGTACTCCTGTCCACTCTCAGCTGGTATTCTGCATGCACTTCTGTGTCTAAAGATGTATTCCTGATGTATCCAAGGAGAGAGATATATCCATGTTCACCTATTCCTCCACCATCTTGTTCCAAATTCTACAACTCTTTTTTTCCATTGTCTCCAAGAACCTAGCCAGACCTTCTGGTCACTAGCAAGTGTTCCATAAACTGAAGTAACTTTTTTTCTAAATTTTTATTTCATATTGGAGTACAGTTGATTTCCAATGTTGTGTTAGTTTCAGGTGTACAGCAAAGTTATACATACACATATCTATGTATACATCATACAAAGTTATACATGTCTATGTGTATGTTGTTTAGTCACTAAGTGTCTGACTCTTTGGCAGCCCTATAGACTGTAGCCTGCCAGGCTCCTCTGTCCATGGGGTTTCCCAGGCAAGAAAACTAGAGTGGGTTGCCAACCACTGAGCCACCAGGGGAGCCTATCGATGTATATACATATAAATATATCTACTTATACAGATAAGCAGATTCTTATCTACTAAGAATAGTAGATTCTATTTTTCAGATTCTTTCTATTAGATGGCACTAGTAGTAAAGAATCCCCTTGCCAATGCAGGAGACACAAAGGACATGAGTTCAGTCCTGGGGTTTGGAAGATCCCCTGGAGGAGGAAATGGCATCCCATTGTAGTAGTCTTGCCTGGAAAATTCCATGGACAGAGGAGCCTAGTGGGCTACAGTCCATGGGGCGACAAAAAGTCAGACACAACTGAGTGACTGAGCACAGATATCTATTTTTTTCAGATTCTTTCAATTATAAGTTATTATACTGAGTAGAGTTCCCTGTGCTATGCAGTAGGTCTTTGTTGATCATCTATTTTGTATATGTTAGTTCAGTTCAGTTCAGTTCAATTCAGTTGCTCAGTCATGTTCAACTCTTTACAACCCCATGAATCACAGCATGCCAGGCCTCCCTGTCCATCACAAACTCCCAGAGTTCACTCAAACTCAAACTCATCGAGTCAGTGATGCCATCCAGCCATCTCATCCTCTGTCATCCCCTGCTCTTCCTGCCCTCAATCCCTCCCAGCATCAGAGTCTTTTCCAATGAGTCAACTCAATGCATGAGGTGACCAAAGTATTGGAGTTTCAGCTTCAGCATCAGTCCTTCCAACACACAGGACTGACCTCCTTTAGGATGGACTGGTTGGATCTCCTTGCAGTCCAAGGGACTCTCAAGAGTCTTCTCCAACACCACAGTTCAAAAGCATCAATTCTTCGGCGCTCAGCTTTCTTCACAGTCCAACTCTCACATCCATACATGACCACTGGAAAAATCATAGCCTTGACTAGACGGATCTCTGTTGGCAAAGTAAGGTCTCTGCTTTTTAATATGCTATCTAGGTTGGTCATAACTTTTCTTCCAAGGAGTAAGCATCTTTTAATTTCATGGCTGCAGTCACCATCTGCAATGATTTTGGAGCCCAAAAAAATAAACCCTGACAATGTTTCCACTGTTTCCCCATCTATTTCCCATGAAGTTATAGGACTAGATGCTATGATCTTCGTTTTCTGAATGTTGAGTTTTAAGCCAACTTTTTCATTCTCCTCTTTTACCTTCATCAAGAGGCTTTTTAGTTCCTCTTCACTTTCTGCCATAAGGGTGATGTCATCTGCGTATCTGATATTATTGATATTTCTCCTGGCAATCTTGAATCCAGCTTGTGCTTCTTCCAGCCCAGCGTTTCTCATGATGTACTCCGCATATAAGTTAAATAAGCAGGGTGACAATATACAGCCTTGATGTACTCCTTTTCCTACTTGGAAACAGTCTGTTGTTCCATGTCCAGTTCTAACTGTTGCTTCCTGACCTGCGTGTAGGTTTCTCAAGAGTCAGGTCAGGTAATCTGGTATTCCCATCTCTTTCAGAATTTCCCAGAGTTTGTTGTGATCCACACAGTCAAAGGCTTTGGCATAGTCAATAAAGCAGAAATAGATGTTTTTCTGGAACTCTTGCTTTTTCTATGATCCAGCGGATCTTGGCAATTTGGTCTCTTGTTCCTCTGCCTTTACTAAAACCAGCTTGAACATCTGGAAGTTCACGGTTCACATATTGCTGGAGCCTGGCTTGGAGAATTTTGAGCATTACTTTATTAGCATGTGAGATGAGTGCAATTGTGCGGTAGTTTGAGCATTCTTTGGCATTGCCTTTCTTTGGGATTGGAATGAAAACTGACCTTTTCCAGTCCTGTGGCCACTGCTGAGTTTTCCAAATTTGCTGGCATATTGAGTGCAGCACTTTCACAGCATCATCTTTCAGGATTTGAAAGAGCTCAACTGGAATTTCATCACCTCCACTAGCTTTGTTTGTAGTGATGCTTTCTAAGGCCCACTTGACTTCACATTCCAGGATATCTGGCTCTAGGTGAATGATCACACCATCGTGATTATCTGGGTCGTGAAGATCTTTTTTGTACAGTTCTTCTGTGTATTCTTGCCACCTCTTCTTAATCTCTTCTGCTTCTGTTAGGTCCATACAATTTCTGTCCTTTATTGAGCCCATCTTTGCATGAAATGTTCCCTAGGTATCTCTAATTTTCTTGAAGAGATCTCTAGTCTTTCCCATTCTGTTGTTTTCCTCTATTTCTTTGCATTGATCACTGAGGAAGGCTTTCTTATCTCTTCTTGCTATTCTTTGGAACTCTGCATTCAGATGCTTATATCTTTCCTTTTCTCCTTTGCTTTTCACTTCTCTTCTTTTCACAGCTATTTGTAAGGCCTCCCCAGACAGCCATTTTGCCTTTTTGCATTTCTTTTCCATGGGGATGGTCTTGTACCCTATCTCCTGTACAATGTCACAAACCTCAGTCCATAGTTCATCAGGCACTCTATCTATCAGATCTAGGCCCTTAAATCCATTTCTCACTTCCACTGTATAATCATAAGAGATTTGATTTAGGTCATACCTGAATAGTCTAGTGGTTTTCCCTAGTTTCTTCAATTTCAGTCTGAATTTGGCAATAAGGAGTTCATGATCTGAGCCACAGTCAGCTCCTGGTCTTGTTTTTGTTCACTGTATAGAGCTTCTCCATCTTTGGCTGCAAAGAATATAATCAATCTGATTTCCGTGTTGACCATCTGGTGATGTCCATGTGTAGAGTCTTCTTTTTATGTTGTTGGAAGAGGGTGTTTTCTATGACCAGTGCATTTTCTTGGCAGAACTCTTAGTCTTTGCCCTGCTTCATTCCATATTCCAAGGCCAAATTTGCCTGTTACTCCAAGTGTTTTTTGACTTCCTACTTTTGCATTCCAGTCCCCTATAATGAAAAGGACATCTTTTTTGGGTGTTAGTTCTAAAAGGTCCTGTAGGTCTTCATAAAACCGTTATACTTCAGCTTTTTCAGTGTTACTGGTGGGGCATGGACTTGGATTACTGTGATATTGAATGGTTTGCCTTGGAAACGAACAGAGATCATTATGTCATTTTTGAGATTGCATCCAAGTACTGCATTTCAGACTCTTTTGTTAACCATGATGGCCACTCCATTTCTTCTGAGGGATTCCTGCCCGCAGTAGTAGATACAATGGTCATCTGAGTTAAATTCACCCATTCCAGTCCATTTTAGTTCGCTGATTCCTAGAATGCTGACATTCACTCTTGCCATCTCCTGTTTGACCACTTCCAATTTGCCTTGATTCATGGACCTGACATTCCAGGTTCCTATGCAATATTGCTCTTTACAGCATCAGACCTTGCTTCTATCACCAGCCACATCCACAACTGGGTATTGTTTTTGCTTTGGCTCCATCCCTTCATTCTTTCTGGAGTTATTTCTCCACTGATCTCCAGTAGCATATTGGGCACCTACTGACCTGGGGAGTTCCTCTTTCAGTATCCTATCATTTTGCCTTTTCATACTGTTCATGGGGTTTTCAAGGCAAGAATACTGAAGTGGTTTGCCATTCCCTTCTCCAGTGGACCACATTCTGTCAGACCTCTCCACCATGACCCACCCGTCTTGGGTGGCCCCACAGGCATGGCTTAGTTTCATTGAGTTAGACAAGGCTGTGGTCCTAGTGTGATTAGATTGACTAGTTTTCTGTGAGTATGGTTTCAGCGTGTCTACCCTCTGATGCCCTCTTGCAACACCTACCATCTTACTTGGGTTTCTCTTACCTTTGACGTGGGGTATCTCTTTACAGCCGCTCCAGCAAAGCGCAGCTGGTGCTCCTTACCTTGGATGAGGTCCATACCATTTCTGTGAGGTCCATACCATTTCTCCTCACCGCCACCCCTTCTGACCCTGAATGTAGAATAGCTCCTCTAGGCCCTCCTGTGCCCACGCAGCCACCACTCCTTGGAGGTGGGGTTTCTCCTCCTGGCTGTGGCCCCTGGCCTCGGGCGTGGGGTAGGTCCTCCTGGCCACCTCTCTTCGGGCATAGGGTCCTCCCGGCTTCTGCCCCTGACCTCGGACGTGGGGTAGCTCCTCTCAGCAGCGCTAAATGTGCCGGTCTCAGCCACCCGCACTAAAAAGAAAAGGAACCTTAGGGTGCACATATCTTTTTGAATCGTGGATTTCTCCAGGTATATGCCCAAGGGTGGGATTGCTGGATCATATGGAAGTTCTATTTTTAGTTGTTTAAGGAACCTCCATACTGTTCTCCATAGTGGCTACACCAAAATTACATTTTCACCAGCAGTGTAGGGGGATCCCTTTTCATCATAACCTCTCCAGCATTTATTGTTTGTACATTTTTTTAATGATGGCCATTCTGACTGGTGTTATGTCATACCTCATTGTAGTTTTGATTTGCATTTCTCCAATTATTTCTTCCCTTGTGGCTCAGCTGGTAAAGAATCTGCCTGTAATGCAGGAGACCTGGGTTTGATCCCTGGGTTGGGAAGATCCCCTGCAGAAGGGAAAGGCTACCCACTCCAGTATTCTGGCCTAGAGAATTCCATGGACTGTATAGTCCATGCGGTCGCAAAGAGTTGGAATCAACTGAGCGACTTTCACTTTTACAATTATTAATGAAATTGAGCATCTTTTCATGTGCTTTTTTTTTTTGTCATCTGTACATCTTCTTTGGAGACATTTCTATATAGATCTTCTGCCCATTTTTTGATTGGAATTTTTAAATAGAACTGCAAAAATTGTATATTTTGGAGGTTAATCCCTTGTTGGTAGCTTTGTTTGCAAATATTTTCCACATTCTGTGGGATTTTTTGTTTGTTTGTTTGTTTGTTTTCTTTAGTTTATAGTTTTCTTTGCTGTGTAAAAGCCTTTAACTTAATTATGTTATCTTTATTTGTCTATTTTTGTTTTTATTTTCTTTCTTTCTTCCTTTTTTTTTTTTTTTTTGCTTTACAATATTGTACTGGTTTTGCCATACATCAACATGCATCTGCCACTGCTCTAGGATGTGGATTTAAAAAGATATTTCTGTGATTTATGTCAAAGATGGTTCTGCCTGTTTTCCTCTAAGAGTTTCAGAGTATCCAGTCTTAAACATTTAGTTCTTTAATCCATTTTCAGATTGTTTTTGTGTATGGTGTTAGAGAATATTCTAAATCCTTATTTTTACATTGGCTGCTCTGTTTTCCCAGTACCACTTATAGAAGAGGCTGTCCGTTGTATATTCTTGCCTCCTTTGTTGTAGATTAATTGACTATAGGTGTATTGATTTATTTCTGGGCTTTCTCTCTTGTTCCATTGATCTATAAATTCCCTGGTGGCTCATACAGTAAAGCATCTACCTGCAATGCAGGAGACCTGGGGTTGGGAAGATCCCCTGGAGAAGGAAATGGCACCCCACTCCAGTACTCTTGCCTGGAAAATCCCATGGATGGAGGAACCTGGTAGGCTACAGTCCGTAGGGTCACAAAGAGTCTGACAGGACTGAGCAACTTTACTTTCACTTTCTATGAGTCTGTTTTTGTTCCTGTACCATACTGTTTTGATTACTATAGCTTTATAGCATAGTTTGAAGTCACGGAGCCTGGTTCCTCAAGCTCCATTTTCCTTTCTTACAATTTATTTGGTTACTTGATGTATTTTGTATTTTCATACAAATTTTAATAGTTTTTATTCTAGCTCTGTGAAAAATGCCACTGATAACTTGATAGGGATAATTTGACAGGAATTGCACTGCATCTGTACATTGCTTTGAGTAGTATAGTCATTTTGACAATATTAATTCTTCCCATCCAAAAACATGGTATATCTTTTCATCTATTTGTGTCATCTTCCATTTCTTTCATCAGTGTCTTACAGTTTTCAGAGTACAGCTGTTTTACCTCCTTATGTAGCTTTATGCCTAGACATTTTATTCTTCTTGATGCAATGGTAAATGAGATTGTTTCCTTAATTTTTTTCTTATCTATTGTTGTTAGTGTACAGAAGTGCAACAGATTTCTGTGCATTGATGCTGTATCCTGCAACATTACCAAATTCATTGATGAGCTCCAGTAGTTTTCTAGAAGTATCTTTAGGATTTTTTATGTATAGCATCATGTCATCTGCAAATAGTGACAGTTTTACTTCTTCTTTTCTAATTTATATTCCTTTTTTTTTCTTCCCTGACTGCAGTGGATAAGGCTTCCAAAACTATGTTGAATGAAAGTGGCAAAAGAGGACTTTCTTGTCTTGTTCCTGATCTTAGAGAAAATACTTTCAGCTTTTCACCACTAAATATGATATTAGTTGTGGGTTTGTCATATATGACCTTTATTATAGCCTTTGGTATGTCTCAATATGACTCAAAATTCTATTATCTATCAATGAAGTCAGCACAGAACATTGTTCCATATTTTAATCTTTCACTTTATATCATTCACACTTTTGCCATTTAAGTAGCTATATATGTATTTATTTATTTCCCTTTATATTTTTATAATTGATTTTGTTATAAACATTTTAGGCATTAAAAAATATTTATTTGTGGGAGCAAGGAATTGTTTGATCAAAACATATTAGCACTTTCATAGTCCTTGAGAGAGAAAACCACATTGCTCTCGAAAGAGACCAGACAAATATACAATTTCTTGGGAACTTATTTCTCCTCCTGACTTGTCATCACTGGATTTTACCACTGGCTTTATTACTTTAATGGGGATATAATAGTACCTCCAAGTTGTCCTTATTTGTATGCTGTTAATTACTCTGAGGATGGACATTTTATAATGTAATAAGATACTGCACTTTTTTCCATCAGCAAAAACATCTGTTCCTTTCTTACTACACTCAAAGTGGAATCAAATGACAATGTTATATATTTATATCATATTTATTCTTCTTCAGATATAAATTTCTCTAATCTATTTATTTTCTTTTTGATATGTGTTTTACAGCATTTTTGGCTACCACAGATTTTTGTACATGGAATGTGCCCCAGGAGTCAGGTAATACTGACATTCAAGATGTCCCATGACAGTCTTCAGTAGCATTCAATCAAGCTAATTTGTTTACCTTAAGCTCTTTTTGACAGGTGGTTTTTAAATCATTCATTCTTTGACTTACTGAGAATCTATTGTAGTGTCTAGCTCTGAATTTACCCTCTTCCCTACTGAGATTCGATTTCTTCAAAACATTGAATAGTAAATCTGTTCCCTATTGTGATACTGTTTCTAACATGTTACAAAGCTTTGTACAATTTTGAATTTCTGAAATTCCTATTCTATTGCAATGATGAATTTTCTAAATCCAAAGCTATATGGTTTTAATCACTGGTACTTTGCAACACACTTTACAATCTACTAGAGTGGGAGGAGTGTTATTACTTATCTTAGACGCCTTTGATGTTCTTGCTCCCACTTCTCAGGGGTGGGAGGGGGTAAGAAGGCTGAAAGCTAGAGTCATCAAGGAGCCTTAGCTTTCTTCCCCATCTGCAGAATTTGGTGGCTGTGATGGAACAGAGCAGACATCAGAAACTGGCTGCTGCACCTATCCTACAGCTTTGTTTTGTTTGAGATCCGGCAGCCTACAAGGTTGTTTTTATTTTGGTTAGTCTTGACTTTGAACATCCTCAAGTAAAGCACATTGGCCCCAGTTCTTCAGAATCCCTGCCAATTCCTATCATCTGACACCTTGTCTAGTTATCTCAGTTTTGTCTTCTGTCTGATACCTAAAAACATTCTAAATTACAAACCAAGGCATAAAGTGTATCCCAGTGGTTTTTTTAAGAGTATTTTTTGGGGGGCCATCCCCCATAGCATGTGGGATCTTAGTTCCCTGACTGGGGATCAAACCTGTACCCCTTGCTTTGGAAGTCTGAAGTCTTAACCTCTGGACTGCCGGGGAAGCCCTATCTCAGTATTTTTTAATTCTAACATGGAAATAATAATGTATCTCATCAGGTTGTTGAAAGGATTACAGGAGAAAACATGAAACAGTTGTGGGAAGAAGTGTTTTATTTTAGCAACTTTTTCTATTGTTCTTTACTGTTTTGGTGTTTTGTTTTTTGTTTTTTTTTTTTTTTGGTGGGGGGGGGGGGGGGTTCTGCCCACCTGCAGTAATCCTGTGGTTCTCTGGGACCAGGACCAGGGGAGGTGTCAGGGATCTTGATGATCTGTGTATCCCTACCCCACTGCACAGTGCCCTAGTACACATCAAAGATTCACTAAATATTGGCTGAAATCTACTGAATATGAATATACATATTTCAAGTGCCCAGGAGCTATGGTGTATATATAAAACCCCAAATCACATTTTAAAAAGGATGCACATCCCAGCTTGCCATTCTTCAAACACCTGTCTGCATTCCCATAACAAGTCCTTTATTATTGGTCTCTTAGTTGCAGGGTCTGTTGAATTTCTAACCATCCCCATGTCCATGCTAAGTTAGTTTCAGTTTTGACTTGGCCTTAATTAAGACACTATATAGTGGCTACTTGGCCTGTATTCACTAGTATTTAGTACTCATGGCCTCCAGTGGCCACTTCTCTTATTCAGATAGACAGGAGACCTCATTGTTAGATGATGATCTTATCTGTAAAAATCATAGGCAAAACCAAATCACTGGAATTACATAGGGTTATTAAGCTCTATCCATCTATATTCATGTTGAATGATCCCAAGATTTTACCTCATAACCTGTGAGTATGCTTCTAAAATGTTTCAGGTCAATTAAATAATACTTATTCAGAGCAGTCTGCATTTTACTTAATGGAGAAAGAACTTTTAAGATTTATATTTTTTTTAATTTTTTTTTAACTTTACAATATTGTATTGGTTTTGCCATATATCAACATGAATCCGCCACAGGTATACAAGTGTTCCCCATCCTGAACTCTCCTGCCTCCTCCCTCCCTGTGCCATCCCTCTGGGTCGTCCCAGTGCACCAGCCCCAAGTATCCTGTATCATGCATCAAACCTGGACTGGCGACTTGTTTCATATATGATATTATACATGTTTCAATGCCACTCTCCAAAATCATCCCACCCTCTCCCTCTCCCACAGAGTCCAAAAAACTGTTCTATACATAGTGTCTCTTTTGCTGTCTCGTATACAGGGTTATTGTTAACCATCTTTCTAAATTCCATATATATGCGTTAGTATACTGTATTGGTGTTTTTCTTTCTGGCTTACTTCACTCTGTATAATCGGCTCCAGTTTCATCCACCTCATTAGAACTGATTCAAATGTGTTCTTTTTAATGGCTGAGTAATACTCCATTATGTATATGTACCATAGCTTTCTTATCCATTCATCTGCTGATGGACATCTAGGTTGCTTACATGTCCTGGCTATTATAAACAGTGCTGCAATGAACAATGGGGTACACGTGTCTCTTTCAATTCTGGTTTCCTCAGTGTGTATGCCCAGTAGTGGGATTGCTGGGTCATAAGGCAGTTCTATTTCCAGTTTTTTAAGGAATCTCCACACTGTTCTCCATAGTGGCTGTACTAGATTGCATTCCCACCAACAGTGTTAGAGGGTTCCCTTTTCTCCACACCCTCTCCAGCATTTATTTCTTGTAGACTTTTGGATTGCAGTCATTCTGACTGGCGTGAAATGGTACCTCATAGTGGTTTTGATTTGCATTTCTCTGATAATGAGTGATGTTGAGCATCTTTTCATGTGTTTGTTAGCCATCTGTATGTCTTCTTTGGAGAAATGTCTATTTAGTTCTTTGGCCCATTTTTTGATTGGGTCACTTATTTTTCTGGAATTGAGCTGATTATAATATAGCAAATAGAATTAGACCACTATTACCAGTATTATTTAATGAAGTATTTATAAAATGATCAATAAATTAGATAAGAAATAAAAAGTGTAACCTATGAATGAAGTAATTACTTTCTAAAGCAAATGATGAATGTGGCTCATCAAATTAAGTTTAAGATATAAAGAATAATAAAAGAATACTACAGTTATTTACCAAGAATTGGACAGCTTAGGAGAAATGGACAAATTTCTGGAAACAAGCAATCAGACTGAATCATGCAGAAATAGACATTCTGAACAGAGCAATCACTTTGCTGTACACCAGAAGCTATGACAAAATATTAAATCAATTATACTTCAATTTAAAAAAGAAAGAAGGAAAAAAGTGGGTACAGAGGAAATATATCTCAACACAATAGCAACCATTTATGACAAACTCACAACTAACAATTTTTTATTCTATAGTGAAAACTTGAAATCCTTTACTCAAATCAGGAGGAAGAAAGGATGCCCATGCTCACCATTTCTACTTAACATAGTATTGGATATCCTAGCCACAGCAATCAGACAAGAAAGAGAAATAAAAGACATCCAAATTGGAAGGGAAAACACTAAAATTGTAATTATTTGGAGATGACATGATTCTATACATATAAATCCATATCAGCAACCTCAGATATGCAGATGATACCACTTTAATGGCAGAAAGTGAAGAGGAACTAAAGAGCCTTTTGATGAGGGTGAAAGAGGAGAGTGAAAAAGCTGGCTTAAAATTCAACATTCAAAAAACTATGATCATGGCATTCAGGCTCATCACTTCATTCAGGTTCATCACATATAGAAGGGGAATAAGTGGAAGCAGTGACAGATTTTATTTTCCTGAGCTCCAGAATCACTGCAGATGGTGACTACAGCCATGAAATTAAAAGATGCTTGCCCCTTAGAAGGAAAGCTATGACATATAGGCAGCATATTAAAAAGCAGAGACATCGCTTGATGACAAATTTCCATAGAGTCAAAGCTATAGTTTTTTCAGTAGTCATATACGGATGTGAGTTGGACCATAAAGAAGACTGAGCACCAAAGAATTGATGCTTTCAAACCGTGGAGCTGGAAAAAACTTTTGAGAGTCCCTTGGACTGCAAGGAGATCAAAACCAGTCAATCCTAAAAGAAATCAACCCTGAATATTCATTGGAAGTAGTGATGCTAAAGCTGAAGCTTCATTACTTTGGCTACCTGATGTGAAGAACTGACTCATTGGAAAAGACCTTGATGCTGGGAAAGGTTGAAGGCAAAAGGAGAAGGGAGCAGCAGAGGATGAGATGGTTAGATAGCATCACTGACTAATGGACACGAATTTGAGCAAACTCTGGGAGATAGTGAAGGACAGAGAAGCCTGGTGTGCTGCAGTCCATGGGGCACAAAGAGTCAGGCACAACTTAGTGACTGAACAAAAACAAAATATCTCCACTCAAAAGCCATTAAAACTAATAGATGAATTCTGCAAGCAAGATTAATATTTGTTGCCTTTTCTGTACACTTCTGGTGAAGGTCAAAACCTATACTCTGAAAACTATAAAAACTTTGATGAAGAAATTTGAAAATGATGCAGAAAACTGAGAAGATATACTATATTCTTGGATTGGAATAATAAATATTGTTAAAATGGCCATATTACCCAGAAAAATCTACAGATTTAATGTAACTGCTATCAAAATGCTCATGATATTTTCACAGAACTGGAAAAATTAATCCTTAAATTTATATGCAACCACAAAAGACCCAGAATAGGCAAAGTAAAGCTGGAGATATTATCCTCCTTGAATTCAGACTACACCACAAAGTAACAGTAATCAAAACAGCATGGTACTGGTACAAAAACAGACACATAGATCAATAGAACAGAATAGAGAGCCCAGAAATAAACCCACACATTGATGGTTAATTAATCTCCAGCTTAGGAGGCAAGCTTGGGCTTCCCTGGTGGCTCAGAGGTTAAAGACTGCCTGCAATGAAGGAGACCTGGGTTCGATCCCTGGGTCGGGAAGATCCCTTGGAGAAGGAAATGGCAACCCATTCCAGTATTCTTGCCTGGAGAATCCCATGGACGGAGGAGACTGGTGGACTACAGTCCATGGGGTCCCCAAGAGTCGGACAGGACTGAGTGACTTCACTTTATTTCTTTCTTTCTTTCTTCTTAGGAGGCAGGAATATACAATGGAGAAAAGACAATCTCTTCAATAAGTGGTTCTGGGAAAACTAGGTAGCTCCATGTAAAAGAATGAGATCAGAACACTCTCTAATAGCACACACAAAAATAAACTCAAAATGGATTAAAGACCTAAATGTAAGACCTGAAACCATAAATTCCTAGAAGAGAACCTAGGCTAAACATTCTTTGACATAAATCATAGGGGATCTTTTCTTAACTCTGTATTCTAAGGAAAAAGAAATGAAAGCAAAAATAAATGGGACATAATTAAACTGAAAAATTTTTGTACAGCAAAGGAAACCGTTGACAAAATGGAATAGAACCAACTGAATAAAGCAATACACACACACATAGATGAATACACAAGAAGAAAGATACATAGAGGCAAGAGAAAGGCTCAGAGTAGTTAGAATACTGAGACTCTGGAGCTTCCAAGGAAGATGATAGAACTCAGTAACTTAAGGGCTTAGGTTTTGCCACCTTGTAAGATCTGGAGATAAGTTTTTAGTTTTGCAAAGACTAGGAAATTGGACCTAAGACCCAAACACACAGCCAGGATCATCTATAAGCAGGATGTTCAGTAAAAATGGTGACCTAGAAAAGAAAAATCCATCCACCAGTACTGAATAACAAGGAACATCACTACTTTTTCCCTAGGCTCTAAATGAGGAAAAATATTAAAATAAAATACTTTCAGTTGAGATGGAAAACCTGGAGATTTATTTCATGGGGCTTTGGTTTTGCTTTTCTCTTGGCTATTTCATTTTTAGTTATTCTCACGGTCCCAGAACATCTAGACCAAGAAATTCTTATAACAGTTTATGCAACCAGTGATACAATTTTCACCAAGCCAGTGATACCCCAGAATTAAATGGAACATCTCTCTAGGAGGAGACTTTCACAATCCAGGCCATAAGCTAGTCTCATCAATCAAATGATGACCTCACAATCAAAATTTTTAAAAAACACATAAGGAAAAACTATGCATGAATTAACAGACACAGTGAATACCAGGATTAGAACCCTAAAGACTTGAGATAGTATAACGTAACTCTAAAAGTTATGGCATACGCATATTTAAATTAATCAGTGAAGGAATAAACTCTAAGAAAAGAGTGTCACTATGAAAAACAATGAGGGACTTCCCTGGTGGACCAGTGGCTAAAGCTCCCAGATCCCAATGCAGGGAGCCCAGGTTCGATCCCTAGCTAGGGAGTTAGATACCATGTGCCACAGTTAAGAGTTTGCTGCAGTTAGAGACCCCATGTGCCGTAGCTAAGACCCAGTGCAACCAAATAAATAAATTAATAATTTTAATGAAAAAATAAAGGAAAATAATGAGTAGTTAAAAATAGAATTTCTAGAAATAAAACTATAGCTCTCATAATTACAAGTAACAAATGAGTAAAATAAGTTATTAGATACATGAAGAGACAATAAAGCACCCAAATGACAAACTTTTAAAAATTAACTGGAGGGCCTTCTTGGGGGGAAAAAGGTGGTCTTCACTGCCAAGGGTCCAGGCAATGACAGGGCTAGGAAAGCACAACCAGGCCTATGTGAAAATCCATGGACAATTCCAGATGTTTTGTGAATGAGAATTGGCTTGCCTCCAGTTTGGGGCTATTTGATTACCAGAGAAGATTTTCATATTGCATTACGAGTTTTTGCTTTAGCTGGTCTACTCGATTTGTTGAATGAATTTTTTGTTCAAAATTTGGACCATCAGAAATCAACTCTTGGATGTGTTCTTGGTTAACCTGCTGATACAATACCTATCAGTACCTTCTATATTAGTTTGACCTATGCAGATATTATTCTGGTCTTACTTATTTACATGATAATTTTAAAGATGTAATGTTGATTGCTATGATTTTGATGTCAAATATTGAACTCTTCCAACATTGAGAATGCTTGCTAGCTATTCCAATCCTTGCTGTGACACTACTAAATTAAAACCAGTTCTCATCAGCAAGGTAGACACAGAAGCCCACCTCACCTTGGTGGCAGCTTCTTTGGCAGCTGAGTTTTCAGTTATAGTTGATCCTTTAACATATGGGCATGAGAATCATGGAAATGAGCGCTGCTGATGATGTGCTAACAGACTGACAGTTCCTCAAAAAGTTAAGCATAGAACTACCCTATGATCTGGCAATTCCATGTCTAGGTATATACCCAAAAGAATTTAAAAAGTGAAAGAAAGTGAAGTCGCTCAGTCATGTCCCCATGGACTGTAGCCTACCAGGCTCCTCTGTCCATGGGATTTTTCAGGCAAGTATACTGGAGTGGGTTGCCATTTCCTTCTCCAGGGGAATCTTTCTGACCCAGGGATCAAACCCTGGTCTTCCACATTGTAGGCAGATGTTTTACCCTCTGAGCCACCAGGAAAAGCGGGGACTCAAATACTTACATACCAGTGTTTATAGCAGAATTATTTGCAATAGCCAAAAGATGGAACAACAGATGACTGGATAAACAAAACATGGTATTCACATGCAATGGAATATTATTTAAATTTAAAAAGGAACGAAAACCTTGTATATGCTACAACATGGGTGAACCTGAAAGATATTACACTAAGTGAAATAAACCACATACATAAAAACAAATATTGTATGACTCATCTTACATAAAGTACCTAGAATAGGCAAACTCATATAGACAGGAAGTAATAGTGCTGTAGATGTACTGTAGTAACATCTAGTAAATGTTACTAGAGAATGTAGGGAGTGGGGAGTGAGGGTTTGTTTTATAAGAGGTACAATTTCTATTTGGGATGATAGAAGAGTTCTGGAAATGGACAGTGGTGGTGGTGGCATATTGTGAATGTACTTAACACCACTGAATTGTACACGTGAAAATGGCTAAATGAGTAAAATTTTATGTATTTTATAACAATAAAATGTATTATTTTATAACAAGAAAATTTAAATACAGGACCACCAAATTACATTTGAAATTCACATAAGCTATGAAAAATTTTTAGCATTAAGTCCCTTGCAATATTTGGGATAAACTTATACTAAAAAAAAATTAATGTGTGGTTTTCCTAACATTCAAATGTAATGGGGCATCCTGTATTTTATGTGGCAGCCCTCACAAGAGATGCTCAGAATCTAAACTCAGGTAGGGACAAAGTAATGAAGAGGGTTTGGGAGATATTTTAGGATTTAAACTGATGGACTTGGTGACCAAATGGAATGAGCTTGTGCTCAAAAGAGAGAAAGTATGAATTGCGTTGAGGCTTCTGTTTTACAACACAGAAGGGCCATTCATGGAGGTAAAGAACCATTACAGCCATTCAGTTCATTCATTTGTTCAACTAATCTGTATACTTTGCCAACATTATTGTAGAGAGTGCTGTCCAGATCTCAGTGAGGAAACAGCCCAAAGGGGCCTGTGGACAAGTAAGGAGCAAGTGACAATTGGTTATGAAGCATTCTGTGATAGGGGAAGTGGGGGAGAAGGGGGCGTCTGTAGCAGAGGTCATGGAATCTGGAATGGGGGAACAGCAGCAGGAGGGCCTGGACGAGACCTGAGAACGGTCCTGGCCTCCTGAACTGTCACGTGGAGTGGCCTTGCAGACCATGAAGAATCTTACTTCTTTCTTGCCTTCCAAAGATCAGTGTCCTTCTAAGGAGAAACCTAGCAGGTCCCAAGCCCAGTAGAACCTGTTGTCAGCAGGTTCAGATAATATCGTTCAAACTGGAATGATTACTGTCTGCCCTGCTGCCTTCCTGGAACAATGATTTGAAAGATGAAATATAGAATATATTGTTCAGATCCTTGCCAACCATGGGTTTCCAAATGCCAAACATGCAACAGCCAGTGGGGCCTGGGAAATGCGCATCTTCTAAATGGGGTGGGTACCTTGGCTTTGCTTCCTGCAGGAACTGCCTAAACTGGCCTCCTGCTGCCTCATAACACCCTGCACACCCACAAATTATTACTTCATTAGACACATTGTAGCACCACTAAAATTACATCTGCAAAAAAAAAAAAAAAGCTTCATTAAAGGACTAGGGCTGGCTTAGGAGGAATGAGTCATAAAGATTAAAGAAAAGCCATTCCACAATCTTGGCATTTCTTGAGAAATTCCCTGAGGCTGTTCAGCAGAAAATTTAATCGCCCTGCTAGCTAGCTGGATTTTTTGTAACTTTCAGAGCCTAGAGATCCAATCTTACTCATCTCCCTGTGGGTCTTTCCACTGAGCAGGCAGGGTGAATTTTTTTGTCAAGTTCAGCGGAAATTTAGAGATGACTGGGTAGTGAGATAGCCAAGATACTGGGGTGGGGCAAGGTGACCTGAATATAAGCTGCACCTTGATCTGCATCCAGGGGAGTGCAATCTTACCTTGTGGCATGGGCAGGGGAGGTAGGGAGGCAGGGAGGCAGGGAGGCAGACCCTGAGAACATCAAGATAAATGAGCAAAGGGGGCTACAGATGGGATTTTAGGACAGTGTAACTATTTAGGACAGTGTAACCATACAGTATCGGAGAAGGCAATGGCACCCCACTCCAGTACTTTTGCCTGGAAAATTGCATGGACGGAGGAGCCTGGTAGGCTGCAGTCCATGGGGTCGCTAAGAGTCAGACATGACTGAGCGACTTCACTTTCACTTTTCACTTCCATGCATTGGAGAAGGAAATGGCAACCCACTCCAGTGTTCTTCCCTGGAGAATCCCAGGAAAGGTGGAGCCTGGTGGGCTGCTGATTATGGGGTCACACAGAGTTGGACACGACTGAAGCGACTTAGCAGCAGCAGCAGCAACCATACAGTATGACACTGCAATTATGGGTATATGTAATTATACATTTGTCCTAACCTGTAGGTTGTATACCAGGAATGAACTCTTATAGTCAAAAATATTATGTATCCATATTGGTTCATCATTTGTAACAAATGCACCACACTAATACAATATGTAATAATAGGAGAAACTGGGTGGAGAGTGAGGAAGTATACAGGAACTCTCTATATTTTCTGCTCACTTTTTCTGTAAACCTAAAACTGCTCAAAAAAAAAAAAAAAGTCTTTTAATTTAAAAAGGAGAGAAAGGGCTCAGTTTCCTTATCAAATGTGTTTTGACAGAATGGGAGGAACCAGAACAGATGAAACAAAACTCCTTTTAGTTATAATATCAAATTTCCCAATTCTATTCAGTTCAGTTCAGTCCTCGGTCATGTCCTACTCTTTGTAACCCCATGGATGGCAGCGTGCCAGGCTTCCCTGTCCATCACCAACTCCCAGAGTTTACTCAAACTCATATCCATTGAGTCAGTGATGCCATCCAAACATCTCATCCTCTGTCATCCCCTTCTCCTCCTGCCTTCAATCTTTCCCAGCATCAGGGGCTTTTGTGAGTCAGTTCTTTGCATAAGGTGGCCAAAGTATTGGAGCTTCAACTTCAGCATCAGTCCTTCCAATGAATATTCAGGACTGTTTCCTTTAGGATGGACTGGTTGGATCTCCTTATAGTTCAAGGGACTCTCAAAAGTCTTCTCCAACACTACAGTTCAAAAGCATCAGTTCTTCAGTGCTCAGCTTTCTTTATAGTCCAACTCTCACATCCGTACATGACTACTGGAAAAACCATAGCCTTGACTAGACGGACCTTTGTTGGAAAAATAATGTCTCTTGTTAATATGTTTCTTTTTAATGTCAGCTTTTTAATATGCTATCTAGGTTGGTCATAGCTTTTCTTCCAAGGAGCAAGCATCTTTTATTTTCATGGCTGCAATCCATCTGCAGTGATTTTGGAGCCCCCCAAAATAAAGTCTGTCACTGTTTCCACTGTTTCCCCATTTATTTCCCATGAAGTGATGGGGCCAGATGCCATGATCTTAGTTTTCTGAATGTTGAGTTTTAAGTCAACTTTTTAACTGTCCTCTTTCACTTTGATCAAGAGGCTGTTTAGTTCTTCTTCGCTTTCTGCCATAAGGGTGGTGTTATCTGCATATCTGAGGTTATTGATATTTCTCCCAGTAATCTTGATTCCAGCTTGTGCTTCATCCAACCTAGCTTTTCTCATGATGTACTCTGCATACAAGTTAAATAAGCAGGGTGACAATATACAGCCTTGATATACCCCTTTCCGAATTTGCAACCAGTCATTTGTTCCATGTCCAGCTCTAACTGTTGCTTCCTGATCTGCATACAGATTTCTCAAGAGGCAGGTCAGATGGTCTGGTATTCCCATCTCTTTCAGAATTTTCCACAGTTTATTGTGATCCACACAGTCAAAGGCTTTGGCATAGTCAATAAAGCAAAAGTAGATGTTTTTCTGGAACTCTTTTGCTTTTTCCATGATCCAGCGGATGTTGGCAATTTGATCTCTGGTTCCTCTGCCTTTTCTAAATTCAACTTGAACATCTGGAAGTTCACATACTGTTGAAGCCTGGCTTGGAGAATTTTTAGCATTACTTTACTAGCGTGTGAGATGAATTGTGCGGTAGTTTGAACATTCTTTGGCATTGCCTTCCTTTGGGATTGGAATGAAAACTGACCTTTTCCAGTCCTGTGGTCACTGCTGAGTTTTCCATATTTGCTGGCATATTGACTGCAGCACTTTCACAGCATCATCTTCTAGGATTTGAAATAGCTCCACTGGAATTCTATCACCTCCACTAGCTTCATTCATAGTGATGCTTCCTAAGGCCCACTTGACTTCGCATTCCAGGATGTCTGGCTCTGGGTCACACCATCATGGTTATCAGGGTCATGAAGATCTTTTTTGTACGGTTCTTCTGTGTATTCTTGCCACCTCTTTTTAATATCTTCTGCTTATGTTAGGTCCATACCATTTCTGTCCTTTATTGTGCAAGGGAACTTTGCATGGAAAGTTCCCTTGGTATCTCTAATTTTCTTGAAGAGATCTCTAGTCTTTCCCATTCTATTGTTTTCCTCTATTTCTTTGCACTGATTGCTGAGGAAGGCTTTCTTATCTCTCCATGCTAGTTTTTGGAACTCTGCATCCAAATGGATATATCTTTCCTTTTCTCCTATTCCTTTAGCTTCTCTTCTTTTTTCAGCTATTTGTAAGGCCTCCTCAGACAACCATTTTGCCTTTTTGCATTTCTTTTCCTTGGAGGTGGTCTTGATCCCTGCCTCCTGTACAATGTCACAAACCTCCATCCATAGTTCTTCAGGTACTCTGTCTATCAAATCTAATCCCTTGAATCTATCACTTCCACTGTATAATCGTAAGACATTTGATTTAGGTCATACCTGAATGGTCTAGTGGTTTTCCTTGCTGCTGCTGTTGCTGCTGCTAAGTCACTTCAGTCATGTTCGACTCTGTGTGACCCCATAGACAGCAGCCCACCAGGCTCCTCTGTCCCTGGGATTCTCCAGGCAAGAATACTGGAGTGGGTTGCCATTTCCTTCTCCAATGCATGTACGCATGCTAAGTCGCTTTAGTCTTGTCCAACTCTGTGTGATCCCATAGATGGCAGCCCACCAGGCTCCTCTGTCCACAGGATTCTCTAGGCAAGAATACTGGAGTGGGTTGCCATTTCCTTCTCCAAGTGGTTTTCCCTACTTTCTTCAAGTCTATTAAAGGATCATAAGTCAACCACCCCCTCCCAAGAGTGGGAAGGGGATGCAGAGTCTTCCCAGGGTCGGAGTAAAGTGGAGGTAAGACAGGCAAGTATTAGACTAAGTCATAAATGGGCAAGGTCCAAGCAAACAGGACTGTAAGCATTTAGAGGGTAGGGACTGTTTTAGTAACCTGTGTGTGTGCAGTCCATCATGTTTGCAATATAAATGAATGAATCAATAAATGAGAGTGACCAATTTGTTTAAGGCAGTTATCCACAGGTAAATGAATTAGAAACACCAAGGAATGTTTCCCAAAGTACACAAGCCCATTAGTCCTGCTCAGCCCATAAAGGTTAGAATAAACCAACTGTGAATATACCAGTACTCAATACCACTGTGAGTATACAGCACCAATGCCCTCATAGCACACACACAGCTGCCTCCCTCCCACCTCCACCCATCCCTGGGTTAAGAGCTGCCATGTTTAGGCATCTCTCTGCCCTCTGATACATGTAGCCATAGGATAAATGCACTATTGCCCTGTGTTGCCTGAGGAAGACCCAGGCTAAGAGAGAACTTGTCTTTGCCAAGTTCACTTTGTCTGGGACAAAGCCCTGTGTGCAGGGCTGTGTGCAAAGCCTTTCATTCCCTGCCTCTTTCTCACTGCTTCTCTCTACCTGGGCAGAAGCCTTCCCTCAGGTGCTTACAGGACTTCATTTAAGACTGCAGAAGGCCTCTGTTAAAACACATGAACCATCCTTAAACTCTCCCTATAGCACCAAAGTGTGATGATGTATTTACCTGAAGATTTAGTTGGTAGCTTTCTCCTCAGGAAAACGGGAGAGTGTCAGAGGCCAGCCTGGATTGATTATCAGAGGTATGGGGGGCCTAGTAGTGGAAGGCAACCCCTAGCTTCATGCCCTGGAAGGTCAGTCTAGAAGGGTACCAAGGGCCTGGGGTAAGCTTTGGATTCAGAGAATCATAGGAGATTTGGCATTTAACCTCAGTTTTAAGAATAAGTAGGAATTTTCAATTGTCATGCTGGCAGAGAAGGCAAGAAGAAATTAAAATCAGTTTGTTTCAGAGATTCCTAAGAGTTGACACATTGCCTATGGCCCAAATCTGTTAACAGGAGATAGGGGATTTTATATTGATTATCTGGCTTCCTTGGTAGCTCAGCTGGTAAAGAATCCACCTACAATGCAAGAGACCTTGGTTTGCTTCTTGAGTTGGGAAGAGCTCCTGGAAAAGGGATAGGCTACCCACTCCAGTATTCTTGGGCTTCCTGGTGGCTCAGATGGTAAAGAATCTGCCCACAATGCGGGAGACCTGGGGGTTCTATCCCTGGGTCGGGAAGATCCCCTGGAGGAGGGCATGGCAACCCTCTCCAGTATTCTTGCCTGGAGAATCCCCATGGACAGAGGAGCCTGGCGAGCTACGTTCCATGGGGTCACAAAGAGTCGGAAATGACTGAGCGACTAAGTGCACACATATGGGTTATCATACTAAGTAAAGTGAGTCACACAGAGGAAGACAAATATCACATGATATCGACTATGTGGAGTCGAGAAAAATGAACTTATTTACAGAGCAGACTGACAGACATGGCAAACAAACATGGATTATCGAAGGGTCGGGGCAGGGATAAATTAGGAGTTTGGCATGAACAGAGGCAAACTATTGTATATAAAATAGATAAGCAACGAGGATCTAGCATATAGCACAAGGAACTATATTCAGTATCTTGTAACAACCTATAATGGAAAAGAATCTGAATAAGAATATATGTATATGTATGTATGTGTGTGTATATATGTGTATTACTGTGTATGACTGAATCACTTTGCTATATACCTGAAATAATGCAACATTGTAAATCAATTATACTTCAATAAAAAAAAAAGTAACCAGAGAAGGGTAACTCAATATGAAGTAAAATAGAGTTAGAGAGTAAATTCTAAAAAAAAAAAAAAGGAGACAGTTTTAAGATTCTTACTCATGCTCATGCATATTCACTGAGGCATGTCCACTCCTGGGCAATCTGGGCATTTCTGGCCCCGAGACCACTCTACTCTATAAACTTGACCTTTCTTTCTTCCCTTCTCTCCTTCCCTTCCTCCCTCCCTCCCTGCCTTCCTTCCTTCCTTCTTCTTTTCTTTCTTTCTTCTTCATGTTGGTGTTAGAACATCAGCATGCTCCTGCTGTCCAATTTCTTAGTTTGTCTAAGAGGCGAGGCAGGATGAGTTTATTCTGTGGGAGTTCAGACAGGAGTTCCTGAAACCATAAAACAGCACAGTATGTCCCGCATAGACGCCTGTGACACCAGCTGAGCAAAGTATTAACTTTATAAATTACACTAATGCTTCCCAAACTTTAATGCATACAAATCCCCAATTCAGTTCAGTCACTCAGTCATGTCCGACTCTTTGCGACCCCATGAATTGCAGCACGCCAGGCCTCCCTGTCCATCACAAACTCCCGGAGTTCACTCAAACTCAAACTCATCGAGTCAGTGATGCCATCCAGCCATCTCATCCTCTGTCGTCCCCTTCTCCTCCTGCCCCCAATCCCTCCCATAATCAGAGACTTTTCCAATGAGTCAACTCTTCGCATGAGGTGGCCAAAGTACTAGAGTTTCAGCTTTAGCATCATCCCTTCCAAAGAACACCCAGGGCTGATCTCCTTTAGAATGGACTGGTTGGATCTCCTTGCAGTCCAAGGGACTCTCAAGAGTCTTCTCCAACACCACAGTTCAAAAGCATCAATTCTTCAGCGCTCAGCTTTCTTCACAGTCAAACTCTAACATCCATACATGACCACTGGAAAAACCATAGCCTTGACTAGATGGACCTTTGTTGGCAAAGTAATGTCTCTGCTTTTCAATATGCTATCTAGGTTGGTCATAACTTTCCTTCAAAGGAATAAGCATTTTTTTAATTTCATGGCTGCAGTCACCATCTGCAGTTATTTTGGAGCTCAAAAAAATAAACTCTGACACTGTTTCCACTGTTTCCCCGTCTATTTCCCATGAAGTGATGGGACCAGATGCCATGATCTTCGTTTTCTGAATGTTGAGCTTTAAGCCAACTTTTTCACTCTCCTCTTTCAATTTCATCAAGAGGATTTTTAGTTCCTCTTCACTTTCTGCCATAAGGGTGGTGTCATCTGCATATCTGAGGTTATTGATATTTCTCCCGGCAATCTGGAATCCAGCTTGTGCTACTTCCAGCCCAGCATTTCTCATGATGTACTCTGCATACAAGTTAAATAAGCAGGGTGACAATATACAGCCTTGACATATACTTTTCCTATCTGGAACCAGTCTGTTGTTCCATGTCCAGTTCTAACTGTTGCTTCCTGACCTGCATACAGGTTTCTCAAGAGGCAGGTCAGGTGGTCTGGTATTTCCATCTCTTTCAGAATTTTCCACAGTTTATTGTGATCCACACAGTCAAAGGCTTTGGCATAGTCAATAAAGCAGAAATAGATGTTTTTATGGAACTCTTTTGCTTTTTCCATGATCCAGAGGATGTTGGCAATTTGATCTCTGGTTCCTCTGCCTTTTCTAAAACCAGCTTGAACATCTGGAAGTTCACAGTTCACATATTGCTGGAGCCTGGCTTGGAGAATTTTGAGCATTACTTTACTAGCATGTGAGATGGGTGCAATTATGCAGCAGTTTGAGCATTATTTGGCATTGCCTTTCTTTAGGATTGGAATGCAAACTGACCTTTTCCAGTCCTGTGGCCACTGCTGAGTTTTCCAAATTGGCTGGCATATTGAGTGCAGCACTTTCACAGCATCATCTTTCAGGATTTGAAAGAGCTCAACTGGAATTCCATCACCTCCACTAGCTTTGTTCATAGTGATGCTTTCTAAGGCCCACTTGACTTCACATTCCAGGATGTCTGGCTCTAGGTGAGTGATCACACCATCGTGATTATCTGGGTAATGAAGATCTTTTTTGTACAATTCTTCTGTGTATTCTTGCCACCTCTTCTTAATATCTTCTGCTTCCGTTAGGTCCATACCTTTTCTGTCCTTTATCTAGTCTATCTTTGCAAGAAATGTTCCCTTGGTATCTCTAATTTTCTTGAAGAGATCTCTAGTCTTTCCCATTCTATTGTTTTCTTCTATTTCTTTGCATTGATCACTGAGGAAGGCTTTCTTATCTCTTCTTGCTATTCTTTGGAACTCTGCATTCAGATGCTTATATCTTTCCTTTTCTCCTTTGCTTTTCACTTCTCTTCTTTTCACAGCTATTTGTAAGGCCTCCCCAGACAGCCATTTTTCTTTTTTGCATTTCTTTTCCATGGGTATGGTCTTGAACCCTATCTCCTGTACAATGTCATGAACCTCAGTCCATAGTTCATCAGGCACTCTATCTATCAGATCTAGTCCCTTAAATCTATTTCTCACTTCCACTGTATAATCATAAGGGATTTGATTTAGGTCATACCTGAATGGTCTAGTGGTTTTCCCTACTTCCTTCAATTTCAGTCTGAATTTGGCAATAAGGAGCTCATGATCTGAGCCACAGTCAGCTCCCGGTCTTGTTTTTGCTGACTGTATAGAGCTTCTCCATCTTTGGCTGCAAAGAATGTAATCAATCTGATTTTGGTGTTGACCATCTGGTGATGTCCATGTATAGAGTCTTCTCTTGTGTTGTTGGAAGAGGGTGTTTGCTAAGACCAGTGTGTTTTCTTGGCAAAACTCTATTAGTCTTTGCCCTGCTTCATTCCATTCTCCAAGGCCAAATTTGCCTGTTACTCCAGGTGTTTCTTGACTTCCTACTTTTGCATTTCAGTCCCCTATAATGAAAAGGACATCTTTTGGGGGTGTTAGTTCTAAAAGGTCTTGTAGGTCTTCATAGAACCGTTCAACTTCAGCTTCTTCGGCATTACTGGTTGGGGCATAGACTTGGATTACTGTGATATTGAATGGTTTGCCTTGGAAACGCACAGAGATCATTCTGTGGTTTTTGAGATTGCATCCAAGTACTGCATTTTGGACTCTTTTGTTGACCATGATGGCTACTCCATTTCTTCTAAGGGATTCCTGCCCATAGTAGTAGATATAATGGTCATCTGAGTTAAATTCACCCATTCCAGTCCATTTTAGTTTGCTGATTCCTAGAATGCTGACATTCACTCTTGCCATCTCCTGTTTGACCACTTTCAATTTGTCTTGATTCGTGGACCTAACATTCCAGGTTCCTATGAAATATTGCTCTTTGCAACATCAGACCTTGCTTCTATAACCAGCCACATCCACAACTGGGTATTGTTTTTGCTTTGGCTCCATCCCTTCATTCTTTCTGGAGTTATTTCTCCACTGATCTCCAGTAGCATATTGGGCACCTACTGACCTGGGGAGTTCCTCTTTCAGTATCCTATCATTTTGCCTTTTCATACTGTTTATAGAGTTCTCAAGGCACAAATACTAAAGTGGTTTGCCATTCCCTTCTCCAGTGGACCACATTCTGTCAGACCTCTCCACCATGACCCGTCCATCTTGGGTGGCCCCACAGGCATGGCTTAGTTTCATTGAGTTAGACAAGGCTGTGGTCCTAGTGTGATTAGACTGACTAGTTTTCTGTGAGTATGGTTTCAGTGTGTCTGCCCCTCTGATGCCCTCTTGCAACACCTACAGTCTTACTTGGGTTTCTCTTACCTCGGACATGGACAAATCCCCAGGGATCTTATTAAATTATGGGTTCCTGATTCCGTCAAGCTGGGCTGGAGCCTGAAATGCTACATTTCAAATAAACTCCCAGATGTTGTTGGTTCTGCTGACTGACAGGATCCACTCTTTGAATAGCAAAGGATACACCACCGTCAAAGCATAGGGAAGCAAATTCTTACCTTCTTCAGTGGAGTGTATGAGAGAATGTTCACCTATCACCAGTCTGCCCATGGCTGCTTCCAGGTACCAAGTTCTAGGATTTGAAAGGGCATGTTGTGGTCTGACTGGTTGGTGAATAATATATTCATATACACTTCATCCTGACCCCCAGAGCATAAGCATCACACCATATTGAGTTTCCTTAAGGGTCTTTCAACTGAATTATGTATGAATAAGGCAGGATGAGAAGAGCAAATGGAAGAGATGAGAAGAGAGAAGTGTGTGCACTCACAGACCCAGCTCAGCCAAAGTCTCAGCATCCCAGTGCAGTGGAGATTGACTAGATGGTGATATAACCTATCTCCTGCTCATGGACCCACAGAAAAAAATACACTTATCAGTGTCTCTAAACATTCTGCCCAAAGGATTGCGGAAAATAGTGTTATATGATTCTTCCAAGACTGGCCTATAAAGTCCTCTTTTGTGTGATTCTTGACTCGGAGTCCCGTCTGCCATGGGAGCATCCAAGAAAGGGCTCCAAGGCCCTTAGAGAAAGGCAGTGTCACAAGAGTCCATGGGTCCTGAATCATGTGGCAGCCTGACCAGTGAACACTGATTGAGTTTTAACCACACACCAAAAAATGAATCAATATTGTCTAAGACCTTGAAATTTGAGGACTTAACTGTGTATCAGTCAAGTCCACCTAGTGACGAAACAGAAACAACCTTAAGTCTTTCAACAGAGGGAATTTAATATAAGGAATTGGTCACAGGAAAGATGAAAGAGCTTAGAACCCAAACGTGAGATGAGGAAGCAACCCTTTTTTAGCAACAACTGGGTGATAGTTCATTCTTAGTCTCAGCTGGATGACAGAAAGAGGCAGCTTTGTCAGAACTCATTACTGGAACTGCCTGGCTGAAGCTGGAATCCCTGTTGGAGCTGCCAGTCAGAGGTGGGACCACAAAGTTAGAGGTAATCTTGCAGGATCTAGGGCTCAAAGGAGACAGCCACTGCCAGAAGATTAAGAAAGTCAAAATTATCTTGGCTTCTGCTTTCCTCTGTCAAAACATCCCATTCATCTCACAACATGGGAACCAGTCAATAAGAAAGTTTGTAATATATTATTATCTATGATATGTAAAAGGATGAGGAAAGGCAGAATATGGATCTAAGAGAAAATAGGAAATTGGCCAGCTGTATTACCATCCTTAATATATTTGCCGTGGTCCCCATGGAGTTTCCTTGGGCTCGGTGGTGCCACGAAGATTGCTCAACCTTTGCTTGACTATTTCCTCAATATACCTTTGTCTGCCTTTGCTCAGTTATCCTACTTTGCAAAGAAAGACAAGTTTGTGGAATGCTCTCACATCCTAAGTCTCCAGAGTACAAGCAAGAATGACAACTGGCCATGTGTGTGTGTGTTAGTTGTTCAGTTGTGTCTAACGCTTTGTGAACCCATGGACTGTAGCCCACCAGGCTCCCCTGCCCATGGAATTCTCCCCACAAGAATACTGGAGTGGGTAGCCATTCCCTTCTCCAGGGTATCTTCCCAACCCAGGGATCAAACTTGGGTCTCCTGCATTGCAGGCAGATTCTTTACCATCTGAGCCACTGGTGAAGCCTGACATCTGGCCATAAGAAGGTACAAAGAAAACTTTAGCCTAAGCTTTACCACTTAAGTCTGTTAGCCTCAGCAAGTTATTATCAGTTGACCACCAGCAGGATGGGAACTAGTCAATACTCCGATCTTATTGTGAGAAAGAAATGAGATAATTTATGTAAAGAGCTTGATATAGTTATGATAGAGTTATATAGAGTTACACTGCTTGATAGAGTTATGCTTGGTATACGATGACCACTATTATTCACTCATTCACATACATACTTAGGGCCTTTGTTGTTGCTGTTCAATAGCTAAGTCATGTCTGACTCTTTGCGACCCCGTGGACTGCAGCACACCAGACTTCCCTGTCTTAGGGCCTATCACATACCAAAGTCTGTTCTATGGTAAAGTCTATGAATAAACAAAAGGCTATGACAAAAGACAAAATCCCTATCTTCCTTGAGCTAATACTTTAGTGAAGGTTAATGCCTTTTTCATCACATGGAAAGGAGAAAGAATTTACATTTACTAACAGGTTCTTTTCAGCTCTGAAATGTATAATTTTACTCAGAGGCACAGTTTCATTCAAATAAAGCTTAGTCAACACTTATAATCATTCAACTTTAGACATAAATTAACGTATGTTTCCTATTACTGGAGATAGGCCACATTAATGTAACTGGCACTTGCCAAGAAGCTGTGGTGAGGATTTTTCATTGGATAATTGGGTAATATCACATGGCCTCAAAAATCCCTTCTATGTTTATGATAAGTGCAACCTGTACTTAAAGCTGTTTAAGATCTGTCTTGCCCACCATAATATTTCCAACACCTAGCACAGTACCTGGTACTTAACAGGTACCTAGTAGATATTTGTTAAATAAATGATTGGTGGCTCTTTAATTCTTGGACTTACGCTTCTATTATTGTTGGCCGGGGTTTATTAGAGCATTTACCACCTTGTGTTGTTGTCACTATTTTATCTGTCTGTCGTCCATACTCATTTCTGATCTCCCTAAAGATGGGGGCTGTTTTCTTAATCTCTGCTAACCAAGACTGCACTCAACAAAAACCAAATATAGTTGACCTTTCAAAAACACAGGTGTTCAAAACCAGACAAAGATGACACAAAAAAAGAAAACTACAGGCCAATATCACTGGTGAACATAGATGCAAAAATCAACAAAATTCTAGCAAACAGAATCCAAGAACATATTAAAAAGATCATACATTATTACCAAGTGGGCTTTATCTCAGGGACACAAGGATTCTTTAATATTCACAAATTAATCAATGTGATACACCACATCAACAAATTGAAAGATAAAAACTATATGATTATCTCAATATGTGCAGAAAAAGCCTTTGACAAAATTCAACATCCATTTATGATTAAAAAAAAAAAAAAACAGAAAGCAAGTATAGAAGGAACATACCTCAACATAATAAAAGCCATATATGATAAACCCACAGCAAACATTATCCTCAATGGTGAAAAATTGAAAGCATTTCTGCTAAACTCAGGAACAAGACAAGGGTGCCCACTCTCACCACTACTATTCAACATAGTTTTGGAAGTTTTAGCCACAGTAATCAGAGAAGAAAAATAAATAAAAGGAATCCAGATTGGAAAAGAAGTAAACTCTCACTGTTTGCAGATGACATGATCCTCTACATAGAAAACCCTCAAGGTACCACCAGAAAATTACTAGAGCTAATCAATGAATATAGTAAAGCTTCAGGATATAGCATTAATACACAGAAATCCCTTGCATTCCTATACACTAACAATGAGAAAACAGAAAGAGAAATTAAGGAAACAATTCCATTCACCATTGCAATGAAAGTAATAAAATACTTAGGAATAAATCTACCTAAAGAAACAAAAGACCTATATATAGAAAACTATAAAACACTCATGAAAGAAATCAAAGATGACACAAATAGATGGAGAAATATACCATGTCCATGGATCAGACCATGGTAACAGAAATATACCATGTCCATGGATCAATATAGTGAAAATGAGTATACTACCCACAGCAATCTATAGATTCAATGCAATCCCTAACAAGCTACCAACATTATTTTTCACAGAACTAGAACAAATAATTTTACAATTTGTATGGAAATACAAAAAACCTCGAATAGCCAAAGCAATCTTGAGAAAGAAGAATGGAACTGGAGGAGTCAACCTGCCTGACTTCAGACTATACTACAAAGCTACAGTCATCAAGACAGTATGGTGCTGGCACAAAGACAGAAATATAGATCAGTGGAATAAAATAGAAAGCCCATAGAGGAGGAGGAGCCAAGATGGTGGAGGAATAGGACGGGGAGACCACTTTCCCCTTGACAAATTCATCAAAAGAACATTTAAATGCCAAGTAAATTCCACAAAACAACTTCTGAATGCTGGCAGAGGACATCAGGCACCCAGAAAAGCAGCCCATTGTCTTCGAAAGGAGGTAGGAAAAAATATAAAAGACAAAGAGACAAAAGAGGGAGGGACGGAACTGTGTCCCAGGAAGGGAGTCTCAAAAAGAGAGAAGTTTCCAAACACCACAAAACACTCTCACTGCCGAGTCTGTGCCGAGCCTTGGAAGTACAGAGGGCAACATAACAGGGAGGAAAAATAAATAAACAATTAAAACCCACAGAGTACAAGCCCAACGGTAACTCCACCAGTAGAGAAGCAGCACAGACGCCTGCACCCGCCACTAGCAACCGGGGGCTGGGCAGGGAGGCGCGGACTGCATTGCTTAGGGTAAGGATCTGGCCTGAATGCCCCGAGCACTATCTGAGCTAACTAATTTGGGCTAGCAAACCAGACTATGGGATAACTACCACGCGAAAAGCCAGCCCTAACCTAAGACACCGCCAGGCCCATGCACAGAACAAAGGACTGAACAGAGATAGCCGGCTGCAGACCATCCCCCTCCGGTGACAGCCAGCCAGAGCCAGAAGGGGAAAATCTCAGCCCCAGAGAGACATTATCTTCAAAACCGTAAGCAGGCTTCCTTGCTAACTAAGACTTCTTGGGGTTCTGGACGGTCAACATCCTCCTGAGAAGGTGTGCCAGTTGTACACCCAGAAAACCAAGCGGCAGGGAGGCGATAAGTCGCAGCAACTGCACTCACCAAACACATCATCACCTGAGCTGCTCGGATCTGGGAAGGGCACAAAACGCAGGTCCAAGCGAGTCTGCGCCTCTGAGAACTACCCGAGTGCCTGAACCTGAGAGGCTTAGACCTGGGAGGTGCATACAGCCCAGGGCCAGCCTCAGATGGTTCCCGGCAGAGCAACCTAGAGCCTGAGCAGTGTGGGCAGGGAGGGTACATGAGTGGGGGGCAGGCCCAGTGTGGTTGAGGCACTGCGAGCACACACCAGTGTTATTTGTTTGCAGCATCCCTCCCTCCCCACAGCGCGGCTGAACAAGTGAGCCTAAAAAAAAAAAAAAAAAGTGTCCACCACCACCCCCTTTGTGTCAGGGCAGAAATCAGACACTGAAGAGACCAGCAAACAGAAGAAGCTATAACAGAGGGAACCGCCTTGGAAGCGACAGGCAATAGATTAAAACCCTGTCGTTAGTACCACTACATAGGAAGGGGCCTATAGATGTTGAGAAATATAAGCCAGACCAAGGAACTAGCCGAAAATGAACTGACCCCACAATACCCACAACAACACCAGAGTAAATCTTAGATATATTTTTAGTATTTTTATGATAATTCTTTCTTTCTTTTTTTTTAAATTTTTTTAAAATTTTAAGCCCCCTATTACTTCTTTAATTTTCACTTTTATAACCTACTATTACTCTGCAAAAAAAAAAAAAAAACCCTATTTTTTAATAGCAAACTTCATATATATATATTTTTATAATTTTTGTGACTTTTTTTTCTCTTTCTTTCTCTTCTTCCTTTCTTTAACATTGTATTTCTGAAATTCCAAACTCTACTCTAGATTTTTAATTTATGCTTTTCAGTATTTGTTATCAATTTTGTACTTATGTTTTCTTTATAATTTTTGTGGCTTTGTTTGTTTGGTTTTTTTTTCTTTTTCTTTTTCTTCTTCTTTTCTTTAACATTGTATTTTTGAAATTCAAAACTTTACTCTAGATTTTTAATTTTTGCTTTTTGGTATTTGTTATCAGTTTTGTACCTTTAAGAACCCAATCTTCAGTACACATTTTTTTTACTTGGGAGCGAGATTACTGGCTTGACTGCTCTCTCCTCCTTTTTCTCCACCAAGTTGCCTGTGTATCCTCCCTAACCCCTCTCTACTCTACCCAACTCTATGAATTTCTGTGTGTTCCAGATGGTGGAGAACACTTAGGGAACTGATTACCGGCTGGATCTGTCTCTCTCCTTTTCATTCCCCCCTTTTATTCTCCTGGCCACCTTTGTCTCCTTCCTCCTTCTTCTCTTCTCTGTATAACTCCGTGAACATCTCTGAGCAGTCCAGTTGTGGAGTGCACATAAGGAAGTGATTACTGGTTAGCCCGCTCTCTCCTCTATTGATTCCACCTCATCTCATTCGGGTCATCTCTAACTCCCTCCTCCCTCTTCTCTTCTCCATGTAACTCTGTGAACCTTTCTGGGTGTCCCACACAGTGAAGAAACTTTTCATCTTTAACCTAGATGTTTTGTCAATGGTGCTGTATAGAAGGAGAAGTTTTGAGACTATGGTAAAAATAAGACCGAAAACTGGAAGTAGGAGGCTTAAGTCCAAACCCTGACTCCAGGGAACTCCTGACTCCAGGGAACATTAATTGACAGGAGCTCATCAAACGCCTCCATACCTACACTGAAACCAAGCACCACACAAGGGCCAACAAGTTCCAGGGCAAGACATACCAAGAAAATTCTCCAGCAACACAGGAACACAGCCCTGAGCTCCAATATACAGGCTGCCCAAAGTCACCCCAAAACCATAGACATCTCATAACTCATTACTGGACACTTCATTGCACTCCAGAGAGAAGAAATACAGCTCCACCCACCAGAACACTGACACAAGCTTCCCTAACCAAGAAACCTTGACAAGCCACCTGTACAAACCCACACACAGCAAGGAAATGCCACAATAAAGAGAACTCCACAAACTGCCAGAATACAGAAAGGACACCCCAAAGTCAGCAATTTAAACAAGATGAAGAGACAGAGGAATACCCAGCAGATAAAGGAACAGGATAAATGCCCACCAAACCAACAAAAGAGGAAGAGATAGGGAATCTACCTGATAAAGAATTTCGAATAATGATAGTGAAATTGATCCAAAATCTTGAAATCAAAATGGAATCACAGATAAATAGCCTGGAGACAAGGATTGAGGAGATGCAAGAAAGGTTTAAGAAGGACCTAGAAGAAATAAAAAAGAGTCAATATATAATGAATAATGCAATAAATGAGATCAAAAACACTCTGGAGGCAACAAATAGCAGAATAACAGAGGCAGAAGATAGGATTAGTGAATTAGAAGATAGAATGGTAGAAATAAATGAATCAGAGAGGATAAAAGAAAAACGAATTAAAAGAAATGAGGACAATCTCAGAGACCTCCAGGACAATATTAAATACTACAACATTCGAATCATAGGCGTCCCAGAGGAAGAAGACAAAAAGAAAGACCATGAGAAAATACTTGAGGAGATAATAGTTGAAAACTTCCCTAAAATGGGGAAGGAAATAATCACCCAAGTCCAAGAAACCCAGAGAGTCCCAAACAGGATAAACCCAAGGAGAAACACCCCAAGACACATATTAATCAAATTAACAAAGATCAAACACAAAGAACAAATATTAAAAGCAGTAAGGGAAAAACAACAAATATCACACAAGGGAATTCCCATAAGGATAACAGCTGATCTTTCAATAGAAACTCTTCAAGCCAGGAGGGAATGGCAAGACATACTTAAAGTGATGAAAGAAAATGACCTACAGCCCAGATTACTGTACCCAGCAAGGATCTCATTCAAATATGAAGGAGAAATCAAAAGCTTTACAGACAAGCAAAAACTGAGAGAATTCAACACCACCAAACCAGCTCTCCAACAAATGCTAAAGGATATTTTCTAGACAGGAAACACAAAAAGGGTGTATAAACTCAAACTCAAAATAATAAAATAAATGGCAACGGGATCATACTTATCAATAATCACCTTAAACGTAAATGGGTTGAATGCCCCAACCAAAAGACAAAGACTGGCTGAATGGATACAAAAACAAGACCCCTACATATGTTGTCTACAAGAGACCCACCTCAAAACAGGGGACACATACAGACTGAAAGTGAAGGGCTGGAAAAAGATTTTCCATGCAAATAGAGACCAAAAGAAAGCAGGAGTAGCAATACTCATATCAGATAAAATAGACTTTAAAACAAAGGCTGTGAAAAGAGACAAAGAAGGTCACTACATAATGATCAAAGGATCAATCCAAGAAGAAGATATAACAATTATAAATATATATGTACCCAACATAGGAGCACCGCAATATGTAAGACAAATGCTAACAAGTATGAAAGGAGAAATTAACAATAACACAATAATAGTGGGAGACTTTAATACCCCACTCACACCTATGGATAGATCAACTAAACAGAAAATTAAAAAGAAACACAAACTTTAAATAATACAATAGACCAGTTAGACCTAATTGATATCTATAGGACATTTCATCCCAAAACAATGAATTTCACCTTTTTCTCAAGCGCACACAGAACTTTCTCCAGGATAGATCACATCCTGGGCCATAAAGCTAGCCTTGGTAAATTTTTTAAAAATTGAAATCATTCCAAGCATCTTTTCTGACCATAATGCAGTAAGATTAGATCTCAATTACAGGAGAAAAACTATTAAAAATTCCAACATATGGAGGCTGAACAACACGCTGCTAAATAACCAACAAATCACAGAAGAAATCAAAAAAGAAATCAAAATTTGCATAGAAACGAATGAAAATGAAAACACAACAACCCAAAACCTGTGGGACACTATAAAAGCAGTCCTAAGGGGAAAGTTCATAGCAATACAGGCATACCTCAAGAAAGAAGAAAAATGTCAAATAAATAACCTAAATCTACATCTAAAGCAACTAGAAAAGGAAAAAATGAAGAACCCCAGGGTTAGTAGAAGGAAAGAAATCTTAAAAAATAGGGCAGAAATAAATGCAAAAGAAACAAAAGAGACCATAACAAAAATCAACAAAGCCAAAAGCTGATTCTTTGAAAGGATAAATAAAATTGACAAACCGTTAGCCAGATTCATCAAGAAACAAAGGGAGAAAAATCAAATCAATAAAATTAGAAATGAAAATGGAGAGATCACAACAGACAACACAGAAATACAAAGGATCACAAGAGACTATCAGCAATTATATGCCAATAAAATGGTCAACGTGGAAGAAATGGACAAATTCTTAGAAAAGTACAACTTTCCAAAACTGGACCAGGAAGAAATAGAAAATCTTAACAGACCCATCACAAGCACGGAAATTGAAACTGTAATCAGAAATTTTCCAGCAAACAAAAGCCCAGGTCCAGATGGCTTCACAGCTGAATTCTACCAAAAATTTAGAGAAGAGCTAACACCTATCCTACTCAAACCCTTCCAGAAAATTGCAGAGGAAAGTAAACTTCCAAACTCATTCTATAAGGCCACCATCACCCTAATATGAAAACTTGACAAAGATGCCACACACACACACACACACACACACACAAACTAGAGGCCAATATCACTGATGAACATAGATGCAAAAATCCTTAACAAAATTTTAGCAATCAGTATCCAACAACACATTAAAAAGATCATACACCATGACCAAGTGGGCTTTATCCCAGGGATGCAAGGATTCTTCAATATCCACAAATCAATGTAATACGTCACATTAAAAAATTGAAAAATAAAAACCATATGATTATCTCAATAGATGCAGAGAAAGCCTTTGACAAAATTCAACATCCATTTATGATAAATTTCCTCCAGAAAGCAGGAATAGAAGGAGCATACCTCAACATAATAAAAGCTATATATGACAAACCCACAGCAAACATTATCCTCAATGGTGAAAAATTGAAAGCATTTCCTCTAAAGTCAGGAACAAGACAAGGGTGCCCACTTTCACCATTACTATTCAACATAGTTCTGGAAGTTTTGGCCATAGCAATCAAAGCAGAAAAAGAAATAAAAGGAATCCAAATTGGAAAAGAAGAAGTAAAACTCTCACTGTTTGCAGATGACATGATCCTCTACATAGAAAACCCTAAAGACTCCACCAGAAAATTACTAGAATTAATCAATGAATATAGTGAAGTTGTAGGATATAAAATTAACACAGAGAAATCTCTTGCATTCCTATACACTAATAATGAGAAAACAGAAAGATAAATTAAGGAAACAATTCCATTCACCATTGCAACCAAAAGAATAAAATACTTAGGAATATATCTACCTAAAGAAACTAAAGACCTATATATAGAAAACTATAAAACACTGGTGAAAGAAATCAAAGAGGATACTAATAGATGGAGAAATATACCATGTTCATGGATTGGAAGAATCAATATAGTGAAAGTGAGTATACTACACAAACCAATTTATATATTCAATGCAATCCCTATCAAGCTACCAACGGTATTCTTCACAGAGCTAGAACAAATAATTTCACAATTTGTATGGAAATACAAAAAACCTCGAATAGCCAAAGTAATCTTGAGAAAGAAAAATGGAACTGGAGGAATCAACCTGCCTGACTTCAGGCTCTACTACAAAGCCACAGTCATCAAGACAGTATGGTACTGGCACAAAGACAGAAATATAGATCAATGGAACAAAATAGAAAGCCCAGAGATAAATCCATGCACATATGGACACCTTATCTTTGACAAAGGAGGCAAGACTATACAATGGAGAAAAGACAATCTCTTTAACAAGTGGTGCTGGGAAAACTGGCCAACCACTTGTAAAAGAATGAAACTAAAACACTTTCTAACACCATACACAAAAATAAACTCAAAATGGATTAAAGATATAAACGTAAGACCAGAAACTATAAAACTCCTAGAGGAGAACAAGGGCAAAACACTCTCCGACATACATCACAGCAGGATCCTCTATGACCCACCTCCCAGAATATTGGAAATAAAAGCAAAAATAAACAAATGGGACCTAATTAAACTTGAAAGTTTCTGCACATCAAAGGAAACTATTAGCAAGGTGAAAAGGCAGCCTTCAGAATGGGAGAAAATAATAGCAAATGAAGCAACCGACAAACAACTAATCTCAAAAATATACAAGCAACTCCTACAGCTCAACTCCAGAAAAATAAATGACCCAATCAAAAAATGGGCCAAAGAACTAAATAGACATTTCTCCAAAGAAGACATACAGATGGCTAACAAACACATGAAAAGATGCCCAACATCACTCATTATCAGAGAAATGCAAATCAAAACCACTATGAGGTACCATTTCACGCCAGTCAGAATGGCTGCGATCCAAAAGTCTACAAGCAATAAATGCTGGAGAGGGTGTGGAGAAAAGGGAACCCTCTTACACTGTTGGTGGGAATGCAAACTAGTACAGCCACTATGGAGAACAGTGTGGAGATTCCTTAAAAAACTGGAAATACACCTGCCTTATGATCCAGCAATCCCACTGCTGGGCATACACACTGAGGAAACCAGAAGGGAAAGAGACACGTGTACCCCAATGTTCATCGCAGCACTGTTTATAATAGCCAGGACATGGAAGCAACCTAGATGTCCATCAACAGATGAATGGATAAGAAAGCTGTGGTACATATACACAATGGAGTATTACTCAGCCATTAAAAAGAACACATTTGAATCAGTTCTAATGAGGTGGATGAAACTGGAGCCTATTATACGGAGTGAAGTAAGCCAGAAAGAAAAACACCAATACAGTATACTAATGCATATATATGGAATTTAGAAAGATGGTAACAATAACCCTGTATACGAGACAGCAAAAGAGACACTGATGTATAGAACAGTCTTTTGGACTCTGTGGGAGAGGGAGAGGGTGGGATGATTTGGGAAAATGGCATTGAAACATGTATAATATCATATATGAAACGAGTCGCCAGTCCAGATTTGATGCACGATACTAGATGCTTGGGGCTGGTGCACTGGGACTACCCAGAGGGATGGTACGGGGAGGGAGGAGGGAGGAGGGTTCAGGATTGGGAACACATGTATACCTGTGGCGGACTCATGTTGATATATGGCAAAGCCAATACAATATTGTAAAGTTAAAAATAAAATAAAATAAATTTTAAAAAAAGCCCATAGATAAACCCATGCACCTATGGCCACCTTATCTTTGACACAGGAGGCAAGAATATACAATGGAGAAAAGACAATCTCTTCAGCAAGTGTTGCTGGGAAAACCAGTCAACCACCTGCAAAAGAATGAAATTAGAACACTTTCTAACACCATACACAAAAATAAACTCAAAATGGATTAAAGATCTAAATGTAAGACCAGAAACTATAAAACTTCTAGAGTAAAACATAGGCAAAACACTCTCTGACATAAATCACAGCAGTATACTCTATGACCCACCTCCCAGAGTAATGGAAATAAAAGCAAAAATACACAAATGGGACCTAATTAGGCTTAAAAGCTTTTGCACAACAAAGGAAACTTACTGGGAGAAAATAATAGCAAATGAAGCAACTGACAAAGGATTAATCTCAAAAATATACAAGCAGCTCATGTAGCTCAATACCGAAAAATAAATGACCCAATCAAAAAGTGGGCCAAGGAACTAAACAGACATTTCTCCAAAGAAGACATACAGATGGCTAACAAACACATGAAAAGATGCTCAATGTCTCTCATCAGAGAAATGAAAATCAAAACCACAATGAGGTATCATCTCAGGCCAGTCAAAATGGCTGCTCTCAAAAAGTCTCAGTTCAGTTCAGTCGCTCAGTCATGTCCAACTCTTTGCGACCCCATGAATCTCAGCACGCCAGGCCTCCCTGTCCATCACCAACTCCCGGAGTTCACTCAAACTCACGTCCATCGAGTCGGGGATGCCATCCAGCCAAGTCATCTTTTGTCATCCCCTTCTCCTCCTGCCCCAATCCCTCCCAGCATCAGAGTCTTTTCCAGTGAGTCAACTCTTCGCATGAGGTGACCAACGTACTGGAGTTTCAGCTTCAGCATCAGTCCTTTCTAAGAAATCCCAGGACTGGTCTCCTTTAGAATAGACTGGTTGGATCTCCTTGCAGTCCAAGGGACTCTCAAGAGTCTTCTCCAACACCACAGTTCAAAAGCACCAATTCTTCAGTGCTCAGCTTTCTTCACAGTTCAAATCTCATATCCATACATGATCACTGGAAAAACCATAGACTTGACTAGATGGACCTTTGTTGGCAACGTAATGTCTCTGCTTTTTAATATGCTATCTAGGTTGGTCATAGTGAAGTGAAGCTGCTCAGTCGTGTCCGACTCTTTCCAACCCCATGTACTGTAGTCTACCAGGCTCTACTGTCCATGGGATTTTCCAGGCAATAGTACTGGAATGGATTGCCATTTCCTTCTCCAGGGGATCTCCATGACCCAGGGATCGAACCTGGGTCTCCCGCAATGTAGACAGACACTTTACTGTCTGAGCCATCTAAAGCCAAGTCTACAAACAATAAATGCTGGAGAAGATACAGAGAAAAGGGAACCCTCTTACACTGTTGGTGGGAATGCAACTAGTATAGCAACTATGGAGAACAGTGTGGAGATTCCTTAAAAACTTGAAATAGAACTACCATATGACCCAGCAATCCCACTGCTGGGCATCACACTGAGGAAACCAGAATTAAAAGAGACATGTGTACCCCAATGTTCATCTCAGCACTGTTTATAATAGCCAGTACATGGAAGCAACCTAGATGTCCATTGGCAGATGAATGGATAAGAAAGCCATGGTGCATATACACAATGGAATATTACTCAGCCATTAAAAAGAATGCATTTGAATTCGTTCCAAAGAGGTGGATGAAACTGGAGCCTATTATACAGAGTGAAGTAAGCCAGAAAGTAAAACACCAATGCAGTGTATTAGCACATATATATGGAATTTAGAAAGATGGTAACAATGACCCTATATGTGAGACAGCAAAAGAAACACAAATATAAAGAAGACTTTTGGACTCTGTGGGAGAAGGCAAGGGTGGAATGATTTGAGAGAATAACATTGAATCATGTATATTACCATACATAAAACAGATCAACAGTCCAAGTTTGATGCATTAAATAGGACATTCAAAGCTGGTGTACTGGGACAATGCTGAGGGATGGGATAGGGAGAGAGGTGGGGGGGGGGGGGGTTCAGGATGGGGGACACAGGTACACCCATGGCTGATTCATGTCAATGTACGGCAAAAACCACTACAATATTGTAAAGTAATTAGCCTCCAATTAAATTAACAAATTAATTAAAAAAAAAAAAAACACAGGTGTTGGGATGCCAACCATCCACACTGTCAAAAATTCATGTATAATTTATAGGCAGCCCTGTCTATATTCAACCTCTCAATCCTGGTTGAATCCAGGGATTCAACCAACCTTGGATTATGGAGTATTTACTATTGAAAAAATCTGCACATAAGGGGACCAGTGCAGTTCAAACCTGTGTTGTTCAAGGACCAGTTATACTAAGTGAATGTTTGTTGGAGGGAGGCAGGACAATATATGAGCAAATGAATGAAATTTTTGATCCAAATTTTTGTTATTAATAAACATATCAACTACACATCTCTTGTTAGAGATTCACTTTTTAAAAAATGAAGACATTAGTGATAAAGACCTATTAGCAAAATGGCAGAAGGGATTCTGGGGTCCTGGGAGAAAGTTGACAATGGAAATAATTGCTAATATTCCAGACAAGATATTTTGTAATGGTCAAGTTAGAGCAAAAACCTACTATGTTCACAACCCCTCATTGAGTGCTGAGAGGCAACAATTCAAATTTTCCAGAATTCATGATCAAGGTTGGAGTCCAGCAGACTTTTTCTGCATAGGGCCAGAGAGTAAATATTCTCAGCTTTGCAGGCCATCTATCCCCATTGCAACCACTCAACTCTGTTATAGAGCAAAAGTACCCATAGATGATATGTAAGCAAGTGGGTGTAACTGCATTCCAATAAAATTGTTTATGGACATTGGTACTTGAATATCACATAGGTTTCACATGTCATGAAATATTATTGCCCTTTTTGTTTCTTAAATAAGTGAGGCACAGGGGACTTTTAGGGAGGTGAAGCTATTCTGTACAACACTGTAATGGTACCTTTGTCAAACTCTTAGAACGTACAACACAAAGAATGTAAACTGTGAGCTTTAGTGAATAATGAAGTGTTAATATTGGCTTACTAATTTTAACAAATAAACCACTAAGGCAAGATATGAATAGGGGAAATTGTGTGCCAGAGGTCACAAGCTGGGGGAGGTAGGTACATGGAACTCTATGTACTATTCATTCCATCTTTCTGTAAATCCAAAACTACACTAAATATGTGTGTGTGTGTGTGTGTGTGTGTGTGTGTGTGTGTATCATGTGAAGGCTGTTTTGTGAGGCCCCAGGTAGCATGCCTTCTATGGGGTCGCACAGAGTTGGACATAACTGAAGCGACTTAGCAGCAGCAGCAGGTAGCATGGTGATTTATTTGGGCCCAACAGTAATGGGAGTAGTCTGGCAGGTAGTCAGGGACACCACTCGCTCTGGTCTTCACGGAGATGAGTTGGGGTCCTGGCCTGCCCATTGTCTTCTCACAGAGCATTAATCAAGGTTTTCTGCAGAAATCAGCAGATAGGATCAGAAGTCTCCAGATTTTTTAAATGCTGTGGAATAACTTTATGTTTACTCCAGAGACTGATCCTAATACAAGGGAAGAGAAGCAAGGGTAAGAAGGGAAGTAGGGCTATTAAAGAAGGAAAAAGGAGCAAACACCCAGATCGAGCTCTGTTCACCTGCATTTCCAGCTCTCACTCCACATTCTCTAAATCAGAGCCTCTGAAAAGCAGCAGAAACACACTTCTTTGTCCCTTCTCTGCCATCAGAGACTGAGTATGACTTGAAGGTGAAGTTCAGACAAATACACAGGCCATTGTGCTCTCAGAAGACAGAAAGGAACTCAAGACTTCCGTTGAAATGGTTTCCTTCCTTAGATTGGTGCGGATTTAACAAGAGCTTACCACCTTTCAGGCCCTGTGCTGGGCGAAGCTGAGAAAAGCAAGCAGAATTGTGTGTCCCTGTCATCAGGGAACTTATGAAGTAACATATTTAGACCCTAGGAAACTATCTTTATTCCCTCTTGGGATAAATCAATTTGCTGCCACCGTGCTTTAGTGTATCAGTTCAATTCAGTTGAGTCGCTCAGTCGTGTCCGACTCTCTGCAACCCCATGAATCGCAGCACACCAGGCCTCCCTGTCCATCACCAACTCCCGGAGTTCACTCAGACTCACGTCCATCGAGTCAGTGATGCCATCCAGCCATCTCATCCTCTGTCGTCCCCTTCTCCTCCTGCCCCCAACCCCTCTCAGCATCAGAGTCTTTTCCAATGAGTCAACTCTTCACATGAGGTGGCCAAAGTACTGGAGTTTCAGCTTTAGCATCATTCCCTCCAAAGAAATCCCAGGGCTGATCTCCTTCAGAATGGACTGGTTGGATCTCCTTGCAGTCCAAGGGACTCTCAAGAGTCTTCTCCAACACCACAGTTCAAAAGCATCAATTCTTTGGCTTTCAGCCTTCTTCACAGTCCAACTCTCACATCCATACATGACCACAGGAAAAACCATAGCCTTGACTAGACAAACCTTTGTTGGCAAAGTAATGTCTCTGCTCTTGAATATGTTATCTAGGTTGGACATAACTTTCCTTCCAAGGAGTAAGCATCTTTTAATTTCATGGCTGCAGTCACCATCTGCAGTAATTTTGGAGCCCAGAAAAATGAAGTCTGACACTGTTTCCACTGTTTCCCCATGTATTTCTCATGAAGTGATGGGACCAGATGCCATGATCTTTGTTTTCTGAATGTTAGCTTTAAGCCAACTTTTTCACTGTCCTCTTTCACTTTCATTAAGAGGCTTTTTAGTTCCTCTTCACTTTCTGCCATAAGGGTGGTATCATCTGCATATCTGAGGTTATTGATATTTCTCCCGGCAATCTTGATTCCAGCTTGTGCTTCTTCCCGCCCAGCATTTCTCATGATGTACTCTGCATATAAGTTAAATAAGCAGGGTAACAATATACAGCCTTGACATACTCCTTTTCCTATTTGGAACCAGTCTGTTGTTCCATGTTCTGTTCTAACTGTTGCTTCCTGACCTGCATACAAATTTCTCAAGAGGCAAGTCAGGTGGTCTGGTATTCCCATCTCTTTCAGAATTTCCCACAGTTTATTAAGGTAAGCACAATTTTGATGGAAACTCCCTCAAATTCCTACTCCAAGCTATCACCCCAGGACCAGCCTCTGCTCCTGAGCTGTCCATATGGTAGCAACTAGCCATACAAGGCCACTGAGCATTCAAAATATGCCTTGGATATTGGAGAAACTGAATTTTTTTACTTTAATTCTCATTTAATAGCTGATACTCAATCCAGGCCCTGGTGACTTAGCAGTACAGAATCTGCCTGCCAATGCAAGAGATGCGGGTTTGATCCCTGGGTCAGGAAGATCCCCTGAAGGAGGAAATGGCAATCCACTCCAGTATTCTTGCCTGGAGAATCCCATGGACAGAGGAGCCTGGTCCATGTGACAGTACAGGGGGTCACAAAGAGTCAGACACGACTTAGCAACTAAACACCACACATTCGATCCAGTTATTGGGAAACATTTAGGTGTCTTTGAGTATGTGAACTGACTTTTTTTAATATAAATTTATTTATTTTAATTGGAGACTAATTACTTTACAATATTGTATTGGTTTTGCCATACATCAACATGAATCCACCACGGGTGCACACATGTTCCCCATCCTGAACCCCCCTCCCACCTGCCTCCCCAGACCATCCCTCTGGGTCATCCCAGTGCACCAGCCCCAAGCATCCTGTATCCTGCATTGAACCTGGACTGGCAATTCGTTTCACATATGATATTACACATGTTTCAATACCATTCTCTCAAATCCTCCCACCCTCTCCCTCTCCCACAGAGTCCATAAGGTTGTTCTATACATCTGTGTCTCTTTTGCTGTCTCTCATACAAGGTTATCGTTACCATCTTTCTAAATTCCATATATATGCATTAGTATATGTATTGGTGTTTTTCTTTCTGGCTTACTTCACTCTGTATAATAGACTCCAGTTTCATTCACCTCATTAGAACTGATTCAGATGTATTCTTTTTAATGGCTGGGTAATACTCCATTGTGTGTATGTACCACAGCTTTCTTTTTTGAATTTTTTTTAAATTTTATTTTATTTTTAAACTTTACATAGTTGTATTAGTTTTGCCAAATATCAAAATGAATCCGCCACAGGTATACATGTGTTCCCCATCCTGAACCCTCCTCCCTCCTCCCTCCCCATACCATCCCTCTGGGTCATCCCTGTGCACTAGCCCCAAGCATCCAGTATCATGCATCAAACCTGGACTGGCAACTCATTTCTTACATGATATTTTACATGTTTCAATGTCATTCTCCCAAATCTTCCCACCCTCTCCCTCTCCCACAGAGTCCATAAGACTGTTCTATACATCAGTGTCTCTTTTGCTGTCTCGTACACCGGGTTATTATTACCATCTTTCTAAATTCCATATATATGCATTAGTATACTATATTGATGTTTTTCCTTCTGGCTTACTTCACTCTGTATAATAGGCTCCAGTTTCATCCACCTCATTAGAACTGATTCAAATGTATTCTTTTTAATGGCTGAGTAATACTCCATTGTGTATATGTACCATAGCTTTCTTACCCATTCATCTGCTGATGGACATCTAGGTTGCTTCCATGTCCTGGCTATTATAAACAGTGCTGCGATGAACATTGGGGTACACATGTTTCTTTCATGAATTGACTTTTTTAACCATAAATTTTATAAAATCTAAATACAAGGAGATCAAACCAGTCAGTCCTAAAGGAAAGCAACACTGAATATTCATTGAAAGGATTGATGCTGAAGTTGAAGCTCCAGGGCTTTGGCCACCCGATGCAAACAGCTGACTCATTGAAAGAGACCAGTGCTGGGAAAAATTGAGGGCAGGAGAAGAAGGGGGCAAGAGAGGATGAGATGGTTGGATGGCATCACTGACTCAGTGGACATGAGTTTGAGTAAACTCTGGAAGTTGGTGATGGACAAAGGAAGCCTGGTGTGCTGCAGTCCATGGGGTTTCAAAGAGTTGGACATGACTTAGTGACTGAACAACAACAAAATACAGGTCAAAGGTTTCCCATGAAGATTTAACATTCAAATCAAAATGTGCCATAAGTAAAAATGCACACTGGAATTCAGACTCAGTATGAAAAAAACTGTTATTAATTTGTCATTGATTACATGTTGATGTCATTGTTTTGATATATTAGAATAAATAAAGTAGATTACTTAAATTAATTTCACGTTAGCTTGCATTATGTTTCTAGCATACAGCACTGCTCTAGACTTATTATAGTTTCCTAGCTGATCTTCAACCTCCAGTGACTCCTTCATCTGATGAAGTTTGCTCCTTCATCTCTCTTTACTAGAAAGTTCCTATTCAAGTTCTCTTTTTCACATTGTCTTTTTCCATTTAGTGCCTCCCTTACAGTTACCTGTCATGACAAATTATCATCTCTAAGATTGTAGTCAGGACTCCCAACAGTGTCTCAGCTCCACAGAGCCCACACCTCCCCATGGACTGTACCTCTGCAATCTCGTATTTACTTCCTACCATGTTGCCTTTGGGGCTTCCCAGGTGGTGCTATTGGTAGAGAACCTACCCACCAATGCAAGAGACGCAGGTTCAATCCCTGGGTTGGGAAGATCCCCTGGAGAAGAAATTGGCAACCCACTCCAATATTCTTGCCTGGAAAATCCCATGGACAGAGGGGCCTGGTGGGCTATAGTCTATGGGGTCGCAAAGAATTGGACACGACTGAGTATGCATGTGCACACACACACAAGGAAGGATGTTGCCTTGGTTTCAGCTAAACAAATGCTCTGCCAAATATTAGTGTCTTCATACGTTTACCCCTTCCCCAAACTTTCCTTTCCTTAAATTCCATCAGTTCTCCTCTCTAATCCACAGCTTCCACCTCCTTCAAGGTATGTATCAAAAGCCAGGTCTTCCAGAAATCATTCTGGTAATAACATGAGCCCTGCCCCCTTTCAGTTCAGTTCAGTTCAGTCACTCAGTCATGTCTGACTCTTTGCAACCCCTTGGACTGCAACATGCCAGGCCTCCCTGTCCATCACCAACTCCTGAAGCTTACTCAAACTCATGACAATGATGATCAAGTCGGTGATGCCATCCAACCATCTCATCCTCTGTTGTTCCCTTCTCCTCCTACCTTCAATCTTTCCCAGCATCAGGTCCTTTCAAATGAGTCAGTTCTTCACTTCAGGTGGCCAAAGTATCACTGCCCCTTTCCCTCATTCTCAATGACTAGACCTTTAGGTCCGGCTGTAGCACAGTGTCAGTGTCTCTGATTGCTGGCCCACAGCTCTTGTGCAAGCTGCTCTGTGCCCATTATGGTGTCTCAGGTGGCCAACAGGTTCCCATAGAATGTACCGTGCCTGCTCAGTTTTATATCCTCCAACAATACCTTCTGCAGTACTTAATAGATGTTTGTGAATGAACAGTCGATACTACAATAAACCCTAATGAAAGATGTGTCTAGCAGAGAACAGGGCTTTCATGTGTTGATATTGCTGCCTACAGATGTGTTTCATGTGGTGTGAGACCACATCTGGTATATCACCTTTCATGCCATCTGAGAAAGGGGCACGCCTTCATCAAAGACTTTCTTTGCCCAAGGCATTTTACAACCACGGACCCTTAGTTTTAAAGCAGATGTTTGTACCAACAGAGTGGTTACCATTCTGTCTGAAAGGTTACTTGCTGTTTCTTCACATCAAAAGCAACCCTTTCCAGATAGGCTTAGTAGCCTTAGTGCTCTCACAATCATTGGGACTTCTCAAGATTTGCTTTTTGATGTAAGTATTGAGCTAATGCATCTTAGAAGAAAAGTTCCCTATAAAATTCAGTCCAGAAACATTCTTCCAACTTCTACTGCTAATGCATACATGGGAAAAATAGGTCTTCAAAAATTAGGATGGAATAAAGATATTTATAATATTGTAAAGTAATTAGCCTCCAATTAAAATAAATAAATTTAAATTTAAAAAAATTTTAGCTGAGAGAATCTGTCACCAGTATACGCACACTACCATGAATGGTAAAGGATGCATCTCAGATTGAAGGAAATACTGCTGGATGGAAACTTGATTCTTCAGAAAGAAAAAACACCAGAAATTGTGGGTAAGTGTAAAATATTACATTTTTGTCTTCTTATAATTTACTTAAAAGCCAGCCGACTATTTAAGGTGAAAATAATAACATTATAAAGAATGGTTTGTAGTATTATATATATACAACTAAATGTTATGACAACAATAAAACAAAGGATAGGAGAGTAGGTAAATGGAATAATACATTTGTAAAATTTATTATACTTGAAGAGTAGAAAGTGTCAGGTATAAAGTAGAAAGTTGGAAAGTGAAGGTTAAGGTATAAAGAAAATGTGAAGGGTTACAATACTGACTTAAACAGCCTTTGACAAGTTAAGGATACATATTGCTATGACTAGAGCAGACACACACACACAAAAAATGAAATAAATTAAGCATGCCTAAGAAGCCAACAGAAGAAGTTAAATGGAATAGAAGCATACTTCACTTTATTGTGCTTTGCTTTATGGTACTTCACAGATACTGTGCTTTTTTAACAAATTGAAGATTTATGTCAATGCTGTATTGTCAAATAATGATTCACAATTTTTAATTCAGGTGTGTAATATTGATTGTCATAGACATACCTATATTGCACACTTAATAGACTATAGTAAAGTGCAAACAAGCTTTTATATATACTGGGAAATATGGTGATATTCACTTTATTGAAATGGTCTAGAACCAAACCTGCAGTATCTCCAAGGTATGTCCATACTAAGAAAATTTCCCCAAAAGAAGAAGGAAAATGATCAATAGAAGAATAAAATAATAGAAAAGGCAAATTGAAGACAAGTAGCAATTTTGGAGACCAGAAAATATCAATAATTACATTAAATGTAAATGAAATAAGTATTCCAATTTAAAAAGATTGTCAGACAAGATTAAAAAAAAACACCCCCCCCAAAAAAAAAAAACATACAACCCAACTGAACTGTAAGAAGTCTATAAGCAATTCACTTAAACTTTTAAGGCATAAGTAGTTTGGAAATAAAAGAATGGAAAAAATATGACATGCAATCAATAAACATAAGGAAGCCATTGTGGTTGTGTTACTATCAGACAAAGTAGACTACAAGGCAAAAAGTAACACAAGAAATGAAGAGGGATGTTTCATGATAATATAATGGCCAATTTCTTATGAAGACATATCAATCAAAAGTTGCATAAATGTACCTGCTTGTAATAAAAGAGCTTCAAAATACAGAAAGTAAAAATGATACAACTAAAGGGGGAAATAGACATATCTATCATCATAGCTGGAAATTTTAGCATCCTCTTCCCAGTAACTATAGGACAAAGAGACAAGAACCAGTAAGAATACATAGAATCTCAGCTATCCTCAAATGCACTAAGAATCAGTTGGTAGTTGCCAAACTCTATACCTAACAACTGTAGAGTATATATTCTTCTCAAGTGTACATAGAACATTCACCAAGACAGACATTCTGGGCCTAAATATTCCTCAGATCTCTTAGACTCTTTGTCTAGTGAAAATGAACACAACTTCCTGCCGCAGACATCAGCATCTGAGGGCTTTCACTAATGTCTGCTAACCATTGCCAAGTCTATTGGGAAAAAAGGGCTCCAACACAACTCATCCATCCAACATACACATATCAAGAGACAGGTGTGGATCCAGCACTTGATTAGGCAGTCTGCAGGGGACAGAACAAAATGGTTGCACACTTTAGCTTTAAAGAGTTTAAAATTTAGATGAGAAAATGGAAAAAAAAATACACACAGGGCAAAAACAGATGCAAATGATGCAGGAATTCAGAACAAAGAAAATATCATTTCAAATAACAGTTAAGGAACTTGAGCTTTTGTGTCAGAGAGATCTGAATTTGAATTCCAGCTTTATCAATCACTGGTGTCATCTTAGGAGATTTAAGGTTTCTGAACCTTGGTCTCCTCACCTGTAAGAGAGATAATACCTCATTGGGTTGTGAAACTACATGAAGTAAACCGTGTAAAGTGTTTAGCACAGTCCCTGGCACATAGTAAGTGTTCAATAAATGTTAGCTATTTTTGAAAATTTTAATTCCTTCATTTACCAACTTGGACATTTTTTTAAGTATCTAAAAATACAACAATAGACAGTTGGCTACTTCAGGACAACCCTAAACAATTTAAAACTATCTGTATACATTACCTCATCTGTTAAAGGTAGGGAGGTGGAAAGTGCATATTAGAAAATATAAAGCACTTAGCACAGTAAGTGCTCAAAAAATAGCTACTATCACTAACACATGATAGAGGAAGTGAGATCATGAGATGCATCTTGAAGGAAATATACACTTTGACTTTATGGAGAGGTGTGAGGAGAGCATACCAGTCCCTGTGCTGTCTGTGAGCTAAGTCGCTTCAGTTGTGTGCAACTCTTTATGACCTTATGGACTGTAGCCCACCAGGCTCCTCTGTTCATGGGATTCTCCAGGCAAGACTACTGGAATGAGTTGCCATTTCCTCTTCCAAGGGATCTTCCGGACCTAGCCATCAAACCTGAATCTCTTGTGTCTCCTGCATTGGCAGGTAGGCTCTTTTCCATTAGCACCACCTGGGAGGTGTGAAGAGCGCATACCAGTCTCTAAGACGTTGCTGAAAACTTTGTAAGTTTGCATTATATTTCAGTGTCCATGTGTGTGTGAGCATGTGCACACACACATACATACATGCACACAGGTTTTAAAGAAAAGAATGCAGGAAACACAAAGGCAAAAAGTGATATAACCAGATTTTTTTTTAATATATACAACTTTGCTGAAAAAGCCACCTAAAATGCAAGCCATAATACCAGACAACCTTTCCTGCCTTCTGAGAAATCTGTATGCAGGTCAAGAATAGAACTGGACATGGAACAACAGACTGGTTCCAAATTGGGAAAGGAGTATGTCAAGGCTGTATATTGTCATCCTGCTTATTTAACTTACATGCAGAGTACATCATGCGAAATGCTGGGCTGGATGAAGCACAAGCTGAAATCAAGGTTGCTGGGAGATAACCTCAGATATGCAGATGATACCACCCTTAGGGCAGAAAGCAAAGAAGAACTAAAGAGCCTCTTGATGAAAGTGAAAGAAGAGAGTGAAAAATCTGGCTTAAAACTCAACATTCAGAAAACTAAGATCATGGCATCCAGCCCCATCACTTAATGGCAAATAGATGGGGAAATAATGGAAACAGTGACAGACTTTATTTTCTTAGGCTCCAAAATCACTGCAGATGGTGACTGCAGCCATGAAATCAAAAGACACCTGCTCCTTGGAAGAAAAGCTATGGCCAACCTAGATAGCATATTAAAAAGCAGAGGCATTACTTTGCGAACAAAAGTCTGTCTGGTCAAAGCTATGGTTTTTCCAGTGGTCATGTATGGATGTGAGAGATGGACTATAAAGAAACATGAGCAACAAATAATTTATGCTTTTAACTTGTGGTGTTGGAGAAGACTCTTGAGAGTCCCTTGGACTGCAAGGAGATCCAATCAGTCAACCCTAAAGAAAATCAGTCCTGAATATTCACTGGAAGGACTGATGCTGAAGCTGAAGCTCCAGTACTTTGGCCACCTGATGTGGAGAACAGACTCCTTGGAAAAGACCCTAATGCTAGGAAAGATTGGAGGCAGGAGGAGAAGGGGAAGACAGAGGATGAGATGGTTGGATGGCATCACCAGCTGGATGGACATGAGTTTGATCAAGCTCCAGGAGTTGGTGAAGGACAGGGAAGCCTGGCATGCTACAATCCACGGGGTTGCAAAGAGTTGGACACAACTGAGTGACTGAACTGAACAGACCCGAATCTGGAAAGAAAAAAAGCTTCAGGTCCAATAATCAAATAAGTGCAAATTTTAACAAATATGATATTCTACCTTTCTTAATATTTTAGTCATGATTTTATAATGAGTTTTATAGGATCCTATTCTCATGTGCTAATACTGGGTCCCAGTCTCCCACAAAGCCCTCACCCAGCATCTGGGATCTTCAGGTGGTGTCCCCTTCATGCTCATGAGCAAACTCTATCCAGCTATTACGTAAATTCTCAATTGTAAGCATCTTCTGCTCCATGGTGTAACTTTCAAGGCCCTGGTATTTTAGAAGCAGTGTTAAGGCACCTCATCACTACACCACTGCCTCAGGGTTCACCAATGAGACCCTCACCTGGACACTGCCTTCTGTGTCTAGGTATCAGGGCCACAGACAAATTGAAGTGCTTGTATATATTAGTGTATTTTAGCTAAGAGTCGGACACGACTGAGCGACTTCACTTTCACTTTTCACTTCTATGCATTGGAGAAGGAAATGGCAACCCACTCCAGTGTTCTTGCCTGGAGAATCCCAGGGACGCGGGAGCCTGGTGGGCTGCTGTCTATGGGGTCGCACAGAGTCGGACACGACTGAAGCCACTTAGCAGCAGCAGCAGCAGTGTATATTAGTTTGCTAGAGATGTCATAACAAAGAACCACAAACTCAGTGGTTTAAATAATAGAAATGTATTTTTTCATAATTCTGAAGCCTACAAGTTTTAATTTAAGGTTTCGGTAAGGTTGATTTCTTCTGAGACTTCTCTCCTTTGCTTGTAGATGACTGTCTTCTTGCTGATGCTTCTTCACATACTCCTCACATGTGTCTGTGTCCTTATCTCCTCTCTTTATAAGGATACCAGTCATAATGGATTAGGACCCACCCTAATGACCTCAACTTAAGTCCGCTTTAATGCTCCTTCTTTCATATTGAGATCCTATAGGTTAAGACTTCAGTGTATGAATTTTGAAGTGACACGATTCAGCCCATAATAAAGGGCAAAGCTTATCTATAGCCCATGGGATCCTCCTTCACATGTCCATGTGGGTACCAAAAGCAGGATGCTGAGAAGGGAGCTATTTCAGTTTTCACTTAAACCTCCCACCTGCATCTCTATATTAGACATATTTAAGTTTGACCTTTCTGAGACAAATTCAACTGGCTTTGTGAAAGACCCAAAGACAAGGATGTTTGGGGTGTGTGAACCTAACTTTAATGGTTGAATTCCTAGAAGACCAGCAGATCCTCCCCAAATAAACACTTAGAGCATCATTTCTCCAATAGATTTCACTGGACACAGAAGCTGGCCATCAGTCTATCAAGTTGGCTACCAACACCTTGATGATTTCAGGTGGAAAATTGCAGTAGAATTTTTTAATATACATTTATTTATTTTAATTGGAGGCTAATTACTTTGCAATATTGTATTGGTTTTGCCATACATCAACATGAATCCTCCACGGGTATACATGTTTATGTTATTTTGCAGATTTGGAAATACAGGATTGATTATTATTGTCACAGAAATCTCATATCTGTTTTAAAAGCTGTTCATGCTCTTCAAGGACTGGATTGACTTCTGACCATCATTCAATTAACAGAGCACGGCTTGAGATGAATGGATAAAGAAGATGTCATATATATATATATATATATATATATATATATATATATATATACACACACACATATATACACACATATTGTATATAATGGAATACTACTCAGTCATAAAAAAGAATGAGATTTTGCCATTTGTAACAACAGAGATGGACTTGGAGGGTAGGTGAAATAAGTCACACAGAGAAAGACAAATACTGTATGATTGCACTTAAATGTGAAATCTAAAAAATAAAACAAGCTAATGACTATAACAAAAAAGAAACATGGCAAGATGGGGAAGGTAGTCAGAGATACAAATTATTATGTATATAATAAGCTCTAAGAGATATTGTACAGTACAATATTGCCATAGTGAATATAGCCAATATTTTATAATAACTATAAGTGGAGTATAACCTCTAAAAATTGTGAATTACCATGTTGTACACCTGTATCTAATATAATATCATACATCAACTGCACTTCAATTTTAAAAAAATAGAAATACTTTGTGCTAGCTAAAATATTTTACATAATTTGCAAGTTATTGTTCATGTTCATTAAATTAGCATTTTTACTTTAACTATGGTATTATATTATGCTACCAATTTGAAAATGGGGTGAAGCCCTCAAATGTGATTCATTGAAGTACAAAAGCCATGATTTCATTTTATTTTATTTAAATTTATTCATTTTAATTGGAGGCAAATTACTTTACAATATTGTATTGGTTTTGCTATACATCAACATGAATCCGCCACGGGTGTACATGTGTTCCCCATCCTAAAACCCCCCTCCCACCTCTCTCCCGGTACCATCCCTCTGGGTCATCCCAGTGCACCAGCCCCAAGCATCCTGTATCCTGCATCAAACCTGGACTGGCGATTCGTTTCTTATATGATATTACACATGTTTCAATGACATTCTCCCAAATCATCCCACCCTATCCCTCTCCCACAGAGTCCAAAAGACTATTCTATACATCTGTGTCTCTTTTGCTGTCTCGCATACAGGGTTATCATTATCATCCTTCTAAATTCCTTATATATGTGTTAGTATACTGTATTGGTGTTTTTCTTTCTGGCTTACTTCATAAATTTTGAAATGTAGTATTGCTGTTGTTGTTTTATTTTTAGTATTTTTTAAAAAGCCATGATAAAACAGTAACAGCAATACTACATTTCAAAATTTATAAATGTAAAGAATAGAAAGGATTCCAGTATAAATGTAGGCTGCACCGGCTCTGTACTAGAATAAGTGAATCTCTGAACGTGATGATTTTCCACAGCAGCTGATAAAGAGAGTTACCTCTGTGAAATATCACCATTGCTATCCAGAAAGTTGATTTAATGATGGGGTAATACCCTTATCTCTGGTGCCCAGTGCTCTGTCTCTTAAGGAACTTCTCAAATACAAAACCACTTGATGCTCTTGTTTTGTGTTCAAACAAAGCCCAGTGACCTTGTTTTTAAAGAAATTGATTAATTTAGTCATTACAGAAGAGGAAAAAAACCTACAGAAGCATGGCTAAAATGTGATCCTCATGACAAAAATGTAAATAAGTCAGATATTTTAAAAAGCTTCTAAAACCAGCCCCAAATTTCAGAAAAACAATACTATTTCCTCTATTGAAGGAGAAACAGAAGAGCTAATGAGAGAGTCCCTGAATCAGAAGATGCTGCTGGCATCAGATCTCATCTGTAGCACACACTGCAGAAGAGCAAAGCCAAGCCCATGTGGTATTCTAGCAGAAGTTTTGCCTATGAGTTAGATGAAATACACTGATGTGAAGAGCATGATTCAGTTATTTCAATGGAAAGTACCCAGAAAGATGTCGTTGGAACTTTTCTATTTTATCATTGAAAGTCAATGTTATAGGAGCCAAATATTTTGTTAATTAAAAATTAAAATAGCAGCACTATTTACAATAGCCCAGATATGGAAGTCACCTAAGTGTCCATCAAGAAGATGTGGTACATATATACAATGCAATGCCACTCAGCCATAAAAAAACAGAAATCTTGGCATTTCCAGCAGTGTGGATAGACCTGGAGAGTATTACATTAAGTGAAATTAGTCAGACAGAGACAAATACTGCATGATGTAACATATGTGTTACATTTGTAACATGTAAAAATGCAATGAACTAGTGAATATTAAAAAAAGAAGTAGACTCACAGATACAAAGCACAAACTAGTGGTTACTAGTGGGGAGGATGGGAAGAGACAGTCCAGGGGTGACAGAGAGGGAGGTATAAACTATTGGATGTAAGACAGGCTCGAGGATGTATTGTACGACATGGGGAATTTAGCCAATATTTTGTAATAACTATAAATGGAAAGCAACCTTTAATTTTTTTGAATATTTAATGAGGAAATATATATAATATTGAGCTCAAAAGCATTGTATGTTTGATGTGTCACTTGGTGAAGGATTGTGGATACACAGGATAGAACTGGTGAACAGGGTATGTGTAAACAAAGGTACACATGGCCACTGAATGGAAAGCATGCCAGGCATGGTTTTAAGTCTCAGCTTCCTCATCATTCAGCAGCATGTTGGAGATTCCATGGATGATGAGAAATAGATGTCCAGACTCAGGGCATTGTGGGGTGCCCTCCACCAGCACGTGGTGCGTCTTGATCAGAAATTTCTCGTTATGCTCATATTCTTGAATCCACTCTTGGAGCACCTTGATCAGATGCAAGATGTCCACAGACTCCAAATGCACTGCCCCTCCACCTTGGATATCACAGGTGCCACGGAGTGGAGTGGAGCTCCACAGGACTGCAGACCACGGGGCCACTCCACCCCACCCCACATGTGTCAGTTCAGCAGGTTTGGGTGAGTGGATGCTTCATGTCTATGCTACACCCTCTCTCAAAGCCATACTGGAAGGAGGAAAAATAACCTCTTACATTGATTTAAAATTTTTTAATTAAGTTAAACAATTAAAAAACAATTAATGTGTGAACTCTGATAGTCACCCAACTGATGTTTTATTTTTCAGTTTTTTTCATTATTACTTTTTTTATTGAAGATAATTGATTTACAATGTTGTGCTAGTTTCTGCTGTATACATATACACATATCTAATCTCTTCCAGACTCCATTCCCATAGGTCATTACAGAGCACCAAATAGAGTTCCCTGTGCTATACAGTAGGTTCTTACTTATTTATTTTATATATAGTAGCATATATATGTTAATTCCAGTCTCCCAATTTATCCCTTCCCCACTCTTTCCCCTTTGATAATCATAAGTTTGTATCCTAGGTCTGTGATTCAATTTCTGTTTTGTAAACAGGTTCATTTGTACATTTTTTTTAGATTCCACATTTAAGCCATATCATGTGATATTTGTCATCCTCTGTCTGACATACTGCACACAGTATGACAACCTCTAGGCCCATCCATGCTGCTGCCAATGGCATTACTTCATTCCTTATGGCTGGCTAATATTTCATGGTGTAGATGCGCCACATCTTCTTTATCCACTCCTCTGGGGATGGACATTTAGATCGCTTCCATTTCTTGGCTTTTGTAAACAGTGCTGCAATGAACATTGGGGTGCATGTATCTTTTCAAACTGTGGTTTTCTCTGGGTATATGCCTAGGAGTGGGATTGCTGGATCATATGATAATTCAGTTTTTAGTTTTTTAAGAAGCCTCCATACTGTTCTCCATAGTGGCTGTACCAATTTACATTCCCACCAACAGTGTAGGAGGGTTCCCTTTTTTCCACACCCTCTCCAGCATTTATTGTTTGTCGATTTTTTTGATGATGTCCATTGTAACCAGTGCGAGGTGAGGCAACATTGTAGTTTTTGATTTGTGTTTCTCTAATAGTTAGAGATATTGAACATCTTCTCATGTGTCTCTTGGCCACCTGTAAGTCTTCTTTGGAGAAACATCTAGATCTTCCACCCATCAAACAGTATTTTGAAATCATTGTTGACAAAGAGGTCTTGTTAGGTATGAACTTGAGCAAATCCCTCAATCTCTTTACCTCAATTTCCTCACCTGTAGACTGAGAATTAGGTTTGACTACAAAAGTTTTTTTTTTTTCCTAAACCCACCAACTAGTACTAGTTTTCCAGAAGTTGTCTAGTCCTTGTCCATAGGTCCTACAACATCATACTGTTTAGGGAGGTAGCTATGACCAACAGTAAAGAACAAGGCTCCAGGGTGGTTTTCTCATATTGTTAAATGGCAGCAGTGTAAGGAGACCACTTACCACACAGTACACAAAGTAGCGTTGTGAGGCAAATGATTACTCAGCAGAGTTCACGATGCGTAGAAATCACTAACAGATGTAAGTCATTGTTACTGTAGTTGTCGTTAGTATTTATTATTATTATTACTACCACCACTTCTTTTCTGAGTTTAGTTGGCAGTGAGAACAGCTTGTAGGAAGAAATAAACTTAGGAGAGGAAGAAAAAGTAAAACTCTATTTACATATCAAAACATCTTAGAGCAGAAAACAGGTCTTGTTGGGGCTTATTCTTTAATATAGAAACTGAGGCAATGAGCTATGGAATTGCAGATCAAGGCTATCCAGTGAGTCAGTAATGGAACCTGGCACCCAGCCCAGAAATGGGTTTCCTGAGGATAATTATAAAAGGTGTTCAAGTCTCATTTAGTGAGATTTCCTAACAGAAGGGTGTCCCACTTTCTCTACCTTAGCATCAGCTTGAAGGCCATCAAGCAGCGAAAGTCACATGGACACATGCATTGATGACAGAAGGTACAGGACTAAAGCAAATTTTAAAACTATGAAGACAAAGGATGATAAACTCTGAAATAAACTGCTCTTCTTAGAGCTCTCATGGGGCTTCAGAATGTTGATATATAAGATGAGCCATAACTACTCATCCCACTACAAAGATAGAGGTCATGGAAAAGTGCCGGGAGCAGGAGCTCCGCCCCTGGCAAAGGTCATGAGGAAGGAGGCTCGGCATACGCAAAGGCAGGATCAAGCCTCAGGAGTCCCCCTGGAAATTCTCGAGCATCTGCCCCCAAAACCAGAGTCTGCCTACTTTCTGCTTTGTGCTCTCACCTACACCTCTGACTTTATGGGGGGCTCTCCCCCACTACCTCTCTCTGAAAAAAGAGTTAACTTACAGCTCCAGTTAATAATTCCTGGGTGTGACAGTGTTTCAACCTACAAACTCCTTTGGAAGTCCTCTAGCCTGCCTGAATAGGTTTTTCCGGCCACATGTGATTGTTCAGAGCCTCCCAACTGTGAGAGGGAGGAGATGTTCTAAACTGTCTAAATACAGATTCCTTTGAGCAGTTAAAAGATTGATTAGAAATTGTATTGGTGAAGGGTTTTTCACTTGTTGGGCCAATGTTTGCTGCTAAGTCTCCATATCCCTTACCTACTGTGTCCCTGGCAGTGTATTGATTGATACAATGGGTGTATAGAAATTTAAGTAGTAGCTTTAATGTTTGTAACCTTGGACCCTTGAGTTAATTCTTTTTCTTGTTACAGCCCACCACACCTTTGCCCTGTAGGAATGCAATTTTAATGCTTTTGGAGGGTGGTGCCTGACTAATCACCTTTAGAGAAAAATAAGTTTTCTGAAGAAAGGGTCTTAAAATGTTAACAGGCCTCCGGGCCAGAAGATGATGCAAATCACCTAAATTTTTGCATATGATAAGTTTGCAGGAAGAAAGCCTGGCTTACTGCATGACTCTACACCTTCCCCCATTATCCTCTATGCATAACTTAAGGTATTAAAAACTACTTTGGAAAATAAAGTGCGGGCCTTGTTCACCGAAACTTGGTCTCCCCATGTCGTTCTTTCTCTCACCTTCTGGCTGAATTATTCAGCCTCTTTTCTCCACTGAATTTCCTCACTGAGCTATCCTTATTTCAGCCTCTTTTCTCCACTGAATTTCCTCACTGAGCTATCCTTATTTAACCACTCTTTATATCCTTAATTAACGTTTAATTAAGCAATTGTTTCCTGATCGCCGATGCCGTCTCCCCTTCGAATTCCCTGGATCCACCGGGGCTGGATCCCGGCAGAAAAGTGCTATAGAATGACCTACTTGGATACAAACAGAAACACTGCACCAATCACTGATCACACACACACTCACTGGAGATTTTTTTCTTTAAGTGCTTTGCCCTCATCTTCATTTACCTTCAAGATACACAGTAAATGTCCACTACGTAATGATTAGATCAGGAACTTCCCTGATGGTCCAGTGGCTAAGACTTTGTGCTCCCAATACAGAGGCTCTGGGTTTGATTCCTGGTCAGGGAACTAGGAACCAAAATAGCCCTCGTACCACAACTAAAAGATTCTGTGTGCTGCAACTAAGACCCAACACAGCCAAACAAATACACAAACAGCTTTCTTCAAAAAATACCAGCTAGATCAAACCCATACCGCCTCTCATTGTTATGCCATCTTTAAATCTCTGCTGCTGCTGCTGCTAAGTTGCTTCAGTCGTGTCCGACTCTGTGCGACCCCATAGATGGCAGCCCACCAGGCTCCCCCATCCTTGGGATTCTCCAGGCAAGAACACTGGAGTGGGGTGCCATTTCTTTCTTCAAATTTCTAGATCTAGATAATTGAATGCAGCTATGTTCCTGCTACCAGACACATTTAAAATTGCAATTAAAATGTAACCTGGTACATCTAAATCTCTTCTGTCAGTTACTCCCCACATTAATTCCCTCTAGTAAGACAATCACCCTTCTCAGGCAGGCAGTTTGGATGAGAATGATGTGACACCCTTAGCTCAAGGGGAGAATGTGGACTTCCCTGGTGGTCCAGTGGGACCAATGCAGGGAACATGGGTTCGATCCCTGGCCCAGGAAGATCCCACATGCCATGGGGTAAGTAAGCCAGTGTGCCACGACCATTGAACCTGCATGTCACAACTCCCAAGCCATGTGCCCTAGAGCCTGTGCTCCCCAACAGGAGAACCCGCCCCAAGAGAAGCTTGTGCACCACAACGAAGAGAAGCCCCCATTCACCACACAGAGAAAGCCCACCTGCAGCAACAAAGACCCTGCACAGTCAAATAAATACACAAACAACTTTTAAATGGGGGGAGTAGGCGACACAGGACTAGATAATTAGAGCATCATGTTGTTCTGGGCTTAATAATCGGCTCAGAACATGGACACAAAGGAGCCAATAAGAACAAAGAGACTTCCTCGTGAAGCTGCAGATGAAGAGGTCGAGATTCTCTTCCACTGGACTTAAACCTGGGAGCATGCAACCCAACCCCACCCAGGGTCTGAGCATAAAGGCAGAAAGTAGAACACAGAGCAGAAAGAGGAAACAAGCCACATCCCAATGATGTTGCTTGGCCCCCTGAATTCAGTAGTGGTCAAAGTCAGCCTATCACCCTCGGATATTTAGTTATGTGGGCCAATAAATTCTCCTTATTAAATGAAGCCTATTCAAGTTTGTGAAGAGTTGGCTCATTGGGAAAGACTCTGATGCTGGGAGGAATTGGGGGCAGGAGAAGGGGACGACAGAGGATGAGATGGCTGGATGGCACCACCGACTCAATGGACGTGAGTTTGAGTGAACTCTGGGAGTGGGTGATGGACAGGGAGGCCTGGCGTGCTGCAATTCATGGGGTCGCAAAGAGTCGGACACAACTGAGCAACTGAACTGAACTGATTCAAGTTTGTTTATTTCTACATTTATCACTTAAACTTAGTGTATTAGTCTTCTCAAGCTGCTTTAAAAAGTATCACATACCAGGTGCTTTAAACAACAGATTTTATTTTCTTATAGTGCTGGAGGCTAGAAGTCCAAGAGCAAGGTGCTGGCAGGTTTGGTTTCTTCTGATGCCACTTAGCTGGCAAATGGCCACCATATCTCCATATCCTCACACAGTCTTTCCTCAGTGTATTCATGCTTGCTGTCTCTCTTTATATGTCCAAATTTCCTCTTCTCATGAAGATGCTAGTTTTTCTGGATTAGGACCAACTCTCATGGTCTCATTTTTAACTTCATCAATGGCACCCCACTCCAGTGTTCTTGCCTGGAGAATCCCAGGGACAGGGGAGCCTAGTGGGCTGCAGTCCATGGGGTCGCTAATGTCGGACACGACTGAGCGAGCGACTTCACTTTCACTTTTCACTTTCATGCATTGGAGAAGGAAATGGCAACCTACTCCAGTGTTCTTGCCTGGAGAATCCCAGGGATGGGGGAGCCTGGTGGGCTGCTGTCTATGGGGTTGCAGAGAGTCAGACATGACTGAAGCGACTTGGCAGCAGCAGCAGCAGCAGCAGCACCTCTTTCGTGTGTGTGTGTGTGTGTGTGTGTGTGTGTGTAATAAAGTTTTATTAAAGCATAAAGGAGATAGAGAAAGTTTCTGACATAGGCATCAGAAGCGGGTAGAAAGAGTACCTCCTTGCTAGTATGGGCAATGGAGTTATATACTCTCCAATGAATCCAAAGAATGTCTGGAGGTTGTAAAGACCTCACCAGACCTATTCCCATAATTTAAATTTTAAGATAACAGAATTAGCCAGAAGGTTTAATCCAGAGACTGTCCTCAGGCAGGATACATTATTGCTATATCTTAAGGAATGTAGAGGGGGAAAAAAAGTTTGTCCTTTCTTCCTCCTTGAGAATTCCAGACCCCTCTCTCCTTGGGGACCCCTAGACTTCTTATCAACCTGCTAGGAAATGACTCTCTCATTCCCCCTCTTTTCTTTTAGGAGAATTATGTTGCTAGGGAAAGGGGAGTCGTTTTAATTCCAAAACTAATTCCTGCTGTTTAGGGGCATGGTCCCTAAATTGTTGAGGCAATATATTCTCCTAATCCTCATATTGAGGGTCTCTGATCCAGCGGCCCCAAGTAATAGTTGGAGGAGGCTGTGGCACTCGTAGGCGCTTGGACACCATTTGTAACGTAAAAACCTTCATGCGACTAGAAACAAATCCAATTACACAGTTACAGATGCAAGGCAAAATAGTCATTAAAACAAATTAAAATCAAGATTAAAAGTCATATTATGTCCATAGTTACATCAGTCCATCTTAATGTTGTTAAATGTCATCAGTTTAAGAAGAGACATCACATATGACTGTTGTCGAAGGTATTTGCAGACTTGGAGATAGTCTTTTCCTTGAAGTGGAAATGACCACCACAAGAAGCCTTCCACTAAAGAGGGGAGTGCTCCGCAGACCCAGCAGTTAGACTGATTATGAAATGCAGTGTAGGAGTGAGCCCAGGACAGGAAGGCATTGTCTTGAGGATCAAATGGATTTTTGGAGTCAGCAGAAGTAGGCGCACATAGATTATCAGGCCCATCTTTTGGCTCATCCAGACAGTCCCATTATGGAAGCGGATCAGGAAGAAAGTTTCATCACCTCTTTAAAGGCCCTCTCTTCTAGTAGAGTCACATTCTGAAGTACTTGGAGATTGGGCTTCAACCTATGAATTTTAGCAGATACAATTCTGCCAATAATCACCAGGAAGAGTGAAAAGGAGACTTCAGAGTGCCAATTATTCTGTAATGGATAAAAATATCAAATCCCTACATTGTATTATTGTTCAGTCACTGAATCATGTCTGAGTCTTTGCAACCCCAGGCACTGCAGCATGCTAGGCTTCCCTGCCCCTCACAATCTCCCAGAGCTTGCTCAAAGTTCACATCCATTGAGTCGGCGATGCCATCCAACCATCTCATCCTCTGTCACCCTCTTCTCCTCCTGCCCTCAGTCTTTCCCAGCATCAGGGTTTCTTCCAATGAGTCAGTTTACTGTATACCTGAAAATAATATATTATTGTAAGTCAAGTATGCTTCAGAAAAAAAAGAGTTCGGAAAAACAAACAAGAAAATTATCAAAGGAACTATATGAAAGGATTTACCAGAGATGAAAGATAAGCATTCTAAACCAAAAGGGTCCACCAATTCTGCAGCACAATGAAAACCTATTCTCATCTAGACCCTCCATTGTGAAATTTCAAAATCGTAAAGAAAAAGACCCTGTGAGATGTTAGAGTGAAATTATAGGTCACCCACAAAGGAACAAAAATGAAACTGGCATCAGGCTTCTAATACTGGGCATTAGAAGACAGTGGAGAGGGAAGGGACGTAGCTATACCTAAGGCTGATTCATGTTGATGTTTGGCAGAAAGCAACACAATATTGTAGTGCAATTATCCTTCAATTAAAAGCAAATAAATTTTGTTATAAAAAGCACACACTAAACACACATATAAAGAAAATTTCATCATACAGAATTGAAAATGGAAAAAAAGACCGTGGAATAATGCCTTCAAAGTTCTAGGGAAAAATACATTTTCAATCCTGAATTCTCTACCCAGACAAACTATCACTTATATTGAGGGCAGAATAAAAACATTTCTAAGCATTCAAAGCCCAAAATTTATTTTCAATATGCCTTTCTGGGAAAGCTGTTGAAGATATGCTCCAGCAAAACAAGAGTAAACCAAGAATAAAGAAGATGCAGGCTCCAAATAACTAAAGCAGTGAGGAAGTCCCAGAGTGACAGCCGTGCAGCATCTAGGGAGCAGTGAGCAGAGGATGGAGGCTATTTAATAGAATGCCTACTCAGATTAAGTACTTGGGAATAAATTAAGGATATAATAAAAGCAAACAATGCCAGAAAAAGAAAGGAATTAAGGACTCTACATAAAACCTAAAACATTCTATAAGAGAGAAAATATAATCATGGTACAGAATCAGGCTCTGCACTAAGCAGTTAAGATGATCTTCAGTTCTTAAACTTAACCTACATACAAAGTGCAGGTGCAGTCAAGGCTCTGATACAGAATATAAATGTCAATCTTGACAATGTGGAAGTTCGAATGACAGAAGTTGAGAGGGGAAGACAGGAGGGAGAACTGAAAGGAAGGGTCAAGATGCCCTAAAATGTCTCATTTTCTAAGCAGAGGAGTAAAAAAAAAAAAAAAAATGTCTATAGCTGAATAAGAAACAAAGTGATAAGTTTATGACAAAATTTCAAAGGAAATTATAAAAGGACTGGAATAGCGAACTTCCCTAGTGGATAAGAATCTGCCTTCCCATGCAGGAAGTGCAGGTTCCATCCGTGGTCAAAGAACTAAAATCCTACATGCTGTGGGGCAACTAAGCCCATGAGCCACAACTAGAGAACGCCCTTGCACCTCAGCGAACGTCCCATGAGCCACAATGAAGACCCAGCACAGCCAAAGTAAATAAATAAACTTTTTTAAAAAAGAACTGGAATAGTGACATAGCTAAATTAAAAGGTTGAGGGAAGAGAGATGGAGGATGATAAAATCCTTAATAGATCAATGGCAAAAATTCAATAACTATTTTCTAAAATTGGTGAATCAAAAAGCAAGACTATAAACGCTTTATTTAGAGAAATGGAAAGTGATTCCAAAAGAAAGAGCTAAAGGATTACAAGTGGCTGCCCTAGGGAAAAGGACAGGAGTTCAGAAGAGATGAGGCAAGAGACTGTGGGTTTATCACCAGAGTGCTATACCATTTCATTTATTAACCAAGGTCAGTTATCTTATAAACTTATTCGAAAATTTTTATAAGTTTCCCATGGGATCACTGCCAAATTGCCTTTAGGCCCTTGCTTCATGTACAGATCCTAATTCTCATGGGCAGTGGCCAGGTCCTAGCGCCAGAAAGTCCTTGGGCTCAACTCCCTGTCTTTTCATCCACCTTGCTGTGAACACCATAAGTAATTTAGCTTCCGTGATCTTCCATAGGTCAAGGGCCTTTCATAGCATTTTGGGTTTATATATTGCCTTTCATCTGAGGACTGTGGCGCATGTTACAACACTATCTCACCACGTTCCCGTGGAGCAGGTAGGAGGCAGCTGCTATTAACCCCATTATATATATGGGAAAACTGAGGTGCAATGTACTCTCATACCCAACCTGTTGGGTTTGTTCTGTCATTCAGAATTAAGGGGGTACCTGCTGAGCCTCAGGATCCTTATAAGGGACTCTGGGAGATTTAACCTGGTTTTTGGTCTTGTATTGTTTTCTTTAAGTCCTGTAAAGGATTATTTCTGTAGACACTGTAGTGTCTGTAGTGAGCGGGCTTAATTATGGGCTTCATCTGTTCCCTCTTTTGGCTGAGTGATCTGGGGCCAATGAAGGGTGGACCCATGGCAAGAAGGGACTTAAATCAAGAAATTAAGAAGGAAAGAGAGGATGAGGAAGGAGAAAGGAAGACCTAGTTAATTGTGGGTAGTCGTACCATTCACTAAATAGATCAGAAAGTATTTATGCTCCCCCCACTCCCAGTAGGTTTTTAACTCAATGCTTGATACCAGTGAGAATTCAAAGTCTAGAACTAGTGTTCATTGATCAATAGTTTGTAATCTGCTTGGATTCATAAGAAATATGCATATTGAAAAAGATGGAAACAATCCTGCACTGGAAGATAGAATCAGAACAGTAAGTGAAATAAGTTGTCAGGGGAGCGTAAGGTGAGCCAGGGCTCAACAGTCATTTTTTCATCTTGAATTTCTTTACTGAGCATCCACTGTAGACCAGGCCCTGTGATATAGGCTGAATATGTGGTATCTAGTTCCTGCTTTCATGGGTTCACAATGATTGGCAGGAGCGTGTGGTGGGAAGGGGTGGTCAGAAAAGTCTCCCCCAGAAAGTAGTATCTATAAACTGAGACCTAAATAAAAATTGAATGTGGTGTCTGTGGAGTGGGCAGAGAGCTTTTGGGTCGGGGGAGGGTATGCTTGGCAGGGAAGGACAGGGAAGAAAAGCGTCAGGTAGAAAGAAGGGCTTGGGCTTGAATTTAAGAATCTTTCCCGAGGTCACCCAGCTTTCTCCTCTTAGGCCAGGACTCTTCCCTTCACTGATACTCTTTTGCCTAATTAAGTTTTTAAGAAAATATTCCTGCTCCATCTCCAAATCTATCTTTCTCTATTTTTGCCTACCTTGAACAATGGCATCAAGAGAATGGGTTTGTTTTTTTTAAGTATTCTTTAAAAATTCCGTATTAAGAATATGTTCTTGCTTGTGTGACCTCACTTCATTGCCCATAATCATTTCCATCACCACAAAGTAACATCCTGAATCTGACAAGGGACACCAAGGTCAGATCAAGGATTTATTTGCAAGATGATTGACATTATTACTATTAATAATAAAGTTTTTATTAATAAATATTTTATTACTATAGCATTATCAAAATCAGCATAAATACTTACACTACAATCATTACTAATAGTTGTAAATTTAATTGTTTCATAAGAATCCTGAAGCGTTCTTGGATTTTCCCATGAGCTTGGGCTTCCCTGTTGGCTCAGCTGGTAAAGAGTCTGCCTGCAGTGTGTGAGACCCAGGTTCAATCCTGGGTTGGGAAGATCCCCTGGAGAAGGGAATGGCTTCCCACTCCAGCATTCTGGCCTGGAAAATTCCATGAACCTCAGTATTCTGGCCTGGAGAATTCCATGTACTATATAGTCCAGTCCATGGGGTCAGAAAGAGTCAGATATGACTGCGCAACTTTCACTTTCTTAGCAAACAGGCATGTAGTGTCCCAGGGATAATTTTTTTTTAGTTAAATTAAAAGCTAAATAAGAGAATCTATGCTCTGCTGTTCTGTTCTTGCAGTTCTTTCCTCACTGGTGTTTTATGCTCTTATGAGGAGCATAAGATCATAAGTTCTTATGCTCATAAGCTCTTATGCTCCTCTTAAGCTGCCTCTAAAGGTCATGCTTTCAGGCTCAGTCTTGTCTGACTCTTTGCAGCCCCCTGGACTGTAGCCCACCAGGCTCCTCTGTCTATAGGGTTATCCAGGCAAGAAGACTAGAGTGGGTTGTTATGTCCTCCTCCAGAGGATCTTCCTGATCCAGGGATCAAACCTGAGTCTCCTAAATCTCCTGCATTGGCAAGCAGATTCTTTACCACTGAGCCACCTTGGAAACCCGTATTTGGTTACAGAAGAGTTGTTCATATTCACCAAGAAATCTGGTCTGATCTGTCCTTTGGAGGGACACACAGTAGCCATGAGTAGGCTATTAGACTCTTGGGTGCCTTCTGCAAGCACTAAAACCCTAGAAAAGGTGAAGTTCAGTCCAAATTTCTCTCACTTGATCTTTGAAAAAGGAGTTAAAATAAATTTTTGTTTTCTTAACTAATTTTTGTTGGAGTATAGTTGATTTTAAATGTTGTGTTAGTTTCAGTATATAGCAAAGAGAATTAGCCATATACACACATATAGCCACTCTTTTTAAGATTCTTTTCCCATGTAGGTCATTACAGAGTATAACCTGTGCTTATACAGCAGATTCTTGTTAGTTTTCTTCTATAGACAAGTGTGTATATGTCAGTCTTAGTCTCCCAATTTATCCCCCCCACTTTTAATCATAAATTTGTTTTCTACATCTGTGACTCTATTTCTGTTTTATAAATAAGATCATTTGTATAATTTTTTTTAGATTGTAGCACTATTTACAAAGACCAGGATAGACTAAACCTGAATGTCCACTGATGGATGAATGGATAAAGAAGATATGATACATATATGTGATGGAATATTGCTCAGCCATAAAAAAGAAAGAAATAATGCCATTTGCAGCAACATGGATAAACCTAGAGATGGCCACACTGAGTAAGTCAGACAGAGAAAGACAAATATCATGATATCACTTATATGTGGAATCTAAAATGAAATGTTTAAATACACATGAAAGCTATTCAGTAACTTCAGTAGAGAGGCTGAGGTGATGAGACTATCATGCTTGAATCAGAGGAGCAGGAAATTACAAATGGACATTAAACTTTAGGCAAAGTCATGGAACCTCAGAGCTCCGAGAGAAATCAAAATCCAATTTTGATTGGATTGCCCACTTGATTTTCCATTCCTTCCCATTAAGAGACCATGCCAGTCTCCCATAGCCTGACTGAGGCCTGGGAGTCTAAGTGGGTGATCAAAGTAGACAAATCAGCTGTTTGTGGAGTAAACTGGAGAGGAAGTTCCTATCGTCCTTTTAAATAATAAATGAATGAATAAATAAGAAAAGGCCTTGTATATATACTCTTAATTTCCTGTTTAATAATTATCTAGTTTATAAAGACATATGAATCATATATGTGCGGTTTGTGCTTTAAAATACTGAATGATAACTACTAAAAGAAAAATTATCACGAATTCTGAAGTTGTTTTTGATATTGCATCTCCAGTGTCAATTCTGAAGACAAGCAGACAGGACTGCTTTTTAATCATGAAGGACAGTACCTGTTTGTCTCTGCCCACTCCTGGAAGCTCTTTCTAAAAATGCAGAAAAATAACTCAGAATAGGAGATGAAGTCACAGAGCTGCTGCTGCTAAGTCACTTCAGTCGTGTCCGACTCTGTGCGACCCCATAGACGGCAGCCCATCAGGCTCCCCCGTCCCTGGGATTCTCAAGGAAAGAACACTGGAGTGGGTTGCCATTTCCTTCTCCAATGCATGAAAGTGAAGAGTGAAAGTGAAGTCACTCAGTCGTGTCCGACTCTTAGCAACCCCATGGACTGCAGCCCATCAGGCTCCTCCATCCGTGGGATTTTCCAGGCAAGAGTACTGGAGTGGGAAGGTCACAGAGCAGGAAGTGCCAATGTATTTTGGGAAGATGAAAAGCAGGGGCAAGTGTGGTGCCTAACTTTGTCAGAAGGGAGAAAGCTGAATTCTAAATATCTGCAGAGGAGGACACCAGCATGAATCCCATGGAATCCAGCCCTACAATCTAGAAAGGATTTACCTGGTTTGGAAGATAGGGGTGGAGCATAAACTGAAAAAATCTTGTGGTCCAAGCATCCATCTAGGATCTCTGCATCCAGCCAGAAGACAATTTAAAAAAAAGACAGAGAAGATGGAGAATCACACATGAGAAGTTATACTGGGCCAGGTCCAGAAGTACCACACATCATGACGGCCTGTTGTTCCACTGGCCAGAAAGTAAGCACATGGCCACACCTTCCTGCAAAGGAAGCTGGGAAATGTAAGCTAGCTCTGTGTCAAGAAGGAAAAGGTTTTGGTGATCGTATAGCAGTTCCTGCCACAGGCTAAACTCTTCTAATTGATAGAGCAATGTATAATGTTCAAGCAAGGAACTTTACCAATTTCATTTCAGTTATACCTTCTCAGTGCTATTATGGGTGCTCTCTGAACACTAGATCCTTTGGTAAAAGGATAAACCACAACTCACCCAAGATTGACTCTGTATGTTTAACAATAATGTTGTATAGTGTTTACCCTGTGCCAAGCATGGTTTTAAGTGTATAATAGAGATAAGGGAAAGATTTCACTGATGTAGTTATCAGCACAAACACAAATATAAGCATAGCTCTAACTGAGTTCTGTACAGAGTTCTCTCATTATTTCCATTTTATGTTTATATACATAAAATTACTGAATCCTCACAGCAACATTGTGAGATAGATGTAATTATCCCCATTTTACAGAGGAGAAAACCGAGACCTGGAGAGGCAATCAGGTAACTGGCCCTGATCACTCAGCAAGTGGCAGAGCTGAAATGAGAAATCAGCTGATCTGATTTCTATGCTCTATAGACTATAGACTCTATGCTCTATAGATCTATAGACTCTATGATTTCTATGCTCTATAGATCTATAGACTCTATGATCAGAGTCTATGCCCTTAAGTGGAAATACCTCCTCAAAGAGGACAATTAAGGACTTACTAGTCAGTGTTCCCTGGTGTAATGTGAGTGGGTAGCATTCACTGAGCATTTAATCTGCATCAGGCACCATCACATGATGTTTTGTGACTGGTACCTTTCTATTGATGAACAGGGATTTGCATATTGATGAACAGGTACCTTGCATTCTCATCACAACCCTATGAGATATGAGTGTTATAGTCCTGTTATTATGATGCTCCCCATTTTGGAGATAAGGAAACTGAAACACAGGAAAAGGTAAGTAACTTATCCAAATGCATACAGCTAATTAAATGACGAAGCAAGGCTATTAGTGCCCAAAGGCTTTGTGCTATGCAACAGTGTAAGACATGAGCACTGGACTTCTCTGGTCATACAGTGGATAAGAATCTGCCTGCCAGTGTAGGGGACACAAGTTCAACCACTGGTCTGCGAAGATTCCACAAGTCACAAAGCAACTAAGCCTGTGTACTGCAAACACTGAGCCCGCGCTTTAGAGCCCATGAGCTGCAACCAATGAGCCGGGTGCACTACTGAGCCCACCTGCTGCAACCCCTGAAGCCCATGCTCCTGAGTCCTGTGATCCCCGACCAGAGAAGCCACTGCAGTGAGAAGCCTGCACGCCACAACAGGAGAAAGCCCACGTGCAGCAACAAGACCCAGCACAGTCAAAAATAAATATTATTTTTAAAAAACAGACATGAACATCATGAGAAACGTAGCAGAGAATCAACAGGGCATGGGGGGAGAAGAAGCTTGGACTGGACCCCAGGAAAACCACTTCTTTGGCTGCGCATTTAGACTGTATCTTTAGAGGGATGGAACTGGACATATGGGAGAACTCTGTATAGAACTCAGAGCTATGGGTCCATCTGTGTTTGTGCTAAGAATTACAGGAGTGAAGCCTTTCTTTTATCTCTGTGAAGTCCCTCTCGGCATTGTGACCAGTATCTGGACAGAGAGAAATGGGCCACTGCAGTCAGGGTTCTGGTGACCAGAGAGGCAGACGCAATGAGCACATCGCTCCATGACATACTAATGCATCCAGTGTTTGTGAGCATGCCTTGGGTTCCACATGCCACACAGGAGCATGTGAGTGTGTGGAAAATTCTCATCAGCAAATGAAACAATTACACACACTCAAGTTAGAGTTCTACATGTCCATCTATTAGTTAATTGTAAGACCTCAGGCAATTTTTTAATTCTCTCTGAAGCTCAGGTTTCTCCTTGGTAAAATAATGCTTCTCTCACAGGGTTATTATATTAAATGTATATGAAACTTATTTATAAATCAGAAGCTTAATTCAAGAATATAAGTTAGTGCATATATACATATATAATATATATATATTTGTTGTTCGGTCACTAAGTCGTGTCCAACTCTCTGTGGCCCATGAACTGCAGCATGCCAGGCTTCCAGATTTGAGGCCTGAACTTTCCTGGTGGCTCAGACGGTAAAGAGTCTGCCTGTAATGCGGGAGACCCGGGTTTGATCCCTGGGTCAGGAAGATCCCCTGGAGGAGGGCATGGCTGCCCACTCCAGTATTCCTGCCTGGACAATCCCATAGACAGAAGAGCCTGGCAGGCTACAGCCCATGGGGTCACAAAGAATCGGACATGACTGAGCGACTAACACTTTGAAGACTACCCTCCCCACGGAGGCCAGCACGTCTGGACACTCTCTACAGGGAGGAGCAGTGCAGGGAGGCCAGAGAGCCCAGCATCGGTGCTGGTGGAACAGCCCAAGATCAGAAGGTCACCTGGATACCATAAGAGCACACAGGGAGAACTGTGAACTCTCTCTCGGTTCCCTGCTCTTTGGAAAGCTGGTTCTTCTTTTATCCTGTTTCCTCATCTGAATAATAAGGAAAAAATAAAACCGTCCTGACAGTCCCCTGGCACTGCCAGAAAGCCAGTGTAGGCTCCACACAGCAAAGCACTTGGCTGCCCAGGTAAGTTACCAACTAGGCCTTGGGAGCCAGGTATCTGAGCATAGAATCACTTGGTTTTGCAGCACCCTGGGGGTCGCTGTGTAGAAAACATTAAACTTGATGACCAGAGAGAAATGAGCTCTCACGGCGGAGAGGGCTGGCAGCAAGGCCAGAGACAAGAGGGCTTTCTCCCTCAGCCGTGCCACGCACTGCCCGGGAAAGCGCGAATGGACTGGGGGCAGAGCTGTTTTGGTCTCGTCCTACTGGGCAGCTGGGTAACCAGATTCCCAGCACCGAGCCCCACGTGGCTACACTTCCTCCGTATCGTGCTGTGTCAATATCACAGCTCTGGGGGCCGGAGAAATGGTTGAGAAACGGGGAGAAGACCCCCTTGACTGTCCATTTCGTTTCCTTGGCGGGCTGGGGGACCAAATATGGCTAGAAAACCGAAGCACAGCCAGCGCCCCCCGCCCTCTCCCCGCCATGCGCATCTGTGTGAGCCGCAGTCAGCTGACAGCTGGGGTCTGCGGTAGGGCAGCTGGACGGCGAAGAGCTGGCGAGGCCAGGCCCGCCCCCCGCCCCCCGCGCCCGCTCAGCCACCCGGCCTTCTCCCATGAGTCCACGCGGGGCTGGCGGCCTCCCTGCCCGCCCATGTCCCGCACCCTCCTCCGTCTCAGCGGAAACACAGGGGCCAGGAATCCCTTCAGAAGTTGTCAGGGGGGACCCGGGGAGAGGAGTCCCGCGCAGAAAGTGCAAACGCCTTCGTGGCGGGTGGCTGCGCCCTTCCCTGGGGCCCCTGCAGCAGAGGTAGGGCTGACTTTTACTGGGGGATCTGAGCCGTTTTGCCCAGACTAGGGGAGAGGAGAGAGACCTGGGGTCGGACGGAAGGAGGGGAGCCCTCCGCCTCTCGGTGCTGAGGGGCTGCAGAAGGGCCCGGAAAAGCCTTCGGGCTCTAAAGAGACTAGCTGCTTCCTCACAGGGCCTTCAGGGAAGAGGAAGTGAGGGCTGGGATTAAATGCATCAACTCGGGGGCCTGGGACTTACTGTGGTCCAGCATCTGCCAAGTGTTCATGTCGTGCCTCCTGGAAAGAAGAAGGATCCAGATCTCACCCAGAAACTGCCAGCAGCTGAGCTGGAAGATTCTGTGGAGCCCCAGCACTGCTGCTGCAGGCCTGGCCAGGCCAGGGTGCCTAGCGGGGCGCGGGGGAGCGGAGGGGGTGCGGGGGGAGCAGCCACGGTGCCTGCCCCCAACCTCCACTGAACAGGAACTGGGCGAATGGCTATGTTGTATGTTTCTGCTGGAGACTGGCGGATCTCCAATCTGCAGGACTGGTGCTGAGAGCCAGTGCCCATAGCCTGGAGCTGCATGCGTACATGCTACGTATGTCACTTCCATTATGTCAGGCTCTTTGCGACCCCATGGACTGTAGGCCACCAGGCTCCTCTGTCCATGGGATTTCCCAGGCAAAAATAGTGCAGTGGGTTGCCATGTCCTCCTACAGGGGATCTTCCCAGCCCAGGGATCGAATCCACATCTCTTATGTCTCCTGTATGGACAGGCGGGTCTTCACCACTAGTGCCACCTGGGGAGCCCTTGGAGCTGCACAGCTGGTGTAAAAACTCAGTGTGACAACCATGCTGTCCAAACCCAGACTTAGCGTGTCGTTGTCTGGCATGTACGAATATGATGCTCTGGGGAGCACGAAGCAGATTATCTGATGTAAAGTCTGTGGTCAAAGAACTCAAGGGCTTGTGACTGTCCCACCTGCTGAGGCCACAAGCTATGGAGACCAACAGACTCGGAAGACGAGCTCCCCCGCTACCAGCTCTTGGGTTTCTCTGAGCCTCAGAATGTCCAGCAGCAAATGAATAACAAATAAATAGGTATGATCATGATGTTTCTGTCACTAGGCTATTGAAAGATCAAGTGAGGCAATGCCTATGAACAGGACTGCAGTGATTTTGTTGTGATTTCCAACTACCTAGCAGTAAAACTTTGAACGTGTAAATTCAACTCCCGAGGGCTCTGCTGCCTAGAAAAGGAAGGGACTAAATTTCCAATAGTTCTTAGCAGTTCTAACATTCTCAGCCGAAGGGAATGATTGACTTCTTGCAGTTTTAATTAAGTGCTGTTGACTGAAAAAATGTACAGCTTAAAATTTGAGAGTCATGTTTTATTTGGTGGACAAAACTGAGGACTTAAGCCCAAGACACAGCTTCTCAGATAGCTCAGAAAGACTGTACCAAAGAGGCAAGGAAACAATCCAGGATGTATAGCAGTTTTTGCAACGTAGACCAGGTGCCAAGTTGCTTCAGTTGTGTCTGACTCTTTGCAACTCGCATGGACTGTAGCCCGCCAGGCTCCTCTGTCCATGGGGTTCTCCAGGCAAGACTACTGGAGTGGTTGCCATGCCCTCCTCCAGGGGATCTTCCTGACCCAGGGATTGAATCCATGTCTCCTGCATTGGCAGGTGGCTTCTTTACCACACTTGTGGCTCACACTTGGGAAATCAGAACATCAAAAGATCACTGTTAATGAAAGAAAAGTAGGCATCTTAAGTTAAGGGATCTAGCTTTTTCTATGTGTGGGAAGAAGCAAAGTCTGGGCTCACTGGAGTCATTCATTTGATAGGCACCTCAGCTATCTGGGGTCAGTATCCTGCGCTGCTTCTTCTGAGTGTCCTCAGGGTACATCGTCAGGATGTACAGTGGCTGCAGTGGCTGACTGTCGGATGGGGAGCACACCCTGCCTCCATCCTGAGTTCCCTGAGGGCTCGTTGTCAGGGCGGCTGTAACATGATGGCATGATGGCTGAGGCTTCCTTTGTTTACTGATACGGCTTTTGCAGTCATGCCAACCTTGGGTGCTGCATGGTCCCCCTGGCCAAAAGTGGCCAGTCTCAACCCCTTCTCCTCTTCCTAAGAAGATCTGCAGTTTCCCTGCAGTCACCCCTGGAGAGTGAGCATAACTATATTCATTACTGTAAGAGCTGGGACAACCAGGTGTCCAGGAGCAATGGGGACTGTTGGCTTTGCCTCCTTTTACAGGCTGTAGGAAGGCTCACCAGCCTTGAATTCCCAGTTCCTAATCACCTGCCCTAGCTGGGAATAGCTAGAAGTGGACAAGAGCAGACTTACATTTGAGGATCGGCACTGCCGTTTACAGGCTGGGAGAGCCTGCAATACTGTTTAACTTCTATACGCCTGTTTCCTCTCAGAGTCATGGAGTTGTTACATCATGAGGATGTTTGAAATGACATGTATGATGTGTCTGAACAAGTGGCAGCAGTCGCGTGTGTGTTATTGTTGCCCAGGATACAGCATAGTTTTCCTGTAAGTGTTAAAAAAATTTTTATTATCACCTCTCTTAGTGATCATAATGGGAGTGAGGTTAGCAGTTTCAGTCTCCTTCATCCAAACAGAGGAGCCAGAGGCAGTTCCCCACATTCAGGCATCAACCTTCTGCAGCCTCGAAATTGGATATCAAATAGAAATGAGAACCCACGCGTCATTATCCTGGCCTAAACCATTGTGCATGAATAACTTTAACTCTTCAGGGGGAATAGGAAGCTCAGATTGGATATCTCTCAGTTTTGTGCCCAAAAAAGACCTGGCTTTGCTGATTGCTCCAGGTCCCTCAACTGCCCTCCCCCCTCTCCTCCTCCCTCCTCCCCGCTTCCCCCTTCCCACCTTTCCTCCTCTCCCTCCCCTCCCTCCTGGGGAAAGCGTCATTCACAGCACGAGGTCTCATGTCTGGCAGCCAGGTAGTGACTGAGGTGCTATTCAGGAGTCAGTTAACAATCTCAGGGTGAATCTGAGTGGAGAACGGACACAAAGGGAAAGTGCCATCTTAGCAAAACAGGAAGCCCTTCCTGAGTCACAGAGGAACATCCTGGGCAGCTTCTCAGCAGCAAAGGAGAGCCTGAACTTCCTCCAGTCCCATTTCTGCTCAGCAGGAAAAAGAAAAAAAAAAAGCATCATTATGCAGAGGAAAAAACAAGATGCAAAACTTTTCTTCTTTCCTTGTGCCTCCATCTTGGCCTCTCAGAAATCACCAGGCCCAGTAACCTCAGTTGACAGCGACAGTCAGAGTGGAAATCTCTACATAAATAAAATGAGAGGCCAAGATGATCCTGAGCTCCCTTAGTTCTTCTTTTCCAGCTCCCACACAGGGACAGCCTTGTGTGGGAACACTTTGAAAATATTATTTTCATACCCTCTACAATCTCATAAGGTGAGTGCTATTGTCAGTCCCATTTTACAGGCAAAGAAATTGAGGCAAGAGATGTAAGACAACTTACCCAGGGTCACAGAGCCGCCAAGTGACGAAGCCAGGGTTTGGATCGGGATGTAGTTCATAATCACATGGGGAATTCCTCTGAGGGTGAATGAAAGGAACTGAACAGGGTAATAACAAGTTCCTAAACATTACCTAGGCTTCCCAGGTAGCTCAGTGGTGAAGAATCTGCAGGTTCCATCCCTAGGTCAGGAAGATCCCCTGAAGGAGGGCATAGCAGCCCACCCCAGTATTCTTCCCGGGAAAACCCCATGGACAGAGGAGCCTGGCGGGCTGCAGTCCAGGGAGCCACAAAGAGTCAGACACGATCAATCGACCGAGCACTCATGCATGCAAACATTACGTTAACTACTCCAATCCTTTAAAGAAAGCCTATTGAACATCTCCTAGAGCCAGGTGCTTTCACACTGATTTTACTTTAGTCCATGCGCCACCACCTGTAAGATCAATGTTTTCTCTGTTTTGCGGAAGAAGGCTCCCCAGTTGCCCCACCCACTGGGGGCAGAGCCGGGTGTGGCTTCTGGCCCGAGGATGAGGCCTCCTCTCCTGACTCCCCAGCGGCTGGGGCAGGCATCGTCCTGGAGTGGGTTGTTTCTCTGTTCCTTCCAGGGAGGCTTCACTGTGTGCTCGGAGATGAGCTCAGGTGCACAGGCCTGCTGCTCTTGGCCTGGGCTACCGCAGCCATCGCCACCCGCCTGTGGTACTTTCCCAACGGGCGGGTGCTGGCCCGCCAAAATCACAGACTTGGTCTGGTTTCTCCATGGCTTTCTTGGAGCTGGACTCTTGGTAAGAATGAGGTTTACCTACCTTACGTCCTCCAGAAGAAAGATGTTCCTGAACAACCTTCAAATCACAGAGCAGTTCATCTCCTCTTGGGGCCCCCGCCCTGGGCCCCCTGGCATGGCCGACTGCCCGCCTCTGTGCCCACAACATCGGAGACATAAACGCCCTTGTTACTGGCTCATCCTACTGCAAATGTCTCTGTATGCGCCTGCCTCCCACTTTCGCTGTGAGCTCCTTAAGAACACAGCCCAAGTCTCCTTCACCTTTGCCTCTAAAGCAGCGGTCCCCCTTTTGGGGATCAAGGGCTGGTTTTGTAGAAGACAGTTTTTCCACAGGCTGGGGACAAGCAAGGGGATGGTTTGGGGATGATTCAAGAGCTTTACTTTTGTTGTGCACTTTATTCCTATTGTTATTACATCAGCTCCACTTCAGCTCATCAGGCATTAGATCCCAGAGGTTGGGGACCCCTGCTGTAATGTATGTACCTAGCAAAGTGCTGGCTTAGACTGGAGCTTATTATGTGATCATTATAAAAGATATTTCACAAAAAGCACAAAGCAGGTTCATCAGATTTCAAGAGAGTCATCTCAAAAAATAAACTGTGTAGCTCCCATCAAAGCTTCCCTAGGCTAGATTATGGGATTGGCAAACTTCCTCTCAGGAAGGCCAGACAGTGATTATATTTCCAGTTTTGCAGGCCACATGGTCTCTTGTTTCAACTATTCAACTCTGCCACCATAGGGCAAAAAGCATCTATTGATAATATGTAAACAAATGGGTGGAGCTGAGTTCCAGTAAAACTTTATTTATAAAAACAAGCAACCTGCTGGATTTAGCCTACAAGTAATTAGCTGCTCCCTGAGGTAAATACTGAGTGTTTTTCCTTCCTCTCCACCTGTATTTTCATCTGGCTCCTCTCCCAGGCATCCAGGGTCCCTTAGGAAAAGATTATGTGTTGATGTGAGATCCCAGTGCCAGGCACTGGAACTTCCCTGGCGGTCCAGTGGTTAAGACTCTGCACTTCCAATGCAAGGGTCACAGGTTCAATCCCTGGTTGTGGAACTAAGATGCCACATGCTGTGTGGTGTGACCCCCTACCCCCCAAAAAATGCCAAAACCAGTGTTGGGCAGTGAGCTCAGCAAATGGAAGGATGAATGTATGAAGGAGAAAGAACCCTCAGAAAAAGGTGACCACCTCCCTTCCTGTTTCTCCTCCACACACAGTAGTAGAGGCAGTGATGTCTCAGGTTGCATCCGATAACTGCCTGCCCCGCTCCCCGTCCTGGCAGAGCTGAGCCTTCTCTTCCTCCACAGGAGAACGTCTAAATCAGCAGTGCCTCACCAGAGTCCTACCTAAGTGGCGCTATAGATCTAGTTGTCTAACAGACCCTGCTCAAATCATAAGACTGTCCCGACTGGCTATGTATCCTCCCTGAGCTTTAGTAAAAGGAGACTCACACCATCTCACCAAGAGGTGGGGAGCATTAAATGAGATAATATATAGACAGCACCCTGCACATACCTGCAGCCAGTACAATACAACCTGTCCTCCTTTCTGGCCCTGATAACCGCTCCCCAACCTCTTCCCGGGACCCAGTCAAGTGTCCGTGTCCTGCCTCTTACCTCCCTTGCTGATTTCTGTAGGACAGGTTTGCATCTCTCAGCTCCACCACCAGGCAAATCATTCACAACCCTTGCCTCACTCTCCTTTTCTGTAGACTGTGTAGGAACATCTGCACCCAACTTCTCTCAAGAGATAGATGAGCAAATACAGTGACTATTGGAAGGTGTCAAGCAGCTTGAGGAAATGTAGGCTTCCTACTTGCAGAATCTTAGAACATTCACTGAAAGAAAGTGATGAGAGAGAAGACTTTCCCTAGTCCTGGGGCAAGCAGAGTGGGGCCTGGCTCAGTCAGGAACCAGACACCATGTGTGCTTAGCATCCCCTCTTAATACCAGCCACCAGTTCAAACCTCACTCCAGTTTTCCAACACAACCTCCCACTATCGCCTAGAAAGATAGTTATACTTGCCTATTCACAGTGAAATAGGAATAAAATAAACAGGACCTAACCAGTCTGTGAAGCTGAATAAAGTAAAAATGAATGCGCCATCCCCTTTTTTTCTTTCCTTTTCTTTTTTTCCTTTCCTTCTTTCCATTCAGTCCACTTTAGTGTCTACTCTGTGCCTTCACTCATACCTGGCTCTAAGGCAAACTAGGGCAGTAACCACGAAGTTGGAGAGATGGGCATGCATTTGACACATACTAAAAGGTGGAGTTGGGCGATTTCCCCAGTGGTTAAGTCTTCACCTTCCAGAGCAGGAGTTATGGGTTCGATACCTGGTCTGGGAGCTAAGATCCTACATGCCTTGTGGCCAAAGAACCGGAACATAAACAACAGAGAAAATGTTGTAACAAATTCAGGAAAGACTTTAAAAAGGCATTCCACATAAAAAGATGGAGTTGGCAGGATCTGAAAAATGTTGGGTGTAAGGGGCAAACAAGGAGCAACCAGAGTGGTTCAGGCATTCTGGTGCTGGGAGGCAGTGGTGGTGTTCCCTGCAGCAGGGGCCTCAGGAGGAGGACAGAGGCTGAGCTCTGTCCCACGATCCCCCTGAGAGAGCAGAGGGCGATTGGGCTGAGACCAGAAGCCGGGAGAGAGGTGACTGTAAGAACCACCACAGGCAGATGACGTAGAGCAGTAAGTTTGCCCGGGGCTTGTGAACTGATGGAGACGAAAAAGGAGATGTTTGTATAAAGGTAGAGGAGCATCACAGAGGACAGTGCATTCATGGAGATGCACAGTCTAGTGTGACTGGAGCACGGGCCGCTGAAGTGAAGAAGGGACAGGAACCGGTGCTGACAGGCAGCCTGGGGCAATGTTCCATATGACCTCGTGTGCCATGCTAACGAGCCAACTCCTGACCCTTGAGTTGTTGTTCAGTTGCTAAGTTGTGTCCAACCGTTTGTGACACCATGGACTATATAGCACATCAGGCTTTCCTGTCCTTCACCATCTCCTTGAGCTTGCCCAAACTCATATCCATTGAGTCAGTGATGCCATCCAACCATCTCATCCTCTGTTGCTCACTTTTCCTCCTGCTTTCATTGTTTCCCAGCATCAGGGTCTTTCCAATGAGTTGACTCAGCATCAGGTGGCCAAAGTATTGGAGCTTCAGCTTCAGCATCAGTCTTTTCAATTAATATTCAGGATTGATTTCCTTTAGGATTGACTGGTTTGATCTCCTTGCAGTCCAAGAGACTCTCAAGAGTCTTCTCCAACACCACAATCTGAAAGCATCAGTTCTTTGGTACTCAGCCTTCTTTATGGTCCAACTCTCACATCCATACATGACTACTGGAAAAACCATAGCTTTGGTGAGATGGTCAACAAAGTGGTGTCTCTGCTTTCTAATATGCTGTCTAGGTTGGTCATAACTTTTCTTCCAAGGAGCAAGTGTCTTTTAATTTCATGGCTGCAGTCATCATCCACAGTGATTTTCGAGCCCAAGAAATAAAGTCTGTCACTGTTTCCTTGAGTAGTGGCCCACAAATATTGAGCATCACCTATGGGCTAGCACTGTTCTGGGCATTAGAGACACAATAGAGGGGGAAAAAAGCAAAATTCCTACTCTCCCAAGGCTTACATTCTAGAGGAAGATAAAGATCATAAATAATCAACAGTATGATATGATGCATCAGATGATGTGCACTAGGAAGAAAGAGTAAAGGAATAGACAGACAGCAAAATACTGGCTGAGGAGGTGGCATTTTAGAGCCATTCGAATGATCTGCAGAAAGCCATGCTGGCATTTGAGGGAGGAGCATTTCCCAACAGAAGGACTGACACACTCTAGAGCCCTGAGCTGGGAATGCACAGTGTCTCGATCCACAGGAAAAGACCCTGATGCTGGGAAAGACTGAGGACATGAGGAGCCGCTATGTAGCCGGAACAATGTAAAGGAAGGTTTGGGAGAGAGAGGAGGGAATGAGGTCAGAATGAGAAAGGAGAATCCACTATAACTTTGAAGCAGGAGAGAAGCACATTGTTCATGCTATTAGTATTCATATCAAGCTATGACAATCCTGATCTGAAGCCATCACTGCATCCTGACCACCACGTAGGAGCCTGACTTGTTCTAAGTGCCAAGCTACGCTCCCCAGAAGATGCTTGAGAAGACCTCCTCCAGGGTGGTTCCAATAACTCTCATTTGTCAGCCCCAGACTTGTGCCCTTGTCATACAATCTGCAGTGGACCCTCCCACTTGACTCAAGCTTTGGGTCTCCCAAAGGCCCAGGATAAGGCAAGAATCAGTCATTCCTGCTGCCAGAGAGTCATCAGAACTAGGAAAAGAAACTCAAGGAAGGGAGCACATTACATCATCCTCCAGGGTGTGAGCACACAGGGACCTGAGGCTTGAAGCTGCTCACACAAACCATCTCAGCATGCCAGGGTCCTGGCTCATCTCTTCCTCTTTGGGAAGTCCTCATAGTTTTTACATCCCAACACTGAGCTATCAAGAGATGACTTGGAGAATCTGAGATTTTAGTGAAAATACTTCACTTAAAGAAATATGTTTCACTGAAAAAATGGGAAATACACATCCCCATTACACCAGTCAGGTTTTTCTAGAAAATTTTAATATGTTTTACTTCATGCAATAAAACAGCCCAGGGCATACAGTCATTCAATAATTTGCATGAGGTCCACAGAAAACATCAGCAGTTCTGATCTTTGTCTCCTCCTCTGAGGCTAAGAATTCAGGTATGTGACCTGATTTATGCCAGCGTAGGGAAAAAAGAAAATAAGGCCTAAGACCTGGAAGGGAAGGAAAGAGGGCTGGTAGGCCCTTAATAATGCTTTCTCTCCTTTCTCATCTCCAAAAATCATACTCTGTTTAAGGCATCTTAGAACTGAATATTTGAACTGGAAAACATATCAGACGTCAATACTGCAACTGCTCTTACGACTGAAGTGACTGAGCACGCACGCACACAAGTCACCCAGAGCGTGGTACTTGTCACGGCAGCCACTGCAGACTAACACTGTCCATTTCCCACAAATGAAAGTTACCAGCCCTTCGTTCTGCATCTAGCCGTCATTTATTCCATCTCATCTTCAACTCTGGTTTTTGCTGTTGTTGTTTTGTTTTGGCCAGACTGCACAGCTTCTGGGATCTTGGCTCCCCAGCCAAGACTGACCTTGGTCCCAAGAGTGAAAGCACAGTCTTAACCTCTGGACTGCCAGGAAAGCCCCTGGGTTTTTTGTGTTGTTTTTTTTTTTTCCTTTTAAAAAAATTTTAAAACTTTTTCATTTATGTACAGTTGATTTACAAGGTGTTAATTTCTGCTGTAGAGCAGTGATTCAGTTATACCTATATATATTCTTTTTCATGTTCTTTTCCATTTTGCTTTATTGCAGGATTTTGACTAGAGGTCCCTGTGCCATACGGTAGGGCCTTGTTGTTTTTATAGAGTTAAAACAGAGGCCCAAGAGCAGTTAGGCTAGATGTCGGTCATAGAGCTAATATATGGCATAGCCAGGTGTAGAATGCAGGTCTCAGGGCTCTCATCTGTTAATGATTAAAAGATGTCCAAACAGGGCTTCCCTGGTGGCTCAGTGGTAAAAAAAAAAAAAAAAGAAAGAAAGAAAGAAAAAATCTGTCTGCCTATGCAGGAGATGCGAGTTCAATCCCTGGTCCAGGACGATCAACTAAGCTGGTGCACCACAACTTTTGAATCTATGCTCTAGAAGCCAGGAATCTCAACTACTGAGCCCACGAGCCACAACTACATCAGCCCACTCACCCTAGAGCCTGTGCCCAAAGCAGAGGACAGAGGCAGCTCAGAGGAGCAGTGCTCAGTGCGATCAGCTCTGCTCTGGCCAAGGTCTGAGGGGCAGCACTGCAGATCAGGTACTCCATTTCTTCTGTGCACAAAGTACTGATGAAACTTCTCAGGGACTTTGAACAATACTGGCCAAACTCACCAAAGTTCAACTGATACATCAAAACATTGGTGTATTTATCCCAAGGAGAACCAAGGAGAATCACTCCTGCCAGGAAAAGCAGGTTGGGGATATGCAGGGTCTTCTCTTCCCAGAGCCAAATGGAGCTGGGTTTGAAACCATGCTCTCCAGCAGCTGGGCGGGGAGAGTCTGGGCAAGGCACTCGTCTCTCCATGCCCCAGTTCCCTCTTGGTGGCATGGGACTGACATCAGTCAAGCTACCACGTATGCTGACGATGAGGCTTGTAGGTGGTCAAACAGAGAGTGCCCGGTTCCAAACCTGGCTAGTGGCTGTGCTCATACAATGGCCGCTGAAAGACAGCTGGAGTGAGGGGTACCTGACTGTCACCGTACCCAGGGTTGTGGAGATGCCCCATTCCCACTACAGGGAAAGAGCCGAGAAGGCAGCCTCAGCACAGAGGACACCTGCCTGCAAACACTGAAACTGTGGTTTTCCTCTTAGTAGATTCCAGGTTGCTACTCCAGCCTCTATCAGGGCTTCTCAAAGTCTGCAAACTACCCAGGAGTTAGCTGAAATCTGTTTGGGGCAGTGTCTGTCTGTTTTGCTTTACAGAACTAGATACCTCTAGGAGGGGTATTCTACGTCGTTCTCTCCAAGGTCCCCATCACTCCCTATTGTGTCATACCAGGACGCATTTCCTTACTTAAAACTGGCTGCTTGAGACTTCCCTGGTGATTCACTTTTTAGGACTCCAAGCTTCCACTTCAGGAGACACAGGTTTGATCACTAGTCAGGGAACTAAGATCCCACAAGCCAAGAGGCAAAGCCAAAAAAAAAAAAAAAAAAATTACCTGCTTGAGTTTGCAACACTACCCTCCCACTCAGACTATCAGCTGAAAGAATACATCCATGTAGGCACCGATCATCTTTAGCATCAATCATATTCCCCAGGGTACATCTTGGTAACCTTGGTGAGAAGTTGGGATTTCCCCGATGTCTGCATCAGCGAACACATTTACCAACCATCTCTCAGATTGAGGTGATTTATTTTCATAAAGTTAACTTCACACAAGCTGGAATCAAGATTGCCGGGAGAAATATCAATAACCTCAGATATGTAGATGACACCATCCTTATGGCAGAAAATGAAGAGGAACTAAAAAGCCTCTTGATGAAAGTGAAAGTGGAGAGTGAAAAAGTTGGCTTAAAGCTCAACATTCAGAAAACGAAGATTATGGCATCCAGTCCCATCACTTCATGGCAAATAGATGGGGAAACAGTGGAAACAGTGGCTGACTTTATTTTGGGGGGCTCCAAAATGACTGCAGATGGTGACTGCAGCCATGAAATTAAAAGATGCTTACTCCTTGGAAGGAAAGTAATGACCAACCTAGATAGCATATTCAAAAGCAGAGACATTACTTTGCCAACAAAGGTTTGTCTAGTCAAGGCTATGGTTTCTCCCGTGGTCATGTATGGATGTGAGAGTTGGACTGTGAAGAAGGCTGAGCGCCGAAGAATTGATGCTTTTGAACTGTGGTGTTGGAGAAGACGCTTGAGAGTCCCTTGGACTGCAAGGAGATCCAACCAGTCCATTCTGAAGGAGATCAGCCCTGGGATTTCTTTGGAGGGAATGATGCTAAAGCTGAAATTCCAGTACTTTGGCCACCTCATGTGAAGAGTTGACTCATTGGAAAAGACTCTAATGCTGGGAGGGATTGAGGGCAGGAGGAGAAGGGGAGGACAGAGGATGAGATGGCTGAATGGCATCACTGACTCGATGGATGTGAGTCTGAGTGAACTCCGGGAGTTGGTGATGGACAGGGAGGCCTGGCGTGCTGTGATTCATGGGGTCACAAAGAGTTGGACACGACTGAACAACTGAACTGAACTGAACTGAACTTCATCCTTTCGTATTTATTACTTGCTCCTGACCCTTTCCCCTATCATGCCCCTTTCTTCCTCCCAGCCCACAGTGCCAGAAGAAACGTGGGGACATGTCGTCGTAGATTCGACCGCCACACCGCTGGGTCTTGATTCCACATCGGGCGCCACGGTAAGAGCTGCTGATTCAGCACTCGGAATGCAGTGGTAGGAGAAGGAGCTTGTTCAGTGCAGCAGGACGGACTGGCGGGTTCACCGAACAAGAGAAGATATACTGGCTTCTTGTAGCTGCTATAACAAATTATCATAGGCGATAATTTGAAACATCAGAAGTTGATTGTCTCACAGCTCTGAAGGTCAGAAGCTCTCAATAAATGAACTGACAGGGCCCCGTGATCTGGGCCGTGGATGAAAATCATTCCTCGCCTCTTCCACCTCCTGGCAGCTGTTGGCATTCTTTGGTTTATAAAGATATCACTGTAATCTCTGTCTCCAGATCCACATCGCCTTGTCCTCTGTGTCTCTCAAATCCCCTTCTGCTTCTCTTATAAGGACACATATGATTGTATTTAGGGCCCACCCAGATAATCCAGGATAAACTCTTCCTATTAAGATCCCAACTCAGTCATATCTTCTGTCATATTAGGTAACATCACAGGCTCTGGGATTAGGAAGTGAATGTATCTTGGGGATGGGAGGAGAGGGGGCTTTGTGCAGCCTACCACAGAAGATAGCATTGCAGCTGGCCCTTTGAAGGTGAAGAGGAATGTACCCAACGGCAAAGGATTAGGGGCACATTCAGAGATGTGGAGACAGGAGAGTCCCAAGTCCTCCTGGGAGCCCAGAGGCTGGTGTGTTATGGGGTCTCAATGGAGGAGCCTGAGGCTCTGGTGGCTGGTCAGGAGCAGGACGTGAAGTGCTCATGCAGTGTCTGAGCTGTTGCTGCATATAGGTAGTGAAGAATCGTTAGACAGTTTCAATAGTTCCAGTTCTGGACGTTTGTTCCTAAAAGGTAACATTGCCCTCTTTACGAGAGCATCTCCCTTGCTGCAGGCTATGGTCCAGCAATGGAGAGGAGGTGAGGAGGCCCGCTGTGCTCCCAGACGGGCGGGTGGGGGGGGTGGGGGGGAGGGCGGGAGCACGGTGGGGTCTGCAGAATGCTAACCTCCCGCCCACATCCCCTAAGGGGCTCACATTCTAGGCAGGAGCTTTCTCTCTTCTGAAGGCCAGACTGTTAGCCCTATGACTATAGTTTGGTACTCCTAATATCCTCCTTTCATTCATGTATTTTTATTAAAGTGCAGCTGATTTACAATATTGCATTGGTTTCAGGTGTAGAACATAGTGATTCAGTATTTTTGCACATAATAGTCCATTACAGGTTCTCACAAGGTAATGAGTATAATTCCACGTGCTGCGTAGTATATCCTTGTTGGTTATCTGTTTTACATGTAAAAGTCTGTATCTGCTAACCGCATACCCCTAATTTCACACTCCCTCTCCCCTTTTGTAATCACAAGACTGTTTTCTATATCTGAGTATCTGCGAGTCTGTTTCTGTTTGCATATGTATTCACTTGTATTGGGCTTCCCTGGTGCTTCAGATGGTGAAGAATCTTCCTGCAGTGCAGGAGATCCAGGTTTGATCCCTGGGTCAGGAAGATTCCCTGGAGAAAGGAATGGCAACCCACTCCAGTATTCTTGCCTGGAGAATTCCATGGACAGAGGAGTCTGGTGGGCTACAGTCCATGGGGTCGCAAAGAGTCAGACATAACTGAGCAACTAACGCTCACTTGTATCATTTTTTAGATTTGACATTTGAGTGACTAATACTTCCTTTTAAAGTAAAGATATTTTGCCGGGCTCCCTCCAGCAGTGATGAGGGCTACTGCAGGAGATCCCAAGAAGAATGAGCTTGGAGAGGGCGTGAAGAGAACGTTTACACACAGGCTATGAGCTCCGGTGGACCAGCCTGCCAGGGTTGGGTTGGTTGTTTCTGTCTGTCTGTCTGTCTGTGTGTCTGTGGGAAGCCTAGAACCCTCCATCCTCTCGCCTTGCACACTCTCTCACAAAGTTTGCTTTTGCCTCACGAAGAGCAAAAGGCTGACACTGTGTATGAGCACCCATAATGTGTTCATTTCTTGTTCCTGACACATGGCCCTCTTATACCACTGCCATTTCTCCTGCCTTATGCTTCTGGAAGAAACCAATGGAGATGTCACCACTATTTTACAAACACGTCTGCATTTGACAGAGAGGAAAGGAAAAGCTCAGAGAGGCTGAGTGACCTGCCTAGATTCTCATGACTGGGATCTTAGAGCTGGAATGGACATTTAGGACTGTTTTCCCAACTCCAGGCAGAGTGTAAGCTGCTTTCTTCAAGACAAGGAGTACATGTTATCATCTACATATTCCCAGGTACCTGACACACAATCAGATCTCAGGAAACAGCCAACAAAGGACTGGTCAACCTAACACTTTTCCTGGTCTCCTGACCCCCAAGACTATGCTCTTTCCCACACACAAAACTGCTTACCAAGACCCTGCTCACAGCCAGCTGTCACCTGCTCTTATATTTCTAGTTCATATACCATCTCACGTCTTTTCTGCTCCCAAAGTCCCCTCCCCTAGACCCTCAAAGAGACCTCAGCCACCAGGCTATCTGAAGACTGTCTCCGAGGAGCTCCCTGAGTCATTCCATTCAGCTCTGGCCTGACCTCCCTCACTTCAGTGATACAGAAGCTGTAACATGAATGTGCTGGGAGCAAAAGCTCAGGCTTTGAAGCCAGCAAGTCCCTCAGCTCTGCCCGAATTTAATGCACTAATATGCCAGGAGGTTGCCCGTCCCCAACACCTGCCTCCTACCACACTCACTCACCCACCCATCCAGTCCACACATATTTAAGGAGTTTATACCCCTGTGTTGGTCTCTGACTCAGGCATTAGAAAAATGGTTATTCATTTACTCATTCAGTGTTGCAACATTTACTGGACACCCACCACCAGGATGGTGAGTAGATCTCATTTAGGTCACAGAGCCAATAACAACTGACAATAACAATTTTGAGAAGGACTGTGGGGTTTTTTCTTCCAGGGGAAGAGCATTGAGATCAATTACTGATCCCTGCTACAAGTGCAAACTAGGGGACTGGTGGCACACCTACATCATGTGCAAGAGTGTAGGCACTGAGAGTTCACTGGTGAGTAAGTCCCATTTTTTCCACTCACAATTTTGTAGGGGATGGCTTCATTCTTTAGAATTGCAAATGGAGCAGATAAATGGACAGAGATTTTCTCAGTTCGAATGCCCCATTTTGGGGGACTTCCCAAATGGCTCAGCAGTGAAGAATCCACCTGCCAAAGCAGGAGATGCAAGTTCAATCCCCCGTTTGAAGGAGAGGAGGAGGAAATGGCAACCCACTCCAGTATTCTTGCCTGAAAAATCCCATGGACAGAGAAGCTTGGCAGTCTACAGTCCAAAGGGTCTCAAAGAGTCAGACACGACAGAGGACTGAGCACAATTAGGAAGCAAAACGAGATTTCCCTGGACTGGCATCTATAAGAGAAGATTCACCTCTTCAGTTTGCCAGTAAACTCATGATGGATCTTTAGAAAGGGTCACCACCTCCTTGCTCATTGCTGCACTGACCTTCTGGTTCTATTCCATTGCAGATGCTGTTACCTGTGCTGGCCATACAGGGCATGCTAGGGGCTCTGATTTGTGTGATCATTTGCTCAGCGGCCCCCTCTGTGACACAGGCAGTGGAGACTACACCTACCCTTTCAGGAATGACTCCCTGGAGTGAGTAGCATTTATGGCCTTGGGTCAGTGTGTAACATATAAGATGATGCAGTGATGACCACAAGGAGTGTGTGCTCTCAGAACTGACTGTGCAGTAGTGGGGCCAGACACTTCCATCAATTCCTGGTGCCTTGCTCCTCTCTCCATAACGAATCAACAGTTTTGCTCCCAAATGACCAATCTCTAGAAGAATCTCTGATTGGCCAAGGCAAAGAGTGCCCCATGAAACAAACAGCTCACCCAAGGGGTTTAATACAATACTCGATCCCTGGTTCAGGAAGATCCCCTGGAGGAGGGCATGGCAATCCTCTCCAGTATTCTTGCCTGGAGAATCCCATGGACAGAGGAGTCTGGCGGGCTACAGTCCATGGGATCACAAAGAGTCAAACATGACTCGCACACACTTGACTTCATTAGCCCTCATTATTAAACTCAACTGAGTATGTGCTGAGGGCCTGCTTAGCACTGACTAGGCACTGTGATAAGGGAAGGGATTACAAAGGAAGGATAAGACCAGTTGCTTATTTTTAACTTGCCTGTTCACGATCTAACTGGGGAGACAATAGCCAATTTAGAGATTGTTTTGTGATGATCTCAAGCCTATCAATAAGCATTGTTGTGGTTGGACCAACCCTTGTGGTTCTTATTATGATTGTAAGATGCTCTTTAGCATTAACCATCAAGAAACTTTGAAAAAACAAAGGTTTTTTACTTCCAGGACCTGGAAATTATACAGCCCACAGCAAGGTGGGGAGAGGGGTGCTGGAGAGGGAGTGTGTGGGCCTTTAATTTTGCTTTTACTGGGGTTGAGGGTGGGGGTCTAGGGTTTTCCAGGTTCACTCTTTATTGATGAATGTAAAATAAAAAAAAGAAAGAGTTTAAAGCACAGGAACAGAAAAGATAGGTGGCCCCAGCAATCAGTTATTGAAATCAGCCAAGATCTGTGAAACAAAGGTGCCTCAGTCGGGCAAAGAGACCCGACTCTATACCTAGGCAGGAGGTATTTATTTATCTGTGTTTATTCAGATAGCGATAGTGGATGCCAGGCAATCAAAGCTGAAGTCATGCATTTGCATTACAAAAAGAAATATCAGCTGTCAGGGTTGACAATGCAGGGATGCACACATATCCTGAATGGCAGGCCTGGTGACTCCAGTGGCTTTTCTTCAAGAAACAGGGAAAGAAACCCAGTGTCACTGGCACTGGTTGAGAAGGACGCTGCTTCTCTTCTCATTTCACGTTCTGTCCCAGGTAGAGCTCATCCACCCCCATGGCTTTCAGAACCCTCCATCTATTCATATAAATAATCCCCAAATGTCTGTCTCCAGCCCAGATCTTTCTTCTGAATTCCTGATCCAAGTATCAAATGATCTCTTTGAAATCTCCTCTTGAGAGTCTCACATTATTTGAATATTAGTTGGTTCAAACTCTGGTATTCCCTCTCCACTTCTGCTCTGTCATCGCCAGCCTGTTAGAAGGCACCTGAGACCCGTGAGTCTTTGATTCTTCCCCCTTCTCGTGCCCACATCAGTCCACCCCCAGGTCCTATCGGCTCCGCCTCGACCATACACCTTGACTCTGGCCGCTGCTCTCCATCCGGTCTGTCTTCACCCGGTCCCAGTCTGCAGCACCCTCTGCCTCTGTGCCTACACCTCCAGCGAGCACCTCGGTTCCATCTTGCCCGTCAGTCCTTTCACTGGAGATGAGCCAGGGCTGGGGGTGGGGTGTGGGGAGGGGGATGTAAAATGTAAAAGTGCTGATGAAGGTCAAAAAATCTTTGCATTGAAGAAACTTGGAATCTCACTGAGAACTCAATAGATGAATAAGGATGTGGGCAAAGAGAGAGATTAAAGGCAGAGATACCAAATAATATGGAGGTCTATAGATACAGGGCCTGAAAACATAATCCATTTTCTTTGTCCTACTAGTACCCTCTGATTCCACATTTTCCTTACAGTTTTTGCTTATATGCTGTTTCCTCTTACAACTCAATGCCCTCTCCTTGGCTGCCTCCTCCTATAAGGCCAGGTGACTCCATATTTTCACACAAAAACTCTGATTACTCTAGACCTCCGCTTTCTATGATGATAATTATAAATATATTTTCTACTGCATGGCAGGCACTGTGCTGATATCTAATCCTCCCAACCCAGTCACTGGTATTGATGCTATTTTGAACCCCATTATGTATATAGGGAAGCTAATGTCAAATCTGCCTGCCAAAAAAAGGAACTTGAGTTCGATCCCTGGATTGGGTGGGAAGATCCTCCGGAGAAGGAAATGATAACCCACTTCCGTATTCATGCCTGGGAAATCCCAAGGACAGGGGAGCCTGGTGGGCTATGGTCCTTGGGGTAGGAAAAGAGTCAGACACAACTTAGCAACTGAACAAAAAAAGCTGATGTACAGAAACACTTCACTACTGGGACCAGGGTAGGCTGCATATTAATGCATGTATCAATCAATGGCGTATTATTTTGAATGAAAGTAACTTAAGAAAGAGATGAGGCAAGGCCACTCTGACCCTCCTCTCTGTCTCCCTGAAAGCAGAAAATAAATCTCTCACAAAACACCTGAGGGTAGAAGGACACTCTTATCACCAGAGATAGAGAGTTCAGGGCCAAGAATCCTGTATAAGCAGATCTTGTTACTTATTTAATTTACTACCCAAGCTCAAACCGTTCACATTCTTTACTAATTAAGCACCTAAACCTAAGTTTCTTTGTCCTGTCAAATCCTCACAAATTTATTGTTTGTCTAAAGCTGCCTCCTTTGGAGAATTCCCTGGTGGTCCAGTGGTTAGGACTTCACACTCTCACTGCGCAGGGTTCAACTCCTGGTCCAGGAGCTAAAATTCCATAAGCTGCATAGTGCAGCCCCCCACCCCAAAAATAGCTGCCTTCTTTGGTCATTTTCAGGTCTTATTTCTATGAGACCTCCATGGGCATGAATTAAAATGTGTTTCTTTTTCTCCTATTAACCTGTGTTATATCAGTTTTTAGTATTACTCCAACCACAAGAATGCAAGATGTGCAGAGGGAACATTTCACCCTCCCTGACAGTGTATCAAGAACTTCCTAGGATCCAGGTCTGTGGAAATTCAGACCTTTTTTTTAATCTTTTATTTACTTATTTTATTTTGGAGCCACGCCAGGCACCTTGCAGGATCTCTGCATGGGTTCCTGCTTCAGAGACTGAACCCATGTCCCCTGCAGTACGATCACAGAGCCTTAGACACTGGACCATAAGGGACGAGCTCAGCCTGAGCTCTGAACCAATCCTCACTGCCCCTGAGAGCTTTAGAGTAGCTCACACCTTGCTACCCACTTCCCATTCCTTCCTGCACTCCCCTGTGCAGCTACATCCTTACCCACAGAGCCTTGCTGAGATGCTGCGCTGTTACAGGAAATTTCAACCCTCTGCCAATGGGCAATCATAAGTGTGCTGTCCTCACAAAGACGAGAGTGCTGTATTAGACTAGTGTCTCTCACATGCTTCCAAGTAGCAGCCTTCTCCCTTTCCTGTTCTCGAAACCAGGCTAAAGGTCTCCCCTGTCCTGGCAGGAGCACCTACATAGCCAACCAGCCCACCCAGGCCACCTGCCAAGAGGCTGAGCACACCGTCCTCCAGACGGAGTCTTCTTCTCCATCCTCCTGGGCATCCGAATGGGGGAAGCTGTCCTGTGCCTCAGCCATGTTGTCGGTGGACTCTGACACCTTCTGCAATACATGTGTCTGAAAAGGACAGGTCAGTGAGTCTAGAACCTAGGAATTTTCAAGTCATATCCCCTGACCTATTCCTCACATCTCCCTCCTTCCCTGACCCCATACTCCCAGAGGTAATCCAGTAATTGGGAAATGCCTTTTGAAATACATAACTTCATTTGCCACTTGGGGCTGAATTTTCTTTCAGGAGAACATAACTGACTTATGACCAGCCTAAGAAATTGCAGCTGATTGGCAGAGTTTCCTGGATTCAGGAGGACTGGATTTGGTGAATATCAATCCCCAGCGTACTGAGAAGCTGAAGAAAAGTCCCCAGTTTTAATAAAAGCCATCAGTTTCCATCTTCTTTGCTTGAATCTGGATTGTCATTTCCCCCAAATATTCTCTGAGAATAATATAAGAAGTCATAGGGCTTTAAATACTTTTTAACATTTTTAACAATAATAATAATAGAGACCTAATTGTATTCAGTAGTTTCCATATTCCAGGCCGGGTGCTAAGCACTTTATCTACATTATTTCAGTTAATCCTACAAAAAAGTAGCATTACAATGTCATCATACTGAGGAGGGACTCGGGTTCAGAGAGGTCCAGTTACTTATCCAAAGTCAATAAATCTAAGTTTTGAACTTGAACCTGTTTCCAACATTTATATTCTTGACCACTCTCTCCAGTAGTATTCAAACCACTGGACTAGCTCTGTGGATTGTAATAGATGTTATTCATTTACCAAACAGGGGGTGAAGGAGATTCTGTGGTCAAGTTAAACAACATGTAATAGGTTTCTCTGCTGCAGGACTTGTCAGAACCTTTACAAAGCCAATGTGTAGAGCTAATATCCAGGAGGAGAATAGCAAATTCACAATTTCCCAGAAGTCTTATTTGACCACAAAATGCTTTTCTACAGAGAAATTTTTAACGGGGCTAATATTTCCATGGAGGACACTTTGAAAAGGACTGCATGGCTTTACCTCATCACTACCTCATGAGATTTTTCCAAGCCACCAGAGAACAGAAGAAAATATGGGACAAAACAGGTTAGGTAGACTGCTGTCCTGTGTTTTAAAAAAAGAAAAAAATGTTGCTATAATTGCTGGAATCAGAAGTTTGCTTTTCAGACTTCCTTGCTGTCTCTGCAGAAAATTTTATTTTTTTAATTTTTATTGATGTATAGTTGATTTACAATGCTGTGTTAGCTTCAGGTATACAGCAAAGTGATTTAGATATGTATATCACATATACATATATGTGTATATATCTGAATGTATGTACATATATTCTTTTTCAGATGCTTTCCTATTTAGGTTATTACAAGATATTAAATATAGTTTCCTGTGCTATATAGTAAGTTTTTATTGTTTATTTGTTGTTTATCTTTTTTATATTATATAAATATGTATTATAATATATAGTAGTATGTATCTGTTAATCCAAAATTCCTAATTTTTTATCCCTCTCCTTCAGTAACCATAAGTTTGTTTTCTATGTCTGTGAGTCTTTCTATTTTGTAGGTAAGTTTATTTACATCTTTTTTAGATTCCACAAATAAGTCATATCATATGGTATTTGTCTTTCTCTAAACAAACTTTTTTTTAGTTTATTTTTAATTGGAGGATAATTGCTTTACAATGTTGCGTTGGTTTCTGCCCTACAACAACATGAATCAGCCGTAAGTATACATGAAACAAACATTTTTAAGAACTCAGTCTTCCATACAAGCCACGGAAGTTCCCAAAGAGGCATCAGGTTCTGCTTCAGGAAGCAGACTAATGGACCTTGCATAGCTGACTGCTCCCATAAATGATCATATCCAGGGCCCTTGCTAACCTACATGACACATTTGTACAAATTACGTCAGTGCTACAGTTGGCAAGTAGGCAGAGCTGATGGCAAATTTGTAAGAGGTGCCTTCTCTGCAGATTAATGCCTATTTGGGGTGGAATAATGTCTGCCCCTCCCCCACCCCCCAGAATTCATATTTAACAGGAATGTGACCCTATTTGGAATCAGCGTCTTTGTTGAAATAGTTAATTAAAATTAGGTCATACTAGATTAGAGTAGACTGTAAATCTAATGGACTTCCCAGGTGGCACCAGTGGTAAAGAACCCACCTGCCAATGCAAGAGACATAAAAGATGCAGGTTTGATCCCTGGGTTGGGAAGATCTCCTAGAGGAGGGCATAGCAACCCACTCCAGGTTCTTTCCTGGAGAATCCCATGGACAGAGGGGTCTGGCGGGCTACAGCCCTTAGGGTCACAAAAAGTTGGATATGACTGAAATGACTTAGCACACGCGCTAAATCTAATATGACCAATGACCTTGTGAGAACAGAAGAAACACACACAGAGAAGGCCACATGATGGTGGAGGCAGAAAATGAAGTTATTCTGCCACAAATGAAGTGATGCCAAAGATTGCCAGCAACCACCAGTAGCCACCAGTGACCACCAGGGACCACCAGCGACCACCATCAGCCACCATCGGCCACCAGTGACCACTGGCGGCCACCATAGGCCACCAGCGGCCACCAGGGACCACCAGTGACCATCAGTGACCACCAGCAACCATTAGTGACCACCAGTGACCACCAGTAGCCACCAGCAACCACCAGGGACCACCACGGACCACTAGCAGCCACCATTGGCCAGCATCAGCCACCATCAGCCACCAGTGACCACCAGCAGCCACCAGGGGCCACCAGCGGTTAGGGGACAGACATTGTACAGATTCTCCCCTGAGCCTCCAGGACTATGAGTGGATAAATTTCTGCTCTTCTGGGTGGTGGTGGTAGTGAGGGAGATTGGCCATGCCGTGTGGCTTGCAGGATCTTAGCTCCCTGACCAGGGATTGAACTCAGGCTCTTAGCAGTGAAACCACAGAGTCCTAACCACAGGACCAACAGGGAATTCCCAAATTTCTGTGGTTTTAAGCCAGCAGCAGCAGCAGCAGCAGTTAGTCGTATAGCAGCGCTCAGATTCACCTACATTGTCCCACACCAGGGCGCAGGCAAGGTGGGCACAGGCTGCATTCCCGCCCCCGATCACCTTGACCTCTCACAGCTTGTGCAGAAACATCCTACTCAGACGAAGGGGGCCCTGCTGATGTCACAAACACCCATCTGCCTTGCTACCCCAGGCTGTTCCTTCAGTTTCCCTTTAGCCCTCTGACTGACATGAAGCAGACACACAGCCCCCAGAAAGGGAGGTACCCAGAACCTGCAATGAGCCCAGCACTGCCCAGCCCCTGAGACTGTGCTCTCAGCCCTGACAGTCCTGAGGTGTCATCCCCTTGGGAAAACTGGGCTTTAGGGAGGTGGTGTCTTTAAAAGAGTCAGTCTGTCACATTGAATGTCTCTATATGGCCCAAATACTATTTCCCTGGGTGGGGGAAAAAAATCCAAAGCAAAAAGTTTTATTAGCTTTTCTTCATTAAAACACCCTCTGTGTAAAGTGATGGATTTGAAGCAAGGGACGAGAAAGGTTTTCTGCCTCCAGCAAAAGTCCTTCTTGTGGTTCTTCCTTTGGTGAGTACGTGGAGTTAAAGACACCGAAGAACAAACATTCTGTGGCCAATAAAGTGGGTGGAGGAGGCACTGAGCTGCCCTGGGGCGGGGCCCCAGCTTGTAAAGACAGCAGAGTTCAGATAATGCGCTCCGTCAAGGGCTTTGGAGGGCAGAAAGAACACCACCAGCGTTTTAAACGTGGGGCCAGCCAGAAAATGATTCATGATCAATCCACTAAAAAAATGTGTTTATTGCTAAATGGAAACGAACTCTCTAAAATTAAATAGAAACAGTTGATTTTCAAAGCCAACTTAGGTCTACTTCAGCTACAGAACAATTATTTCCTGAGTTTTTACACTGTGCCAAACAAAGTGCCTAAAGAAAGGAAAGATGGTCAGGGCTCGCAGTTCTGGAAGAAGAGGTTTAAGCAGAAGGAAGTTTAGTGCACAGCCACCATGATATAAGGCAGAATCAGGGAAGGTAGTCTTTTACTTCTACTTCAATCTCTGTGTCTTCAAGCATATGTCACTTTTTATAATTCCTTACTCTCTCAAGAAAAGCCACACGTTTTCCAGATCAGAGAAAACTGACATCACTTTTTCCAAACTCATATTCTGGATATTTATAGTATTTATATAACACAAAATGTCTGTTATTGAAAATATATAGAAAATAGCTCTTTGTGATGACTTTAGAGATTCTTTACCCTTTATGCTTTGCTATAGTATAACAATTTCCACACTTTTCAGAATGAGAACTTTCACTTTGATAATTATAAAATATGTTAGAAAATAGATTTTACCATTTTATGAAAATCTTCTAGAATACTCACCTGTCTGCTGTGTCTGGTGAAAGACTCTTATAATTCTGACACTGACTTGAGAGAAACTTCATGGTTCGAAGGCTCATTTTCAAACCAGCATCCAATATTTCTCCCAAGCCAAATGGGAAGAAATAATTTTAAAGGAGGGAAATGTAACATAGGGAGTAGAGGGGATCTAAGTAGCTTTGGAAAAAATGGAAATGTTTCTTTGACTAGAAACTATAAGGCTAAAGACAAAGGGAACTGTATATAAACACTGTCCTCTAAACTGCTTCTCCCAGGAACATGAATGAACAATTTTGGAACTGCTGAAACTCCAGTACTTTGGCCACCTCATGCGAAGAACTGATTCATTGGCAAAGACTCTGATGCTGGGAGGGATTGGGGGCAGGAGGAGAAGGGGACGACAGAGGATGAGATGGCTGGATGGCATCACTGACTCGATGGACGTGAGTCTGAGTGAACTCCGGGAGTTGGTGATGGACAGGGAGGCCTGGCGTGCTGCGATTCATGGGGTCGCAAAGAGTCGGACATGACTGAGCAACTGAACTGAACTGATCCATGTATAAGGAAGTTGAATGGTGGGTGGTGGAAGCCAGGTTTCTCACTGCTGGAGGAATAATTCTTACAGATAAGCAAAGAGGGGAAGTCCAGAATAATCCATGTAGTACTGGACTAGAGTCAAGGACATCAATAGAAACTCGTGCTTGGTTTAACATAGATTTAGATGGATAGGCACAGAAATATAGATACGTGTGTGTGCATGGGTTATTATACACACATGTATTTCCTGCTGAGAGAGCTAGGAGCAGTGACACCCTAGTAGCAATGAACACACCCAGTTCCAAGATCTTGGTTTCTAATGTCATTCTCTACTAAAAGCAGTTAGGGCCCCTTGAAGAAATGACTGATCCTAGAATGAGGATAAAGAATAAAGAAGAGTTGGAGCATATTACCGTGCCAGAAAGCAAGAAATTGCTCAAAAAGAAAAAACACAGAACATGAAATAAGCAAACTGAGGGGAAACAGGAGCCAACCTGACATAGCTCCCAAGGGCCAAAGCAGAAACAAATTGAGCAACAAAATAAGTGTCAGATTATAGCCCAAGTATAAAATAAATGTCAATGCTGATATAAATAAATGATTGATTAAATAAATAGGGAGAAAGAAACCAATCTTTTTTAAGAAAATTTTCAAGTAATTTTTATAGATACTCCTGTCTCTATGAAATGGACTTCAGTCTCCCACCCCTTTAAGTGTGGACTGTGCTTCCAAAGGGCTTCCGCCATGGCTTGGTGGGTAAAGAGTCTGCCTGCAGTGCAGGAGACATGGATTTGATCCCTGGATCAGGAAGATCCCCTATAGAAGGAAATGGCAACCTACTCCAGTGGTTCCACAAATAGAGTGTGAAAAGTGGGGGGAAAGTAACTTTATAGTGCAGCCAACTATAAAACACCACCTTGGCCAGGTGACATTTTAATTGTGATTAACGGGGGGCTTCCCAGGTGGCACTAAGGGGTGCCTGCCAATGCAGGAGACATAAGAGAAGCAGGTTTGATCCCTGGGTCAGGAAGATCCCCTGGAGAAGGTAATGGCAACCGACTCCAGTATCCTTGCCTGGAGAAAAAAATTCTATAAAGTTCCAAAAAGCAAATTTTGAGTTTGCTGTGCTACAAATTTTTACATAGCATTTACATTGTAGGAGATACTATAAGCAATCTAGACATGATTGAAAGCATACAGAAGGAAGTGTGTAAGTCATATGCAAATACAACACCACTTTTATGTAAGGATCATGTGCATCCTCAAATTTGGGGATCTGCAGGAGTCCTAGAACCAATCCTAGGCAGATACCAAGGGATAACTGCATATATATTTCCTTGCTGTGTCTGCTGAAAGAGCTAGAAGCAATGATTTCCCAGTAACAATGAGCAAACCCAGTGCTCATTTTTATCATTTATTTTAAAATAATTTATTATTTAAATTTTATTAAATTTATTATTATTAGAAAAGAAAGGAAGAAAAAAGTAAATGGGTTTCTTTGACTAAGAGGCT